>NC_135545.1:34873731-35498731 GCF_045843805.1 Urocitellus parryii | reverse complement strand
CTTTAAGTCTCAAAAGGCAAATGGATGATTTCTTTATTCTCTCTCCAGGGAATAGTGTCTGACATTTTGCAATGACTAAAAAAGCTCTCTTGGGATAGAGCAAAATGGTGAATTAAATGCAAATGCTCATACTTTGATGAGAATATTCCCTTCTAACAGTCTAGATTCTTAGCCTGGAGTCAAACCCCTTTTGGAAAAAAATATACATGACTCTGGGATTCAAGCCAGCTTGGCATCAAAAATCCTTTCGTGGAGCTTTTTTTTTTTTCTTTCTCTCCTGCTGTGAACAGCTTTGTCTCCTCCAGAGAGAGAGAAGAAGAGGGATATCCTTTCTTTAACTGCTTTCTCCTAATTATAGAGAAAGCCCGAGTGTACCTTTTCTGGAATTTTTGGTCTTCTGCAACTATGGGGAAATACAAGAAGGACAAGCTTTTAAATGTATTGTCAAGTACCAAATACCCATTAATAAGTTCTTCCTATGGTCTAGAATATAGGTGGTGGGTATTACAGCTGCTGTTTGGCTACCAACTTGCATCTCTGCTGGAAGATGCTGGTTCATTGCAACTTGACATTTAAGCACATTAACTCACCAACCTTAACTTTCATATATACTAATCTCTCTACCTTCCTCTTGCCTGACTCCACATCCAAATTCCTTTCCATTTCTCTGTTTCCATCTTATCAATCTTACAGAGTTTGTCTGCTTTTCAAGATTCATCTCAGGTTGTTTTGGGATTCTCGCCCAGACAGACAAAGGCACCAGAGCATTTAGCAGAAAACACCATTTATTAATGCCAGCCCTGGCCCAGCAGAGCTATACCAAAGACCGAGCACCTAACCCAGGAGGTGTTGTGGTGGTGCCTTGCTTACCCTTTGTTAATTCCTCTTACTTGCCAACTCCTGGTCTCCCTTATAAGGTAATACACATTCTGATTGGGCATCCTATTGCTAAAGTATAGAGTTGCAACAGTGTTACAACAGAGTTGTGAAATGTGCACACTGATATTGATGGTGCCATGTCATCTTTCCCTTGTTCTAGGAAAGTCCCTACCACATTGTCACCACTTCAAGAAAGCCTTCACTGTTAAAAGACAGTCAGAGGCCAGCATGAGGATAAAGGGGAAATATGCCCTCAGGCCTTAATTCTGCTGAACCCTTTTCCTCCTTCCCCATTATTCTTTCAACAACGTATGGACTCAGCCTCTCCCCACACTAATAGTATTAATCAAATTGACCACAGAGATTGGGTACAAGATGATGCCAAGATGTCTCCAGAGATCTTCCATTAGGATGGAATTCCTTAAACAAAAACAAAAAATTATTGTATCCATGACCTCACTGAGCGCTGACCCCTTTCCTCAAAGTGAATCCCCATCACTTCTCTTCCCAGTGAAAGCCTTGCTTGTGTATTCATGTTCCTTTGACTCTCTACCAACAGAGTTCAAAGTTCCCATCTCTAGTATCACAATTTGATGACGTACATATCCAGTTAGATGTTTTCGCTTTCTCTCCCACTATGCCTCCTATCACTGCTCTACCTTTTACAAGAGTAAACAATATTACTCAGCTGATTTTATGCCCCAGTAGATTAGGATCCTTTTAAATATCCCATTTAGTCTTCAATCTCAATACCTAAAGAGACCTTACTGTGTTTGTTCAAATGTGCACATGTGTGGTTGCTACTCTAAGAAAGGCCTTAGGCCCTTTGTGAACTGATGATGCCAACCTTGGCATGCTTATCATTCAGTCTGAAGAATTAGTGGACAGTTTTTGTCCCACTCACATCCCCTTGCCCTCAGTTTCTGCGGGCCTAACTCTCACTGGAGAACATCTACTTTCTTAACCACAGATTTTCACGGACAGCTGGAGTCTCCTTAACCCACATCAGAAGTAGTGAAAGGTTTCTCTTCCCATTCCCACTACAACCTTTTGCTCTGGACTGAATCATGTCACCTTACAAATTCCCATGTTCAAGTCCTAACCCCATAGCTCAGAATGAGACAATATGGAGACAGGGCTTTTAGAGAGTTGTAGAGGTTAAATAAGACTGCTAGGGTAGGCTGTCATGGAAGGAGTTCTTAGAGAAGGAGACCTGGACTCAGGACCAGTGAGGGTCCTTGGTGTACGTGACGTTGAAGAATTTCAGCACACACCCGTTGGAGACACTAATTTATTTCGATAGCAGATACATGTTCAAGGGAGAATGTTGGTCATCTCCAGAGGGAGAGACATCAACCCCTTGGTATGGGGTATTAATATTTATAGAGGGACAGTAGCTAGAGGCTGAAATAGAGGGGGAGTCAAGGTGGAATTACACAGTTTTGCATCTTCTAGCTCCTATGCGGGGCCTTCCTATCATGACACATTTTTGCAAGCAAGGGTTAAGAGCTGAAGCAGGACTGGGTCGCTTAAAATGCTTGATTTGCATTTCAAAGGTTCAAAAGTGTTTCCTGCATCCAAGGCCTCAAGGGCACTCCTCTTTTGAGACAGTTCTTCTCTTCTGTATTCCAAAATTCTACCTCAGGCCCTCATCTAGTCTGACTGGTGTCCTTATAAGATGATGAAATTTGGGACAAGAGGGATATATGGGCGTAGAGAAAGGACTTTAAGGACACAAGGAGAAAGTGGACATCTATAAGTCAATGAGGAAGGCCTCAGTAGACACCTGCAAACACCTTCATAACATGCTTCCAGTCTCCAGAACTGAGAAAATAGGCTTCTTTAAGCCACTCAGTCTGTGATGTTTTGTTCTGGTGCCTCTAGCACATGACCCACTGACAGTCAGGAGCTTCCCCAAAACATTGACGTTAGTGAAAAATAGTGCTATTTAATAATTGGAATATATTGTCTTTGCAGTTAAAGTTAATTTAGCTCTTAAAGATTGATAAGTTAATGTGAATACATAATCAGTATAATTTCACATCATGTATAGCCACAAAAATGGGAAATTATACTCCAGGTATACATGATATATCAAAATACATTCTACTGTCACGTATAACTAAGAAGAACAGATAAAAGACTAACAAGGTTAAAAAAAAATAGGTTCATCCTTATAGTAAAATTACTAACATAAAATCATTGGGAATTCTTTTATTCATATAAAATTTGACTGCTGATTACATAGACTCAATGTCTTCCAAGCATGTTTTCCATTGTATATTAATTATGTTATACAGATACAATGAAATGGTATTCAACCTTAAATAAAACACAAACCTTTACTCCCAGCAACTTGGGAGAGTTAGGCAAGAGGATCTTGAGTTCAAAGCCAGCCTTAGCAATTTAGCAAGTATGTAAGCAATTTAGCAAAACTCTGTCTCTAAATAAAATCTAAATAGGGCTGAGGATGTGGTTCAGTGGTAAGCACCTCTGCATTCAATTTCTAGGTCCAAAGAATAAAATGAAATAACTAGCTGGGTGTGATGGAGCACACCTATAATCCCAGTGATTTGACAGGTTGAGGCAAGAGGATCTCAAATTCAACAATAGCCTCAGCAGCTTAGTGAGATGCTATCTCAAAAAAAAAAAAAAAGAGGAAAAGAAAAAAAAGTTGGAGATGAGGGTGTAGTAGTTCAATGATAAAACACTTCTGCATCCAATCCCTGGTACTAAAAATGTTTCTATTCAAAACAATACAGAATTTGGAGAATATTACACTAAGTAACATACGCTAGACACAGAAAAACACCTGTTAACATCACTTACTTTAGAATCTTTAAAAAATATATAGAGAAAGAAATTAGAACAGTAGTTTCACATGGTTTAAAATAAATCATAGTGGCATTGATTAAATCACTGGCTCTCGAAGAAAAAAATTTTTGGTATTACAATTTCTTTGCATTTTTAGAACTTGAGGACCCCAAAGGTCCTGTATTCATATAGGTTATTATCTATCAATGTTTATCATACTAGTAATACAAACAGAGATGAAATACACAAGATTATACAGATGATCCCCAGCTTACATTGGTTTGACTTGCAATATCTTCACTTTGCAATGGTGATATAGCCACACACATTCAATAGAAAGTGTCCTTCAAATTATAACTTTTTGTTTTGTTTTGTGTTTTTGGTGGTGCTGGAGACTGAACCTGGGCCTTATACATGTGAGGCAAGCACTCTACCAACTGAGCTATGTCCCCAGTGGAATGAGATGGACATCATTATCCAAAGTATATGTATGAAGACATGAATTGGTATGAATATACTTTGTATACGACCAGAGATATGAACAATTGTGTTCTCTGTGTGTAATATGAATTGTAATGCATTCATATGTAAATTAAAAAAATAATGATAACTTCTGGATTTTTCAGGATAGAAATAATGTGTCACAATTCTATGCAGGAGGAGTTGATGCTCCTAATCAGTTCTATAATCATGAAGGCCAACCACCCCCACTTGACAGTGTACCATGTTGCTAAGCCACGGCATTTGGTAGGTTATGCGTATTAAATGCATTTATGGGTTTAGCAGCATGATGAAGCCAAAGAATATCTGTACCTTGAACTTCCTGTCAGAGTAATATAGCTTCCAGAAACTCCACTGTATACAATGAGAGAATTAGAATGAAAGGCAAATACTGCTTCATGTGATGAGAATAGTTTCCATGAAATAGTTTTGTGACTCTCTGGGAAAAGGGTATTACAGAGGCTCAGGAATTCCTGAACTACAGTTAGAAAAAAATAACATAATGCAAAAGTTTTCCAACACTAGTTAACACTATAGCAGTATGAATCAATTAGACAATTAAAGAAAAGACTTGAGAATCCATCTGTCTAGGATGCATCTCCCCACTATTCTACTTACTTGCTATGTGACCTTCAGCTTCCAGTTACTCATGTGTTAAATTGCAGTAAAATGATGCCCACTTCTTAGCACCAACATTACCACTAGATGACTAGAGCTGTCTACATATTATTACTGTTATAAAAATAACAAAACATTTCATTAAACTTCAGGAGCACCTTTATGCGTAGGCAATACAATATTATTCAGATATGATCATGTCCTTTCTTCAACCTAAGTGTATACACGTAGAGCAGGGAGATGGTTTTAAAATGGACAATGAGAACATTCCAGTTATTAGTGTTTCAATCATTCTGATGAGTTTTAAAGTTCAGAGTTGTGAGTAGTTGAGGTTCCAGTATTAATCCCAGACAGAATCTCATATTCTAAGAGAAAAGGTGCCCTGGTATGGACATTATAAAAATTATATAAGCAAAAATATCTCTGAACAAAGACCTGTTACTTTAAAAAAGAATCGAAAAGAACTGCCTTCAGGTTAAATTAATTCCTTTCAGAAAAGAATTCTAAAAATGACTTCTGGAATGGTGGCATAAGGAGTAACATAAGACCTTCTCAATAGAGAAACAACTATAATTGGTGAGAATTTCTATTTAAATAAACATAAATTTATGGAAATTTTCCTAGAGAGATATAATCAATAAAGAAAACAATTATGAAAATCTACTCAACTGAAGAGCAGCAAGCCTGTTCTGGGCATTTGATACAAGATCAGCTCCTGGCTCAGCATGATGCACTGTGGCTCCACTTTGGTAGATGACGCTAAGAACAGGATTCCCTCCACAACCCACCCCCATCGCCAACCTCTCAATTGACCTTTACAGTATCTTCCTGGGAAATGAAGCCTGCTAATGTTTCTCACCTCTCCATCTCCAAGATGCAGTACCTTTGTTCTACATAGGACTGGGGTTCTTGACTACAGTCCCCACTCATGGGCAGAAGCATCAAATCACATTGGATACTCTTAGACTGCAGTGGCCCCAAGTGCCCTGCTCAGCTAGTTTATAAGACAGAGTTTAAACAACAGGACAGGCAGGCCAACAAGACCATAGACTGCCTCCTACCTTATGTCCTGCTTCTGAAGCAGAGGTTCATTCCTTGGAAAATGGGTCACTGTCACTTTCTCTAGTTCCAGAGTAGTGGTACAGAGATTTTTGCCTAGGGGGCAGGACAGACTTTAAGAGCACACTGTGTACCGAAGAACGGTTCTCCAAAGGGAATGGCTTATATTTGGAACAAAGTGTAGAAAAGCTCAGGTCCAAGGGTACCACTGAGATAGTCGTGGTAAACAAGAAAGAGGAGGCTGTTAGCTCCAGGGGAGCAACAAACAAAACTGTAAATCAGCTACAAGTTTACAGAGGGAATGAGGGAAAAGGACAAGCTAGAAAAAATCCTCCTTAGCACAAACACCAAAACCTAGGCTCAGAGATGATCCTGCAATGTGGTGTGAGTTGAAGTAAGTTAGAAAGTCAAGTGATTTATGTCCAAGATTGTTGAAAACAAGTTAAGTAGTGAAAGCCAAAAGTTGTTTTTTTTAATCATTCAAATTGAGGGGGATAATTTAACAGAGAAATCATAAAAGTGTCACAGAGAAACTTTATAGCACTTCTGTCATCTCAGGCAACTAGGAAAAAAGCCCAAGGTGGAGAGTATGTTACAGCATGAATATCGTGATGGAAATAGACTAAAATGGCCATCCAAATCAAAAAACCAATAATAAGCAAAACAGAAATAAATAAAATTTAACAGCAGAGTACCTGCAATATATTATGTAAAATATCCAGTTCTTAATGAAAATTTTTAAAATTTATAACACACAAAATTGTAATCCATACATGTTTGAAAAGGGGTGGCATCAAAATTGCTTTTGAGAAGGTATAGATGTTAGACTTGGAATCAAACAAAAATGTCAAAACAGCTGTCAACAATATTGCAATAACCAAAGGAAACCATGCTCATAGAACTAAGGGAAAGTCTGACAACAAGATCTTGTCAAAGAAATGATTTAAGATATAAAAATTATAATAAAAAATGGAAAACCTGTGGTTGTAAAGAATAACAACTACAATGAAAAATTTACTGGAGCGACTCAGCAGTATATATAACCGGACAGAAGAATCAGTAAACTTGAAGAAAGTGATTACGCAACCTGAAAAACAGGGGGAATAAATGATTGATGAAGTGGTCACTGAAGCAACCGTCACCAAGGAAAAACTCACCCACATGTGAATTGCGTAAGTACAAGAAGGAGACTGCATAAAGAAAGGAGCAGAAAACTATTTGAAGAAATTATGGTTGAAAAATTCCTCATACTATGCACACTAAGAGAACAGCACTTGGAAGCATGGTAATAAAAATATCAAAGACAAAAAGAATCTTAAAACCAGCAAGAGGAAAACACATCATCACATAAAAGAAAATTCCCAGAACTTTTAACAGCTGATTTCTTATCACAACAGTGAAGCTAGGAAGGAATGGAAGGACACATTCAGTCTTTCAACAAAGACTCCAGCAAAACTGAAGGCAAGCTGAAGACAATCACAGACAAAGAGAAAACAAGATTTATGCAGATATGCCTTAAATGAAATACTGAAAGAAGTTCCCCAGATGAAAGCAGGCACCTGAGACAGTATTTCAAATCCACATTAAAAAAAAAGAGAGTGTTATAATTACATAAGTATCTTCCTGACAGAGTATAAATTCCTATTTCTTCTGCTCTATTCCCTAATTTAGAAAGCAATTGCATTCAATAGTATAAACTATATATAATAAGTTAAAAGGTTGTGCTGTTGTTATCAAATACACTAAGGAGGAAAACGGCAGCAAAATTGTGCTATGCAAGGCAACGAAGCTGGGAGTGGTGGTGTGCAGTATAATCCCAGTGATGTGGAACACCAAGATAGGTGATCCCAAGTTCAAGACCAACCTGGATTAGTCAGTGAGACTCTGACTCAATATAAAATAAACAGGGCTGAGATGTAGCTCAGTAGTGTGGTGCCCCCGAGTTCTATGCCTAGTACTGCCAAAACAAATATTGAGTCCCCCCTTCCTCCCCACAAAAAGAAGAAAATGATGTGAATTTAAATTGATGGAAATGAATCAAGAGAACTAAAAATGATCATTAAGGTTAGTATACAAATTATACTTTCTCTCCTTTCCCATCTCAGCTTCTTTAACAAACAAAATCATTTAAGATAGTAATTGTATTAATATAATGTCAAGACTTGCAACATATATAAATGTAGTGCATTTAACAACAATAGAACCAAATGATGGTAAAAGGGAATGGAGCTATACAGAAATAACATTTACCTCACTGAGTTTTAGTATAAATCCAAAGTAGATTATGACAACTAAAATACATACGGTTGGAAAACCCTACAGAAATCACCAAAACAGTGAAAAAATAATAAATAAAAAACAATAAAAAGAAAGTAGTAACAGAGGAATAGAAGGACAAAAATAAATTAAGATAAAATAAAGGTAAATGCCATCTATAACATTAAAACTGAATTGAATTGAGATTTTTTTATCTCAAGAAAAAACATCATTCAACTATATAGCTTTCTTTGGGGAGGTTGTACTGTGTTTTTTTGTTTTATTTGGTTTTTGTTTTTTTTTTTTGCAATGCTGGAGACTGAATCCAGGGGTACCTTACTACTGAGCTACATTCCCCAGCACTTTTTTGAGATAGGGTCTAGCTAAGTTGCCAGGGCTTGTCTTGAACTTGCAATCCTCCATGTCTTGAACTTGCATGTACCACCATACCCAGCAATTAACAGTATGTTGCCTACAGAATATGTATATGCAATTTAGATCCAAAAGCACAAATAGATTGAAAATGTCTTTCTATCATTTTACTTGCAAACCGGACAAATAAGAAAGCTGGGGTGGCTGAACAAATATTAAACAAATAGACTTTTTAACTAAAGAGAAACTGGTATGTTTGTAATGATCCAAGTGTTGATGCATCAGGAATGGATACTTACAAACTTCCACACTTGCACTTAATACAGAACCTCAAAATATATGAAGCAGAAACTGAAAGAATTCAACTACAGTAGTTAGAAACTTTAATATCCCACTTTCAGCAATGGATAGAAAGATTAGGGAGATCAACCCAGAAACAGGTTGAATTGATCTTGCATAGATATCATATCAGACCTCTACAGCATATTCCACTCAACAGCAGAAAAAAAAAATTCTCTTTCAAGAGCATATATAACATTCTGTATCGTAGACCATATGGCCTCAATTAATTTAAAAGAATTAACATCAATGTGTATTCTCCAACAACAATGAAATTAAATTAGAAGGAAATAAAATCAAAGTGAAAAAGCAATCCACAAAATGGAGAAAATATTTGCCAGTCATATATCTGATAAGAAACTTGCATCCAGAAAATATAAAGAACACAATTAAAAGAGAAAAAGACAAACAACCCAATTTAAAATGAGCAAAGAAATTGAATAGACCTTTCTCCAAAGATATGCAGATGGCCAATAAGCATGTGAAAAGAAGCTCAACATCATTAGCCATCAGGAAAAATGCAAATCAAAACCACAATGAGATACCACTTTGTACACACTGGGGTGGTATGATTTAAAAAAAAAAAAAAAGAGAGAGAGAGAATAGATAATAGCAATAGACAAGGATATGAAAAAGTCAGGATTCTCATTTACTGCTGGTGGGAATGGAGAATGTTATAGTGACTTTGGCAAAGTACCTGGCAGTTCCTCAAAAGATTAGCCATGGAATTACAATATCGCTTAGCCATTTTATTCCTAGATATATACCCAAGAGAAATGAAAAGATAACAGGTACATGAAAATTTGTCAACCAATGTTCACAGCAGAAATATCTATAATGACCAAGAAGTAAAAACTAGCCAAATGTCCACTGACAGATAAATGAATACCTGAAATGTGCTACAGCTATAATGGTTACTACAAGGAGTAAAGCAATGGTACATGCTGAAATATAAACTTTGAGAATATGATAAGCAAAAGAACTCATTAACAAAGGTCATATGTTCTATAATTACATTTATTTCCAAAGTAGGACAGCCTATAGAGCCAGGAGGTAGATCAGTGGTTGTCTAGGGATAGTCCGAGTATTTATGGAGAAGGGGAAGAAACAACTGATGGACACAGGGTTTCTTTTGGGGAAATGAAAACAGAAATTCTGAGATTTTGATAATCGTTTCACAGCACTTTTTAAATCCTAAAAATCCTTGTTTGTCATTCTTCAAATGGGTTAATCACTGGACATGTGAATTATCTCTCAATAAAGCTAAAGAAATGATCATTTTAATTTGTTTGAGAAGCTGAGCAGATTCCAATGGACTTCCATGTTCTGTGACAGAAATCATTGACAACATGACAAAAATTCATTAACTGCTCAGAAACTGCTTGTTGAAGAGAATATAAAAGGCCTCATCCCTCAGGACAATCCCGTCTGCATGTCTCTTCTCTTTCTCTTCTGTCTCTGAGTATCAGCAATGCAAAGATGAACAGTAAGGTTTGACTCAATAAATGACAGGTGAAATCACAAAATTCCTCAATTCACTAGGAACTCAAAAATTCATGAAACATGACAGAAAACACATAACTCTATTAGACCAGAATCGTTTATATGGAACCATGTAACCTCTGCTTTTTCATGTCACCTTGGTCAATGTTTACCCAAAGAATATGCCCACATTTCTAGGGTTCTGGATTGCATTTTTAAAAATTGTGGTAAAATAGGACATGAAACTGTTTCACCTGTTTTTAAAAGTGCAGATGAGAGGCATGAAGTGCATTCCCATCTCCTATGTGGATACATTTTCTTAGGACTTTAACATTTGCACTGAGGGCACTGCAAAGTTAGAAACTCACCTTAGCTAAATATGGGTCTCTATTTGCCTGGGACCTACTTGGTTTATACCTTTGATTCCAGCTTAATCATTAATAGTAGTTCCATGAAAGTGACCTAATTTAAAAGATAAATAATATCTTCACCATAAATCCACTGCTACATGGCTATTCCTTTTTTTTCTCTCTCTCTCCTGCAGTTACTTTATCTTGGAACTGGACTTCCCATGTGGCAAATAACTACAGGACATTGAAGTCCCTATTCAGGTCATCTACCCTTTTGCCATCTCCTTTAAATATAGACATCATCATACAAAATTGATATAGGAAGACACGAATTGTTGTCAACATACTTTATATACAACCAGAGTGTGAAAAATTGTGCTGTATACGTGTAATAAGAATTGTAATGCATTCCACTATCATTTTTTTAAGTCAATTAAAAAAAATTGGAAGCATCTAATCCCTCCCTTATCTCCCTCGTGCTTTTAAACGTAAATCTACGGTAGTTAGGTCTTTGCCACCATGCTGGACAGGCCTCCAGGATTTGGGATTTGGACTCAAGCCCCAAAAGGATCCTATCTGCACTCTACTCATACTGTGTATAGCTCAAAGAACACAATCAAATGTTTGTCAAATGAATATTTAGTATTTATACTTTCTATAACGTCTAATCCAAAAATCATTAGTGGGGTGAATATCTAACTAAACTTATCAGTGAGGATTATTTCTGCACAGTGTTTGATTACCTGTTAAAATATTCACCTATACACACACATACCCACACACACAAGAAAACCTCTCTTCCCAATGACTGCTCAAAAAATAAATAAATAAGGCGATACTCATAAAGCTTGTCAAAGTACCACTTCCCACAGGAGAATTTTGCTCTTCTCTTTCATTTATCTAGGCAAGTGTAAAGGCTTTTGACCCAATTTAGCATAGATAAATGACCCATGATGTGAAATTTCCCAACAGTTTAATAATGCATTTAACTCAAAGTGACACTTGCTTGAAGCTGCCTTTAAGCACTTTGGAGGCGATATGTGTCTCTTTGAAATGATGGATGTTGAGGAGGCAGGCCTGCATGAGAGCCCCCACCCATCTCCCCTAGGGAAGAAGTGAGGAAATCCTCTTCAAATTGCCCACAGAAAACTTCAAGCACGTGAGGCTTAATTTAATAACTGCAAAAATATTGGAAAATGCATCTATGACCATCAGGTTAACTATAGCATGTGGCTTTTTGTATCTTGCATAATACTCCTTTTTATTCTGTCATACATTTAAAAAGTTTTATTGATTTCCCCCTAGAAAATATCAAGAGAAACATTTCTGCTCATTGCTTGAAATGCTTCCATAATCCACAAGATGATTTAGCTGAAACAAAATTGTTTCACATGACTTTAAAATCATATGCTTTGGAAAAGAAATATTTATCTTGTTTTGTTAAACTCAGTTAACTATAAAATCAAATCTGAACAGAATTTGCTGATCATGTTTAATATTCTAGTTTTTAAAAAACCAAGAAGATGAAAGAGGAGGAACTGCCTATTTTCTGATTTCATTTTCTACCTTTGTTGGAACCACATTCCATACTGTATTGTAGCAATTTGTGTGCTGCAGTAGACATTAAGAACAAAAAAAAATTGGTATCTTGTCTGATCACATAACCTTTGCAAACATATGTATAACCCTTTAGAGGATACAATAAAAACTGAAAAATATCTTATCTACAAGGTTGTTTTATTCAACCACATTGCTCGAGTTTGGTATGTCTTCGGGAGACATTCCAACACTTCAATAATCAGTAATACATGACATGGTGTAGCAGTATGTTCATTGACTGAGCTTAATATACTCAAATAGTTATATCCATGTGGGAGGTATGCATACAATCTTGTTGAGATTACAAAATATAATTGAGTAAAAGACAACCAGAAGTCTACTGAATTTCTGAACCCAGAGGGACCGAACGTTATTCTATAGTATGGGTCTTTTTCAACACAGATCTGAAATTTCCCACAGGCAATAGCTTGAATTTGTTGATATGAACACACAATTAGAAATGATTACGCTGATGCCCCTGAATTCCTTTCCAATTGGCTCCAAACCTGAGTGAATCCCAACAGAGTATCAGTTTTCAATTACTAACAGGCTCTCTGAGTGGGTACAGTGTTAGACCACCTTCATGCCTGTCATTACCTTAACTTGTGGGGCCTCTTATGTGCCAACCACAAGGGTTCTGCCAATGCTCCCGGAATTCTTCCCCACCCTTTACCAAAGTATTCAGTAAGAGGAAAAATTTAACAATAATGTATGTTCCACACCCTGTGGGTTCTTCCCTCCTCAGAATATGGTGTGAACAGTGGTTTCCATAAGTTGGCAACACTTTCTGCTTTTGCATCTACTGATGGCATTTTTTAATATATTTTTTGTTAATCACCCAGTTATGGTCTTTTTATTGAAAGCAAAATACTTCATTCTGTTATGATTGCATTTGCTTTCTTTGGTGGAATAATTTTAGGAGGCAAATTGAAGATGCCTTCCTGAGAATTTGCCCTGGTTGGCTCCAGCAGTCCCTAAAGACCCTTTTCTTGTTATCCTCAATCATCTGTCATACCTGTGTGGTGTCTCTGGCCAGCCCTCTGGAATGTGAATGCTGCTGGTAACTACACCAAGGTACAGAGAGGAACTAATAAGTGGACTCGGAAATAATGAAAGAAAGAATAAAAGCTATGAAAACGAGTTTTATGTTCCTTCACTTTACAGATTCTATTTATTCTAATAGGCATTCTGGAAGTCTTTTTGACAGTTGCATCTACTCTGGGAACAGCATCACGTGGTTTAGTAGCAATATGTACACAGGAAAGGAATGACATGATTTAACAGCATGAAGAGAACACATCATTCCAGCAGAAACGCTCCTAATATCTTAACTGAAGGAGGGTGTGCAGAGGAAATGGCAGGCCAATTACACTGATTACAGTGGCTGCAAATATGTGTGGCTACCTTCATGCTCCAACGATGCTGTAATTATGCTTCCAAGAAATGCTGTGTGCAGGCAACCTCCTTCTTATTTCAATCCTGCTGTTTATTTCCTGTCATTTCAACATGCACTGTTATGAGTAATATATGTTACACCACATAATGGGGTACCCCTGCTGAACTCCCATTAAAGTAACAGACATTTTAAAAAGATCATTTTATATATTTTCTTTCTATTTTGGTAAAAATCCAGTCAATCTTGTTCAAATCAATTTGTGCTAACAGGGCACTTTAACAAATTTAACTTCTTCCACATAAACCCACCATTTGACCTTAAAACTTAGGGTGAAATTATGATAATATAATAATGATCAGGGGTGATCTGCCCATAATTATGCCATAAGACCGTATGCTTTCTACCATCTCTTGTATGAACACATAATCAGAACAACTAGGGCAAATATATGGGTATTTTAATGCTAGGAAGATGTTATGCTTTTAAACATTTTATCTTGCTTATTGTTTATATTCATGCCATTAAAGGTATGAAGTGGCTGGTTGAATAATTTTTTGGTAACCGTATTTCATAAAGCGTTTGTCTCCAGGACAATTTCATTTTGACAATATATGCCTCCATCTTTCGATTATCTCCTTCCATTCTTAACTCGTGATTAACTCCCATTTGAGACATGCTTGTTCCTCCTCCTCTTATACTAAATTTTATTTTAGAAAAATAATTCTGATATTCAAAGGATGGTCTAGCAGTCACAGCCTGGGACTGGGGACACAGGTCCTGAAGATAGAAGGATACTACTCAACAGGAAAACACTACTGGCATAGAAGAAGCCAGATAGACTAGAGTCTGGCTGGGAATTGAGCAATGTGTCTGGGGACAAAAATAGTAGCCAATAGGTAGCCTCCTATCTAGGAGGTTGATGAAGACCAAATGTTTTCTCTGATAAGTGGATGCTGATCCATAATGGGGGACAGGGGGCAGCATTCTCTGGAATGTGAATGCTGCTGGTAACTACCGAGGTACCCAAGCAGAGAGGAACTAATAAGTGGACTCAGCGTTTTATGTTCCTTTATTTTACAGATTTTATTTATTCTAATAGGCATTCTGGAAGTCTTTTTAACAGATGAATCTACTCTGGGAACAGCATCATAGGATATAGTATATCATATCCAATTGGATATCATAAGTGAAGAATAGAAGAACTTTGTATTGGGCAAAGGGGAGTGAGGGGAGGAAAGGGGGTATGGTGGGCAAGACGGTGGAATAAGAGACATTATCACCCTATGTACATGTGTGACTGCACAAATGGTTTGTCTCTACATTGTGTACAACTAGAGAAAGAAATAGTTGTACTCTATTTGCATACAATGAGTTGAAATGCTTTCTGCAGTCATGTATAACTAATTAAAACAAATTAAAGAAAAACAAAAAAAAACAGGTTAATGAGTTTAAAAAAAACAATAGACGGGAGATTGAAGGAGATAGAGAAACCTGGAATAATTTCCACATTCTTATTTAGTTATATGGCAATTGTGACGCTATTACCAAGATGGTTTTAAAGGAAGATAATGAGTTCAACTTTGAACATGAATTTGAATTGACAATTGGATATTTCTCTGCAAAGATGAATGTTGCTTTATTTCCTTCCCAAAATGGGAAAGGTCAAAGGAAAGAACTACTGACTTTGCTGAAGGCTGGAAAATGCATCTAATACTTCAATCATCCTTGAAATATTCTGAGAACAAATTAGGTATGCTAAGACAACTGCTTTTCTCCACTATATAATTATTTCTCTGAATCTTCTTTAATGGAACATTTGGTTATCCTAAAAAATATCATATTTTGGTGTTTTAATGAACACTAACACATTATTGCTTAGCTAGAAATTTAAACAATTTTGAAATAATTAGATTCAGAATATTGAAACCTTTCTGACAATTAAAGTCATAATTCATTTCTGCTCACTTAGGCACCTGGAGTGAGCTGCAAAAAGGTAATTATATTCATTGTAAATTTACATGCTATGCAGATCCTGGTAAGCATTCTGCAGGAAAGTGTTACGGGAAGACACAGGTGCTTAAATTAATAAACATTAGGAAATCAGCAAGAGAATTAAACTACACTAGTTATTGTTTCCAAACTAATTATTTAATAATTGAACATCTCTATACACCTGGTCCCAAATCAAGGGATTCCATGACCTCACGGGGCTTGGGGTTCACATTTGATCATTTCATCTCAAATTTGCATAGTGCAGGGCAGTGAACTGGGTAGTTGTTGGAGGGCAATTTAAATTTCCCTGAAGTTCTACAGAAAGTTCACAAATCAAAACATTCGCACTTGTAAAACAGGGGTGTAATTAATTGTTAAGAAGCCTTGTTAGTACAGCACTACAAACCTGAGTACAAACAAAGCCTGTTGCAGAGATTGAGTTCACAGGTAAAACTTTTGCAGTAGGCACTGAGTGATTATTCATGGGCTGGACAAAGCAATCATAATATTCTCACCTTTGGGACAACACTACCCCCTTGTTTTAAGGTCTCTCTAAAGTTGTGCTCCCCAGAATCCTCAGACACCTTTTGTTTCTACCCTGAGTGTGTTCACCTTCGGAAAACTGTATGTTAGTGCGAGGAATTTCAGGAGATTCTTGGCACAAAGTTGTCAACACTTCAGAGCCGAAAGAGAGGTATCCAAGAACTATGTACACCTCTTCCCTGTCTAGTATTATTAAACATATAGAAGAAATGTTTAGAGTAATGCTTCTACTTCACATTACCTCTAGCACAAAGTACGTTGCACATTCATGAAGAGTTTGTTGAAAAATGAAGTAGGTGGGACACTAAATGACTAATGGAATAGCTGATTGAATCAGTGCATTGATGAACGGAGAGAGTGTTTTCCTGACTCCTCACTAGGAGTGGCTGAAATAGTGACTACTAAATTCTTTACCCATTCATTACAACTCCACAAGCATTTCATATTCATGGATTGGCTCATTCCCGGCCCCCCCCAATAAGCCCGTTTGCTGGAGTGTACAGAAAATAATTCCATTTGTTCCAGCTCATGAAATCCAGTGTCAAGAATGGGTTGGAACTCTTCCAAGTGGGTATTGGGTATTTGTCAAAGGGTTGACCAGTAACACACCTTAGATAAATTAAATACAAAAATTAAGCTACAGATGAAAATAGACATAGCATTCAATTAAAGGTTTCTAAATTAATGAAAATCATCCAATTATTTTTGAAATACACAAAGGAAGGGAAACTATCATTTATGAAGTTCCAACAAATATGTGCACTAACAGCCTGAATATCATCTTGGTATTTTCCCATTATGTGGTAAAAAGAGAGAGGATCCATTTTTATTTGACAAATGAGGCCACTGAGACTTTCTTTAAAATCTAGCCCACAGATGACAGAGCTGGGACCAGCACTCTTGTCACTGTGGCTCCAAATGGCATGTTGTTTCTCTATCCCAGGACTTCCCAAGTTCTCTACAGAATATTGGATGTTAGAAATCAATATTTCACCAAAGGATCAAATTTATTTTTTCCTAAGATTAACCAATAATTATATACTTCATGCCTAAATTGTCCCATGGACTGAGTGGCATTCAATTGTGCCCTATGAGGCAAAATAGAAAAGGAAAAGGGAATTAGTTCTGTTTCAAAAAGGCACAGAGACTTAAAAAAATCATTTTTCTTCTAATTGAAGTGTCACCTTCATTTTCTATAATCACATAATTTAAGCTTACACTTGAATGATTTTTTAATCTATTGTCATAATTAAAATACAGAACATTTGCATCATGCTCATCACTTGTCTCTGGACCCTTCATGAGTCAATCGTTTCCTTTAAAAGCAACACTGCTCCATTATCAGAGCTTAGTTTTTCGTGTCTTTGAGATTGATATGAATGAAATCACACAGTATGTACTCTTCTGTCTCCAGTTTCTTTCAATATATAGCAATATATTGAATATTCACATTCACTGATGCAATCATGCGCGTCTATAATCACCCCCTTTTAATTGCTAAGCAAGTTTCTGTTATCTGCATACCACAACGTGCTTACCTCTTCATCTGCGGATGGATTGGGGGCTGTCTTAAGTTTTTAATGGTTACAAGTAAAATATGAATCGCCATGTATTTTGTGGACGTATATTCATACTGTATGGTAAATATCTAGAATAAAACTTCTAGATCATAAATTAACCATTTCTTTCTTCTTTATAAAGTGGCCATTGAAGTCTGTTTTCTCTTGTATTTTGCATTGTCAGTCTTTTCACTGAATTCTATATATGGTGTCTGAAAAGAGATAAGTCTTTTCAGCTATATTTTCTAAAACAGCTATGTTTTCTCCTACTCTAGGATTAACTTTTCATCTTTTAGTGGTATATTTTGAAAAGTAAAAGATCTTAAGAAGCAAATGACATAAAATTCATCCATTCAATGTCACAATCACTGGGTTTTACTGTAAACAATGTATATGACTAGTTAAATGATCCTAAAAATCATGTTATTTTAAATTACATGTTTTAATTAATTTTATTTTTCCAATGTCTGTTATGTAGAAATGGTTTTTTTTTGTGTTTATTGATGAATCATGGGAAATCATTTGTTTTCTATGAAGAAATAGGTAACAATTTTTATATATTGTTTTCCCTTAAATCTCATAAAAGGACTAGAAGTAATCCTCTAACTGAAAATACAAGCAACTCCCATAATATTTTGTGATTTGTAAAAAAACAGTCACAACTTAGAAATTACAATTCACAATCCCATATAATAGCCCGAGAATGCAATCTGAACTTAAAATGAAATCTCCCATTCCTAGCTCATTATTCTTCCTTACAGAGAAGCTATGTTGAAGAGGTAGGGCATGATCAATTTCCTCTTTTTCTCTCTTCCCTTAATATGAGCTAGCTGGTTTCTTCCAGGTCTGCAGCTAGGAAGGAGGCAAGTAGGAAAGACCTTAATGGATGGTCTGTTGAGGGTTGGTCTTGTGTTTATTGGACACTGTCAAGATGTGAAGATGATGTAGTGTTTCTGTGGGTCCCTAAGCAATCTTCCACCATCCTGAAATTCTCTTAATGTGTGATAATGCATCTGTATACAACTGTTTATTCCCTAGTTTTAGGAAGTGGGTAATATTTTCAACTTCCACTAAATTTACATCTTCTCTTTCTCATCAGGGGGATTAAGAACAATCTTTGATGTTTTTCTCACAGCCTGCATTTGGTCCATGCTTATGTTGTGCACAGGTCACATGAAGCTCTACAACAGTGAGTCACTCATGGGATCACTTCTGCCATACATGCCAATAATTTCACTTTATTTCATACCCTGTGAATTTGTTTTCTTAACTGCAAAAAATTGTATGTATGTACAGAATTCAATATACAACTTATATGTATGTATATGTTGTAAAATGATTAAATTAAGGTAATTAATATTCACCACTTCACATAACTTATTTCTGGTTAGAACATTTCACACTTACACTGTTCACAAATTTCAAATGTATATTATTATTATTAACTGATGACAAAATAGTATAAAATATCTTTATAATGTGCTCCTTCTAACTGAAACTCAGTACCCTTTGAGAAAATCATCCCATCCCCTTCCCTAGGTCCTGGTAACCACCATATTATTCTTTGTTCCTATCATTTCCACATTTTTAGATTCCACATGTGAGATCATGTGACATTTGTCCCTTTGGGCCTAGCTTATTTCACTTGACATTGAGTCCTCTAGTTCCTCCAAGTTGCTGCAAACGACAAACAAGATTTTCTTCTTTCAGGCTGAATCGTACTATATCATGTGGAAGTGTGTGCATGTAGTTGCAACGAACATGGGAATCAGATATCCACTTGATATACTGATTTTTATCATTTGGATATATACCCTGATTGTATGATTCTATTATTAATTTTTAGAGGAACCTCCACACCACTGCCAGAATAGCTGTGCCTTGGTTGTTTGTTTCATCTGTTTGCAATGCTGGGATTGAAACCTAGGAACTTGCATGTGCTAGCAAGTGTTTTGCCACTGAACTACACCTTCAGTCCCTCCACTTTTTTTTTCCTGAATCAATAAATTACATAAAACATTGCCAGTCCTTTTATTCCTATGACAACTCTCTTGCTTATATTACTAATTTTATATTTTGAAACGATCAATTTCCTAATAGTGTTATGGTTTAGATAGGTAGTGTCCCCCAAAAGCGCATGTGTGAAACAATGCAAGAAACTTTAGAGGGGAACTGATTATGTTATGAGAGTCTTAATGTAATCAGTGCATTAATCCCCTGATAGAGCTACCATCCAGTTAATCCCTAAGTAGGGAGAGTGGCTAGAGAAGGTAGGTCATGTCTTTGAGGGGCATGTCTTTTCAGGAACAAAATATAAACCTCAGAGTGGAGTGTTCTCTTCTGCTTCCTGGTGTCATGTCCGAGCTGCTTTCTCCACCACACCCTTCCACCATCATGTTCTGCCACACTTTGAGCCTCAAAAATTGAGTCAGCCATCTATGGACTGAGACTTCTGAAACTGTGAACCCCAAGTCCCAAAACAAACTTATCCTTCTCTAATTGTTCTCATTAGGTCTTTGGGTCACAGCACTGAGAAAACTGAGTAAAACAAATATGTTGTTGAAGTATTGCTGTGGGTGCCATTTTCCGCTTGCATTGTTTAAGAGTAATATTAGTCATTAATATTCATTTCTTATAAATCCAAGTAAGACATCCAGGCTTAGAGTTTCTATGTGGGAGTCCCATAATGCGATAACTGTATGTCTAGAGCAATCCTATCCCTTACCACAACCACAGGTTTGAGATGAAATTCTCCACCAGGGGTAGTGCAAAGACTTGGTAAACAGATGTCCAACACACTCAGTACCATGCGGACCTCTTATGGGGTTCTGTTATGTGGTCCAAAAAAAAAAAAAGCACAAAAATAACTCACCATCTGTCGTCCCTTTCAATAATATTCTGGATTATTATAAAGCAAAGGCTTACACCCTGGCAAAGGACAGACACAAAACTTATAAATTCTTTAGAAATTTGCTTCAAAAAAAAAAAGAGATGAGCAGGCCTGGGGATGGAGTGGTTATTGGGGAGGGATAGACCTGGCAGAATTGAGGGAGGAAAAGGTTCTGGAAATTGGGCATGAGGAGAGGAGCTAAGCTGGAGAAAACAAATCCCAAGGAGCAGAGAGGTTGTATTACTGTCTTCATTTCTTCAGGATTTGGCTTTGCCTTTGAATGGCCCTTGAAGGAGACCAGGAGTAAAACACATTATCCTCTCTGAAATTTCTTGCTTCCGTATCTTGAATTCTTAGAATAGGGGCCTATCAATCAAGATTATGAGTTTAAAGGTGAAGATATATTTTGGAAAGGAGTTTGGTAAGGCCACCAGGGAAGTGGTGGGAAGTCCCTGGCAAATAATGAGCCAATATTTGGGTTAACCCAATAACAACATATCTCCTGATTATGGCCCAGTGACATCCACCTAAAGACTGTAAAATGGTTATTAAACACACCCACCCAAGATAATATGAACATTTAAGAAACAACTGTAAAGCAAATACCTATACAATCTCCTGAAAGTTCAAGACTTGAACTGCCAGGACCTTAGAAGCCTTCCCTATCACCATACCTTCCATAAAATCCTCATTCCTAAAGGGAACCTTTATCTTGGCTTCTAAAGTAACTGTGCTTCACTTCTTCTGTAGTTTTATCATGTATCCCAGAAATATATTTCTTATTTATGAGAATGACAATTTTAACAGAATTTTAATTTTAAAAATTCAACTTATTTGATTTTTTAAATTTTATTTATTCTAATTTGTTATATATGACAGCAGAATGCAATTTAATTCAATACAGTACAATTTTTCAGGTCTCTGTACACAAAGTAGAGTCACACCATTGGTGTTTTCACGCATTTAGGGTAATTTTGTCCATTTGGTTCCACTGTGTTTCGTACCCCCGTGTCCCCTCCCTTCCCCTCCCACCTCTTTGCCATATCTAAAGTCCCTCCATTCCTACCATGCTACCCCCCAATCCCCATTATGAATCAGCAGCCTTATATCAGAGAAAACCGTCAGTATTTGATTTTGGGGGATTGGCTTTGTTAGCATGATATTTTCCAACTCCATCCATTTACCTGAAAATTCCTGCTTTTATTCTCCTTTAATGCTGAGTAATATTTTATTGTGTATGTATGCCACAGTTTCTTTATCCATTCATCTACTGAAGGGCATCTGGGTTGGTTCCACAGTTTAGCTATTGTGAATTGTGCTGCTATAAACATTGATGTGGCTGTGTCCCTGTAGTATGCTGTTTTTAAGTCCTTTGGGTATAGTCCAAGGAGTGGGATAGCTGGGTCAAATGGTGGTTGCATTCCAAGCTTTCCAAGCAATCTCCATATTGCTTTCTATATTGGCTGCACCAATTTGCAGTCCCACTAGCAATGTATGAGTGTGCCTTTTCCCCCACATCCTCACCAAAAACTTATTGTTGTTTGTATTCTTTAATAGCTGCCATTCTGATTGGAGTGAGATGAAATCTTAGAGTGATTCTCTCTCTTTTAACAGTGCGTGGGATTTGAATGCATCTCCTCTTTTATTACTAATCTTGGTAGTATGTTTGCAGTCTCTCTTATCACTTGCAGGCTCTCATTAATGCAGCTCTAGCTCTGTTTGGCTTGAAGTAGTTAGAAAATTAAAATAAAATTATGAGCACCTAAGAACCTGCTTTGTTGATAGAAATCTATGGTATAACAATAACTGTCCATTTTTTAAAAAATGCATCTGCTCTATTAATTTCTTTGGTTTTCATTAGAACTTCTTTCCTTAACTTCTTAAAAGTAGAAACTGAAGTCTCTAACTTTAAACACCTGTCAGACAGATGACAGATGATTAGATAATAGAAGACAACATGAATTATGGAAACAACTTTTGAAGTAATAAAATAATATCATTTATTTAGAATAAGTGAGAAAATACACAGTTCTGAACTTTTTAAAATTTTCCTATGCTTTATCCAAGTATCTATCATGGTACCATCCATTTGTAAACTGTAAATCCCTTCTTAAAACTTTTCACTCAGTAAATGTAACACAATTTGACAATAATTTAGAGTGGGGTCAGACTTTAGTGTGATCTTTCATAGTGATATTAGGTCAAAAGCAATAACATACACAACACTGGCTAATATCTGGGGATCTCTTTATAATACAATACACACTAATGAAAATTTTCACATTTCTCACCATTTAATTGTTTCCAATTTGCATCTAATATTAATGTGGACAATAGTTCCATCAGCCCCAACTGATTACTGTCACTTTTATAGGCATAAATCCTCAAAAAGCACAAAAACCTATTCCATCCTCTGCGGGACTCTCCCTTCCACCCACCATTTTGCAATGTAGAGTTCAGTTATGGTGTCTCACTGTGATGCTATCAATTAAGGTCTTGGCTCAGTATGTGTGTTCTCTGGTATAAAATGATGAACTGAAAAAATAATAATGATGAAATAAAATAGCCTACTCAACATTTATATGTAGAAGCAATGGTACAGAAAAAGATGATAAACTAAAGCAATTTGAGATTTTTCAGCAAGGAATTCTGTAGAAGATAAATATTTAAAACATAAGTGTATGTTGGGTATCTATTCTGAATATCCCAGTTCCCTAAGAATGATGCTCAAGCATTGAAAAGATAACTCTTCATCATCTAGTTTTATGCTCTTTTCATATGTAATAAATATTTACTGTGAATTGCTTAGAGAAAAATATGGATAAATTAAAGAATATATGTTTTAATCATCCATTATTCCACTATCAAGAAATAACAGTATTGGGATTTTGGTGTTTGTCCTATGCCCTTATGCGACCAAGCATATACCTGTTGGTCCTCCAGCATTTGTATCTTTCTCAACATCTCTAATCATTGGACCCAGAACTTCCAGTGAGCATGTCAGGTCAGAAATGACAGGAATTAATGCTTCTCACTACTCCAAGGTCAATGCTTTACCTGTGATTGTTGGGAGGGTATTTGTAAATGCTCTAGCTTCTTCCCTTGGATAAAATAACTCTGAGGTCCTACACCATTTCCCAAGTTCACTACCCAGTTTCCTCCTGAGCTTCACATGCCCACAGTGACATCCTGGTTGACAATGCAAACTTTATTCATTTTCCTTCTTCCTGGTTTAAGTGCCCCCCCATCTCCTATTATTCTTTACTAGGTCAACTTCCACCATATACTATTATCCAACCCACACATGTGGATAAAAAGAATGAAATTTAGATGTTCTCAATTTAAAATGCTAAAGTAAACCTCTAGAAGTAATACAGCACAGCTACGACTCGACTTTGCTCCAGAAGAGGAGATATAAATTTTATAAATTGAAACAATGCTTTGAAAGAGTCTTACAAAGTTTAGATCCAAGCCTGGAATGTAGCTCAGTATTAGAACACTTTGCCTAGCATGTGTGAAGCCCTGCCTTTAATCCCCATTGACCAAAAAATAAAAATAAAAAAGTTTTTGATCCATTATTGTTATCTAAGATTGCAAATGAAGCCAAAGATATTTAAACTTAGGAAATAGTAGCGTTTAGTACATACTTTCAACTTTTTAAATGGGAAACTATACAATGAGGTAAGGAATACTTGATGTTTGGTGTCCAGAAAGAAAGGCTGTACATAGGATCTCCTATTTCATGGTTGTGACCTTAGGGAAATATCTATTTCTGCACCTAAAGGATAGGGACATATACACATGAGAAAGCACTTATGGAAAAAGCATGTATGTAAAGAAAGAAAGTACTTATATTTGGTAGGTAGAAATTAATCAATAAATGCAAATCATCTTACCATTTCCCTTATGGAATTTCTAAGGTTACACTTTGCTATTCCACATCCTTTTACCCTTCTAAGAAAATCATGGGCTCTATAAATACTGCTGCAGAAATGTACTGCAAAATTAGATGGCAGGAAGGAAGAAGGGTGGGGAATAGTGGGAAGAAGTTCTGAATTTTCTCCAACTGCTCATATTATTTTTGCTATTATAATAATTTTTAGAAAATTTGATAATACAGTTATATTCTCTTTATCCTCTGTGGTTAGCACTTGAGAAAAAAAAAAAACGGTGTGTTTCTCTTGGCAATTTGATACCTCCCTCCTTATGTACATGGATTAAATCCACATATTTAACCTATGGGTCCAAGAGCAGAAAGTGACCAGCATGATCCAGTGTTAAAGAAAAACGATTTCTTTTAGGGGGACTGGCACACTAAATCTATCAGTTTAAGACTTTAAGCTGGCAGGTTTGGGCTAGAGTTGTCTTCACTTCTCCTCTACCACTCTTCACTTCTCCTTTAATCATTCGATTGATTAAAGCCTTTCTTCTTGTCCACAAATCTGCTCTGTACTCAGGAGACACAGTGAACATGTAAACAGTTCACACATCTGCTGAAGTCCCCATTTTGGGTAAATAAAACCCAAAGAACTTACATGACTGTACAGTCTGATGCTGCAGACTTCAGCTATCTCCAGGTTCAACTCTCCCATGTACCTACTGCTATGGGTCCCCCCCACGCCTTAAAATTCACGTTGAAATCTGATGGCCATTGTGGCAGTGTTGGGAAGTAGTGTCTTTAAGAAGTGATTAGTGATGAGGACTCTGTCCTCCTGAATAGATTAGTCCGTTCATGGATTCATAGGTTACCATAGGATTGAATTTGTTATAGAAGTGTGCACTCTGACATGCTTACTCTGACTCACAGTGATGCTCTCTGCCAAGCTGTATCTCACCGGATATCAGTGCCATGCTCTGGACTCTTCAGCCTCCCGAACTGTGAGATGAAGAAACCTCCATTCTACTCTCAGCAACAGTTTTACAGCAACAGAAAACAGACCAAGAGTCCCATTCTAATTCAGCCACTCAATTTCAGTTGAGATCTTCACAACCACTGAGCTAGCTAGTGTTAAGGACCTACATATGTACAACTTCCGCTCTGAATATATGTTCTCCATGGCATTCATACATCTGGTTTCTTGCCCTTCCGTCTTTACCCCCTCAAACCATCCTTACCAATCCACACTACTCAAGAGGCATCCTTTAGCCTTTATTCCCCATCATTACATCGTGAGGCCTTCACAGTGCTTAATGCATGTAAAATTAGATAATTGTTTGTTTGCCTGCTTAGATTTATTTACCAAGCCATATTGCAGGCTCCTTAAGTGTAGAAAATGTGAACATTTTTTACACTTATTATTGAGCATGACATGTAATAGGCATCACAATCAACATTTTTGAATTAATGGATGAACATGTAAATCATAAAGCAGTGGAGAGAAGGATTTCCAACTAAAAGTCATTAAGAAATTGAAAGGGAGGAATTAGTATGTTTTAACGAAAAACAGTATATGTTGCAAAGTCTTTTTCAAGGGTCTAGATTTTTCCAATCTGACCCTCTGACTAGTTTGGTAATATGAGTGGTTTGTTGGGCATGATATAGCAAAGTGTTTCATGCACAAATTCTTTTTGATCAAAATATCACGGAAACCGTGCTGATTATGTTTTTATTATGTATGTATGTATCTTTGCTCAATGTATTTTTAAAAATCTTTCAGTTTGTATAGCACATGAAATTGGGTAAGGCAACCAATGACCTTGATTCAAAATAGTTTGACAGCAATGAAGTGCAATCTTATTTACTTTTGTTATCACTGCTATTCAGACTATCTGCACAATGCAGGGCTGAGGGCATAGGGCAAATAGTTTTGAATTCAAACTGCATCATTTACCAATGGGTGACCTTGTACAACTTACGTAACTTCTCAGGAACACCTTTATCGTAAGGTGTTTGCAAAGCCTGAGTTCTGTAATTTAGATTCTAGTGCCATGTGGGTCCTGTAATCAACACTCAGTAAAATTATTTTTCTTACAATTTCTTTACCTCTGCTTTACTGTTGTTTTTGTCTCTGCTTTATTGCCATGGTAATGAAATAATCGGGTAGGCTTTAGCAGTCTACAAGGGTATAAAGCTTCCCAGGTTTAAGGTGACCGTGATGTTTCTTAGTGGGTGGCAACCTGGTATATGCAGATACTCTGGGGTGGCAACAACAGCCCATTTATTAATTTAACAAATGTCTTTTGAGAATCTCCTCGATGCCAGGAACTCTCCCAAGTGCCAAGGATACAAAAGTAAACAGAAAACTTAAAGGGCATACCTTCATCAAACTCAAGTCTATTTGGAGAAGCAGACAGGATACAATAATAAATGCAAATGGGCAAATGGCATGATGTCACATGATGCTTGTAATAAGAAATAAATTGGGGTAAGCAAGCATACAGTAAACTGGGTAGTGCCAGAAATTGCTCTTGGATGAGGTGATATTTAACATAAACCCAAGAGAAGTGATGTGAGCCCTGGAGATTTCTGAAGGAAGAGCTCTCCAGGCTATGATGCTGAAGAAGAAAACTGGCTGGAATATTCCAGAAGTAGCAGCACCGTTGTACGGGCTGATGAGGATCAGGTGAGAGTAATAGTGGGCAGAGTCACAATCTCATTTTTGCCATGAGCATATGTTGGTCTATAAGAAACTTTAATGTGACCTGATTTTGTTTCTTCCAGTTAGTATAAGAGCTTTGTTTTCACATTCTAAGAGTGAAAAATCATTCACAATTTCATATTATCATTATGTTTTGTGCCTAAATATATACTGAAAGTACTTACAGGGTGATTTATGGATTATTTCTCTCAGATAATTTTCTTCTGCACAATTTTATAAATAGACAAGCAAAACTAAGATGATGTTAGCTATATTTTTTTCAGGCAGCGCTTGATCTGCTTTCTAAATTAGGATTTTTATTTTCTTATTTTCTTATTTATTTTTGTGTGCGGTGCTGAGGATCAAACCCAAGGTCCCACAGAAGCTAGGCAAGCACTCCTCCAAGGAGCTATACACCCTGAGCCAAATGGGGATTCTTCTTTAATTATAACTTTCCATCCATGGGCTAGTTATAACTTCAAATGTGAGTCTCTTGCAGGCTGTGTTAGCACCTTGGACATCTGTGTTACCTGTATAATATTCTGGACAAATTATCTGACTTCCTGCCTTCCGCTGAGCAGTGGGACTGCTATTCCCTACAGGAGCTGACACACTGTGCGACACAGAGTAGGCACTTCACAACTTTCTCTTCCCTCTTGAAATCTGCTATTTTCATTTAGTCCGAGTGGAAGGTTCTTGATCATGAATCACTATAAATATTTCCCAGAATTTGGGAATAGTAAAGGCAGGCCAAGGAGAACGATCGAGTATGCTGTAATCACTCTTGATTATCCTCTACTACCTGGAGAAATGTGTGTTCCGTATAGCCAGTGTCAGACAAAACATTTTGATTGAAGTCCTCGTCAGAAAGATCAGTACCTGCTTGAGAAATGAGCAGCAAATTGACTAGGAAGGGATGGAGATGGAGCTTTCCGTAGTGGCAATAAACCCCGTCCTTACAGTTCTGTAGCTGGACATAGCTCAGTTCTGACAGATGGTGCTGTGGGGAGTCCTTCACTGTTAAAAAAAAAAAAATTATTTATTTACAGCTATAGGCTGTAATTGAGGACATTTAGCCTTCTGGTCTCCAGTCCCCAGGAGAAAGTGGTTAATTTTCAAAGGGGGAGAGTTGGCATTCCCTGTAATATTGGAACGAATACAGTCTATCTAGGAAGAGATTGTGGTTCCAATCTCATTTCTGAGTCCTTTATTATGTACCTCATCCCCTACCTGACCTGCCCTCCTGTAAAACAAAAGGCTTATAGAACATATCTGTCTATAATCTAATTCTGATGCTCCACGTGTCTATAATTTACTTTAGAGTTACCCAGGTAATATGCAAAAATAATTTGGGATGTTCAACCCTGTGGTGACATTTAACATCTTAGAAATCCACTCTTTCGGCTGCGACATCTATCAAGAAACATGACAGCCCTGAACAGCAGTTAAAGTGAAAGAGAATTTATCAACCTTCCCATTAACTGCAAATTTATGGAATGTTTGAAAGTTGCAAGCGAACTCTTAGGGCCGTGTTCACGGGGTGGCCTTTAACTTGAAATAGATCTGTGGCTGAACTGTGTCTTTGAGACTTGGTGTGTTAATGAGGTTTCATCTCTTTTGAGCAGAGGGAAGGCTAGCAAAAAAATGACACGTCTGCTAGAACCTCAATACAGTTTTCAGCCTTTGAGGAGGTGGTGCCTCTATGTTAAGAGCCCACAGATTTTTCGTCATCCTTCTGTCGCTTGCAGTACCCAAAGACTTTTCATGCACAGGTCAATTACCTCATGTTCTCCAATTCCCTCCTGTATCTAAAGATAAAGAGGTAATGGCCATATCCAAACTTATGGCACCACATTACCTATTCATTTACTTTCCTGACATTTCAAAGTGATCCTCTACCTTTGTGACCTTTAGAACAATAGATTATTTATGTAGGTATTTCAGAAGATGTACAGAGCATTAAAATTACTGAAGCATTTTGTAGGCTGGTAGGGACATGGGAAGACTCAAGTGTAAGGGGAAATGATGTTCCCTCTTTTAGTTACTTTTGAAATGGCTTAAATCATCCCCAGAATAAAGGTTACACTAATAAATGTCTCATTTGTTTTAAATGCTCTGAAATGGGAACACTTCCACGGAACATATAAAATCATACACAGTAAATGGGCTGTGGTGCGATACTGTGAGTTGCAGTAATTCCTTTTTTGGAGGTTGCTCTTTTATTCTCCTTCCCCTTGAACCAAGTTCTACACTACAGCAGCAGAAGGGTAGGCAACACAATGTAAGGCAGATAAAGGTATTTTTGAGTTTGCAAATCAA
The DNA here is from genome assembly GCF_045843805.1 of Urocitellus parryii. Taxonomy (NCBI): domain Eukaryota; kingdom Metazoa; phylum Chordata; class Mammalia; order Rodentia; family Sciuridae; genus Urocitellus; species Urocitellus parryii. The sequence continues at coordinate 35,469,185 of NC_135545.1, read as the reverse complement.
TGAAAATGCAGTAACTAAAAATGTAGTTTCCACTATTAGTGTTGCATAAAAGGGATGCAGAGAGGGAACCGTGCTGTTCTAAAATATCCTTCCATCCCTTCCTCCCTACCAATTACAAGTGACATCTAGCACACTATGCAGAACTCTCCAATATTTCATGCCTTTGTACATGGATTGTCCAAAATGTTTACCCCCTTATTTACCTCATAATCTTCTCTTTTCCTTTGGAAAACTACTCTTGAAAAATCACAGCTGCACCATAACTAATAAAAGCCTTCAGTGTTTTCTCTGTATCAGGAGTTTATTTTCACATGGTACATCCTAACATATATGCTCATTCTTTCTGAAGAATCAGAGTGTCAGACAACAAACACTGGCTTTTGTTTTGTGAACCCCTGTGTTTTAGGTACCTTTCTCATTCCTGGGACCAAAAGATCTAACAAGAATAATGTAGAAAAGGAAATGTTTATTTAGACTCATGGCTTCAGAGATTCAATCCATGGCTGACTCCATTGCCTTGGGTGTGAAATGAGGCAGAACATGACGGCATAAGGGCATGGCGGAGGAAAGCTGCTCAGGATGTCTGTCAGGAAGCACAATGAGAAAGAGCTCTGCTCACCAGGGCCAAAATATAATCCCCAAAGGCACACCCTGAGTGACCTACTTTCAGCTACACCTGCCTACAGTTAGTGCCCAATTAATACATATCATTGGATTAACTCACTGATTATGTTAAAACTCATACTCTGGTCCTTCCACCTGACAACATTCTTTTACTGTCCCACACATGAGCTTTGGAGGGACACTTCCTATCCAAATCGTAACCCTAACTTATATGAATCTTTTATCTAAGAAAATATGGAAGTGGAGGTGACGGTTCCACATGACATTTGTAAAGATTATAAAACATTTTAAAGCAGCTCTTGGTGTAAATTATCCAATACTATTTAGCTCCTTTCATCATATGTCTGTTATTACATGTGCAACATGCAACTTAACTAGGATCTCTAATACTGGAAACATTTCCCTTCTTCGTATCTTGTCTGAGGTAACGATTATGCTTCAGCACAACTCTCATGTGGCTGGTCCTTTGGCCTCGTTGTCCCAGCACTCTTAGCCTTCCAGTGCTCATCCATCCCTTCCCGGGAGCTGACGTGATTTCTCATTTTCTCACGCAAAGGTAGATTCAATTAGGGAACTATTTTATCTTTCTCTCCAAACATTACAAAATGCCATCTTGATTCTTTGGAATTGTTTTGGTTTACTACAATTATTGTAGAGACAATTTGTCTATTTCATGACATTTGTCTCCTCTCCTAGTAAAAATAATTAAAACACAATAAAACTCAGCCTGCAACATTTCTCATGAATACATCTGTTCAATAAATTGTTCACCATCGAGGCACTGCGCTAAAACAGCGACTCATGGCAGGTGCATGCAGCAATCCTGGGGCTGCTTATGGCTCCCTTTGGTGCTTAGTGAAAGTACCATTTTTAGAAAAGAAAACAGTAAATCAAAAAAGGAAGCTGATTTATAAGATAGAAAGAAACATAGAACTCTGAGGACATAATTTGAACACCTGGATACAGCTATGCTACTAGCCATCTTTATGATATATTAAATAATGGCTCTTACTAGTAGTTGTAGTAATAGTTATAGTGCTTTTTTTTGTATTTAGTTCTGTCCAGTTCTGTAAACTTGTGTTGGAAGAGCAATTTAATACTCATACACCAGATCAAGTATTCTCATGTGCAAAAGAGGCATGATGCCACATGGCAGTAGTCATGTAAAGAGTGGGTTCTTTTTCACGTGAGTTCTGAGGGCGTACCGACCTCCAGATGCTACCTGAAGTACTGGACTACAGTAGTTGAATAGCACAGGTAAGATCTGTGTTCTCAAGGATCTCATATTCTAGATGAATAACACAATCTACATGTCTGGAACATGGTAGAAATATAATGAAGACTTTCTTTTATGCCTTCTAACATCATCTGAGAACCTAATGCCTTTTTTATGAATGCAAAGAAAATATAATCTGCGATATAGGAAAATGGAAACATTAGCTAAGAAGGTGGGAGATGTTCTCGAACATATCACATATCTTCAACTATTTGAGAAAATGTCAAAGTAAGAAACAGTATGATCTTACAGGATTTTAAAGAAGACAATCGTTGACAATTCTGAACACTCACCGTGGCTAAACGTAAGAAATTCTTTGTCACAGTCAACGATCACGTTTTACATGGAGCCACGTCTTATGTGGCTAAACTCCATGCTTATGACAGCAAGGATACATGCTATACTTACTGAACAAAATAATGAAGAATTTACTGAGTGAATGATACAATCAAGTGTGAAGCCTCATACAAATGTATTTTCCCATTCATTTGAGCTTTTCTTAAGAGTCTGAACAACTGTCTCTTAAAAGTCCCTACTCACTGGAATTTGGAATCACATAAGGACTAAGAGAACTTTAGGAATCTGTTTACCACTCAGTGCTCAGATCCTTTTTCTATGATTCCACACTTTATCATGAGTTAATTTTTTTCTTTTCTTTCAATTTTCCCAACATGGAGCTGTTCTCCGTTCACATCAACATTACTGTGTTCTGCTCTATTAGTCTCTTAATCTCTTTGCTAATTCCCATATGTTGCTGCATCATTTAATTAAGGGCTACACTGCTGTGTGGCTGAGGCTCAGACAGTGTCCTTTCCTGCTGTGAGCACATCAGGCTCTGGGGAACATGGAGGGACTCACTCACCTAGATTTTAGAAAACCTGACCTAGCTCATGATTCTGGACAACTCTGTGAAAGATGTATGCTTTTATCAAAAGTAATCAAATCCCTACAACGATTGACATTTACTCCACAGTTTTTCAACAAGAAGTAAATTCTTAGTCTAAAAGATGAACACTACATAAATGCTTCAGAGGGCTAGAAAGCCATTATAACCCAACACATGGCTTAAATCATTATATAAGAATGGCAGTAGCCCCTCAAAACATCAGATTCCTTGCTGATGAAATGAGTATGAAACAAGTTATAATTAATTTACATACATTTATTTTTTTTAATTTATTTAGGTAGCAGGGATTAAACTCAGGGGCATTCAATCACTGAGCCACATCCCAGCTCAATATTGTATTTTATCTAGAGTCAGGGTTTCACTGAGTTGCTCAGCTCCTCACTGTTGCTGAGGCTGGCTTTGAACTCCTGATCCTTCTGCTGCAGCCTCTGGAGCTGCTGGGATTCCAGGCATGCACCACTGCGCCCGGCTTTCCTCTTAATATTTACAAACTACTTTGCAAAGTATTTTCAAAAGTAAACCTAACACTCTAACTATCCTATAAGTTGTATTTGCAGTGTAATTTACAGAAGACCTGTTTTATAAAGTTGATTGAATTTTTTAAAATTGCATAATGCTCTATAAATTGTTGAAAAAAATAAATTTTTTCACATTCATAAGAATTACCAAATCCACACTTAACACAAAAAAAGAAACAGCTCTTGATTATACAGATATACTGAAAAAATGGATCAATAGTTCACAATTTTTCTATACAAATTAAGATTTTTTTAAACAGAATGCTCTGAGTGCCTATAGTATGTCATTACTATAGTCAATGCTCAGGAAAAAAAATGGACACAAAATGCAAAGACACTGAAACTGCTATCAAGGCATATTAATAAGGAAGAGGATCATTCTCTATATTATGTAGACTATACTTGTAATGCTGTATACCAGTTGGGTTCATCCCAAATTAAGGGAGTGACTGTGTTCTTGGCTACCATTCCCATGCTTTCAAAGGACCCAAAAATCATGAATGATAAATATTTGCAAGAACTGGCATTTACCCTGATGAAGGAAATGAGAAATCTTTAGCATGTGAAGAGCTTAGAAGTCACTATTCCCACTCCTGCAACAAGAAAAGGCTACAGAAATTTAAGAACAATATACTTAGGGACACTTGTGAACAGAGTTTGCAGGTCAGATCCACACTCTGAAATCCAGGGAGCTAGGCAGATCCAGAGACAGAACAAAATCTCCTTATATAAAGGAGAAGCAGCTGAAACCGTAAACAGGTGGAAATGTCTTCATGGTAATATCGTAGATTGTGAGAGACTGATGGTTTACCAGTCTTAGGGGATACCACACCTCCAGGGTCTTTATTTCCAGCAATGTCATCAAGTTCTCATGGTGAAAATTCAAAAATATCCCCACATGGTCTTACAGGGAAAAGGAAGAATAGTCATTGGTAACATGCACAGAACCATATCTACTATTCTCCAGGGATAAAATATTTACCATGGCCTTGTTCTAGAACATGGGAAAAGGGTACAACTCCCACATATAGTCTCTGTTATCTAAATGGGTTGAAGGAGGTAGAAAAGAAGAAACATTTGTGAGTCACCATCAAGAAATAAAGATGCCCTAAAAACCTCAGATTTAACTGAAAGATACAACTTCCCTCCCCCAAATTTCATCGACATACCAGTAGAGAATAGCTGAAGTTACATAAAGCATTCTATGAAAGAGTACTTAGGGAAGTTGGAGGAATACTTAAGGAAGTTCAAAGTCAAGAAGAGAGATAAAAACAAAAGAGCACTAGAGGATATTACTGTTCTGTTCTGTGTGTGTGTAGGTTTTATTTTTGCCTTTTTTTTTTTTTTTTTTTTTTGGTGCTAAGTAACATACAAGTAAGTTAGGTAAGTGCTCTAACACTGAGTTACATTCTCGGCTCAGAGACTGATTTCTACAGCCCTGGTTCACATTAAACAAAGCCCATTTCCTAGCCAGATTAATGTAATTCCAACATCTGAGGGCCAAACTTGTCTATGATGTTTGGTTCGTATTACATAATGCATGTCCAGCTTTTAACAGAAAATCACAAGGCCCTCAAAGTCAAAAAACAGTCTGAAGTGACAAAGCAAACATCAGAAAAAGAATTATATATAATGGATTTGAGAAATTACCATACAAGGAATGTTAGTGATTATGATTAATATGTTAAAGGCTCTAACAGAAGAAGTAGACAAGTTTCAAGAGCAGATGGGTAATATTGAGACAAACAGACCAAGAAAAGGATCTCAGAGAAGAAAAGGAGAAAGATTAGGAAATCAAACTCTGACCCCAGCAGTTTTTGGCCACAAGGACAGTTCCTTAGCAGCCCCTAGACATGACCAACTGCTTGAGCCAACAGATCCTCACCTCCATTCTTGTGCTAATAGAAGCATGGAAATCACTTTTCTCTAGATTTGCTGAAGACTCACAGAATAGAGGTGATTGCAAGTGATGGGTGGATGTAGCATTCACAGAGGGAGCCAGAGACTGATCAAGGCCATAAAAAAAACCTGGACAACAGACACTCATTGGCATTCCTCTTTTGAGACCTTTCCCTTTTTAGGAGCTTTGCTTTCTTTCTATTACTCAAATAAATCCTGTTACTTTCCTCTTACCCTTGTGTCCATGGATTTCATTCTTCAAATTTCAAAGACAAGGAACCCACCTGATGTCCACCCAACCTGTTACAATAGAAACAAAAGAAATGGAAATTCTAATAAAGAATCAAAAGCAAATGGTGTAAGTCAACAACATGGTAACAAACATCAGGAGTACCTTTGATGGACTCATGGGTAAACTCTATACAAAGAAAGAATACAAGTTTGAAGATTGGACAAAAAGGCATACTCCAAATAGAAAAGGGAAAAATGAATGAAAAACTAAAACACCAAAGACTGTAAAATATTTTCAAAAGGTACAATACAGCATAATTAAAATATCTGAAGGTGAAGTAAGAGAAGACAGAGTAGAAGAAATATTTGAAGTAATAATGAATAACAGCAAAGAAGTCTTTAAAATTCATGTTCTGTAACTCAGAGAAGCTCAGAATACCAAAGAAGATCATATCCTCCTACCTTCAAGAAACCTATATCTAGGCATATTATATTCAAATGCACAAGATAATGCTGAAATAAATTGGAAAAAAGGCAACACCAATAAGATGATCAAGGAAAAGATTCATAGCACACTTCTCATCAGAAATCATGCAAACAACATTACAATGGAGTAAAATATTCACTGCTGAAAGGGAAAAGCACAAGCCTAGAATTCTATATAAAGCCAAATTAGGCTTCAGAAGCACATGAGGAATGAAAGTCATCTCAATTTACCCTAGAACTCCAAAGCAATCACCATCAAATCCCGAACATTCATTTGCAGATATTGATAAACTGGTTGTAAAGTTTGTCTGGAAAGAGGAAAGACCAAGAATAACTAACACAATACCTACCGAAGAATAACAAAAAGTTAGGAGATTTATACTGCCTGGTTTCAAGACCTACTATAAAACAACAGCCAACTAAAAAGCAGACATTTGGAATAATGTTACAGAAAACAGCCAGGAGAAATTCTCAAAAAAATGTAGTCTATGTATCTTTGGCAAAAGAAGAAAGTTCATCCATGGGGAAACGGAGAGTCCTCACAACAAACAACATAATAATCATAATTATAAAAGTTTAGCCAGACAATAGATCTTACACAAGAACTAATTCAAATAGATTAGGAGATGTAAATTTAATATGCAAATCTCTTAAGACTATATCACCTTGGGTTTGGTGGTCAGATTTATATTTAATACCAAGAAAAAGCTATATGAGAAAAAGTTCCTAAGTTGAACATTAAAATTATGTTTTAAGTAGTATCTGCAAAAGGTATTGCCAAGGGAATGAAATATGCTACAGACAGGTAGGAGACATTTTCAAAGAACATAACTGATGAGTGGGTTATATTCAAAATGGACATAGAACTCTTAAAACTCAATGAGAAAACAAAAATATTTTTAAACCAGCAAAAGATTTTAAGACGACCCACCAAAGAAGATACATAGCGACAAATGGAAGCAAATAAAATGAACTAATGTGAAAATATGCTCAACATCTTCATCATTGACATATTATAAATTTTTAAATGAAATACAGTCGTATGCTTGTTGAAATGGCTAAAATCCAAAAATTTGTTAATAGCGTCTCCTGGTGAGCATGTGAAACAACAGAAATTCTTATCCATGGCTGGCAAGAATGAAAATGGTACAGCACTTTGGAAGATAGCTTGGCAGGTTTTTATAAAAATTAAACCGAGTCTTACTATATGATTCAGCAATCATACTCTTAGGTATTTATCCAACTAATTTCAAAATTTGTGTCCATATAAAAACTGGCACACAAATGTTTATAACAATTTTATTCATAATCATAAAAACTGGCAACAACTAAAATGTCCTGCCAAGAAAGAACTGGTAAATAAACTCTGGTACATTCTTATAACCAGATATTATTCAGAGATGAAAAGAAATGAATTAATAAGCTATGAAAAGACCTGGTTGAATCTTAAGTGCATATTACCACACAAAATAAGCCATTCTGAAAAAGCTTTATACTGTATGATTCCAATTATATGACTATCTAAAATGATAAACTGAGGTTCATAAAGAGATTAGTAATTGCCAGGAATACAGTAGGTAGGAGAAAGGAGAGGACTGGATGGATAAACCACTGAGGATTTTTAGGGTGGTAGAACTACTCTGTATGCCATCTTAATGATGAATATAAGACACTTAGTATTTGAGAAAATCCACATAACTCCATAATAAAAGAATAAACATTAAAATATGCAATTTCTCCAATAAAAAAAGACCATTCAGGACACTGGAGAATCTCAGGAATATTATATGGAATGTGGCCCCCCAAATCATTACAAATACAATCTCACTGCACTGTGTGGTGCAATAAGATCTGATCAAAGTAATTAAAAAGAAAAAGCATCTCTATAACTAAAGATTCATAACTACTGCATTCTAGTTGCTAAGGTTGTTTTCCAAAGGTGTATGAATTAACAACTCTAAATCCAGTGAACATGCACATTGAAATGGAACAATAATTAAGTTAACAGGCATAGATTGATCATCTCCATTGAAGAAGATAAAACAAATGTTCTACATAATAATATATTAGAATTGGAGACTTAAATATAAACTAATGTTTAACTTTATGTATCTATAGAAATAATTACAGATATGTATCTCTCTCAGTTGAGAGATACTATAGAGAGGAGCACCCCAGTAGTTAGTAATGAGCGCATCTAACACCCAGAAGATGACTTCTATTACCATTCTCCATTAAATAAATGATGATTCTTTTGATTTAAAAAATCATTCATGTTTTTTGGGTACCAGGGATTGAACCCAGGGGTACTTAACCACCAAGCCACATCCCCAGTGCTTTCTTATGTTTTGAAACAGGGTCTTGCTTAGTTGCTTAGGGCCTCACTAAGTTGTTCAAACTGGCTTTGAACTTGTGATCCTCCTGCCTCAGCCTCCCAAGACACTGGTATTACCGGCATGCACCACCAGCATGTGCTTAATGACTAATTCTAAGTCTCAGGCAAAGACAAAGCTAGAATAATATATACACATGATAAAGCAGTAATGGCTTACAATCTAAACTACAAGAAGCCTGTCATTCTGTACTGACATAAATGATTAAATAAATAGTAAATGGAGAGATAGATAAATCAGATAAATCTCCAAAGCAGAAGAATTTCAATCTGTATTGACTTTGTACCTTTAAATCACAGCACAAGTCCCTCATTCAAGTGTTGACTGCACATTGTAACAGCCTTCTTAAGAATACAGTACAGAAGGAGAAAGAAAGGAATGATCTAATGTTGTCCACTAGAAAGTTATCAGGTGACCAATATTAACGTCAACTATGCTGAAACTATATGCCCTTGATATGATGAGAATCTTATTTTACCCAGGTCTTCTTTTGAAACCCCAAATCCCAGGCTAATTATGAGAAAAGCATCAAACAAATCCCCATTGAAGGGAAGTCCACAAAATATCTGACCAGTAGTCCTAAAAACTGTCAAGGTCATCATAAACGAGGAATGTCAGAGAAATTTCCATAGGTGAGGGAAGTCAAAGGATATATGACTACTGAATTTAATAAGATATCCTGGATGAGATCCTGGAACAGAAAAAGGGCACTTGGGGGGAAAATGAGGAAAATTGAGTTGCTGGTAATTCATCAACGTCAGTACATTAATTGTGACAAAGTCCTTTAATAATGGAAGATGTTGATAGTAGGGGAAATTGTGCAGGATATAGGGGAAGTCTCTGTAATACCTTCAAAATTTCACCCATCTGAAAGTATTCTGAGTTTAAAATGAAAGGATATGGCTGCCACCTCTACTATAGGAAGGGATCTAAGAAGAATGCACTTGGCTACTTCAGTGTAATTACCAGACGAAATCTAAACTAGTGTGTGGTCACAGTCTAAACCTTAACTCAAAGTGGAGAATAACAAAGTATCAACAACACACACACACACACACACACACACACACACACACGGCACTATTTACAAAAGCTTGACTCAGATGAAATATCTAAAAAATTCAAGAGACGTCTGCATGACTAACAGGGATGCTATACCATAATTCTAGCAGAGCATGGATGTTACATTATTGACTACTGTGGCCTCTGGGCTAGCCATCTGTTTCTGCAAATCAAGTTTTATGGGAACCCAACCATGCTCATTTGTTTATGTTTTCTGTGATTGCTTTCCGGCTATAAGGGCAGAGTTGGGGAGTGGTAACAGAACATGGCCTTCAAAGCCTAAAACAGTTATTGTCTTGCTCTTTCTAGAAAAAGCTTGCTGACCCTTGCATTAGGCAGCATCACCACCCTTTTGAGCCCTTCAACACTATGATTCCCCATTCTCATCTTCTCTGCAAGAGCCCAGGTTATCTGCTATCAATGTTCATCCACATCCACTGTATTCAAAATGCCACTTAATAAATTGTTCTCTCCAGCCTGTCCCATCAACTTAACCAAAGAGAAAGCAAACATTGCTCCCAAATAAGCAATGATGATCATACAAAAGCATGACATCAAATGTCGCATTGATTTGGTCCCCAAGGACAGGTGTAAAAAGCGAATAACCAGAAACGCAGCGAAGCATATAATATTAGTGTACGCAACATTACCTGCAGCACATTGTTCTTAATCCATTTCTGCACCTCTCACCCTAGACTTCATGTCCTATCAGTGGCAGAGAGGTGATGTTAATGGTATCAGACATTTGATTTCACAAGCTCAGAAAGTGTGAGCTGCTCATTCCTTGCTTCCCATTTCCTATTAGAAGCCTTTCTTTACTCTCATCTACTCCCTTCCATCCTTCCTTCTTTCCTTTCTTCCTTCCTCCTTTCTTTTCAATTCTCCGTAACACTTCTTCATTCATTTAAAAATGTACTGTATGTAAAAGTGGTCTCTAGAGTCAAGAGATACAATTTCCAAAGGAACTCATCTTGGTTTCAGATAGTCTGAGAACAATTCAGAGATATACTGTGACTTATTAAATACTAGAACAAAGGTACAAATAAGGCTGTTGTTATCAACAACTCCTAAAGGAGTCAATGCTGGGAACATTCTTCCTCCTACCAGGACCATGTGTAGAAGATCTTTGCTACCAGGACCAGATATGGAAGATCTTGGGGTCCTTAAGACTTAACACTGGGGCATTATGACTCACTCACCACTTCCCACATGTAAGAAGGTTGTTACAGAAATCACAACCGTAAAGAATGTTTTTTCCTTACTTTTTGTATAGTTCATAGTTCACAAGTCACTTTAACATTGAATGTACTTCAAAGAGAGGCTTGTGAAATACAAAGGACCTATCAGCCAGGAGAGGCGAGTGTGTGCTGTAGATGCATCCCTGCTGCCATTTTATTCCCAAATCTCTATTCCAGGATGCTGTTTCCCACTGAGTCTATTCACCACTCACATTTCTTCTCAGTAGGAGGCCTGACAGCCCCACAAGATCTGACATGCTGGTTGAAAAAAAAGTGTGCAAAACTTTCTGTAAATTACGACACCTTAAAAATAGGAAAGCTATTCCACAATGGTGCCTGTGACTTGGGGAGTGTAATAAAGTGAGAATGAGTAAAAGAGCGCGAGTGAGGTTTATTACTCTGGGGCTTTTCATCGTAATTCCTAGAACCCCACTTTCATCAGACAGGTTACCCTGAGGGCAGTGATTACATCGTACTCATCTTTGGTCTCCCATGCCAATCACAGTGTACAGTACCAATGTGCTCAAATGACTGTGGCTTGATTGAATGAATTTTTCTTTCCCTTAACAGTGTCAATTCTCCTCAGGAGTCACTAGTGACTATTCCCTGGTGACTACTGATGGCTTGGGGCCTTTTCTACTTGCTCTGTATTTGCTAAAGCTAAATCCTGTGGCTGGAATGGTTGTGAATTTGATGCCACTGGTGTTTTTAAGTTACGATGCTGGCTCTGCTGGTCCTTTCTGAAGTAGGCTCACTTTAGAAGGGAATGGGATGGGGTAGTTTTTTTTCAATGATTATTCTTTTTTCTTGCTGGTTTTTTTTTTTCCATTGATGTTTATCTGTCTAGGAAAAAAAGATCACCACCCTCAGGGTTAAAAATCTTCTGACTGAGTCCCAAAGATAGCAACTTTTCTCTTTTAGGATCTATCTCAGTCTCAAGTCAAGAGTCACATTTACTCACAACATATGTATCTTCATAATTTTCATGTGTGCGTCCCACCCGAACCTCACAATACCTTTCTCTTCTTCCTTCCTTTTTAATTCTTTCTAAAAAGAAACGTAGGAATACACAACTCTATACCTGGCTCTTCACCAAACTTCTCTGTGAAGGTTTCCATTCTCAAATAGGTTGGTATACCCAAATCTGGAAAACTTTCACAACATGTACCATTTCACAAGATGTAGAAGCCAAATAGTTCCTCCCTGCCCAAGAGCCATTTTTGCTCCATCTAATAATGGACTGAATTAATACAGTATTCTAGACTAAGATTTTAGAAATGCATTTTCTCCATATCCAGTACACTCCCAGACAGATCAAAGGTGACTGACTTTCCTCCTTCCCAAGTTCTCCTATCCAGCATAAACTACCCCATATAAATCACCCAAACTATCTCTCTAGGAAAAGTAATTTGAAAATATAATATCATTTTAGTAATTAGCTCTGCCCTTATATTTGTGATTTAGGATAACTAAGGCCAGTTCACAGTAATTTTCTGGGGGTCCTCTCTGCTTCTCACAATTATAAATGTCAAGGTTGATAATATTGATCTTCATGGGACCCTTATTTCAAAAATTTTTTTATCTAAAGATATCTCTATTTTATTATTTCTCACTGTGACCTTTGCAACATCGTAAATTATCTCACTCTCAGTACTTTCCTTATAAAAATAAGGATCATCATACTTTCTTCAAAATATTAGTAGAAAAAAATATCAAGAATGTTCAAGAAAAATATTGGTCACAGTGATTACCAGTTAGCAGGGACTCCACAGAGGTTAACTGCATGGAATGATACAGACAGTGTGAAGATAGTTATTAAAAGAACAATGGATCTTTTCTACATACCGATGAGGATGAGAAAGCTTCTTTATCACCATAGCATATTACATAAGTAAATGGACTTTCCACTTAGCCAGGAAAATACCCTTTTGTAGAGAGCTAATCAGACATGGAAGGTGACTATTTTCCACCATATGATGACAGGACAAAATTTACTTTATGAAGGAAAGCTGCTTTGAGTATGTTACAGTTTCTCAAGTTCTCTCATGTTCGTTCTTCTCTGCTCATCAAAGTTGCATATGTCAAGACACCTAAGTGCCCTGTGAAATGCAACACTTATATTATTTGCTAAAATTTTTCTCATTAAAAATCTTCTTAGGAGCATATTTGATTTTTCTGCCCATCACTGTATCAAGGAAAAATCCAGAAGAGTCCGAGTCTCCTGAAATACATGTTGTAGGGGATATACATTGAAGTTGATTACCCTTTCCTGAAAGGCTGTCTCCTGGATAGTCTCTCCAACTATGTACTCCTATTTTGACACAATTATAATAGTTGCTATTTCACTGCTCAATTTATAAAGTATTTCTGATATCAAAATAAAAGTGTCAGTTACTAGAGATGGACACATTAAAAGATGAGGAAATTAAAAGTAACAGGAAAGTAACAGATAACACAAAAAATAATCAAAAGAATTTCAATTTGAGGGATACTGGGTGAAGAAACACTAAATAGTTCAATACCACCTTTACTCTTTAAGTAATATGTTATTGTTGTTTAATTTAAAAATTATTTAATTATTATTCAATTTAATTGAAGAATTATCCTGGGTGAGTTCAGGAAGATGGCAAAATAGGAGCCTCTGGACTCTCCCCCCACCCACAGATGCACTGAACGAACAGCCACAAATGAATTGATTATCTGAAAGAAATCCAGAAGCAAAAAAAAAAAAAATGTGGCTTTTATACACAATGGAGTATTACTCTGCATTAAAAAAATGACACAATCATAGAATTTGGAGGGAAATGGATGGCATTAGAGCAGAATATGCTAAGTGAAGCTAGCCAAGCCCTAAAAAACAAATGCCAAATGTCTTCTTTGATATAAGGAGAGTAACTAAGAACAGACTAGGGAAGAAGAGCAAGAGAAGAAGACCAACATTAAACAAGGATGAGAGGTGGGAGGGAAAGGGAGAGAGAAGGGAAATTGCATGGAAATGGAAGGAGACCCTCAGGGTTATACAAAATTACATACAAGAGGAAGTGAGGGGAAAGGGAAAAATAATACAAGGGGGAGGAATGAATTACAGTAGAGGGGGTAGAGAGAGAAGAGAGGAGGGGAGGGGAGGGGAGGGGGGATAGTAGAGGATAGGAAAGGCAGCAGAATACAACAGACATGAGTATGTCAATATGTAAATCAATGGAAGTGTAACTGATGTGATTCTGCAATCTGTATATGGGGTAAAAATGGGAGTTCATAACCCACTTGAATCAAAGTGTGAAATATGATATATCAAGAACTATGTAATGTTTTGAACAACCAACAATAAAAAAATACAGAAAATTTTCAATACATGTATTTGTTTGATGACACATTCCACATTGTCATTCAAAATAAAATTAATATACTACCCCCCAAAAAAAAATCCAAAAGCTGATTGAGAGCCCCTTTACTATAAAATGCTCACATCAAAATGGGTAGAAAAAGCTGAAATATACTCTTGCTACCAACTTGCAGCACAGCACCATACAATTGGGAAGGAACCTTCAACTTGTAGCTTCTGCCTAAGGAGCAAATCATTTCAGAGGGCATATCTAGCACCTTGACCTTTATGGCTGCTACCCAAGGGCATGACTCCTGACACACCTCTCTCTAGAATCTAGTATGTCTCAGCATTCCTAGTGCACATGGACCACATAGAAAAAAGAGATGGTTTTAAACACACACACACACACACACACACACACACACACACACACACACACACACAAACTTCTCTTGGCCCTTTCTCCTGGCTCATCACAGAAACAGCTGGCAATAAAGCCCAACTCTACCTCTGTTTCTTGACTTGTTCAGCTACTGCCAGAGGAGCTGGCTTATCATGTTCCAGTCTATCAATGCTGATAGGGCAGGCAGTCACTAGTCCCCTGAGAACTGAATAGGCAAGCAGATGCTTCATGTGTCCTAGAGATTTATTTGGCCATTTGGGCACTTTTCAGGGACCCTTACCCTAGTTTACTTCAGTAACAAAAGCATCCAACTTCTCCCTAGGAGGAGCTGGACTACACATACAGGCCCCCCAATTTTCTAGCTGCTACCAAAGGACTGGCCACTAACCTGGCTGTTTCTGAGAGCTCATGAAGCCTAGCATTTGCTAGGGCCATGGGGGATGCTGGGGGATGCCAGAAAACCAAGCCATAGTTTGAAAGAGACATGATCTTAATGGGAGTACATGTGTTTTCCACCACCCTTCTCCCTGTCTCAGTACAGAGCAAGCAGGTGACAAAGTTGAATTTCTAGCTCTTCCCCAAGAGAAGGAACTGGACCACATATTTGCAAATCTTGGAGTGGTAGTAGACATACAGATTCAGGATGACCAAAAGACAACAAATAACTTGGATCCAAAGAGACCATGACTAGACCATGACTGAAGTGTCAAAAAATAAGCACAAAGAGAAAATTTTGAAAACATTGACAGGAAAGCAATTTGTTACCTACAAGGGAACTCCAGAAGACTTGCAGAGATTTTCTTTTTGTCACAAGATATGTTCCATGCTTGTATAACTATGTCCAAATGGATTCTACTGTCATATATAACTAAAAAGAACCTTAAAAAAAGAAGACAACTTGCAGACTATAGACAAGTGAGCTGATGTATTACAAAGTATTGAAATTAGTTTCAGCAAGTAACATTTATCCCTGGAACTCAGACTTGTTTCCATATGTAGTAATCAATGTGGTATGCAACTTTAACAAAATAAGAAAATAACCACATGATCATCAATAAATATGAGAACATCTCATCAAGTTCAAAATCGAATCATGGTTCAGAACTCAAGAGAGTAAGTATGAAAGAAACCTAACACAATGAAAATCATTCTTGAAAAGTCCATAGTTGATATAAAATCAGTAAAACTAAAATCTTTTTCCTCCTAAGATCCAGTACAAGCCAGGATGCCAACCATCACCTCTTCTATTTAACATAGAAATGACTAGAGCAATTTGAGAAAACAGGCATATAAATAATAGAGGAAAAAAGAAGATCTCTATCCGCAGAAAACATGATCACATGTGTAGAAAACACCTAATATATTCCATAGAAAATTTTTGGGCTTAATAAATTCAGTAAAGTTCAAAGATATTAAATCAACATACAAGCATCAGTAGCACTTTTTATACTAATAATAAACTAATTTTTTTCAAAAAACAATTATATTTTTATATGTAGTAAAACATGTAACCAGAGAGGTGAAAGATAAAGATTAAAAAGTATAAAATGCCAATGAAATAAATTCAAGTAGACACCAATAAAGTAAAAGATATACAATATTCACAGATCGGAGCAATAAATGCTCTTCAAGTGTCCATATTAACAAATTAGTAATATACACAATTCAATGAAATCCATATCAAAGTTCCAATTCCATTTAAAAAAATAGAAAATACAGCTGAAATTCATATGGGACCACACACACACACACACACACAAAAAAAAAAAAAAGCCACAAATAGCTAACTTTGAGCAAAACGAACAAAGCAGGAGGTATCACACTTCCTGATTTCACACTACACAGAAAAGCTATAGTAATCAAAACATCATGGTACTAGCATAAAAACAATCAAATTCCAGTGGCACTGAATTGATAGCCCTTAAGTAAATTCATTCATGTATCTTTTACAAGGCTACCAAGAATTTAGGATGGGGAAAGTACCATTTCAACAAATGGGATAGGTAAAATTAAATAGTCCAGAAGAATAAAACTAAACCCTATTTTACACCATATATAATAACTCAACATAGATAAAAGATTTAAATGTAAGACCTGACACTGTAAAATTCCTTAGATGTTACTTGGGAGAAAACAGAGAAAAAGTTCTTTCTCATTAATCTTGGCAATTATTTTTGCAGATATAAAACCAAACTGGCAACAAAGCAAACAAGTAAGAACAATATAAAACCAAGAATTCATGCACAGCAAGGAGAAAAATTAACAAAATGAAAAGGCAAGCTACAACTGGAAGAAGGTATTTGCAAACCTTATACCAATAAGGTTTTAATGTCCAAAATATTTAAGGAACTCATAAAACTCAATCACAAAAACACATAACCCATTTTTTTAAATGGACAAATGTTTATCTTCCACAAATGAGTAGGAAGCTATAGTATTTGCACATGTATTTAATTGTTCCAAAATACATATTATATGTACACATATGTAACTTGACAGTAAAATACTAGCAAATGACTTTAATACATGTATCTCATTAGAAGACAAATAGTCAAAATATATATATTAAAAGGTGCTCAACAACACTAATCAAAGAAATGCAAGTCAAAATCACAATATCATCTCACACCTGTTAGAATGGTCATATCAAAAATTAAAAGTGTTGGTTGGCAAGGACATTGAGAAAAGGGGACCCTTATGCATTGTTGGTCTGATCATAAACTGTTATAGCTATCAAAGTTCCTGAAAATTTTAAAAATAAAACCAGCAGATGGCTTTTTATGATTTTATTTTAAAATAATACAGACTTTACCACAAAACTAAAGGGACACACATTATAAACAAGACTAGCATTCAAATCTTATTTTAAGACAGATTTTTGTTAACTTCAAGACAAAATATCTTGTCGACTAATTACTAAAGATGGAATTTGCCCAAAGGGTATGTGCTTCTAACTTGGATGTATTTTGCTAGTTAGTCCTGCAAGAAAATTTAAATGGCCTTTTCAAAAATTAATTTGAAGTATATCTTACATTAATGGATACTCACTTCTAAAATACATTCCTTTGACTTATCACTCTAATAATTCCTAGAAAGAGGGGAGTGTTGATTTAAGACCCAAAGTAATTGCTGTCAGGCCAAGGACCTAGATTCCTTTTTTTCCAAATGTCTTTGGCCAAGAATTAAACTATACATCTACTCTACACCCTGAGAACTATGTAAAAAAAATTGTGCTTAGCTTTAAGGAGATTATATGACTTATTGGAGGGCAGGATAGATAGGGGAATAACTGTAGCCTGCATTACAACCAATCTGTATATTGCATCCTTTTCAATCTGTGTGGATCCTCCCATCAAGAAGCAGAATTTGTGCGCCATCATGTTGATTCTGTACTGTCCATGTGATCCATGTTAACAAATAGAATGCAATGGAAGTGACATCATGACAGTTCCATGTCAGAGAATCAGCAGCTCATTCTTGCCAACTTGCCCGCTCATCACAAATTGGGCAAACCTGCTGGATGGCAAGAGATATGTGGCTCGGTTTTTCCCATTGCCTCCGTCAATGGTGAGTCAACCCTTAAATGAAAGTGGAGCCACAGTAAACCCAGCCAAGTCCAAAAGACACCATACCAACTCGCATTGCCCAAATACAGAACCAAACTTATAACTACTATTTTAAGCACTAAGTTTGGGGATGTTTAACAAGAAAATGATACATTCAGTATCATTCTCTTAACATTTCTTTTTTTTTTTTTTAAGGAGGAGAAAAAACTCCTATTGCTAGAAGACGGATTTTTTTCCCCTGTAACGTGTGAATTTATTACAGTTATTGTAAGGCTTAAACAAATCAAGATACAAAGCCCCCAGAACAGTACTAGTTATAGGAAGTAGCTGTCTTGGATGGCACATTGAGAGTTTGATTTGTTTTGTTTACCTACCAGGTTATTTTGTGCTGTATATGCACATATGGACGTGTATTTAAATACATAAGCACAGAAGACAGGAAAATGGAATTTCCAGGAAAGGCACAAACATGAGCCTAATAGTGGCATATTTGGGCTATTCCTCTAAGTATTAGTCATTTTACAAAGAATTTTAATACCATTTTCTTTTTGCTCCTTATCTACAGCACACTGAATAATTAGCACATATTTATTGAGTAACTTGTGTTGTAAGCATTGTATTAGACCCACTAAAGTAATGGAGGAGCAACTATAGGTAACATTACATTTAAAGACCTTGAAAACTTCTATTTCTCAGCAAGATTTCCTCTTAAAAACAGGGTCCTAGTTTTAAATTATTCTAATTTTTCTAATACACTAACTTAGGGTCCTTTATTTCAACTTTTCAATTATGTAACAGGAAGAAACAAACACCGAGTGATAAAAATACTTGGCAAAATCAATCACTGCTAGATTCTTTTGCTTCAGAAGGTGAGTCACAAGGCTATGTCCACGAAGAACTTTTCATAAACACAAATCTATAGAGTGAATAGAAAGGAGATTCAAGTAGGCTTGTTTGCATTTATAAAGTTTGACTCTGCACACTTCATGTGGCAAAGTTACTCCATACTGTGTCAATATATTGACATTTTAAAAATCTGCTTTTTGATTTTTATTGTTGATTTAAGAAAGGGTTTTGTAACCCTGGCACTATTGACATTTCAGATTGGAAGGGGGAGAGGCTTTCCTATAGGAAATTCAGCAGCAACCCTGACTGCAGGGAACAGGGACTGTGCTTCATTCATGTATTCATTTAGAATGCTGCTTGCAGTAGCATGAAATAACACAGGAGTCTAAGTGACTTCTCTCACTCTTAGCTGTAAGTGATTAAGCACATGCAATTATAATGCATGTCAGTCCTTTTCAAACACATAGAATGACCAAATCAATAACAAAACAATAGGAAGCAGATTTCCCTTTTATAGAAATATATGTATTGCATCCATTATTGTGTTCAGAGGGGAAAAATTCCTATTTGTTTAGCAAACACTAGAAAGAACTACATGTTTTTATCAAAGACTTCCTTCTTTTATTTGCAAAGTACCCATAATTCAACTCTGCTGAATTTTTAATGTGCAGCATTTCATGTGCAATAAGACCATTATGTTAATATAACAGATGTCTTTCAAACTGTCAAACATTAATTACAATTAACTAGAGTGTTTTTAAAATAAGATTAAATTGTGACTTATTTTGAATTATAGTTCAACAAGCTAATGTCTCCCCGGCTGCCCCCCCCCCACCCCTGCCAAAGACTGAATGTTCACTAATAGTGGTAAATAGATTTTTAAAAAACTATTCTCTCAAAAAAGTGATAATATTACAACATCAATTTTTAAAAACTATCCTCTGGGGGAAAAAGTGATATTATTTTGTTTGTTGTCTTTGAAGCAGTTCTCAATCTTTCACGTGAAATGAAATAGATGTTTACTACATTCATAACACATATGTTTGTGTTTGGCAGCGGCTAAAAGGAATACCAATTTTCAAATTCTTACCCCTATTTATTAAGGATTCTAAAATCACCAGGTAATCCTTGATCAACTTATAATAATTTAGTTTTGATAATACTTAGTGTCTTCAGAAAAGCAGAATAGAATCTTCAATTTTTAGATTCTTAAAACAAAGGTTCAAAACACTGAGACTACAATGACATACATGTGGGTACAATCAATGTTTACCTCATAAATGCAAAAATCCCTCATAACAAGCATCTGACTCATGTCAATTCACTTGTCATCTTGTGACTTATAGCATAAATATTCCCTATAATTTAAATAGGTAATGAGCAGCTGTATATTCAACTGTACAATGAGGAAGACTTCACTCATTCAGATATTAGCTCTGCTGATCATATACAACCAATCGCTCCGAAATGGTAGGAGTTAAAACTATGCGTACCCTTGGAATTTTTGACCAACTTTTGAACCACATTTAGTCTCAAATCCTTGATGTACCACTTACTATCGAAGTGAACATAGGCAATTCATCTAACATCTACCTTCATCTAATCTTCTCATCTATAAAATGAGATAATTTAAATAATCCCAACCTGTCACTCTGTTGTTGTTCTCTGTTCAATAGTGTGTATTTTGGTCAGCACTATCCCAGCACTTGGCAAATATTGAGGGCATACAGTTTCACTGAATTTCCACATGAAAAGTTGCAAAATTTGACCTATGACATATTCTGTAAAATTCTTAATAAATCCTTGGTATTTATAAACAAGGAACCTAGTCATTCTTGCCCCACCCCTCAGTACCAGGGATTGAACCCAGGGGCACTTAACCACTGAGACATATCCCCAGTCTTTATCTTTTCTATTTTTTGAGAGAAATTCTAAATTGCTGTCACTGGGTTTTAATTAGTCATTCTAATGAAAGTAGTATAAAAAAATTACATGACAAGAAGAATCTCTAATAGCTTCCCAATAATGTCCTAATCCCATAAACATATGGATGTTACTTTCCAAGACAAACGGGCTACGTCAATAAGCTCAGCGTTAAGGACCTTTTATTCAGGACTTATTTTTACACACAATAAAAACAGTGAAATGCAAGTTAAACTTCTATTATTTACTTTCAAGATGGGTGAGTTAACCCTGTACCATCTCCCTCTGTTGAAATATATTTTAGCACTTTCAGACTTCTTTTCTAACATCACTTTGGTAGAGTTTTCAGATTGTTTGTTATTCCCCTAAAAAGTAAGGCTGGCTTGAATGAGACAAAATACACTAATACTCAAGGGACATTTTTTTTTTTCCTGACTATGGCAAGCAGAATGATGTTCTCCCAAAGATGTGCAAGCCCTCATCCCCAGAATCTGTGAATGTTTAATTTTAAATGGCAAAAGGGACTCATGATAGTACAAGGCATTAATATTTTTAATGAACCGATTTTAAAACAGGCCCTGGGTTATCTGGTAATGCCCTGTATAATTATAAGGGTCCTTTAAGGAAGAGCGAGGACATGCATGAGAAAGATTTAGCTGTCCATTGCTGACTCTGAAAATGAAGTGGGCACAAGCACAAGAACACGGGCAACCTCTACTGTAGGAAGACAAGCACATGATTTTTCTACACCCTCTGGAAGAAAACAGCCTGACCTTAGCTCAAGGAGACTGGCTTTGGATTTCTGATCTCTGCAACTGTAACACAAATTTCTGTTTCCTTGAGCCCCTCAGTCTATGATCATTTATTATGTTAGCAAGAATAAATGAATACAGCTTTTTATTTATCCTTTCTCCTAAGTATAGATCTTTTAATATAATTTTTTTCTTACTTGAATCCTTCCTTTCTAAATGAAAGAAAAAGAATTTTAATTTGTTATCCAGTTCAATTCAAGTCCATCTCAGCCAGCCTTTCCAACCTGATCTCCCAATGTTTCTCATCTCAGAGCTACAAGGATTCCATAAACCTTAGAGCACCATTAGCACAACACTGGTTTCTTCCTTTGCTCTTAAACTCTTTGCCCACAATCTCTTATTGTTACAAGAGAAAAAATTTATACAAAACAAAAAAAAATGAACTTTGTCCTTATGACTGACCTATTCAGTAATAAAGCTTATATAAATCAAAGTTTCATTCAAAGGTCTTTATACAATATCCTCAATTATCTTGTCTCCACCCTTCATCTTTGTGTTTTTCCATTGACTTTATTCTTGATCAAATCCTCTTTTGAAGATAGCACTAAGTATGCATTCTAAGGTTGAATAAACCAGTACTAATGGGTCTTTCTGAATACTTTTAATAAACACATCAAATAAGGCTCTGGTTTGCACTGGGTTTCCCAGGAAGTGGAGTTTGAAATTTTAAAAAAATTATACATATATTTAAATTATTCGAGCAGTTCAAAGCACTGCATTAAAGGGAAGGAGGAAACAAAAGCACGGCAAGTAAGATGTATGGCACTGCAACAGAAAGCTTTAAAATACTTTTCTTCAGAGTATGTTACAAAGAAACCCAGATGTTAGCAAGAATAAATGAATACAGCTTTTTATTTATCCTTTCTCTTAAATATGGGTCTTTTCATATAATTTTTTCTTACTTGAATCCTTCTTTTCTAAATGAAAGAAAAAAATTTTTATTTGTTATCCAAATTATGCTAACGTAATTCTTTGGTTCCATTGTGTACAATGAATCAAACTACATTCTACTGTCATGTATAACTAATTATTATCCAAAGCACATGTATGAAGATAGGAATGGTGTGAATATACTTTGTATACAACCAGAGATATGAAAAATTGTGCTCTGTATGTGTAACATGAATTGTGATACATTCTGCTGTCATGTATAACAAATTAGAATTTAAAAATCAAAACATAACAAATTTAAAAAAAAATACTATCCTTTGGCATGTTCATCTGGCACATAGTTTTTTTCAATCAACTTTTCTGAGAAATTTCATCTAAGACTCAGAACAAGGGGGGGGGGACAGGACCTGCTCAGATCCCCCTTTGCATTATGTGGTGTCCCATGCCCCAGACTCTAGTATCATATCCAAATCTCAGAGTGGAATGGAAACCATCACAGGAAGAGTATTCACTCAAAAAGAGAAAACATAAGAATGTGGTTGAGGGTATCTGAAGAGCATCCTGCTCTGGTCATGTGCCTATTTCTGAACCAGTAATTCTGGCCAAGGATATGGTGTTATGACTGGGCAGATTTGCCTATCTCTAAGGCCAGGGGATCCTATTTGCTCACAAGCACCATAAGTGGATTCAGAAAATCACATGTGCTGTTATGACCAAGATGGGTAAAGCATGCTGGACAAGCTAAAGGAACAAACCTCAGTCTCTCTCAAAGTTAGATGAACCCAAGAAGTCCTTTGACACCCAATCCCAACAGTTACATAAAAAGTCTCAGGATCACTCTGTTTTCTTCTTAATACCGACAGTACATCTCTTACATTATCTGGTAGAATTCCAGCTCTTCAAGTGTTATATAAAATTTGTTGAAAAGTACATATGTAGATATAAATATGGGTAGTATTTACTTGTGTATTTTAGGAAACAGTTAATCCTTCTAGAGTAGGCACTATTCTGTATAAGAATAGTAATTCTTGATCAGACAATCCCTGCTGCAATAATAAATTTATTTAAATCGGGACCTTAGCAGGAAACAAAGTCCAACCCAAGAAATAACCAAAGGGACTGCATACATATGCATCAGCAGGGTCACTGAGGCATCTGGAGACTAGTAAATATAGTACATTACCATCCCAGAGACAATATAAGCCAGAAGAAGAAATAGTGTTACTGGAGCAGAATGCGATCTCCAGCCCCAAAGGACAGACTGTTTGACAGTGCAGAGGTCATGGAAGGACACAGCCATACCAGAAACACCAGAAACCTCTCCCCCCTCCATCCTGTGATTTCCCCTGGGTCTCTCCCAATGGTTTAGTCCAAACAGATATGACAAGACTAAGGGGACTCAGGGGAATAAGCCTCCTGGGTATTTAAGAAATGCCTGGACAATGGATCTGAGTACCTGGAATGAAGGCTGGGGAAAGGCAGAAGCAGCACACACACATTCAGTGAGGAACCATGTGTCTGGGAGATTGTGGATAGAAGGGAAAGACCTTCAGGAAAAAGGTTAAGTAGAAAGATAGCCAGTCGCTCAAGGAGAGATAATGGCACACAAATGTGAGAAGATCTGAGAATGGGGAAAAGGACAGGTTGCCTTCAGCGAGGGGGTACTGACTGGCAGAGTGTAAAAAAGTATCTACATCACTTTCCCCCTAGAGCCTGAGCCACAAATGTGAGCAGGTGAGTAGTGGCGGGTGAAGGAGTGACCACTGGGATGAACCCAAGTTCCCCTCGTGCTGATTTCTACATAAATCAAGAACGGCAGACGCAGTGTAACTGATCACCACAACGCAATTCTGGTAGATGTTATCTTGAGAAATATGTCTGAACAATTCAATCTTGCTGGATTCCGTTTTTTTTTTTTTTTTCCTCAATGAGTCCTTTGTCATTATTTAAAATAACTAACACATTCTGGCATCAGATGTTGGATAAGAATTTACACCAAGATATCTATGTGTTTTTGTAATATTTTTAAATTCAAAGGAATTGGCATATTAGTAGTTCTCTTCATTACTACCTTCATTTAATTTAAATGAAGTTCCGAAACAAATAAAATATCAGGTAAGACAAAAACTAAACAACCTAAATATAGCGTCCATGATCGTGAGAAATGATTAACATTTTAAAAATGAACACATCTCGGTACTTTTCCATTGAAATTCCTCTGAAGTATTGAAGTATTGAATATCCTCTGTAGTATTCTAGTCAATAGTATAGTGTCTTTAAAGCCCACCAAAAATATGTCTAAATTACACAAATTAAATCACTTATGGAGAAACTGATGTTTAGCACTACCCCAATACAGTTTATCAGCTCAGGCAGAGGTCACTGTAATATATCATTATTGCAATAACTTTTCTTGAAGTTTCTTTTTAATGCATTTATATCTACAAAAAAAGATACTGTATATGCTATTTAATTTTTATTTCACAATAATTCTGTGAAACAGGAATTTTATCCCTACTTTATAGATGGGGAACTCACTTCAAAGTGTAATTTGCATAAAGACAGATACTAAACAGTAGTTTGGTATTAAACAGGTCTGACTTCACAGCCTATACCTTAAAATTATTATGCTTTGCTGAATACTCAGTGTGTTTTTTTTAAGAAGTAGTTCTTCACTTATTTTTGTGAGCTCATAACCCAACTAATATTGAGGATCTAGCTTAAATGTCTTATTCCCTAGAACAGCCCATTTTCTCAGCCAGAACTCATTGACCCCACAATTGACTTTCTAAGGTTTATAACTTGAGCATAACTAATATTTGTTTTGAACATGCCAAGATGGAGCTACTGTATTTTACAACTATTTTTATTGAAAAAGCAATATATATTCAGGAAACTAAAAATTCAATAAGTATACTGTTTGTTGAATTTTTACAAAGGAAATATACCCTTTTCACTGGAATCCAGAACAAGAAAGAACATTATCAAGATATTAGAACCTCATTTTGTTCTTTTCTAGCATTATTCCTAATATCACCCTCAAATGTAATTAAAGTTTAATTCTAAGAACATAGATTTGCTTGGGGCAGATATTAAGTACTTTACAGGAAACCTTTTTAACACTGTTTAACAATGGGCACAGATTGTCTAAAGAATTTAACCAAGGAAAACAGTTGGTGATAGGAGAGCAGAGATTCAAATTCTAGCAGTTGGCTGCAGAAATCACTCAATATAAATTTTTCATGCTTCCTAAGAACAACAGTACCTTATGCCTATTTTTTCCCCTCATTAGTTGTGGCTGTAACTTATTTGTCCCAGAAAGATAATAAATTCCTAAATGATAGGGCTCATGTCTAGTTTAATGTCTTGTTTAATATTCAGAGTGGCCTCTGTCATATCTACTCAACAAATATTTGCTGGTTGGTTAAATGAAGCAAGGAATGAAATGCAACAAATCACACTTAAGTGTTATGCATTGATACTTTAAAAACTTAGTAATAGTAAAGTGATCCCCCACCCCCCATGGTGTAATGCAGTGAGTGCTTTTTTATTTCTTATAACCACCAAAGAACACATTTCAACAAATCCCAAATCACTCAGCATTTTTCAGTAATTGGGTATTTTCCATTAAATATAGTCATGTAAGCAGTGAAAATCTGCAGAACATGTAATGTTGTCTGATGGGATTTAGAAAAGTAGAATTTTCCCTTAATATGAATAGTCTCTACTCAGGCAGCATCTTTCAGCCTCAGATTACAAAGTACTTAACTGTTTAATTCACTTCTTTCCTCTACTGACATGTATTATTGCTGTAAGCAAGATGTCTTTGATAAATACTTCTGTATCACTTCCTCCGAAGTAGCAATTTCTGTTAGGTGTTAAAACATATCCTTCTCTCTAAACTTGCAAGTAATATTTCCATCATGGTAAAGATTAAGCAAACAGACAACAGCAGCAAGTGGCAAGGTTCATCCTTTATAATTAGTACTAGTTATGCCATTAGGGGTCAAGGAACTGAAATCATTATGGCCCAAAGAGGTGAAATAATTAACCAATAGCACCAGCTTGCCAAGGAATACATAGGATAAAACCTGCCTTCCATGTTCATTTCACTGAATAAATAAACGATCATCTCCCTTGTTGTTGAAGACCAGCCAATGGATCACTTCTGATCCTGTTCTATCTTCATCATCTCTCTCTCCTTAATTGAGCCGAGGCAAGAGGGTCCTTCTGCTCCAAATATTTCTTTCCTTGCTCTGTGTCTCACCCAAAGAATATGGATACCCACAGAATTCTGACCATGTGATGGGGAAACAGAAGTCAGAAACTTCTTGCAATCAGGATGAATGTTTACTATGATGCCCAGGGAGATTCATGGAATTTGCTTCTATCCAATGAAGGGTCACATTTTTATCTTAGATTCTATTTGAAAGAAGTTTCTCACACTAGACCAAATTTTAAATATATCTCCATGCATACTTAAATGCAGTATTAACCATGTGTGGCAACAAACAGTGAGAATTTTCTGCAAATAGACACGGAGTTAAAACTTTGCCCAGCTCCATACAGTAGCCTGAATAGTACCCATCCCAATGCCCCAAACCAAGAAATATGTGATAAAAAGGGGCTTTTCAGATGTGATTAAGGGTCTCAAGATTGTTATTCTGGATAACCCACATGAATAAAATCACAGTATTATTATAAAAGGGAGGTGGGGAAATCAGTCATGAAGTCCTAACAATCTGAATAACAGAAGCAGACAGAGATTGGAACATAGTGCGCTGCTATAAGCAGGATGAGGCTAAAAGCCAAAGAATGAAGGAAGCCTCTGGAAGCTGGCAAAGGCAGGGAAATGAACTGCCCACTTGAGCCCACAGAAGAAGCACAGCCCCACTGAACCACTTTAAGTATCTCACCACCAGAACAGAAAGAAAATAAGTTTGTGTTGCTTAAAGATGCTATGTTCATGGTGATGATTTTTATGTCAGCAATAGGAAGTTAATATTCTTCATGTTAAATGTAATAGGACAAGAAACTTAGGAGGTATTCAAATGGTAAATTGGGAGATGAAGAGAAGCCCAGAATAAGGCAGAACAACACTTTAATAGAAAAGTTTAATCTATTTTTAGCTATCAACTATATACAAAGACAAACTGGAGAAACTCACTCCTTTATCCTGTGTAGTATTTGAATATAATAATGTTTAGTTGTACAGCATGGTAAAATTCTATGCAGTTTCCATCATACAGACTGGTTCCTTCATTTCAAACTTAATATTTTCATCTTACCTAAAACCTCAAGATTTACTGAAGATTAATGCCTAGCTTTAACTGATTGTTGTACAATTTGAAATTATAAAAGCATAATATATTATGCTAGTTTAGGCGTGCGTGCATGTGTGTGAAGCATCATCTCGCTACATATTAAAAGAATCACTATTAACGAGGGAAAATAAAATCCCTTGAACAAAATTTAAAATTTAAATATCATGTCTTTACCTTCACAAAATACTTTCAGTCAGCTAAGTTTTGGAGGTTCCACAATGTCACACTGAGGCCAGTTACAAAGATAACTTTTTGTGGGATTGGAATAGGCAAAATCAGGAGGCAAGAGCAAGCATGTGATAAACTGAATAGGAGCCTCCCCCAAAACATGTCCAGGTCTAATGCCAGAAATGTGTGAATGTCATGTGGCAAAAAACACACTTTGCAGATTCGATTCCATTAAGAACAATGAAATGGTGAGATAGTCTTGCAAATTCCAAGTGGGCCTTAAATGTAACTGCGTCATCTTTATAAGATGGGGGGTTGACACACATGAAAACAGGAGGAAATACAGCCACAGAGACAGGAATTAGAGGTATGTGACTACAAGCCAAGGAGCCCTGTGATGAGAAGCAGATTCCCCCTGAGAACTTTCAGAGGGAGTGCAACCCTCTACCTCCCCGACTTCCGCCCAGTAATTCTGATTTCAGACTTCAGGCCTCCCCAGTGGGAGGACAGTAAGTTATCTATATTTTCAATACAATACCCAAATATGTTTTAAACTCCCAATCCAACAAATAAATGGTGGTTTTTTGAAACAGCAGCCATAGGAAACAGATTATAGTATCCCTAAAGCAAGTACCTAAAAGTTCTAACAGATACCTAAAAATGCTATATCAAACCAAAAACCTAAAAATTGCAACAAAGGTCTAAGAAACGCTGCTACAAGGAACACTCCCTGACCCCCAAATGTTAAAGTGACTTTGGAATTGGGTAATATGTAGATATGTGATATGCTAAGGTAGGAAAAGGCTCTTCTGTTGGTAGAAATGCAGGCATTAAAGACTCTGTTGACAAAGGCTCAGGAGGGAGTTAGGAGCATGGGGAGAAAGTCCAAGGTCATTTAGAGGAAACACATTATCATCAACCAGGTAGTGATAGAAATATGAAAGCCAAAGGCACCACTGGGGAGATCTAAGAAGGAAATGCCTAAATGCAATTTGGAGAACTGAAGAAAAAGAATTCTCATTAGATGCAAGGATCTTCATGGTTACTGATCTTCATGGTTACCGGGAGACTAAGTTCCAAACCCCACTGTGTGTCTAAAAGCACAAATGGCACTGAACCCTGTATGTTGTTTCCTATGTGCTCTGCAGCATTGCCACATGCCAATTCCAGAGTTAATCTGTCCTTTCCTAGTTTATGAGCTGGTGCCTCCTTTCCATCACTACTGTTGCTCTGAGATATGGCAGCTGACCTGATAAAGGAGAGGTATGGTGCAAGATTTCATCCTGCTACTCAGAATGACACATAGTTTAAAAATTTATGAATTCTTTATTTCTAGAATTTTCCATCGAATATTCTTGAACTGTGTTTCAGTTAGCAAGGTGTGGTTAGGCCTCAAAAGGATCAAAAGGTGAGAGTACCTCCTCATTCAGTATATAACTCATGGATTTCCTCAAACACATCAGTAGAAATCCAGAGCAGAGATGAGATGATGTCAGAAAAATCTTGTAAAATTGTCAAATAATATTATCAGGATCTTTTTAAGTTTTATGCCCTAAGCCACAAGTTTCAATACACATTATTTTTTGAAAAATCATGTTAACATCCCATAAATTAAGTCTCATCATCCCCATTATATATGTACAATATCAGAATTTTCTGGTTGCATGCAACAGAGACCACTGCAATAAACTTAAAAAAAAAATTGTTGTTAGTAGAATGTTACCAGGCAACTCCCAGGACTAAAGGAGAACATAGAAAATCACAACTTGGAAGGAGAACACCAAGGGATTTTTGCATGTTTGGCAATCGAGATAGAAGGATAGTGTCTTTAGGAGGACTCTATAGAATAAAGTAGGTCTCAACCTTTTCCACATCTGTTTCCCTTTGATCAGTAGTTCATTTCCCTGCACGAAGAGGCTGGTGGAGGACCCACACTGTGTGCCGGAGAGGACAATCAGTGAATGGAAAGTTTCCTCAAGAAATAGTCACTCCAAAGAATAAAGTAGGGTGCTCACAGAAGTTGGAGTAGATGCTGAACAAGACTGTACCCTGACACTCAAGGAGAATGTTCTCCATGGTCCCAATGAGGTACCCCAGGGCCTTCTCTAAAGCCATCTATCAAGATAGTGGCTGAGCCCTTAGAGTATTTAAGCATGTAGAAAATACCCGTTTTCCTTCTACCCTGGAGTTTCCTTCCCCCTGTATACACAAGAAGGAAATTGGGTAGACTGACCTCCAAAGTCTTTTCATTTTTAATGTTCTCCTCGTCTGATCTAGCCTGTTACTTTGACACACTGGATGGTTTTTCTCTTTGACAATAGATATATTCACTTCATTCTTATTTACATAGATTTACATAGACAGAAGCTATGTAGTGACAAGGTCTCTTCAAGGCTGGAATTCTTCCTTAATAACATGAACAAAATAGCATCTGGTATCAATCTTGTCCCCCTGACTTGACTGTAGTGATTTAAAGCTTTTATTTCTTTGAATTCAAAATCTAATTTTTAATGCACTTTCTGTCAGCTGTCTTCATGGATTCTAAATGAGTTTCTGTCATCCTGACAGACTTCCAGATAAATTGGAACTTAACTGGGGAAAAATAAATGTTAAAAACACAATTTATCTCTCAATAGAATAAATAGGATATATATTTTGGTTATCCACACTGCCCCACCACCACCGCCACCAAATCTATCATTGGCTTCTCTGTATTGCTGAGCTGGGGACCGACCGAGTGTGATAATCAACTCTTCCTGAAATTTCTCTGATAATAGATTGTAGGCAAATTGCCAGGCTGACTTTGAACCCACTAAGCATTACTCCTCTGCAAGCACTCTGACCTGAAGAAAAGAACTCAAATCATCCTTTTTCCAGCAAACCTAAAATTACTGAGCAATCCAACTATTATTTCTTCCAAGTATTCACTTTAATTAGGTGAGTAATTATTTTACTTAAAGAAAAGCCATTGTGATGGCCAAAGGTGGGTGAGAAGGCAAATATTAATGGTTGTCTTTCACTGTTACAGAACAAGGAGACAGGGCAATCAAACTTGAGAGAGAAAGAGCTAAGAAAAAAGCAAAGACAGAGAAAGATCAGGAAAGAGGCCTTTAGCAAGCTTCAGTCCAGCATACAAATGTTCAACTACTCAAGCCATTTCCTACCCGCACCCCAAAGTGCTCGGTTTTCTGAGAATACATAGCCATCCACGTACATAAAGCAATTTACTGTTCAAATGTGAAGTTTCTTCTCTCCTCAGAGTCTCAAAATATACTTTAAGTACTAACAGCTTCTTTCATAGATGGGGAACCTGAGGCTCCCTGGGGACAAGTCAATGTAGCTGTGTCACACAGAGCAGAGAACCGGTCTCTGCCTCCTCAGCCCAATGTAATTTTCACCAACCTTCATTGCCTTTATGTAGAGTTCCTTACTTGACTTGCACCAGATGTTAATCATATTCTTTTTCCTATGGAACTTCCCCAAGAAAGTTCATTGTTTTGAGAATGCTTTCTACCATGGAACCCTATAATTTTTCCAGACAGACTTGCAGTAAGGCACTAAGACTTTAAGTTTCCCCAAGAGACCAAAATGCCACCATACTTTGTTGTTGGAGAAGGTAAAGCCTGGGTGCAATCTGACTGGCCAAAATTTCCTCATTCTCCAGTAAAGTATTGTGTGGTTACCTTCTGTTTGAGCAAACTTACTCCCACTATTTCATTTGCTGTTTGTTCTTGGGCAACACAAAATACTCAGGCCCACGTCATTGACTTAAAATAGGAATAGCATTCCTTTAAGGATTAAATGAGCAAATGCATATTATGTACGTTAAGATGTTAATATTTATGAAAAAACATTTCTCCAAGGGAGAGCTGATGTGTATTTCAAACAATCTTTGTGATACCTAAGCATTGTGCAGGAATAGAAAGGGTGTGCTGCAGAATATCTGGCCTATGTCTGCTCAGGACTCAGCAGTACCCTACTTGTTATTTCCTAAAGCAAGCTCCTGCAGGGGGCACGTTTATGACATACTGGGCAAGTGACAGGGCCACCAGGATTGCAGGATTTGACATTCCCAAGGGATAACCTTCAGCAAGTAATAGGTAAAAAAAAAAAAATCGAATGACAAATAGCCCCGTTTCTTCTCCCTTCAGGTGGAACAATTTTAAGGATATCTTTTTAAACTAAAAACAGTCTTCAAAAAAAAAAAAAATCAGTTCCAAAGCAGTTGGATAAATCAAAGGGAATATTTTCATGCTCACCTCCTCCCTGTGCCCTCCCTTTGCAATTTGGTGGCAGCACAGCCTTCAGCAGACCATGTGGACATGCTCGGTAACTAACCATAGCATTTCATGGCCCTGGGAGAGGACCTAATGCCAAGGATATGTAAATAGAGGAAATTTTCTTCTATAAACTGTAATACTGAACTTACTAATGAAGGCATAAATATTTTTTAAAAAATAAAAAAAATTGCCTCAGGATTTTTTTTTTATGGTTGATAGGATGGGGGTGTGCTAGAGTAAAAAGATAGAAATTTGTTTCAATTCCATAGACTATAAAAACTTTGTAACATGTTTTGTTTATTTTGTCGTTGCTTCAAGCTTGAACTAGTTCATTGCCTGACTCATGGGACATATTAAACATCTTATGACCAATAAAATATCATTAAAAAATCTTCTGGTCTAGTGGTCCATCTCAAATGTCTACAAAAAAAAGAGACATTACTAACGTTACTGTAGGACTCTGAGGTCGTAGAGCAGAAGGGATCCTAATATCCAAACTTATATTTCCTGTATTTGTAAATCTAATTTTATCTGTGTCTGTCAATATTGTATGAATTTATTTTCTACATACCAACAAACCACACAAACGCGCACACACACACACACACACACATACAGACACACAAACACACATGTAGATATACACACAAGGAAGCTCCTTAACCTACGATGGGGTCATGTGCTAATAATGTCCAATGTGATGGGGTCATGTCCAATTTAACCCATGGTAAATTGAAAATATTGTAAGCCAAAGTGCATTTAATACAACCAACCAACCCAGTATCATTCCTTATCCTAACATAGTCAGTCTCAGCTCAATCTTTACACCAGCCTACAATATGGGCAGAATCATTTCACACAATGCATATTTTATAATAGAGAATTCAATATCTCATATAATTTATTGAATGTATGCATCCAAAATAATTACCCACACAGTACTGAAATATTGGAACACCAATATTCAGTTGTACTGTGTTGAATATTGCTGATATCCCTCCAACCTCAATGGTGTGGCCAACTAGGGGCTAAGACTCATGCCAGTGCCTACTGTTGCTAGATAGTAATGCCTATTGCTAGCCCTGGAACAGATCAAAATTCAAAATTTGTTTGTTTTTTACTGAATACACGTGACTTTCCTACAATCATAAAGTCAAAGAATTTTAACTTGAACCATCATAAATCAAAGACAATTTGTACAATTATACAGAGACACACACATTGTTGAAAATACATGGCTAGTGCTTGAATCCCAGTGCTGCCCCTTATGATCTGTGTAACCAGGAACAAGTTACTTCATCTGTTTCTTTCTTGTTTATAAAATGGGGATGACAACAGGACCTTCCTCACAGAGGATTAAATGTGTTAGTATACATAAAGCCAGGCACAGAGTAAGCACTGTTGACATTAGCATCATGTTAGCGCACAGTCCAATCTATAATATATACATATCACTAACACACATAGGTGGCTTGAGTTTCTGCACATATATTTCTGAACACTCTACAGGTATAATTATATGCACGCAGTTTAGTGAGCAGACAATGTGACTTTGGTGATGATGTTGACTAATCCCATTTAAGAGGGCCATCTCCTGCAGGGAGTTAAACAGGGTCTGTCCCAGTGCTCCATGACAGATCCAACCTTGAATAATTAAAAACCTTTTTAGCACCTCTTGAAATACATCTTGCAGAACCATTATTCAGTTCTCCCCTTATTGGTTAAATTTATTTGATTCTGGTTTGAAATAGAGTGATCAATTCCCTTAAAAGAAACAAAAAATAAATAAAAATAATAACATAAATAATCATAAGCTATCACATTAATTGGATTCATTTTCCTCCTGGGTGTCTCTAGACAGCATATTCCCTTCCTTTATCAGCCTGCTGATGTGAGATTAATATTCAGCACACCCTGCAGCTGCTCTTCCCACAGAGTTGAGAGGTGAAGGATCTGATAGGGGAACAAAGAGATAACTCAACTACAGGGTATTGTGGCTGCTGAGGAGTCCCTGACGTGTTACTTCCAGTGAGAACTAAGGGAATTACCATTAAACAGGACTGAAATCATTGTCTGTTAGTTATAAAGATAGGAAAATTTTTAAAAGGAACATAGAAATCTTAATTTAAATCCTACCCATGGCTACTGCCCTGTACTTATCGCGTATCTCTTCCTGCCCAAAGTCTGTTTTCGGGCCACAAACGACTACTGACACACACCAGCTTTTGTATTCCTTGTCTATTGTAAATTTTAATATTATCTCCTTATTGGAAGATGTTTATCTTAGTTATGTTTATGTCAAGATAACAGCAGGCTTGATTTAGTGGGAGGAAGACCAAAGGAAATTAATACTTACTTAGAGCTCACTGCAGTTTAGAGGTTTTATCTTGTGTACGTAATCTTATTTAATCTCGCCTCCATTCTTTGAGATCATTTCCATTGTTTAAGTGAGTCAACAGAGTTTTACATGTGTTGAATATTTTGCCTAATGGATATGGATAAATTGCAAAACCAGGATTTGAACTCAGGCCTCTTACCTGAAAGTGCCTGTCATTGTACTTTCAATGTATTAAATTGTAGTAATTTATAGAAGAAAAATCTAGTTTCTGCAATCAGAAATAAGAGAGTTTATCTATGGCCATTCCACAGAGTCATTTATATATAAAGAACAATTGCATACAGAATACCAGTATACAGTTCCAAAACATGGATTCCTTCTATCTCCTATCAGAACAAGTACTAAGTGTCCTCTCCATGAATCTGGTCAGGTAAAGATTACTTTTCTCCATCTGGTGGAGCAGGAAGGATGCTCAGAGATTTCTGAGCAGGGTTGAAAGAGGCACTGGAACTTTCTCCATGATCGTGGAAACACTTGTACTTAGAGCCCTGAACTGCAGGAGGAGGTCTGACATCCCTGTAGCTGTTGTATGAGAGAGCCAAGCTCCAAGGAGATGCTTCAGCTGACCAACCTTGTCTCTGAATCACCCCATTAAAAAGCCAGGTGTACGACAGAATGAGACCCTACACACCCTTCACAGCCGAGGACCCAGATATTGCGAAACCTAGGTGGGCTCACCCTGTGCCCTGCTTGAATTCCTAAGCTCAGAATGTTTAAGCATCGTAAATGAGTTGTGTTAAATTACTGAATTTTAGAATGTTAGTTATGCAGCAAAAATAAAGGCATCCAAAGTTGTTACAGAGCTCTAAAAGTATGAGAAAAAAAAAATTCTGTGAAGAAAACAAAGCTAAAATCATGTGGTCCTTGAATATAAATCTACCATAAAAAAAGATATATTCCATTATTTCTGATTCTAAAAGGAATCCCCAAAGAAGGTCTTCTTTCAAGTTGGGGCTTAAAATAAAAAAAAATGAATGCATAATATTTTGAGAGAATCAAAAATAGAAAACAATCTTCCAAAAGAGGAAATCATATGAATAAACTGTCCAGTATTTTAGAATGGAACTGAAAAATCAGAGTATTTAATCAGTGGAAGAGAAGTGAGAAGTCAGACAGGAGCATGTCATTAAGAATGTAGAGTATTCTTCTTGGAAGTTTAGAAATTATTCCATGGGAAAAGGAGAACTCAAAGATATTGAGCTTTAGAAGCATATTTCTGATGTTATCTAGAGGATATACTGGAAGTCAAGAAAGAGATGGCAGGAAAAACAATAGATGCTTTCAGTATTTGGGATCTTAGATGATAAAGGCCCCAAAAGTCAGTGATCAGAGGAACAGAAGGAACAGAAATGCTCAACTATTTATCGTGGGGGAGGGGGAGAGAAGTGATTCAATCAAGGATTAAAAAAACAAGAAGTAATCAACAAGTCATAGTAGAGGAAATGCACAGTGATAAGAAATAAGACTCAAACATCAATGTTTTTTAATAGAGAAGCAAGTTTCTCCATTTTTGTTTATTTGTGCAAAGAAATCCAGCCACTGCCCACATGAAGCATAAAGTGCATTGGAGATTCCTTCTATTTGACTTGCCTTAAACCTATCTGATACATGTGGATGGGCTTTTGTGTTCCTTTTATAGTTGCTTCTAGACATAACTAACCCTTGGAAATGGATTTATTTTTCATCTGCCCACTTCTTTGACTACAACTCAATTTTGCTTAAAATCATCTTTTTAAAATGATGTGGCTAATATAAATTTTTTTTGCATTCTCTCATCTCAATACCAATAAATTTGTCATTATAAGCCTAAAAAAAAGAAAACTGAATCAAGCTGTTCATGCTTGTTGAGGGACCGCATGTGCTTGCCTAATCATTGAAATGCACCTGCCGTATCTTATCCTTGAATATTTCTTTTCACACCTCATGTAATTTGTCACATCTGATTATTGTTCAGTAAAATACTAAGAGATTGATTTGTTTATGGCAGTAATAGGGTTGCAGAGATGAAAAATACATTTTAAAAGTTATAAAAATTAGAGAATAAAACAAAGGAATAGAGAGATAAAGAAAAAATAAGAATTAGTTAACTTAAATGCTTATTGGGTACTACTTGCCCATTACTTTCTCAGTGGCAAGAGGGTAATAGTGAATAAAATAGACCCATTACCTACTCTCAGGGAATGTATGCTTTCATGGAAGGAGAGTTGTGTGAATAAGTAAAACTCGAGCATATTAGATGTTTATGTGTACATGGGCAACTAGTAAGCAGAACAAAGAAGAGAGGGACTCCTGGAACAGAAAGGTAGGCATGACATGGCCTTTGAACAGACACTCAAGTAAGCATAAGGAGGTAAGAAGAGCTAATCACACCTATTTCTGGGAAGAAAGCATTTCAGGAAGAACAAATAAAGCATCCATAAGGTACAAGCATACATGACCTATTTGAGGAACAGCAAAGAGGCCGAGTTGTAGGAACACGGTGACCTAAGCAATGAAGAGTGGAGATTAAGCTAGAAAAGGGCAGGGCAGAGGAAGCTGTCAGATCATGCACACTCCTATAAGTCAAAGCACCTTCGAGCAAATTGAAAATAGCCTGGATTATGATTTGGGCACTGTATCTGCCACTACCTAGCTTCTTAGTTCTTAAAGATACTAAACATCTTCACCTTACTACCAAAGGAATTATACAGAATTAATGCAATTCCAAACAAAATCCCAATAACATTCCTCATAGAAATAGAAAAACCAGTCATGAATTTCATCTGGAAAAATAAGAGACCCACAATAGCTAAAGCAATCCTTAGCAGGAAGAGTGAAGCAGGTGGCCTCACTATACCAGACCTTAAACTATACTCAGAGCAATAATAACAAAAACAGCATGGTATTGGCACCAAAACAGACTGGTAGACCAGTGGTACAGAGTCGAGGACACAGAGAAACCCACATAATTACAATTATATTAGACAAAGACGCCAAAAACATGCATTGGAGAAAAGATAGCCTCTTCAACAAATGGTGCTGGGATAACTGGAAATCCACATGCAACAAGATTAAATTAAGCCCCTATCTCTCACCATGCACAAAACTCAAATCAAAGTGGATCAAGGACCTAGGAATCAAACTACAGACCCTTAGTCTAATAGAAGAAAAAGTAGGTCCAAATCTTCATCATGTCAGATTAGGCTCCTACTTCCTGAATAAGATTCCTATAGCGCAAGAATTAAAATCAAGAATTAATAAATGGGATAGACTCAAACTAAAATGCTTCTTCTCAGCAAAAGAAACAATTAGTGAGGTGAATAGGGAGCCTACATCTTGGGAGCAATATTCCCCCGCTTGCACATCAGATCCAGCACTAATCTCTAGGATATATAAAGAACTTAAAAAGCTAAGCACCAAAAAATAAAACACACAAAACAAAAAAAAAAAAACAAAAAACAAAAATAACCCAATCAATAAATGGTGGAAGGAACTGAACAGACACCTCTCAGAAGATGATATACAATCAATCAACAAACACATGAAAAAAATGTTCAACATCTCTAGTAATTAGAGTAGTTTTGATTTTCATTTCTCTAAGTTTTGGCGATGATGTGGGGGAAAAGGCACACTCACACATTGCTGGTGGGACTGTAAAATGGTGCGGCCAATATGGAAAGCAGTATGGAGATTCCTTGGAAAACTGAGAATGTAACCACAATTTGACCCAGCTATCCCACTCCTCAGTCTATACCTAAAGGACTTAAAAACAGCATACTACAGGGACACAGCCACATCAATGTTTATAGCAGCACAATTCACAATAGCTAAACTATGGAACCAACCTAAATGTCCTTCAGTAGATCAATGGATAGGATGGATAGGGAAACTGTGGTATATACACACAATGGAATATTACTCACCAGTGAAAGAATAAAATCATGGCATTTGCAGGTAAATAGATGAAGTTGGAGAACATAATGCTAAGTTAGCCAATCAAAAAAAAAACCCAAAAAACAAATGCTGAATGTTTTCTCTGATATAAGGAGGCTGATTCATAGTGGGGTTGGGAGGGGGAGCATGGGAAGATTAGACAAACTCTAGATAAGGTAAAGGGGTGGGAGGGGTTGGGGAGGTGGGGGAATGGGGGTAGGAATTAGATGGACATCATTACCTTAAGTACATGTATGAATACATGAATGGTGTGAATATACTTTGTATACAATCAAAGATATGAAAAATTGTGCTTTATTAGAATAAAAAATTTTTTAAAAAATTTAGTGTTGGAAATGTAACTCAACCACAAGTATGAGCATATACATATTCTATATGTGTAGATAAAAAAAAAATCAATGAGGAACATAGTTGCAGCTTTACTAAGAGGAAAAAAGAAACCAAAGAATGGAAACCACGGCATTGACCAGCAATAGGAGATTACATAACTGATGTTATCATACTCCATGGATATTTTCTGTATTCATAATATTAACCACCCCACCCCGTTTCAAGCCATGTGTAAAAGAATTGCCAAGAGACTCACTCCATCGTAATCTAATGATTTAAATTTAGAGTTGTGCATAGTCTATTTCCTAGAATAACCTAACTTTGAAAGCCACCTAGGTTTTCTGTAATTATGGAAATCTTTTGCATACTTCCCTTCAGTATCAAGACCTGT
Source organism: Urocitellus parryii (assembly GCF_045843805.1). Taxonomy (NCBI): domain Eukaryota; kingdom Metazoa; phylum Chordata; class Mammalia; order Rodentia; family Sciuridae; genus Urocitellus; species Urocitellus parryii. The sequence continues at coordinate 35,429,961 of NC_135545.1, read as the reverse complement.
TAAAGAGAGTTTTCTCTGACTCTTGCTTGCTTGAGGACTCCACAAACTGAGGGGCTGAGATTCACTGGGACTGTTTTAGAAGTTGAAGATGACTCTTGTTGAGCAAGCTGTGTATCCTGTTTGCAGACCTGGAGCAGATGTGCTGGCAAATTCAATTTACCTTAATTCATCCCAGTTTAATTAGCAGCTGGGTTACTTCTGGCTCCAGGAAAGTAAGAAAGTGACAGTTTGTATAACAGAGCCACTGCCCTTTGGAAAGGACTTTCCCCTCTGGAATGCTGCTTGATCAATAGAGAAATCTTACCATGTTGACACCAGAAGGGACATTCTTCTAATACCAGTGAATTTTAAGCAAAAGAGCTATTTTCAGCTTAAAGAAGACCTTGTGTCTTATTTGAATATATGCTGTATTATTAGAGGGAAAATGAGGAGTTAAAGATTGCATTGAGAATTATGTCTTTAAGAGTTCACTTGCAAATTATTCTCCATTTAGGAAATATGGGGGAAAGCATAAGCTCTTATGGAAATAAATTCAAGTTAGAGTGCACAAAATCAGTAACAAATCTATTATGTCATTGTATTAACCAAGTAGAACAATAGATCAACGCCCCCCAAAAGGTAAGACTAATCAAATTCCTCAAGCCTTAGAAGGCATCATTGTACAAATGGTACTTGGATGCACTTAGCTAAAGAAGTTGTTCCAGTATTCCACAGAACAGTGTGGGGAACAGCCTAGAGTTCACAGAAAACCATTGCATATTTTAAGAAAAACTAGACAAGAGAAGCTTGAAGTCTCCAAATACATTAAGGATAAGGAGATGAAAACGTTAATTACCCTGATTTGATCAGTACATACTGTATTTATGTATTGAAATATGATTCTGACACTGGCCTCATACATATATAATTATTATAATTTAATCAAAAATTTTAAAATGTTTAAGGAGATGAAAATCTGATTTGATCATTGCACACTGAATACCCGTATTGAATTGTCGCATAGTACTCCATAAATATATACAATTTAAAATAAAGTACCTAAGGAAAGGCTCTTTTCAGAGACTCAAAAACAAGTTTTGCAAATTAAAAAAACAAAAAACAAACAAAAACAGCCCACCAGTAGGGGTGTGGGGAAGAAACATGTATTTATTTATTTATTTTTTTACCATTTATTGAGCCATGGAAATTGAATTTCCTGGAGATGCTCAATGAAGTGAAAATTCTGCTTGGCTATATTGAGGATAAAGGCTGCTAAGGACATCTTTTTTTTGAACGTTGCCCTTTTCAATATTCAAATATTTAGTTTTGGGATTATGTGATATATTCAGAATTGTCCATTCTTATCCATCTCCCTCCACCCTGGTTCCTTTTCTGAGCTGATGATACTCATCCTGGACACATTCTTTCTCACACATATTACAAGACCTACAAGTACAAGCTTGTATTGTTTGTTTTCTAATTAGATCCATAAGTGGATTTTTGATGATTTTCATACTTTTGATGGCAGATGATATTCTTCAGATAGCAAAGAACGTACACAGAAAGACGTCAAGCTACATCACTTTCTTATGAGGCAAAACATTTGCCAGGTTAATGTGTCAGGGAGCATGAAGACAATATCTCAAAATGAACTACAAAACATAGGTAATGTTTCTTATTATGTCAGAGTGCTTTCTTCCCTGAACTTACATTCTTATGTGCTTATTTAAAGGGCATAAACGTAGATACTACAGTTATTACCAGAAACTATTTTCGTTTAAAGAAATGAGTCATAACCACCATGTAACCATCTAAGAGAATCATAAGTCACTGAGAAAGCAGAAAAATGCTACAAGATCAGTCAACAGGTACATGATCCTTGGTGTTAATAATAAAATATGTATATATAGGTATGTCAGATACGGTACTTGGTGCATAATAAACGAATACATGTATCAGGCACTATTTATAATAAATGTGACCTCTGCTTTGCATATTATATAAATATATATGCATTGTTATCTTCATTGAAACTCAAGTGGAAGTCATCATTATTTGCAGATTTTTATTTTTCAAAGAGTGGTTCAGCAGTCCCAAAACGTCAAAGGTCAATGTACTTTCTGGTATGCGGAAGCCAATTCGAAATAAGTGTGTGTGGGGGGGGGGGAGTAAAAAAAAAAAAGTGTAAGAAAGATCAGTGGAGTAAATGAAGGGGAATGAAGGAATGAAGGGATGAAGCGGAGGGAGGACATCTGGGAAATGGAAGGACACTGGAATGAATCTGACCTAATTTTCTTATGTGCATTTATGAATATGCCAGAGTGAATGTCATCATGATGCATTTCCACAGGACACTGATTAAAAAAAATTAATAGAAAAATCTGAGTAGAGAGAAGTAAATAGGGGGAAAGAAAAAAAGTAGAGAAAGGAGAAGAACTGGGGACTGAATTAGAACAAATGATATACTGTTCTTTTATGTCAAAAAGAATCCTAATGTTACATTAAAATAAAGAGAGCCAACAAATTTTGTTTTTAAAAAGAGTGACTCAGAAAAAAATGTTGCTATAATCATATAATCACACCAAAAAAAAGGTGAAATACAAATTAAAAAATCAATTTGATTAATTTCACATACTTCAGAGTCAACTCCTTACTAGAGAAAGCAGACGAGGGGACGAGGCTGTAGGGGAAAGTGGGTGTCCACATGTGGGGGAGCCAGACAGAGACAGAGACTGCATGCCCAGGAAGAGTCTAGTGGGCTGGATCATCCTTACTTATGAACAGCTTCTCGATTGCCTGCTTTGGGATGTATTTTCCAAGTAACTCTAATGATTTGGAGAAGAACTATCGCAAGTCAGCATTTGCAATAACAACAAGATGGTGTAATTTTTGTGATGTTACTATGATCACAAAAGGCCATGGCTCTCTGAGCAGCCAGTAACAAGCAGAAGATGAGTTTTATAAAACAATAGACAACTGAATCATTATCTGTAACAGGGTCAGCATTCAGCAACTGGCACACTGGATCCAAAAAGGTCCAGAAAGTCTGATTTGTGTGAGACCTGTGAGAAAACAGTTGCCACTCACAGTATTTTGTGGTTAAAAAATGAAGGCTGACAACCTTGGTTTTCATCTTGGTGCCCCATCAACCAACCTGTGTTGTTGGATAATTGAAGTTCTCCTAACTGGCTAGCTGGACTTTGAGTTCTCCATCTCTTTCTAAAATATAGCTTCATGCCCACAGCAGCCTGAGTGATGGTGGCTAATGGGAAACTCTGAATTCCACCCAGAGACATCACATTTCTGCCCAGTGTGATGCTGCATGCCTATAATCCCAGAAGCTTGAGAAGCTGAGGAAAGAGAATCACAAATTCAAACCCAGCCTCAGTAACTTAGCGAGACACTGTCTCTAAATAAAATATTAAAAAAAAAAACAGGCTAGTGATGGAGCTCAGTGATTAAGCATCCCTGGGTTCAATCCCTGAAACCAAAACACACAAAATAAAAATCATCACTCTTCTTTCCTCCCAGTTTACAAGATCCCAGCACCTCTTTTTTCCTCCACAAATGAAACTATTTTTGCATAGTAATTGCATTTGCTATTATGAAATGTAATACACCACAAACCATTGAAATTTGAGTATGAGGAGGAAATAATTATTTTCTAAAACATGCTGAATGTTTAGGGGGAAAAATTTGAGCAGAAAGGTAGGAAAACTATACCCAATGACTTAGGATTCTTTTTTTTTTTTTTAAATAGGTTTCTCCCACATCTGAGTACAAATTCCTTTCTATTTCTATTGAAGTACTTGATTTTCTTTCAGTAAACTGAAATTATAAATTACAATTTGCCTTGAGAATGTCTTTTAATAAGAGAGACTATCTGGGTTCTGTGTTGGAATCATACTATGACACTCAATAAAGAATGTAATCAGTGCAATGTGCATTTATTTATGTTTAACTGAAAATAAAACGTCTGGGTCATGTATCCTTCAAATGATGCTCAGCTTTCAATTAATTGATTTGACTGGGTCATATAAAAGGACCTCAGCTTTGCATAATTTATGAGGCTGTTGGGTGTATTACTGAAAATAATACACAAAGGCTATAGATTATCGTAAGGAGAAAATTTCAAATAGCTCTATCTTCCCAATACTTGGATAGACTTTCCCACAAGCAGTAGTGTGGTGCTCCCACAGGTTCAACAGTCCTATTAAAGTGATTCTGAAGATCTTGGTCTGGGGGCCCCGTGTTAGCTGGGACGTCCCTTCATACCCGAGCATTCATCATTGATAAGGTTCCTTTGGCCTCCCCCCCTTGACAGAGGTGATCCATCAGCCTTGGAGATCAAGGGCTTCCAAGTAGATGCTTCAGCCTTTTATGGGCCCTTAGAGATCATAGGCAATACAGGAGGTGACTCCAGCAAACACTTCCCCATTCATGTCACTGCATAAAAGGCATTAATTTGATGGGAGGAAAGAGAAGGAACTCATTCCATAATTTGTAAAATATGGGACAGAAGCAATGAAAGAATTGAGAATAGTTATTAAACCATTTTAAAGGGGGTTTGCATTGATAATGTCAGATATATTTTAGGCAAGGGGAAAAAAAAATCTGATCACCCATTCCCATTCCCCAAAATACTGTGGACCAATGAGTGATTCTAGAATCCATAAACAAATCTCAAGAGACCGATTTCTAATTCCATATGACCATATGACTTTTCTGAGTAAGGCTTCTAACAGCATTTGCCGATTTTTTTTACTCAAACTTACCCCCAAATACTTCCAAAGCTATAGACAATATGTTTAAAATTCTTACAAGAGTCAAAGAGGGATTTGACTTATTTGGAATATGAATTGCCAGGATAAGGACAAAGTACTATGTGAATATTTACAACAAATTCAGGTTTGTTTTTTTACTTCCCATTTTGAAATACTTTGGATTTTTTTTAAAGGCTACATTTTGTATATGTATCCAAAATTATGAAATTTCCAGACTTTATACTATCATCCCAATGAAAATTTCCTATACTCTGAACTAGAGGAAAATTAAGTCAGGAGATCATGCCAAATACTATAATTATTCCACTTGCTACTACTTTGCTACACACAGAGTGGAATTTATGTGCATGAAAATCTTATATCTAGAACTCATTATTATATTCAAATGTGTTACAACTCGTGTCTACACATTTTTCCAAGTCACTTTATCCATAATTTATAAGGGATCTACAATATTTCAGGTACTATGCCTAAAGTGGTAAACAAATCAGAGAGAATCCTCATTCTCTTAGAACTTTCAGTCTACCATAAAAAAAATAAATATTTATCAAGGAATTGAAATACTTCTTTTTGAAACTCCATGGTTGTGAGTTTCATAAGCATGAGGACAGCATCATCTTTTTCACATCTGTGCTTTTTAAAGGGCATACGACCGATGCTAAGTAAATATTTGATAAATAGACAAAAATTATTTCTGGGACTGTATAGGGGGGTGAAGGTAGAGTTAACGAATAGCCTGCAATTTCATAAAATATTTATTATCTCACTAAAATATTTCACATACATCAAGTGATTAAAGAATTGGAAAGAAATGTACGACTTTTCTGCTCCTATGTACTACGTTTCTGCTCCTTGCCAGTGTCCTACCCAGGCTCTGGTGTCCTCTGAATGCCAAACCCTTTTAAATATCTTCTCTAGGTCATTCGCACACAGCTTCCCCAACTCATTGTGATGTGGTTCTCTCTTGTAAACATGGGACCTTGGAAAAGCAAGTAAAATCCCTCTACTTTGCTGCCTATAGCACTTGTCAGAAACAGAGAGCTCTGTGTTCCTGGTGAATATCCAAATATATTATGTTCTTTCCGTTAAGGTTCTTCAGTGTCGCTGATCCCACGGTGTCACTCCTTCTGTTTTATACTTCTGAACTCTCTCATCTCACCTATGCTTTACTCTCATGAGCACCTGCACCTCCATGCAATTCTAGTGTCCAGCTCAGAGGAGAATAAATACAATTGTAATTTGTATGGAAATAACATGATAAAAAAAACATGTATAAAGGTTAGATATGGATAAAGAGGGAAAAAAATTGCCTCGATACCATTAAACATCTTAGTTTAATAGGCACCAATAATGGTTTACATGGGTGGTCCAATCACATTCCTAGATATTACCTTTTGGTTGGTGGCGTTTTATTTATACCTTCATAACTTTGGGGACTATGTTAGAAAGGCAATAGCCTCTGGGTGAGGCATTTTCTTTAATAATCTTTAGAGATAAAGTCAGTTATTATTCATTCAAATATTTAATGAAAACCTCCTATGTGTCAGGCAATGTACCTGAGAGAAATTCAGTACAAGCACCCTTAGGAATTGTGGTGGCAAAAGTCAACTACTTTCACAACTACTGTAATTTTTCATCGCTTACATCAATAGCAAAGTGAAAGACAGTATCAGATATATTCATAAAAAAGGAAGCAACCAATATTAGGGACTAAGGAAAGATTTTTGTGGACAAAGCAAAGTCTAAACTAACCCATACAGCTAACTTGGAGTTCCCTATATTCATACCTTCAGTAATACATTGAAAACTTTGTTTGGCAAGCACACGATACTGTCCCCAACATACCAAAAGAAGAGAGTGCATATAAAAAGTACAAAATAGTGAATGTTTCAGGGGTTTTTTAATTGATATAGTGTGTTTACTCAATATTTTGCATAAATAGTAACAAATCTTTAACATTGTGTTTTAAAGCTTATTCTTTTTTTATTGGTTGTTCAAAACATTGCAAAGCTCTTGACATATCATATTTGATATAATGAGAACAACTAAGAACAGAGCAGGGAGGAAGAGCAGGAAGAAAAGATCAACATTAAACAGATACATTAGGTGGGAGGGAAAGGGAGAGAAAAGGGAAATTGCATGGTAATGGAGGGAGACCCTCATTGTTATACAAAATTACACATAAAAGGTTGAGAGGGGAATGGGAAAATAAACAAGGAGAGAAATGAATTACAGTAGATGGGGAAGAGAGAGAAGATGTGAGGGGAGGGGAGGGGGGATAGTAGAGGATAGGAAAGGTAGCACAATACAACAGTTACTAATAGGGCATTATGTAAAAAAGTGGATGTGTAACCGATGTGATTCTGCAATCTGTATTTGGGGTAAAATTGGGAGTTCATAACCAACTTGAATCTAATGTTTCAGGTTTTTAAACTTTGTTCATGAAGAAAATATTCATTGACATAGGCAATTCAATAAGAAGAACACATTTGAAGAAGGCAATGTTATTTTGAACTTGAATTTGAGGAACTTGTTTGTCATCTATAAGGTGATACTTCATTCTAAATTCAGAGAAAAATATAAAAAAAAATAGAAGTAAAAATTACCAGTAAGATCAAAAGTCTCCCAAATTCCAGGTTTTTCACAACCTAATTCACAATTAGGTTGGTGGTGAAGGTGTATCAACCACAACTGAATTCTAGATTACATAAGAAAGACTGTATCTCATGAGCTTTATAGTATTAGTTTGGTTGTTGTCATAATCAGTTCATTTTGGCTTCCTTGGGAAGATCTGCAGCCCTAAATGATAAATTCATGAATGTTTAGGGAAGACGCTTAGGATAAAACTGCTGTAAAGTTCTGATAATAAAACAGCTTAGCTCTGTTATAGGTAAAATGGGATTTGTCCCATCTTCCTGGACATTTAAGCATAACCCTACCTGACAAAAATAAGAGGGGCAAGATGGCGGCCAAGGGTGAGGCAGCATTTCTCCTAGCTCAGCTACCTAGAACTCCAGCAGCAGGAATACTGCTTCTGCCTGAGGCTGAGAGAGAAAAATCCCGAGACTGGAGGGGCAGTCTGCCCTAGCCAAACCAAAGACTGTTCAACTCACTAAACAGAAATTTTTAAAAATCACCCTGAAGCTGGGCAGGGTGGTACATGCCTGTAATCCTCCAGTGGCTCTCAAGGCTGAGACAGAAGGATCGTGAGTTCAAAGCCAGCCTCAGCAAAAGCCGAGGCACTAAGTAACTCAGTGAGACAGTGAGACCCTGTCTCTAAATAAAATATAAAATAGGGTTAGGGGTATGGCTCAGTGGTTGAGTGTCCCCAAGTTCAATCCCAGGTACAAAAAAAAAAAAAATCATTCTGAGTTTATGAATCACTATGGAAAACTGAGCCAGGTGCCATCTTGGGACTACAGCATAGAGATGCTAATGGGAACTTGAAATCCAAATCCCTGAGTTCATGGCTAGATCCCCATAAACCTATCTGAGCCTAGCAAAGACTTAATTGAACCTAACAAACCCAGAGAAAATTAAGAACAGAACTTTTCACTTGGAGAATACAATTTGGAGAGGCTAGGGAGAACGGGCTCTCCCTAACATGAGTCTTTGGCTTGCAGGGGCTCACAAGGTCAGCTATAGCGGGTAAGGAAGTTGAAAGTGTGGGTATGAGAGCACTTGGATCTCAGCTCGCCGGCCTGACCTGTCCCCAGCATCCAACCAATCAGGTATCCACCAGATTCCCGGGTCCCCTGCACCTGTCCAGTCTGATATGTGCCCTACGTGCAGCATCCCCCCAGCCTGCCTGGTCCCTGTGGTCCAGGCCTGTCCCAGACCTTCCGGCTTACCCAGTCCCAGTAGTCCCATAGCCCCCAGTTCCCTGACCCCACAACCCACCACTCAGCCTAGGAGACCTGCAGCTTTGCTGCCCAGCCTGCCCAGATCATCACAGATTGGCATCTATTAGGCTCTAGAAGTTTGTTGATTCAACAATGCCAGCAACTCACCATGCAATAAAGCAACTGGAACCTCATCAAACCTAAGTTCCTGCACCTGGGAACTCGACCTAAAGGAACTCCTTTCAGAATCTAGTGTCGAATAAACCCTGGGAGTGGAAGGACAGCTCTGCCCATTCCGCTCCACACCAATGTCTGAAGGCAAGTTGGGAAATATTGAATCCCAACCAGCAATTCCGTGAGCAACAATAAAAAGGAAGTACTCAACAGCCTGTGGCCCATACTCCCATGCTGCGTTCATACCTCAAGAAGAAATGGAAAGAAAATCAGTTGGGCACAGACAGAGCTCACTGACTATTTTGTGCACAATAGTTGAAATGACTCCTAACTTTTCACCAAGATTTTTCACTCTTTTGTTGTTATTAAGGTTGTTTAGTTTGGAGTATTTGATTTTGTTTGAATGTGTACTGATTCAAAGATACTTCTACACACACACACACACACACACACACACACACACTTGTTTTTCTCGTTTTTAGCCTTTTTCTTTTTTAAGAATATATATATATATATATATATATATATATATATATATATATATATATATATATATATATATTTGGTTTGGATGTGAGGTGTCCTCCAAAAGCTCATCTGAGAGACAATGCAAGAAAGTTTAGAGGAGAAATGATGGGGTTATGAGAGCCTTAACCAACTCAGTGAATTAATCCCCTTATGGGGATTATCTGAGTGGTAACTGAAGATGGGTAGGATATGGCTGGAAACTTTTCCTCCAATAAAATTGTCCTTCTCAGGTCTTTTTGTCCCATTAGTGGAAAAGTTGAGTAAGACAATATTATCCAATGCAGTTTTTTCAGAGTTAGGATTTTTGATTAGCATGTTTAGATTTATATCGTCTTTGCCACTACTCTACTTCCCTTGTCTCCCTCTCTTTTTCTGTTTTTAACAGGTAAGTTCTATTCACTCTTCCTTTATATTTACTTCTATTTTTATCCCCCTTGTCATTAACACATCCTACATTACCAGTGCATCTGCCCTATTCACCCTTTGAAATTGTGAACACATTTATACCCTCTTATCTCTTCATTTTTCCTCCTACTCTATCCTTAACACCTCTTACCACTAATTGATGTATGTAACATCTGCCCCTACTACCAATGCCAAAGCAGCAATTAATACAGTGGAAGTCATATTGTTTGATTTTATGCCAGACATAATTTGGTTATTCACTGTTTTTACTGATGAAAATTGCTGATCAGATTATTTCTGAATATTCTGAACATTCACACTGCAGAAGTTTAAAAAGGAATTGAATACGTATTCTATTGCTACCTATTGTTCACATACACTGTTGCTACCATTGGGCTCCCCCAAATCTGTGAGGTGCTAGAAGCATAGAGAGACACTATAAACTCAGAATGTAAAACCTCTACAGCTTCAGATCCATCCAGGTAGATGGGTAGACATAAAAACAATATGAAAAAGCGAGGGAACAAATCATCTCAAACAACACATACTACCTCAACAACAGATTCCATTGACACCACCGGGGAGGAAATTGTCAAAGAAATTTAGAAAGTTCATGGTTAAACTGATATACAAGACAAAACATGACCTAAGAAATGAAATCAGAAAATAAAAGAGATCCTGAAGAAGAATCAAGCAGAAATCTTCCAAATGAAGGAATCAATAATCCAATGGAAACTACCATCAACAGACTAGACCATTTAGAAGACATATTTTCAGGCTTCAAAGACAAAGCATATAATCTTGACGATAAAGATGACTTTACAATAAAGATACTAAGAGATCATGAATGGAACTTTCGAGAAGTATGGGATAACATGAAAAGGCCAACTTAAGATTCATCAGGATAGATGAAGGGTCTGAAATACAAACTGAAGGAATACACAATTTTTTTCAATGAAATAATATTCAAAAAATTCCCCAAACCGTAAGAGTTAAATAGAAAATCAAATATAGGAATCATACAGGACTCTCAATATACAAAATTACAACAGATCTACTCCAAGACATTATGAAAGTGCCATACAGAAAAAGGATAGAATTTTAAAGGCAGCAAAAACAACCTTGTCATATTTAGAAGTAAACCAATTCTATCTTGGCCAATTTTTCAATGCAGACCCTCAAAGCTAGAAAGTTTTAGAATAATACATACAATGGATAGCAACCAAGGATATTACATATAATAAAACTAAGCTTCAGAATTGAATATAAAATAAAAACCTTCCACAATAAATAAGAGTTTTAAAAAATTCACAACTAGAAAGTTAGCAGTGCAAAACATTCAATAAAATATTTCATGAAGAAATGGAGATAAAAATGAAAACAAGCAGAGGGAGAAACAAGACTAGAAGAATAATCCATGAACAATTTAATTAAACTTAAAAATGAGAAATAAACAAAAATGACAGGAAATAAAAAGCTTCTTTCAATATTAACAATGAATGTAAATGGTCTAAATTCATCAATCAAAAGACACAGGCTTGCAGATCAAAAAAAAAAGGATCCAACAATATGCTGTCTCCCAGAGACTCACCTCAAAGACAAAGACATCCACAGACTGAAGGTGAAAGGATGGGAAAAAATGTATCATTCACATTGTCCTTGTAAATAAGCAGGGGTTTTGATTTTCATACCAGATAAAACAGACTTCAAACCAAAGCTAATCAGAAGAGACCAGAAGGGCATTTCATACTGCTTAAGGTCGTAATACAAGAAATAACAGTTATAAATATTTATGCCCCAAATAATGGTGGAGCTATGTATGTCAAACAAAGCCTCATCTATATCAAGAATCAAATGGACCATACCACAATAATACTGGGTGACTTCAACACACCTTTCTCAACACTAGATAGACCATCCAAACAAAAACTAAAAATATATAGAACTAAAGAATACAATCAGTAATCTAGACTCAACAGTCATATATAGACTATTTCATCCATCAACGACTGAATATACTTTCTCAGCAACCCATGGAAAAACAGACCATATTTTAGGCCACAAAGCAACACTTAGCAAATGCAAAAATAGAGCCAATACCCTGTATACTATCAGATCATAATGGAATGAAATTAGAAGTCAATAATAAGACAAAAAGTAGAAACTACTCTAACACCTGGAGAATAAGGAATTCACTAATAAATGATGAATGGATAGAAGAGGAAATCAATAAAAAATAGTTAGAAGTAAATAATAGTGATGCAAAATATCAAAACCTTTGGGACACTATGAAGACAGTTCTGAGAGAAAAGTTCATAGCATCGAGCTCATTCACTAAAATAGAAAGACACCAAATAAATAGTCTAACATTACATCTCACGGTCCTTATATAAGAACAAATCAACACCAACATCAACAGAAGATAGGAAATAATCAAAATCAGAGATGAACTCAATGAAATTAAAATTTCCAAAAAAGTTCTTGGAAAGAATAAACAAAGCCAGGCATAGTGGTGCATGCCTGTAATCCCAGCAGCTGAGGAGGACTGTAAATTCAAAGCCAGCCTCACCAACTCATGAGGCCCTAAGCAATTCAGCAGGGCCCTGTCTCTAAATAAAACATTAAAAAGGACTGGGGAAGTTGCTTAGTATTTTAAATTTTTAAAAAAGGAAGGAGGAGGAGGAGGAGGAGGAGAAAAAACTTAATTAAAATCTGGGATGAAAATGGAAAAATCACAAACATCACTGAAATTCAGAGGATAAACAGAAACTACTTTGAAAACTTATACTCCAATAAGCCAAAGAATCTTGATATATTGAATCTTGATATATATGCCTAGAGACATATTCAACACCGAAATTGAATCAGGAGGATATAGAAAATTTGAACAGCTCAATTTCTAGCAATGAAACTGAAGAAGACATCAAAAGCCCACCAATGTAGAAAATTCCAGGACAAGGTGGATTCTCAGCCAAGTTCTACCAGGCATGTAAAGAACACACACTAATCCTCCTCAAATTACTCCATGAAACAGCAAAAGAGGGAACTCATCCAAACTCATTCTATGAGACTAGTATCACCCTGATTCCCAAACCAGGCAAAAACACATCAAGAAAACTTCATACCAATATCCCTGATGAACACAGATCCAAAAATTATTTTTTTAAAATTTTATTGGTTGTTCAAAACATTACAAAGCTCTTAAATTTCACACAAAAACACATTAAAAAGATTGAGCATCATGATCAAGTGCGTTCATCCTGGGGATGCAAGTTTTGGTTCAACATCCAGACATCAATAAATATAATTCATCCCATTAACAGACTGAAAGAAAATAAACAGGATTATCTCAATAGATGCAGCAAAAGCATTTGAGAAAACACAGCAAACATGTTTAAAAACTGGACAAACAAGGGATAGAAGGAACATACCACAATATTGTAAAAGCTATATATGACAAACCCAAGGCCAACATCATTCTAAAGGGAGAAAAAACCAAACTATTCCCTCTCAAAACAGGAACAAGAAAGGATGCCCACTTTCACCACTTCTACTCAACTAAATCCTATAACTCTAGCCAGAGCAGTTAGACACAAGAAAGAAATTAAAGGGACACAAACAGGGGGAAAAAAAAACAAAAGCTCTAATTTTCTGTTTCCCAATGACATGATTCTGTATTTAGAAGAAGCAACAAACTCCATCAGTAAACTTCAAGAATTCATGAATAAATTCAGCAAAGTACCAGGATACAAAATTAACATACACAAATCACTTGCATTCCTATATTCCAATGGTAAAAAAGCTGAAAGAGAAACTAGGAAAACCATGACATTCACAACAGCCTCCCCCCTAACCCCCCAAAAAAACACCTTAGGAAATCAATCTAACAAAAAAAAAAAAGGTGAAGGATCTCTGCAGTGGAAACTACAGAACCCTAAAGAAAGAAATTGAAGACCTTAGAAGATGGAAAGATCTCTCGTATTCTTGGATAGGCAGAATCAACATTGTCAAAATGGCCATAATACCCAAAGCACTTACAGAGATTCAGTACAACTCCCTTCGAAATTCCAATGATGTTCTTCATTGAAATTTTTAAAAAGCAGTCGTGAAATTCATTTGGAAAAACCAGAGTCCCCAAATAGCCAAAGCAATCTTTAGCAAGCAAACTAAAGCAGAAGGCATCACAATACCAGTTCTTAAATTATACTACAAAGGTATAGTAACAAAAACAGAAGAGCAATGGAATAGAATAGAAAATGCAGACTAACTCAAGGAAATACAGTTACCTCACACTAGAAAATGGCACAAACACACACACACACACACACACACACACCCTGGAGGAAAGACAGCCTTTTAAAGAAATGGTGTTGGGAAAATTGCAAATCTACACGTAACAGAATGAAAGCTAATCCCATCTCTCACCCTGTACAAAATTCAATTCTAAGTGGATCAAAGACCTTGGATTAGACCAGAAACCTGGCAACACTTCAACATACTGGTACTGGGACTGACTTCCTGAACAATACTCCTAACGCACAAGAAATAAAATTAAAAATAATCAATAAATGGAATGGCATCCTTAACTAAAATGCTTCTTCACAGCAAAAGAGACCAAAGTGTAAAAAGCAAACCTACAGAATGGAAGAATCTTTGCCACCTATACCTCAGAATGGGCATTAATTTACAAGATACACAAAGACCTCAAAAAAGCTTAACGATAACAATAAAAAAAAAACCACAAATAACCAATTAATAAGTGGGCAAAGGAATGTAACACATTCTTCTCCAAAGAAGAAATCTGAACAAGTTTCAAATATATGAAAAGAATGTTCAACATTTCTAGGAATTATAGAAATGCAAATGGAAACCACAATAAGATTTTACACTACTCCAGTTAGAATGGCAATTATCAAAAATACAACAAAAAATAAATGCTAGTGAGGATGTAGGGAAAAAGGAATGCTAATACATTGTTAGTAGGACTGAAAATTAATACAGTCCCTCTGGAAAGCAGTGTGGAGATGCCTCAAAGTAGAAATGGAACCATCATTTTACATAATTATTCCAGTCCTCAGTTTACATTCAAAGTACTTAAAATCAGCATCGTAGAGTGACACAGTCACATCAATGTTTACAGCAACAAAATTCACAATAAATAAGCTATGGAACTGCCTTGCAATGCCCATCACCAGATGAATGGATAAAGAAATCATGATATACATACCCAATGGAGTATTACTCAGCTACGAAGAATGACTTTATGACATTTGCTAGTAAATGGATGGATTTGGAGAATATTGTGCTCAGTGAAATAAGTTAATCCCCTCAAATCAAAGGTTGAATGTGTTTCACTTATATGTGGAAGCTAAACCACAAATGGGGAAGGGGAAGAAGAGGAGTACACTGGATTAGACAAAAGGGAATGAAAGCAAGGTAGGGGAATAGGAATAGGAAAGACCGTAGAATAAATCTAACATAAGTATTTTCTTATGTGTATAGAAGAAACTTAAGTGAACCCCACAAGCATGCCCACCCACAAGAGCAGAGTTCTAATTAGAATAAGATATATCCTATACTTTTATAATTTTATCAACATGGATTCTATCTTGTATAATTAAGAATCAATAAAATACAATTTTTTAAAAATGTGTTCAACAAAATTATAGATTATGAAAACAACCAGAAAGGTGTAATTGCATTCACTTTTTAGTTTTAGTAAATGTCTGATATTTAAGGGCTACCTACATAAGTTATGACTGCAGAAACATTTATGAAACATAAGAAATATTATAATGACATATACAATTAAGTACATATAGTATTAGAAATGTTACAAACATACAGGGTATGTGCATCATCCACAAACTGGGAAACATCTGCCTGTGACCTCTATCACTACAATGACTGCTAATCAAGTTTTATTGACAGGTTTCTATGAGATATTTTGCTAAGATCTTTATATGATCTCACTAATCCTCAAATTAATCCTAAAATATTATCATCTCCATTTTCAGAGGAGGACATTAAAACTTGAGGCAGTTCAATGATTGAACCTCTTCTATGATACCAACATCCATTTACACACCAGCACATGAGCCTCAAATAATTCACATTTTGAATCAACTTTAAGAACAACATTTTAAATAAATGTAAGACACCAAGTGTAGTGCTTGGTATATAATTGCTCAACACATTTTAGTTCTCTAATCCTTTACCAAATAAATGTAGTGTATGAAATCAAATGGTGTCTCTGCCTGTATGCATTTTTTCTCATCAAGGTTAACAGAAATCATTTATTATTTGAAATAGGTTATATTAACAAAGCGAGTTGAAGTGATTTTTCCAAGTGATGTTTCTGAACTCTTAAGTGATGAGACCAGAATGAAAACGGGGTTCATGATTTCCAGATACGATGTTCTATTTCCTTTCAGCATAATAGGGGGATTTCTTTTGCATCAATGAGAAGGTGGGGTGAATTTTGTTTTAAGAAACATAAGAAAATTTCAAAATACCTTTAAGACCACGTAAAATGAGAGCAGATAAAGAAATGACAGGTAAAATGAACGAAGGGAATGATGATACAATCGTAGGCATGTCAATCTGCTTGGAGAGCCCGCAGTTTCAGAAACAGTGAATGGTGAATCTACTCTGTAGCGGCAGCTTTCAAAAATGAAAAATGGATTGTTAAAGTGTCTTACATTTCAACTAAGTGTTCAACATATATAAAATGGGATGCTTGCAGGAGTTTAACAGGATTAAACCAAGGATCATACCAAAATGACAGCTCCACTTATAGGATGAATTGTAAAGTCACAAAAGTTACAGAGAGAGGTCAAGCCACAGCAGGAGTTTATTGCGAAAGGATTGATGAAGTGACATTTTCCAATAAAGGGAGATGAAGATCGTTTTGAAAAATAAAATCAGAATTCTATTCTGGGCTTCTAGGAAAAAGTATAGCAGCATTGTCAGGAATCCTTGAAAAGGCACAATATATATTATACATATATATATAAAATATATATATGTATAATATATAAAAAATATATATATTTTTAAATAGATGACCAAACAGCTCAAAATATTCCTATTCCTGTTCAGAAATACAAGTATTAAAAAGACATCACCTTCCTCTTGGCCTGTTAACTGGGTTAGTTGTTAATTAATTCCATGTGCCAAAAATGAATAATATCTGAAAAATTGTCTAATTAGTATGCACACAAGGTAACCTAAAGGTTTTGTTTTCAGATCTAAAAATACAACATAGCACTGCAGAGGATGCAATGTATTAATTCCTGACACATTTTACTGCACTTGTGTCTAAGGATTTAAACATTACCTCTGCTTTTTATTACTATTTTGAGACCCTGAGGAATTTTCATGATTGTTTTTCAGTGACAGTATCTTTTCTTTTCAGCTCAAAGACTCTTAAGGACTAAGATGTGTACTAATTGCCATCCCTCACGCTGAAAAAGTGAAGGTGACAGAAATGTACGAACAGGTTGTAGAGTCTATGGAAGGGAAACAAAGTCAATTCATCGAAGAAAGTGAAATGACTTACTGCAGATCCCATTACCCTTTAGGAACATAAGTGCTTCTATGCATTTTAAAAGTAAACTGGCTCTGAATTTAAGGGATCTGCTGAGCTGACCTATTGTGCCCTGTTCAAATGCTGCTTTGCAAATACTTCCAGTATGCACGAACTTTCCTTGATTTAAACCATGAGAGACCAGCAAAACTGAAGTAAATACCTATCCTGTTTTTCCCAGTTCAATATCAGTATGTATGCTTATTAAAATAGAACTGTTGGTCCCTAAATGTTGTGGGGGGGGGGGGGAGGACGAGGGGAGAAGTCCCCAGAGAATCATATCCCAGGAAGGACATTAAATTGGCACTCCAGGAAGACCTTTAGAAGCAGCAGGAGGAAGAGACAAAAGAACCAGTTTACTTGTAAACCTCCCAAGCTGACTTTCAAACCCCAGGTGAAGACGCCACCAAAGGTATCAGATTTTTCTAAGGCCAAGCTAACCTTTTTCCAAGAATGGGACAGTCGTCAATTCTAGAGACCCTGCTGAGCTAAGCAGGAGCTACAAGATTTTTGTTGACAATTTTGGTCCTTGTGAGCATTTTTGAAGATTATAAGTTTTAAAGCTGAAGCATATTAAAATCAAATAATATATTAACAGTGAATAGGGTTAGCAATTTAAGAAAAAAACCAGATCATTTAAAACCAAAAATCACAGTTACCGATTTTTGGAAAAGGGAGTGGGGAGAATCAAAACCACCTAGATGTTTTCCAGCTGAACGGGGCACTTTTATTCATGATGTTCAAATAGTCTATAAAATGTTTGTGTTATGTCCAGGAACAGCAGGTATCTTGTGGAGCAAAAATATCAACTATGAGAGAATGAGCAGCAACAATTCATATTTTCAAAAGTGTCAAAACACATACTTTTGATACCAATGATCAAAGGCTACCTGATTTTTGTGTTCCTTTTCTTTCTTTCCCTTAGATTCATTCTACTTTTGATGATAAAAACCCCCAAAATAATGATTTGTTAGAGATACAATCTAGAAATATCCAAAAACTCAGAAAAATACTTTAAAAAATGAAGATTTTTCTGATTATCATGTAACAAAGCCCATCTTTTTAGGAAGAAAATGCAAAAGGTATTAAAAAACAGCAATCAGTATTTTAGAATACATAATGCAGAAAGGACTAACGCCGGTCAGTCCGCCTTTTGTCACTCTAACCAAAATACCTGACAACAGTAACTCAGAGGAAGAAAGGTTTATTCTGGCTCACATTTTAAGTGGTTTAATCCACAGCAGGCCAACCCAGTAGCTGTGGGCTCAAAGTAAGGCACAGCATTATGGCAGAGGAGCACAGAAGAGGAGCAGGTGCTTTGCTCCAGAGAAATGCCAGGGGAAGGCTGCAGAGAAGATAAATCCCACCAGGGCATGGCCCCATGGTGACCCACCTCCTCTAGCCGCGCCCCAAGTGGTTTTCACCTCTGAACATTCCTGCATTAACATAGAAGCTTTGGGGACTGGGGACACCTCCTATTATCTAAATCATAATAGCCTATGCAGGCTTCCTGGTGCTTTTACTTGTATTAGTGAGGCATTTCCATCCTTTAGGATGATAATACTTAACCTTCCAGGAGTCACAGTTAGGTACTCTCCAAGGTCTCATGCAATCCTACCTACATAAGGCTCACAGTGTGTTGGCAGAACTATCAGCAAAGTTCACCAATCACCATACAAAATGCTGACAGCTTCCACTTTAGAAGAAACCAAACCCAAATCTTCCTTAGGAATCACTTTCTGCTCCAGGTTTCCAATCCCTTGACTGCCTTTAAAACCAAACCCAAGTCATGACTATCTCACATTCTTCACCTCCACTTTTATCATTTACTCTCATCTTTGTCCCCTTTCAATCCCCCTCCTTCCCAATATTTTATCTACTACTTCCCTGTCTCCGTGATCACAGCTTCTTATTCCCCACTCCCCTTTTTATTTCCTTCTTTTTAACCCCAGGATCTCCTCCCTTTTCTTCTTCTACCTCCTCTTCTCTCCTCTGTAGAGTGACTCCCCAGAGGTGACCTTCAGTCCTCATTTCATGATTTAATGAAACATAATTTATGTCTCAGGCATGAACCCAATTTCTAACCTTTGAACTTGCATATCTTATTGACTGACAACATCTCCAGTTTTAAAAATATTTTCCTTCGATACAAGTCTTCATCTTAATATTATGTATTAGTCAATGTACAGATATAGCTATCATTCTAAACAAAATACACACTGACAATAATACGTTATTTTGAGTATAATATATGCCAGCAGGCCCTAAAATACAAGGTGCTAACAGTGACTCATGAGGAGGTTTGTCAAAAGAACTACTTGAATTTTCTGATCATTTTTATTTTAGTTTATCTCATCTTGGTCCTGGGGCTTGAACTCAGGGCCTCGTGCATGCTAGGCAAGCACTCCACTGCTGAGCTGTTTCCCTAGTCTCAATTTTCTAATGTGTTCAAGTAGAAATCAAGGGTTGGAAATGCAAGTGAATACCACTCACTATTACCCCAAGACATCCACTAGCAAAATGCTTACTCCCTGAGGTTTTAGTTCCAGAGGGAGAAATGCTTTTACCAGGAGACACAACAGTGGTTCCATTGAGCTCAAAGTTAAGATTCTCACCTGGCCACTTTCTGTCTTCATGCCTCTGAGCTATTACACAAAAGGAGGAGTTTTTCAACCTTGGCTGTGGTGATTGATCTGTCTACCTATGGGAAACTGGACCTACTCCACAGTGGCAGTAAGGAAGTTTCTATCTAGGATACAGGAGATCCCTTAGTATGTACCACGCTTTATAACTAAGGTAAAAGGAAAACTATAACTCAATCTAGGAAGGAGTCAAATGATAGACTCTTCAGGAATGAAGGCATTTACTGCAAACAAAATGAACATAGACTAGATAGAAGGTAATTATCAATACCAGCTACAACCATGTGATTAGTTATAGAAATAAGAATTGTAAATGTCAGGAGTACCCCCTCCTTGTTTTCTGTGTGCATATATATTTGTATTAAGCGAGTATCTTTGTTTCCTTTATACCCTTACTCCTCAATCATGGAATAGAAGGTGTACTGCAATTAGACAAGCAAATAAAGAAGTAAACTATTCTTCTTGGGAAGCAATTAGTGCATTTTTGGTTGTAGACATAATTCTACTGCACATGGTACAACTATTCTAACATCATTATTGTTTGTTTTTAGAGATTGAATATGGGTTAACGATTTAGTCAGTTTTTTTTTCACTGTTGTAGCCAAAAGACCTGATGAGAACAATTTTAGAAGAGGAGAAGTTTATTTGGCATTCACGATTTCAGAGGTCTCAGTTAACAGATGGCCTACTCCATTGCTCTGTGCCTGAGGTGAGGCAGAATGCCATGCTGTAAGTTACGGAGGATGAAAGTAGCTCAGGACATGGAAATCAAGCAGAGGGCGCTCCTCTCAACAGGGATGAAACATGCACCCAAAGGCAGGCCCTCAGTGACTTACCTACATTAGCTACCCCCCACCTGCCTACAATTAAACCCCAGTTAATCTATATCAGTGGATAAAATCAGTGATTAGATTATGAGAGCTGTAACCCAATCATTTTGTCTCTCAACATTCTTGCTTTGTCCTACACATGAACTTTTGGGGGATATCTCATAGCTAAACCACAACTGTTAAAAAAAGGTACACCTGGGAATCAGATTGATGAGGAGTGGAACTGGGATTGTTCATTTATATTCCAATTTGACTAGGCTAAGGAATGCCCAGATAGCTGATAAAACATTTCTAGGTGTGTCTCTGAGGGTGTTTCTGGAAGGTATTAATATTTAATTTGGTAGACTAAGAAGATCTGCCTTCCCCAATGTGAGCGGGCATCATTCCATTCATTGAGGAACACATAGGAAAAAAAAGGCAGAGGAAGTGCAAATTCACTACCGGTTCCTCAACTGGGACATCCATTTTCTCCTGCTTTCAAATATCTGAGCTCTTGGTTTTCCCAGTCTTAAAAACCTGGCATGTACACCAGCAGCCCACCCCTGTTCTCCAGCTCTTGGAATCAGACTGAAATAACCCATCACCTTTTCAGGTTCTCCAGGTTGCAAAAAGAAAATCGTTAAGACATTTTATTTTTAGCCTCTATAATTCCATGAGCTGATTCCATACCTCCTATTGGATTTGTTTCTCTAGACAACCCTAATACACCTGTCATCTCCATTTCAATATTGCCTTTGATATAAATATGTTCATCTTAATGTTATATAATAATCAATATACAATGACTATATCTTTCCAAGCAAAAGCAATACACAATGCCTTATAATCAAACTAAATTAGTCAGTATAAAACAATGGCTATTGAGAAATAGAATAGTTTCAGTAAATCTAGATTACATGTTTGCTGTATTAAAGTACATATTTTCTGCTTGGCTCATGGAATGTCTTTCTCACCGATATGCTGAAAGATCTTTTACTTTTTATAATCTTATACAGTCTGTTATAGAGCATGGTAATGAGAAAAGTACTATCTGTCATTTCCACAAAATTGAATTATACTAACAGAGATCAAAGTTCTTTTCCTAATTTAAAAAGCAACCAAAATTCAAAATTATTCATACTTGCTATGCAAAACTAGTCATAGTCGCTATGCAAGATAATATATGTACACACAAATTTTGGTAATAAATCATCTTAGAGAACTATCAGAAAACTTAAAATTCAGAAAGATTGAAATATTAAAGTGTTTAAATCTGAGACTTAACTGATTTTGTCCTACTAAACTGGGTGTTTACCCATTTTCTAGCTATAGAAATAAAAATAATCTGATCTTAGAGTAGGAAAAAATTTCTTTTTTTTTTTTTTTTTTTTTTTTTACCTCTTTTTTTTTTATTGTTGGTCATTCAAAACATTACATAGTTCCTCATACATCATATTTCACAGTTTGATTCAAATGAGTTATGAACTCCCAATTTTATCCCGTATACAGATTGCTGTATCACATCAGTTACCCTTCCATTGATTGACATATTGCCTTTCTAGTGTCTGATGTATTCTGCTGTCTGTATTATTCTCTACTATCCCCCCTCCCCTCCCCTCCCCTCCCCCTTTCTCTCTCTACCCCTTCTACTGTAAATCACTTCTTCCATTTGAATTATCTTGTCTTACCCCTCCTTTCCTCTTATATGTCATTTTGTATAACCCTGAGGATCGCCTTCCATTTCCATGCGATTCCCCTTCTCGTTTCCTTTCCCTCCCACCTCTCAACCCTGTTAATGAAAATCTTCGTCTCAAGCTCTTCGTCCCTACCCTGTCCTTGTTTCCTCCCCTTATATCAGAGGAGTCATTTGGTATTTGTTTTTTAAAGATTGACTAGCTTCACTTAGCATAATCTGCTCTAATGCCATCCATTTCCCTCCAAATTCTATGATTTTATCATTTTTAAATGCAGAGTAATACTCCATTGTGTATAAATGCCACATTTTTTTAATCCATTCATCTATTGAAGGGCATCTAGGCTGATTCCACAATCTTGCTATCGTGAATTGTGCTGCTATGAACATCGATGTAGCAGTGTCCCTGTAGCATGCTCTTATTAGGTCTTTAGGGAATAGACCGAGAAGGGGAATAGCTGGATCAAATGGTGGTTCCATTCCCAGCTTTCCAAGAAATCTCCATACTGCTTTCCAAATTGGCTGCACCAATTTGCAGTCCCACCAGCAATGAACAAGAGTGCCCTTTTCCCCACATCCTCTCCAGCACTTATTGTTGTTTGACTTCCTAATGGCTGCCAATCTTACTGGAGTGAGATGGTATCTTAGGGTAGTTTTGATTTGCATTTCTCTGACTGCTAGCGATGGTGAGCATTTTTTCATGTACTTATTGATTGATTGTATGTCCTCTTCTGAGAAGTGTCTGTTCAGGTCCTTTGCCCATTTATTGATTGGGTTACTTGTTGTCTTATTGTCTAATTTTTTGAGTTCTTTGTATATTCTGGTTATTAGGGCTCTATCTGAAGTGTGTGGAGTAAAGATTTGTTCCCAGGATGTAGGCTCCCTGTTTATCTCTCTTATTGTTTCTTTTGCTGAGAAAAAACTTTTTAGTTTGAGTAAGTCCCATTTGTTGATTCTAGTTGTTAACTCTTGCGCTATGGGTGTCCTATTGAGGAATTTGGAGCCTGCTCCCACAGTATGTAGATCATAACCAACTTTTTCTTCTATCAGATGCCGTGTCTCTGATTTAATATCAAGCTCCTTGATCCATTTTGAGTTAACTTTTGTGCAAGGCGAGAGATAGGGATTCAGATTCATTTTGATGCAAATGGATTTCCAGTTTTCCCAGCACCATTTGTTGAAGATGCTATCCTTCCTCCATTGCATGCTTTTAGCCCCTTTATCAAATATAAGATAGTTGTAGTTTTGTGGATTGGTTACTGTGTCCTCTATTCTATACCATTGGTCCACCCGCCTGTTTTGGTACCAGTACCATGCTGTTTTCGTTACTATTGCTCTGTAGTATAGTTTGAAGTCTGGTATCGCTATACCGCCTGATTCACACTTCCTGCTTAGTATTGTTTTTGCTATTCTGGGTCTTTTATTATTCCATATGAATTTCATGATTCTTTTATCTATTTCTACAAGAAATGCAGCTGGGATTTTGATTGGCATTGCATTGAACTTATAGAGAACTTTTGGTAATATCGCCATTTTGATGATGTTGGATCTGCCTATCCATGAGCAGGGTATATTTTTCCATCTTCTAAGGTCTTCTTCTATGTCTTTCTTTAGGGTTTTGTAATTTTCATTGTATAAATCTTTCACCTCTTTTGTTAGGTTGATTCCCAAGTATTTTATTTTTTGGGGGGATATTGTGAATGGAGTAGTTGTCCTCATTTCCGTTTCAGAGGATTTGTCGCTGATATACAGGAATGCCTTTGATTTATGCGTGTTGATTTTATATCCTGCCACTTTGCTGAATTCATTTATTAGCTCTAATAGCTTCTCTGTAGACCCTTTTGGGTCTGCTAGGTATAGAATCATATCATCTGCAAATAGTGATAATTTAAGTTCTTCTTTTCCAATTTTTATCCCTTTAATTTCTTTCGTCTGTCTAATTGCTCTTGCCAGTGTTTCGAGGACTATGTTGAACAGAAGTGCTGAGAGAGGGCATCCCTGTCTTGTACCAGATCTTAGAGGGAATGCCTTCAATTTTTCTCCATTCAGAATGATGCTGGCCTGTGGCTTATCATATATTGCTTTTACAATGTTGAGGTATGATCCTGTTATCCCTAATTTTTCTAGAGTTTTGAACATAAAGGGATGCTGTACTTTGTCGAATGCTTTTTCTGCGTCTATCGAGACTATCATATGGTTCTTATTTTTTAGTCTATTGATGTGGTGGATAACATTTATTGATTTCCGTATATTGAACCAGCCTTGCATCCCATGGATGAATCCTACTTGATCATGGTGTATAATTTTTTTGATATGTATTTGAATCCGGTTCACCAGAATTTTATTGAGAATTTTTGCGTCAAGGTTCATTAGAGATATTGGTCTGTAGTTTTCTTTCTTTGAAGTGTCTTTGTCTGGTTTCGGAATCAGGGTGATGTTGGCCTCGTAGAATGAATTTGGAAGTTCTCCCTCTTTTTCTATTTCCTGAAATAGCTTGAAAAGTATTGGTGTTAGTTCCTCTTTAAAGGTTTTGTAAAACTCTGCTGTATACCCATCCGGTCCTGGGCTTTTCTTAGTTGGTAGTCTTTTGATGGTTTCTTCTATTTCTTCTATTGTTATTGGTCTGTTTAGGTTGTCTATATCCTCCTGGTTCAATCTGGGCAGATCGTAAGACTTAAGGAATTTATCTATGCCTTCACTATCTTCTATTTTATTGGAGTATAAGGCTTCAAAATAGTCTCTGATTATCTTCTGTATTTCTGAAGTGTCTGTTGTGATATTGCCTTTTTCATCCCGTATGCTAGTAATCTGGGTTCTCTCTCTTCTTCTCTTCGTTAGCATGGCTAAGGGTCTGTCAATTTTATTTATTTTTTCAAAGAACCAGCTTTTAGTTTTGTCAATTTTTTCAATTGTTTCTTTTGTTTCAATTTCATTAATTTCAGCTCTGATTTTGATTATTTCTTGCCTTCTACTTCTTTTGCTGTTGTTTTGCTCCTCTTTTTCTAGGATTTTGAGATGAAGTATGAGATCATTTATTTGTTGGTTTTTTCTTTTTTTGAGGAATGAACTCCAAGCAATGAATTTTCCTCTTAGGACTGCTTTCAATGTGTCCCATAGATTCCGATATGTTGTGTCCGTGTTTTCATTTAACTCTAGGAATTTTTTAATTTCCTCCTTGATGTCTTCAATAACCCATATGTCACTCAGCAACCTGTTGTTCATTCTCCAAGTGATGCTTGATTTTTCCTTTCTTCTTTTATCATTGATTTTCAGTTTCATTCCATTATGATCAGATAAGATGCATGGTATTATCTCTACCCCTTTATATTGTCTAAGAGTTGCCCTGTGACATAATATATGGTCTATTTTTGAGAAGGTTCCATGTGCTGCTGAAAAAAAAGTGTAACTACTTGATGTTGGGTGGTAAAGTCTATATATGTCAATTAAGTCTAGGTTATTAATTGTGTTGTTGAGTTCTATAGTTTCCTTGTTTAACTTTTGTTTGGAAGATCTGTCCAGTGGTGAGAGAGGTGTGTTGAAGTCTCCCATGATGATTGTATGGTGGTCTATCAGACTCTTGAACTTGAGAAGAGTTTGCTGGATGAACACCGCTGCACCATTATTTGGGGCATATATATTTATGATTGTTATGTCTTGTTGGTTTATGGTTCCCTTGAGCAGTATGAAGTGTCCTTCTTTATCCCTTTTGATTAGCTTTGGCTTGAAATCTATTTTATTAGATATGAGTATGGACACGCCTGCTTGTTTCCGCTGTCCATATGAGTGGTATGATTTTTCCCAACCTTTCACCTTCAGTCTATGGATATCTTTTTCTATCAGATGCGTCTCCTGTAGACAGCATATTGTTGGGTCTTGTTTTGTGATCCATTCTACTAGCCTGTGTCTCTTAATTGGTGAGTTTAAGCCATTGACATTTAGGGTTATTATTGAGATATGGTTTGTACTTCTATCCATATTTGTTTGTTAATGTTACTAAACCTGATTTGTTATCCTCTTTGACTACTTTCCCCCCTTTACTGTCCTACCTCCCATTGTTGGTTTTCAATGTTATTTTCCATTTCCTCTTCCTGCAATGTTTTGCCAAGGATTTTTTGAAGAGATGGTTTTCTAGCTGCGAATTCTTTTAACTTTTGTTTATCATGGAAGGTTTTAATTTCATCTTCTAACCTGAAGCTTAATTTTGCCGGATACACGATTCTTGGTTGGAACCCATTTTCTTTCAGTGTTTGAAATATGTTATTCCAGGATCTTCTAGCTTTCAGAGTCTGTGTTGAGAGATCAGCTGTTATCCTGATTGGTTTACCCCTAAATGTAATCTGCTTCCTTTCCCTTGTAGCTTTTAAAATTCTTTCCTTATTCTGTATGTTGGACATCTTCACTATAATGTGTCTAGGTGTGGATCTCTTATGGTTTTGTACATTCGGCGTCCTGTAGGCTTCTAGGATTTGGGATTCTGTCTCATTCTTCAAGTCTGGGAAGTTTTCTCGTATTATTTCATTGAATAGGCTGTGTATTCCTCTGGTTTGGAGCTCTGTGCCTTCCTGTATCCCAATGACTCTTAAATTTGGTCTTTTGATATTGTCCCATATTTCTTGGATGTTCTGTTCATGGTTTCTTAGCAGACTTGCTGAGCTGTCTATGTTCTTTTCCAGTTGAAATACTTTGTCTTCATTGTCTGATGTTCTCTCTTCTAAGTGATCTACTCTGCTGGTAGTATTCTCAATTGAGTTTTTAAGTTGGTTTATTTTTTCCTGCAATTCTAGTATTTCTATTTGTTTGTTTTTTATTTCCTCTATCTCCCTGTGAAATTGATCTTTTACTTCCTGGATTTGTTTGTCAATGTGATCTTTCATTATCTGATTTTGCTGTCTCATGTCTTCCTTGAGACTCCAGATCATCTGAAGCATGTATATCCTGATCTCTCTATCTGACATTCCATCTGTTGCACCTATTACCTCTTCTAAAGTTGAGTTGACCTGCATTGCCTGTGGTCCTTTCTTTCCTTGTCTTTTCATACTGCTGGCGTTTCTTTCTGCTTGGTGAAACTGTTGTGTTTTGAAATTTTCCCTCTATTTATTTATATTGCTCTTGTATAGTTGAATAATCACCCTTGCAGGGCATGTAGTGGCTGTGATCCTCCTCCAATTGGTGTGATCCGTCTACCACGCTGGGAGGCCCTAGGTCTGCTCTGCTGGTCGGTCAAAGGTCCGCCTACCCAGCAGGTACGAGGGGCACCTCTATCACTCCGCAGGTTGCTGGGCCTAACCTCCCGATGGGTCAAAGGTTCCCCTAGCTTGCAGGGGGCTGCTCCCGGAGCGAGAGCTAGGCCTCCCGGGGGAGCCCGGATGGTGGAGGCCGACTGCCGGTTCAGGCGGGGTGGGCCAAGCCGCACTGGGTGCCGGCGGCTTGCAAACGCGGCTGGTATCAGCAGGACTTAACTCCTGCACCCGCTGCGGGGGCACCTTTATCGCCGAGTAGCTGCGGTCGCGTGGTTGGGACCCGGGCGGGTGGGGCCGCTTCTCCCAGGGCGAGAGCTGGGCCTCCCGGGGGAGCCCGTATGGCGGAGGACTGCCGGTTCAGGCGGGGCGGGCCAAGCCGCTCCGGGATCCCGCGGGTTGCAAAGGTGGCTGGCGTCTGCAGGACTTAACTTCTGCACCCGCCGCCGGTTCGGGCGGGGCGGGCCAAGCCGCTCAGGGTTCCCGCGAGTTGCAAAGGTGGCTGGCGTCTGCAGGACTTAACTTCTGCACCCACCACGAGGGCACCTTTATTGCCGAGTAGCTGTGGCTGCCTGGTTAGGAACCGGGCGGGTGGGGCCGCTTTTCCCTGGGCGACAGCTAGGCCTCCCGGGGGAGCCCGTATGGTGGAGGACTGCCGGTTCGGGCGGGGCTGGCCAAGCCGCTCAGGGATCCCGCGGGTTGCAAAGGCGGTTGGCGTCTGCAGGACTTAACTTCTGCACCCGCCGCCGCTTGGGCAGGGCGGGCCAAGCCGCTCAGGGTTCCCGCGGGTTGCAAAGGCGGCTGGCGTCTGCAGGATTTAACTTCTGCACCCGCCACGTGGGCACCTTTATTGCCGAGTAGCTGTGGCTGCCTGGTTAGGAACCGGGCGGGTGGGGCCGCTTTTCCCAGGGCGAGAGTTAGGCCTCCCGGGGGAGCCCGTATGTCGGAGGACTGCCGGTTCCGGCGGGGCGGGCCAAGCCACTCAGGGATCCCGCGGGTTGCAAAGGTGGCTGGCGTCTGCAGGACTTAACTTCTGCACCCACCAGGAGGGCACCTTTATCTCCAAGTAGCTGAGGCCACCTGGTTAGAAACTGGGCGGGTGGGGCCGCTTCTCCCGGGGCGAAAGCTAGGCCTCCCGGGGGAGCCCGTATGGCGGAGGACTGCCGGTTCGGGCGGGGCGGGCCAAGCCGCCCAGGGATCCCGCGGGTTGCAAAGGTGGCTGGCGTCTGCAGGACTTAACTTCTGCACCCGCCACGTGGGCACCTTTATTGCCGAGTAGCTGTGGCTGCCTGGTTAGGAACCGGGCGGGTGGGGCCGCTTTTCCCAGGGCGAGAGCTAGGCCTCCTGGGGGAGCCTGTATGTCGGAGGACTGCCGGTTCCGGCGGGGCGGGCCAAGCCTCTCAGGGATCCCGCGGGTTGCAAAGGTGGCTGGCGTCTGCAGGACTTAACTTCTGCACCCACCACGAGGGCACCTTTATCTCCAAGTAGCTGAGGCCACCTGGTTAGAAACCGGGCGGGTGGGGCCGCTTCTCCCGGGGCGAGAGCTAGGCCTCCCGGGGGAGCCCGTATGGCGGAGGACTGCCGGTTCGGGCGGGGCGGGCCAAGCCGCCCAGGGATCCCGCGGGTTGCAAAGGCGGTTGGCGTCCGCAGGACTTAACTTCTGCACCCGCCGGTTCGGGCGGGGCGGGCTAAGCCGCTCAGGGTTCCCGCGGGTTGCAAAGGCGGCTGGCGTCTACAGGACTTAACTTCTGCACTCGCCACGTGGGCACCTTTATTGCCGAGTAGCTGTGGCTGCCTGGTTAGGAACCTGGCGGGTGGGGCCGCTTCTCCCAGGGCGAGAGCTAGGCCTCCCGGGGGAGCCCGTATGGCGGAGGACTGCCGGTTCGGGCGGGGCGGGCCAAGCCACTCAGGGTTCCCGGGGGTTGCAAAGGTGGCTGGCGTCTACAGGACTTAACTTCTGCACCCGCCACGTGGGCACCTTTATCGCTGAGTAGCTGTGGCTGCCAGGTTAGGAAGCGGGCGGGTGGGGCCGCTTCTCCCAGGGCGAGAGCTAGGCCTCCAGGGGGAGCCGCCTGCCGGAGCGGCTGATGGTTGGGGGACTAGACCTCTGTGCCCGCGTGGCCTTCCAAGATCCACTTCTCTGGGGCAACCTGTCACTTCGAGTAAACTTACCAGTTCACGGCAGCTCTCCTCTTAAGGAAGTTATGGTAGAAGTTCCTCCGTAGCTAGGCTGCAGCTGTTTCGATGAGTCTTTCATATCCCGTTAAAGTGGAGACGTTGGAGACGCTGCTTCCTCGCCGGCCGCCATGTTGGATTCCGGAAAAAATTTCTATTTCAGGGATTTTGGTTTGGGTTCTTATCTTTTAATTTAATTGACAAATGATAATTATATATTTATGGGAAGATTGTGATGCTTTGATATATGTATACATAATTAGAATAATTAAATAGAATAATTAAATAAAGCTCATAACATTTCTGTAACTTCACCTATTACCTTCCTTTCAGAATATTTACAATCTGTGCTACTAGAAATTTTGAAATACACCCACATCACTTACCAAAGAATATACATTCAGAGAAATGCATCCTTAGAAAATCTTGTTGTTCTGTGAATGTCATGGACTGTACATATACAAACCAAAATGGTTTGGCCCATTATGCACCTAGACTATGTGGTACACACTATCATACATATAGCATAACATTCACTAAAATATCATTATGTGGTACATGACTGTATACAACACATATTTACGAGTTTTAATTACCATGCAATCTTGCTGTGTGACTTTCCTACTTATATCCTGCTCCTTTCTTACAGATCTTTACCACTTTTTTATTACAGGACATAGTTCCTTGGGTTTATTTCTTATAATAGTGATGATATTATAAAAAAAGCATGTTTCAAATTAACTTTTTCATCAATTTTCTAATAACTCAATTTCTATATTAAATATAAGACTTGGGCTGGGGATGTGGCTCAAGTGGTAGTGCGCTCGCCTGGCATGCGTGTGGCCCGGGTTGGATCCTCAGCACCACATACAAACAAAGGTGTTGTGTCCGCCAAAAACTAAAAAATAAATATTTAAAAATTCTCTCTCTTAAAAAAACACAAAAGAAATTAAGACTTTGCAGTTCTATCAGTTAGCTCTTACTGGTTAACAAATATTCCAAAACAGTAGCTTATTAAAAAAATGATTCAGCTTCTCTTTATTGGGTTATCATTTTAGGCTTCATTGAGCTAGAAAGTTCATCTGGATTCTTTTGGGCTCACTGAGGCATCTGCAATCAGCTGCCTGGGCCATTTTTGGCTAGGCTTACTTTCACAGCTGGAATAATCATTATTCAATCCATATGGCCATACAACCCAACTGCAGCCTAGACTTATTCCTAGGATTATAATGGAAAGGCCAGAACTTTACAAGTCTCTAGGAGCCTAAACTCCCAAGTGCTCCAAGATAATTTCTACTGCTTTCTATTGACCAAAACAAGTCACGTAGCCAGCTCAAATTCAACTGAAAAATATTCTGACTGAAAAATATTCAACCTCTTGAAGTAGGATCTGGAAAGTCACATTGCAAAGGCATTAACACAGTGAAAGGAAATATTGTTTATTTCTGCAATCCACCATAACAATTGTAGCATTTTCCAAATAGCATTGACAGTATTCCACGCATTTTTAGTCTATTATTCCACATATTTTTCCCCAAATAGATAATTTTAGTAAGAATTTTCTATTATAATTGCCACTTAACATTTAATGAGGGAATCACTGATTCATACACAGAAATAACTGAATAGGAATAACAGTTTATTTACTAAATAAGTAAATACAATTCCTTTTCAGATGAAAACCCATGCCTGGGTGCTCCCATGACTTGCCTGTGGATCAAGAGCTGAATCAGCATTAGAAACCAGATTTCCTGACAGATACTCTCATTCTCTTTTTAGCAAACTAAACTACAGCCAAACTAATACTATGAACTTATCTTTAATATTCATTTTCAGTTAGGAATGTTTCAAAATGTTTTCACTATAATCCAAACATTTCTTCATTTATTATAAATAAATTCACTGGAATTTATTTTCAACTGACATATTTTATGATCTTTTAAAATTAATTATTCCCAAAGAGCTTCAATTTCAGTATTTGTTTTGAATCCAGACCTCTGTTGTCCTCAAACTTCTCAAGTATGTGTATTAAACATTCAAATACAAGCTGCTAAACATATATACGTGCTGTTAGGTTTAAATAGCCCTAATTAAGACACAGAAAAAATAGCTTAACATGTACATATTGAAATATTATAGAACCAAAGAAATCTTGCAGAAATTATGACTTTCATATATAAAAGACTAAATATTAATTGCTTTCCTTATTCATCTTCTGTAATGAAACTTTCAATGATCTCATTAGTATGAATTCTGTCAAATAGATAGAATGATGCCAATAAAGAAAAAGAGACATTTTGAATCAAATTGACATGTCTACACTGATAACGTTTTTTATACTGTAGTCTTGGAAAGTTAATCTAAGAATAAGCTATGTAAGTTCAATAATAATGATGAAAAACAGATAGCACTAGATAGATCAACACGAACTACATTTCTTATTTGGAACTTAGTGAAAATTTCAAACTAGAAAAAATACAAGCAATCTGTCCACTTATTTCTGAATTTCCAGGAGGGACTGCTTTGACCAATCATTGATTTATTCTTTTTATGATTATTCATATTTACATTTATCCTAACCTAGCCAACCAACCACCAAGCTTTTTGTGCTATAATGGCTTATATAGAACACATTGACTTATTAGTACTTGAAATTCCAAACAACAGGTGCAAATTTACATTAGAGACTAGAGGAGAGTACATAATTATAAAAGGTGACAAATTTACAGCTGTTTTAAGGGGGAATGGGTTGCCAAGGCTCAGAACTTGAGGAAAGGAGCTGTATCCATCTTCCTCCATAATGAATCCTGCATGCTCAGGAACAAGAACTAGGCCATGACTCACTCCCAAGAGAGACTCAAGAAAAGGTGACTGAATATGTGAGTGTTATTCGTAAAACTAGTTAGCATCACTTAAGGTGACAATATATTCCATGATTCTTAATTTAGAAACTGGTTATATTAGGGAACTAGGAGTTTTATATTCTTAAAACATACATAGACTTCTAACAACTTCTTTGTAATCACAAATCAAACTCAAAGCTCAAACTATGCCAGCTCACCTGTAATTCCAGCTACTGAGTAGGTTGAGGCAGAAAAATCACCAGGGCCATTTAGCAACACCCTGCCTCAAAATTGAAATATTAAAAGGGCTGGGAATATAGCTCAATGATAAACAGCACCTCTGGGTTCAATCCCCAGTTTAAAAAAAAGGGGGAGGAGGGATAGCTGAAAATGTGATCATAAAATGTATCAAAATAAAATTTCATATTTTAGAAATTAATTACTTGGCCTATAACTGAAGGCAAGTATATTCTATTTCACAAACATTGAGCTATTGTTTGTATATTTTTGGGCTTTACGACAACCTGACAAGTCATTTTATTTTGATAATTTTAATGTCAGAACAAGTAAATCTCAACACTTCAATTATATGAGTTGAATCTTAGGATTAGATACTTGGGTTTTACTAGCTATTTTCCCCCTATCAAGGATGTATCAGTGTCATCTTCTGAAGGAGGAGGGACCTTAGTTTGTATGCCTCCCTTAAAGTTATAAGGTCTTTTTGAATTTCTCAGAAAAGTTTGTTTCAAATTTTAGAAAATAAGCTTCATAGTACTAGGGATAGAATCCAGGGTTCCTGCACACCAGGGAAACATTCTCATGGAGCTACATCCCTATCCGTTTTTAATTTTCTGAGACAAGGCCTCACTAAATCGCCCAGGTTGGCTTCAAACTTGTGATCTACCTGCCTCAGCCTCCTGAGCGGCTGGGATTACAGGTGTGCACGATGGCAACCTGCTGGAAATTCAATTTTCAACAAATTCCAAGCATAACTTCAGCAAAAGAACATATTCACCAAAGATAATGGAAAGGAAAAAAAAATAATCCAAGTATAAATCTCTAGAGAAATTATCAAAGAAATGTAGCATACCTAAGCAGGTGAGAATGAGAAAATAAATATTACAACTTCAATTAAAAATAGAGTATTTAATGGACTGTAAAGGGAGGTGGGAATTAACTGGCTGATGGATTTCATACTGCCAAGTTAAATCTATAATATCTGTTTGCCTTGGTATAATTTAGAGTCTACAATTGCCTGGAGGTCACCTTTGAGGAAGCAGAGAAAAATCAATACATTTCACCATAAGTTAAGTAGTGTCATTTACCTCTATTAAATGAGGCTCTTGTGAATTAAAGGAAAAACACACAAAAAACAATCAGTACCAGCAAGGATTTCTCTGGTCTGTGGATGAACAGTCCCTGAATAGTTCTTCCTCGTGACCAGGATTCCTTGTAAAGGCAAACTGAGCAAGGCTACTAGCTGGGGTACTAATGGGGTACTAACATTAGGATGGGATTTCCAGGGGCAGACAAGGTCATCAGAATCTAGGACCAGACAGCAACAGAAGACTAAGGGAAAGCTCTCAGGAAATCCTGAGGATCAGAGCCGTGGAAATCTGAGAGAAAAACTGATATAACCCAAGAAATGGCATGCCAAGATGAGGCAAAAATGATCAGAAGCCAGGTAGCTCCTGGATGGGAGTTGAGAATGTTGATTAATAATGAAATTATTAACAATCAGTTATTCGAGTTCAAGTGAGCTCTTTAATCAATCATTGTGCAAAGGATTGAAGATACACAAAATAGATATATCACCCTCTCCAACAGTTTTCTCTATCTTATTGGTTCAATTCACATAATTTCCTGTGGAATTTTCATTACCACATCACCTCATCCAGAAGTGCTGAATTAAATAAATATAGATCCTAACAAACATTCTCATTATTGAAATTTAAGTTTTACAGTGGAATTTTTTGAGACATGGAGTCTCTTTCCTGTTAAGACTATAAATAAACCTTCTCTCATCTTCCTACTCAAAGATAATTTTGATTTTTATTTTTCAGTACTGGGGATTGATCCCCAGGGTGCTATACCACTTAGCTGTATCCCCAGAGATTTTTATATTTTATTTTGATACAGGATTCTCACTCAATTGCTAAGGATGGCTTTGAATTTATAATTCATGGCTTCCAGAATAGCTGGGATTACAGGAATGAGTGTTAATTTTAATGAAGTTCATTCTGGCAAAATATGTCCTGCAGCAGGTAAACTTTAGTCAATATCAACAGACTGACTTTTTGATGACTTTGGTAAGTGGGATAAGATTGTCTACGACAGAATATTCTCACAAATCTGTTAGAATTGAAATAAACATTTCATCTTATATTCAATGGGGAATTGATGATTCAAAGTACGGTAATATGATTTGTGTGATAAGTCATAGATTTGGGATCTGATGAGTCATACAGTCAGTTCCTAACTTGTCTATTTCCCAGAAGTGTAAACTTGGAGAATTCCTGAGACTTAGACTATGTATATGAAAACTAGGCAAGATTAAATGACTTTAGTACAGAACTGATCACTACATGCTGCTATTTCTAGAACAATAGTAATGGTATTTATTTACTAATTAGTTCCCTAGAAATAATTATTTTTTGTGAATATGAATTATTACTTTCAGGTATCATAAATTCCTGTGACTATACCAACATTAGCAAATATTTCACAAACCCAAAGCTCTAAACCAATAGCTCTAAAACAGTATCTTATTCAAGATGATACAATAAATAATCAAAGGGAAATTCCAGCATAAGAAGAATCATTATCAGTTACCCTTTTAAAAAGTAAAGATGTGCCCAAGAAGCCTGAGCCCAAAGCCATTAAGAATGACTTCAAACAACCCTTACTCAGTAGATGAAGTAGAAAAATAAGGCAATTCAACCAAGCACCCAGTTTGTCTCACAAATAAATCACCAAGTTCAGAATCAAATTCTAATTGATATGTTTAATATTTCTGTTGGTTTTTCTTTAACATTAAATCATAATTATCACAATTACCATAGTCAGAGATACAAAAACCTGTTTGCTCTTGAAAATCACGAACTCGGAATGAGACTTTCACCTGTGAGAGTTTTGGGCTGTGGGAAGAATCTAATCCAATGGTTCTTCAATCTCAGTATCAGGAAAGTAGGGCCAAATATTTTATAAAGTGCCTTTTTGGAAACTATGAATTATATTTATAATTTTTAGCATTATTATTAGGCTAAAAAAAGAACCAGTTTTTTTTTTCATTCCTATTTTGGAAGATATCTCGATAGCAGTATCAAAAACTCACTCATTTCTTTACTTGAAAGATAATAAATATGTCTTTGGGTTCTCTTCATTGGTATGTCTAAAAATGTATGTCTGGAGTAAAAATACATTACTTCCTCTCAGACCGGACTGTAAGTTCCCTTGTGTTATGGCTTGAATACAAGATGTCCCCCCAAAAGCTCCTGGGTTAATACAGGAATACTCAGAGGTAAAATGATTGGATTATGAGTGCTTTAACCTCATCAGTCCATCCTAGTTTGAATGGGCTAACTGGGTGGTAACTAGGCTGGTGGGATGTGGCTGGAGGAAGTGGGTCATTGGGGTTGTGTCCTGAAAGGGTTCACCTTCACTAAGGTACTAGATCCCCTTCTTCCCCACCCTTCTCCCTCCCTGTCCATCAAGGCTGCCATGAGCAGAGAACCCCTCTACTGCCACACGCTTCTTCTATGATGTTCTGCCTCACTTTGGACCCAGAGCAATGGAATTTGCCAGCCACAAACTGAACCTGTAATACCGAGTCCAAAATGAATTCTTCCTCTTCTAAGTGGTTGGTTTTCATGCCTGTTGACAAAATACCTGACAACAAACTAATACGCCTTAATAAGATAATAATAAAGATAGTGGGTAGAGGTATTTGCTTTAAATGCATATAAGCGTTTTATTTGGAGACAATGAAGTCTTTTCAATAATTTTATCCTCATACTAGGACAACTATGAGTATATTTTATAATGTGATCAATTAATTGTGACTCCATCCTGTACAAACTTAAATTCCAAGTACAAAAAAAATTGTTTGCAAAGGAAAAGCAAAATATGAAACTCAGTACCCTGAGAGTTTGACATTACAAAGATAATTAACAACAAAAATATACCCAGCCAAGGAAGAAGAAAATATGGAGGGTGATTTGCTGTTCAGGATTAGTTGGAAGCCTCAGCACTATTTTCCCCCAAGGGTAACACACACAACTCTTGTCAGCATTGTTCAGGAGTATGAGCCTCAAGATAGTTATTCTCCATGTGACATCACACCTTTCTTTATAGCAAAATTATTGCCTGTCACTCCATAGTAATACCTCTATCTTCAGGAAGACCAAATAGTCAGTACCAAACCCTTAAACTGTCAGGTAATGGAAAAGTTAGAGGAGATTTCATAAACTTTTTTTTTTATTAGGTCTGTAGAAACACAAAGTGATTCAAGTAGAAAACATTCTGTAAATCTCAGATTGTCCTCACAGAATATGGACAAAACACGAAGCATTATTTGTGTCCATAATGTTCTGCTGCAAGACGTTTAATCAACCCTCCAACAAGTCCCAAAAGATTAAGAAACTAAAAAGCCAAAAAAAAGAAACCAGTTTTTATAAATGACGTTACAGAGATTTGATTAGGATGCAGTAACTAAGTAAAAAGACAAAGGTGGAAAAAAACTGCCAATTATATAACTTATAGCATAAAGGATTGAGATGCCAAATGTATTAAGAATTCCTTAAATGAATCCCATGTAACTTTCCTATGTTCATATATGAATACATGACCAGTGTAACTCCATATTA
Source organism: Urocitellus parryii (assembly GCF_045843805.1). Classification (NCBI taxonomy): domain Eukaryota; kingdom Metazoa; phylum Chordata; class Mammalia; order Rodentia; family Sciuridae; genus Urocitellus; species Urocitellus parryii. The sequence goes on along the minus strand of NC_135545.1, from coordinate 35,392,397 downwards.
TGTCCAACCGTAAGATTTGGAACCTGTTAGCATCAGTTATACTCCACGTATGTATAATGTCAAAATACATTCTATTGTCATCTCTATCTAAAAAGATTTTTAAAAACTAACAAATTGACGAATTAAAAAATAAAATAAAAATAAAATTGCAAAAAAAAAAACAATTTCCACAACAGTCTACTAACCTAAAGAAAAAAAAAAGAAAAAGAAAAAGAGCACTTAAAAGATGAAGAAAAATGCCAATAGAAGAAAAGCTAGCAGTTCAAATAAAAAGAAACACCAATGTCCCATTTGAAAATATGCTCAACTTTACCCACAGAAAGAAAAATGCAAATTAACACTTTGCTAGGATAACTTTTCTCACCTATTAGATTGGCAAAATTCCAGAAGCTTGACAACATACTCTGTGGCAAAGCTGCGGGAAACAGAATTATCATACACCGAGGCAGAGAATGCAAAATGCTAGAACTCTCAGGGGAAGACAATTTGGCAATACCTAGAAAAAAATTACATATTCATTTCCTACTTGATGAAACAATTACACTTCTAGGAATATACCCCCCAAAATATAGTGGTAAAATATGAAACAGAAATATAAGCAAGGTGTTAGTTGTTGCAGCAAATACATGAAGAGGAGACTGGTGTACATAGTATTGAGCACCTGTAAAAAGAAATTATGGATATGAATGAGTCCAAACAACAATGGATCTCCTTTAAGACACATTGTTAAAAGAAAGAAAATCAAGATGGAGTATGTATAGTTTTGCAACTGCATTCACACCTGCCTTTTCTTTATTGCAAGAAAAAGCAATGAAAACAGAAACTGAAAAATAAAGTTATCTTGAAGCAAAGACAGGAAAAAACGGGGATAGAAGGCAGACTTACGTATATATCTTTTTTAGTAACTTGAATATGATTATTATAAATATTGCAAGTAAATGTAATAATTATATGCAATTATTTTAAAAAACTAAATTTAACTCTAAGCATTAAAAGTGAAATAATGATCTTTATGTATCTCTACAGTTCATGGAATAACCACATAGAGATAAGCTGTCCATATCATTTTTTAAGCTTATCTTTAAGTAATACATAAAAAAATGTACTTATTGAAGGGGGGATAATGGGAATCAGAAAGACAGTAGAATGACTCAGATATAACTTTCCTATGTTCATATATGAATATACAACCAATGTAACTCCACATCTTGTTCAACCACAAGAAGGGGAAGTTATACTCCATGTATATATGTCAAAATACCTTCTCTTGTCAGGTGTGTAAATATAAAGAAAAAAATTGAATTGTACTTATTAATGGGGTAACATGTCATGTTTCAATACACGTATACACTGTGTAAAGTTTAAACCAGGTAAAACATACTATCTCCTCACAATTCATCATTTCTTTTCTATGTAACTTAAAACAATTTTTTTTTGCTCATCTCTAGTTTTATGTAATGTTCTGGATATAAAGAACTGCAAGTAAATAAACTAGTAAAAGAATCACATGAACTCTTTAGATATTTTCCCTTTCAGTGATAATGTTCATATACGTGACATGCTATTAAAAAAAATATCAGCAACTTGATTTTTGAAAGGAATTCTCACCACGCTAAATAAAAAGTAATGTTATATCAAAATGGATAAGATTGTTTAAAAGCCTAAATCTCATTTGGAGATATCAATGTGAAGTCTTCATGTATTTTTCCTTAAAATCTTAAAAACAAACAAACAAACAAACAAACAAAAAAAACCACTATCTTTGTGTACTGAATAGTCCTAGAAACAATGACCAACCTAAAATACCAACAAGCACTCGTTGGATCTAAACTATGATCTGTAACCCCAACTTCCTACTAAAATAAATCAGAATTTGAAGAAATACTGAGTATCAGTCTAGAGCAGGAAACACAAGAGATGAGGGCAGAACATCTTGTCATTTCATCAGGGAAGCTATCAAAGTCCTGCTAGATCTAGTCTTAGATACAACTGCTAGTTTACAGGAAATACGAGGTTGAACCACATAAAATCTAACCTTTCATAAATCAAAGTTAGTTGAACATTAGTAATTTCATACGTTAGGTCTCATACAAGGGATAAATATACTAAATAACACCGATGCAAATGAAAAGTAAAGTGTATGGACTGTGTAAATAATCTTCAGGACTAGCAACATAATTTCTGTAACAAAAATTTGCAAGAGTAACATCTGATTGAGGGAAACCTATAGAATATAAGTCGTAGAAAACAAAATCCTTACACTATATGAAGCTTATTGAATAACGATTCAAATGAATAAACCTTTAAAAATCAGGAAATGTGCACTATAATTGAAGAGTAATTATATTAGGATTTAACCTTCTTTAAAAGTTTCATGATGTTCTTAAAATTATTTTCTTAAGAAACTCAATTTTTAGAGACACATACTAAAATGTTTCCAAGAAGTGATTTGCTTCAAAATTAATAGGGTGGGAGTTGGCGGACAGGTAGGAATATCAATCAGTGATAGAGTGCTTGCCCAGGATATGCAAGGCCCAGGCTTTGATTACTATGCAAAAAGGAGAGGGAGAAAGAGAGGCAAGTGAAACTAGATGGATGTGGGCTACATAAGGTTTATTAGATTTTATTTTTTTTATTAGATTCTGTTCTACTTTTTTCAAAATTCTGAATGACAAATTATTTTTCAAAAGTAAAAACAAAGACAGTCTTGGGTTTTTGTTCACCATCCTCTAGAGGAAAAGATTCCCATGAGATTGCTAGGATTTGGGTGCCCAGAAACTTCTGAAAAATCAAGAAAGAATCGACAATGTATTGACTGTTTATTACATACCAGAAACTGTACATGGAAACTTGCATGCACTAACTCATGTTAGGTATTAGCTCAATTTTGTATTGTTATATTTTAAGTTCATAAAGCAAATTATTATCTACTAAGAAATAAGATTACTCAATTAGATTCAAATAAATAGTTGGCTTTTTAATTTAAAATATGACTCCACACATATCTGTTCCTGGGACAAAAGATATTGGAAATTCCATGCACTTGGAAAATAGTTGGGCATAAAAATACTGCATATCTTCCACAAGATCCAGGACAGAGGCCAAAAAAGAAGCAGCACAAACAAAACATTCCAGGTGGTAGGCAGTAGGTTTGAAAACGGAAGAATTTAAAAAAAAAATCCTATTTCCCATTTGGCAATTAAATAAGATCATTCCGACCATGCATTTGATTGACAAGTTGTTTAGCAGATATCTATCCATACAACCACACATATACTCCCTGGTTTAATTTTTTAAATGCTACAATAAACCTTCATCTTGCCTCTAAATGAATTTACTATAACTTCTTTTTTCATGTTCTGGTGTTATATTGTGTTGAGAGATGATATGATTACAAAGTATTGTAGCAATGAGAATTTGGGTAGTTGCTTATTTTTATTATGTGAAGGATAGCTCATGTATATAAAAAATATTTCTTGACTATAGCATTCTTGTGAGATTAACATCTCTAATGCATGCAAGAATTGGCATACATACATATCATCTCCAGCATACCGTGGCAGCATGTTTATAACTCATAGAATTAATAAATTTCATGTCAAAATCTGGCTCTACCATTTATGAGCTGGGGGCTCTTAAACAAGTTAATAGCCTTAGTTTCTGGGCCTCACTTTTTCCACCTAAAAAAAAAAAAATTACAACCTTGTTGGAAAGGTTTCAATAACATAGTATAGAACAGATAAAACACTTATTTAATGCTTGGTAAACAGGACTCAATGATGGTGATGCATTCTTGTAGGCTTTCAATAATAATTTAGTAATATAATTATTTTATATAGTGTTCCATATTCTGCTTTTGAAATCCACATTAGAGCAATAACATTTACCATGCTATTAAGAATACCTCATAAACATCCTTAGCAGTGGAAGTAGTATAATATTGACCTGTGAATATGGATGCAGGAGGATCATTTTCTGATGGAAAAATATTTCTCATGTATTTTCATGAGCAAGATTTACTGGGTGGTAGGTTCATCATTTTGTCAAACTTCCCCCACCCACCCACAAGGCTTCAAGTCATCTGGCCATAATGAAATGCCTGTATTAATTTTGTGCCACTTAATTTTGCTAAACGCAGAACACACTTCCTGTGTGTGGCCATGTCCAGAGAAAACCTTTTGTCTCCTTTAACAGTATTGTCCATCAAGAAACGAGTTTCATTCTGGGGTGTTCTGTTTTGTTTTACAACAAGGACAGATATGCTCCTGAGTGACAGTTAAATTTGTTGAAGGTATTAAATTGCTAATGCTAATGCATTTTACAATCTTTTGAACTGATTTAATATATTAGGCTGCCACTCAAAGTTATAATAAACAATACCGCACTCTTACTTGGAAATCATTCTGTCAGATCTGGAGGCTTTCAAAAATGCCCACCTATGTTCAGAGTTTACAAACACATTCTTATTTCTCTGTGGGCTGCCCCACAAACCAATGACATAAATACTTCAATTTGCATCTCATCTCAGGGTTTGGAACTAGTGCAAAGCCATAATAAACACCTGGCGGGAAATCTCTGAGGCTGGGAAATAATTTTCCACATAGGGAGGTAAAATGCTGTTTCACATAAGGAAAACACATTTGAAACTTATTATCAGCTAACTTCACGTACTTTCGTAACTTCACATGTACTTCCCAGGTTTGACTAGAGCACGATAGGCACACACCAGCCAAAGAGAAAATCAATCCTGTGCAAGAGCTGCAACAGGACTGAGAGATAACTAAGATAAATCTATTTACAGGTGATACAAACACATAACACAGGGTCTGGGGTTGTGGCTCAGTGGTGCAGGCTTGCCTCACATACGTGAGGCAGTGGGTTTAATCCTCAGCATCACATATAAATAAATGATTGAAATAAAAAAGGTCCAATGACGACTAAAAAAATATTTTTTAAAAAAATACATAACAAATATATAAATAGTTCTGTGTGTTTCTACTAGGCAAAAATATTGACTGTCAAAGGAAAGTGTTTGATCCAGCTTAGTTCAAGAATAGTAATAATAATATCCCAATGTCATTGCATTTTAAAGTTCTCAAAGTTTTTTTTTTAAACATAGAGTATCTCATTTGATTTTCACAATGAACCCCAGAATTAGGGAAGAAAAGTGTTATTCCTATTCACAGATGAGAAAATAGGAATTCCAGGAGGAAAACAAATGGTATACCCAAACAAAAATGTTACATATTAAGATTTATGCAGGAATATGAGGTCAAGAGGAACTCAAATACCCTTCCTTACCATTCTAACTTGGTATCTTTGTACTACCATGGCTTTCTGAGAAGAAATAGATACTTATAATAATTTGAGTGGAAATCTTTTAAAAATATCAAAGTTGGAAAATTGTAGACTTTAGTAAATCAAGTAAGTAGTTTCCAAAAAATGACTGCTCATGGAAAGATTGAAGGCAAAAGAGAAAAAAGACAAAGTTCCTGAGAGAAGAAACAATGCAAGTAAACTACCAATGGTGCATCATGTAAGAACTATGAATAATAATCAAGCAGAGTCAGAGATAAAGATTAGCGAAGCTGCCTTGTTAGATAAAGAGGTTTTGCTTCTCCAAGGAGAACAATATTGAACAGAAATAAAAACCATGTGCAAGAGTCAATGAGGTGAACATTGAGCAGAAAAACCTTCTAAGGAGCAAGTGCAAAGATGGTTGATACCATGGAATCTTGCTGTATTGCTCATTTATTGAGTCTTTTTCAGAACCTACTTTGAAGAAAACAGTAAGCAAATAGAAAAGAAGAATTAAAGTACAGTGCCTGATATTATAGATTTATTTTGAAACTGTCAGGAACTATCTTGAACTCAATAGATTTTCAATTTAACTTACTGCACTCTTGTATCCTACCTTTAATTCATGAAATTGCTAAAACTTCTATTGGAAAGGTGCTCTCTGATACAGATGAGGATCTACCAGGAAAGACCAGCTGGCTGTCTTTCAAAAGCCTTCACCGGGATAGAATCACATCCATTACTACCACTCAGTCTCCAATCTGGCCCTGCAATGCTTCTGTCCACTCCAAGAAATAGTCCTATATATGTGCATGATGGGAAGGAAGTTGGGGAGGCAGATCACAGTGATCAAACTTACAATTACTGAATAGAAACCTAAATGATAGTGGATTCATGTTCATTGAGAAATGTAATTGTCCATTGCGATAAAATGTTCTTAAACACAGAGTGGTACAATTTCTTCCTTGAAAGTGCCTGAAACTTACTATGAGCTTAATCAAATTTTGGTTAATTTGGATGTTCTCTTGTTGGAAGAAAGACTATGTGATTAACCACAGGACAATCAGATGCATTGTGAACGTGGTGCACAGCAGTGTACTCCTTGGGAAAATTGACTGATTCGTCTGGTGACGGAAAATGAACATCCTGACCATTGCACATACTTCTAGACAGAGTTCTTTCCCCCTCTACCCTGTTGCAGCTTAACCAACCAGGGCTGAATAATACTAACCAGCCTTTCTACTCACTCTCCTTTTCCAGAGTTCCCACTGCTGACCAAACTGCTTTAGAATTCCCATGTTCTTCCCTCAGAAATGTTAATTCCTTTCTTTCTCTGGCAGGCCCAGCGGCCATGCCACCTCTTTAAGATACATCCCTGTTTTCATGAATTCTGTGCTGTTCGAGTCTTCCTCTTTCATGGAGTCTATAGCCTTCCATTTAGAAGAAGGTTAACATTGAGTCTCCTTCTCGTAGAAGACTGCCAATCAGTACAGAATTCATTAAAGCAGAGATGAGCTAAGCAGTGGAATATTACTCAGCCTTAAAGAATAATGAAATTATGGCATTTGCTGGTAAATGGATAGAGCTGGAGAATATCCTGCTAAGCCAAATAAGCTAATCCAAAAAACCTCAAAGGCTGAATGTTTTCTCTGATATGTGGATACTAATTCACAATAAGTGGGTAGGGTATTGCTCTAGGGAAGAATGGAGTTACTTTGTACTAGGTAGAGGGAATTGAAAGAAAGGGAGAAGTATGGGAATAGGAAGGATAGTTGAATGAATCTGACAATAATACCCTGTGTACATATATGACTACACGATTGGTATGATTTCATGTCATGTACAACCAGAATGAGAAATTATACTTCATTTATATATGATGTGGCAAAGTGCATTCTAGTATAATGTATAATAATTAGAAAAAAATTTAAAATCCTCATATAAGGAAGAAATTATTACCTTGAAGCCATATTTCCATTAACAGAACTGCTTGGAAAGAATGACTATTACTTCACTTTCCATTGTTCTAATGAAATACCCAAGGCTGGGTAATTTTTAAAAAAAATTAACTTGTAGGTTTGCAGGCTCAAGAGCATGGTACACTGGTGTCTGCTCAGTTCTATTGAGGACCTCCTTGGTTCATGGATGGCACCATGGATGGAGGGTGGGCACACAAGAAAGATCACATGGTGACACAGAAAGCTACAGAGAATAGGAGGTGACAGACTTGGTCTTCTGTAACAACCCTCTCAAAAGAACCAATAAAGTACCCACAAGAACTACCTTAATCTCTTAAGACAGTGCCCTAATGAAGCTCCTCTAAGCTCCACCTCTTACAGCTTCTATCACCTCTCACATTGCCACAATGGAGACCAAGCTTCCTACTCATGAACCCTTGAAGGACATTCAAACCACATCCAAACCATAGCCCCAGCTTTATTAAAGGATGTGTTGGCAAATACTGTTACAGGCTGTGTAGCTGGATCAAGTTTAAAATTCTCTCAATACCAGAGAGGTTTAAGATATTGTATCTGGCATAAATTGAAGACATAGACTCCGTCAAGGAACCAACAAATCCTGATATTAGAAGTTCAATAGCTACATACAAAAAACAGTTAAAATACTAAGCAGAATGCTTAGGAGCTCCAACTTTCCACGAAAAGAAATTTGTCAACTCCTAATTTCTTAGCAGTTACTCAGCAACTTATTTATGCTCCAAGTAACTTTTGCACTACAAACATGGTGCTAGCCGTGGGGTTGCAGTGATGAGAACGTGGCCTGTGTCATCGGATGCTGGAGCAACTCTGCCATCGTGTCTTCCACAGCCCCTAACAAGTGCTGCTAGCCCTACTGAGCAATTAGAGTGTGCAGACTCACCTGGCTTTTCAAAGCCTTAGATCTTCCAAAAACATCTTCGTGTGTGCCGAATGCCCTTCCTAACACTTCTGCCTGGAAAACACCTTGTCCCCTTCCAAGCTCCAAACTTCCTGATTTAACCCATATTAATTACGTCCACTGTTTGAGCTCTTCTTATCAAGTGCTCCCTGCTGTCATCATAGCCATCACCTCATCACATAATTATTTGTGAATTTTTAGACTCAGGTTGTAAATGACTTGAGGTGGAAGAAGACACTGTCCTCATTTCTCAATCCTCTACTTCTTACTCAATACCTAACACTGAATCCATGCTGAGCAAATGTTGCCTGCAAAAAAAAAAAAAAAATTAATGAATGTATTATGCCGAAAGTAAATGCTGTGCAAGTTAATAAAGGACAAGGGTGACGATATGGAGTCAATGGTGCGCTGGTGAATGTTCAACAACTGGCTCCATAGAAAATAAAAAAGACTTGATTTTTAGCATGTGCTAGTCTTTGTGGTGTAATCTTCCCACCATGCTTGATTTGAAAGTGATATTGCTGAATGACGAGTTGGGAAGCCATCATGCACCATTATATTGTATTTCCAATATACACAGGTAAAATCCAGAGCATAGATCACAGAAAAAAAAAATCAGGAATTGATGACTTTAGTATTACTTGGTTTAAAAGTATAATTTAATTAACTGTAAGTTTATACAATTATTTTTAAACAATGGGTACATAACAAATAGTTTGCAAGTTGCTGAAAATCTCTCATGTTCATATGAGTCAGCTCCAGCACATGATTGAATGGGGCATTGTGAAGCTCACGAGGCAGGTAAGATAGTAAGAACACTTCACGGAGAGGGTAGTAGCACTTCATACTTTCTTTATGGTACCATTATTTCAATAAGAAAATTAACTTGAGTGGAAGATACATGATCTATTAAGAATCTAATTTTCATCTATTGGAAGGGCTGGATATATATTTGTTAAGTGAATACTTATTTAATAAAAAGCACATTTTATAGGCCTCTTAAATACAATGTTAAGTCAACTTGAAGTGGCCTCCTCATTGAGGTCTAGAGGAAAGGGCAGTTTGTTAAATCCCATTTCACAGTGTTTACATTCTGCCTATATTTAAAAGTCAGGGAGAGTGACAGGAGTCCTGCTCAACGGGAGAACTCCATCATCTCCAAGTGCTTGATACACAGAACAGCAGGCAGTTGCTAGGCTATCAACTCAGTTTTGGGGTCTTACAAAGGCAGAACTTCACCAATGACTTTGTGCATCCCTTGGTGCTAATGAAATCCAAGCTCATTTTGGAGCCTCCAACAGGACCCTAGACCTGTGTAAGGGTAGATTTGAAAGGGCAAGAGGTAGAGAAGTGTCACAGGCTCAAACCTCAGCAGTATTAATAATGCATAATTTTATAATAGAGATATTGACCTGTGCTCCCCAGCCACATTCTGCACAGAGCTTGAGATTTGGGTTTTGTAGACATGCTCCTGAATCTCATTGTAGTAATGTCCCCATGCCCTTAAAAACTCAGAGCTCAAAAAGGAAACTAGTGGAGCCGAGGATTAGCTCTGATGGTGAAGAGCATTAACAATGTAAGAAAGTATAGGTTTACAGCTGGATCCCTCTCTCCATTACCTACCTTTCACAAGTGAGATGCAAAAGCAGTTCAGTGACAGATAACCTTTTGACTAATTAGTTCTGAGAAGTAAAGAACAAAGAACATTGCAAGTGAAGGGTACACAGTTAATTAGGACATGGGTTTTGTAGACCGTCTGCTTTGAGTTACTTACTAGCTCTCTGCTTCAGTTTCCTCATCTAGAAAAAGGGAATCGTGAAACCTAATATCCAGCTCATATTATGAAAGTTCAGCACCAGTGCCTATAAAGTATTTAGTAAGTGGTAATTATTACTATTTGTTTTTAATATCACACTATTTTTTTCTGTATTAATTATAGGAAATCGTTTGTTGAACCACAACCTAATGGATATTTAGGGAATGGTCCCAATACACAAGGCAAGGATCCAGGCCAGAAACACACAACTATACCTCGATAAACTATTTTTCTTTAGATTCAATTTCCTATTATGAACCTAAGTTTTAAATTATATGGCAAAGTTAAATTTCTCATGCATTTCCATATACTGACCGATGCCAATAGCTATAAGTTTATATACAAAGAAGGCAAACCATGTATTTACGGCATATTAAGTTGGAGACGCTTAACAGAACAGATTGAATAGAGGCAAGAATTTACAACAAAAATTATTTATCGGAATGTGGATTCAGAAATCTTCAGTGTATAAATAAACAGGGCCTCTTGATTTCCTGCAAAACAGACACTTTGGCAACCTCATACTTCTTGGACATCAATTAAGTCTAAAAAGAGGAAAGGATTGTTTTCCTGGCTTGTGAGGGGAAATTTAGGGAAGTTTTCCTAGAGGGTTCTGTACCCCTCTCTCAAAAAGACAAATCCTATAGGGAAATCAGGTTGTCCTTTTTATACCCCCCCACTCCTTGTCTAACATGATGCCTGAAATTGAAGTGGCCACTCTACACCCATGAAGAACAAGACCACTGCTTTAAACATGCAAAGACAAGAAAAGCCCCTTCACCAATCATATCAGTGCACAGCTGAACAGTGACAGAAACCGTCTACTTTGGAAGAATAATCCCTCATTTGTTTAAGCTACTTGAGGTTGAATTTTATATTACGTGCAGCCAGTGTTTTCGAACTAATGTATCTAACACAACATGATGGAAAGCATTTTTTCCTCAGCGTATGTGGAGCAGAGAAAGGTAAAAAATCCATCAGAGAGCTGGTCTGCAGCCTATGCACAAAATACCTGGGCCTTCTGAGCAAAACACAAACTTGTCTTTCTTCTCCACTCAAGGCCAGTTTATCATGCAAAAGATGATAGGCTAAGCCGTGCATATGGGGAGCCAGAGTTAAAGGAATAAATAAGCTGCCTACAATAAGGGAAGAACGTCATGGAAGATATTTGACATTCCCCGTACAGTCTGAGAAACTGATAAAATCATAATTGTACAAGAGACATGCCGTCCTGCCAATCCGTTGCTGCTTCTTGCATGCAATCTGGCACATATGTCTTACTGCTCAGCACAAGCAGCAGAAGGAACGAACAAAAAGAAAAGAGCAATTTCCCCACCGTAAATTGGAAAGTCTGCCAACCAGCTAAGTGATCTGCCATCAATCAGTGTTAAATTCTCCTTAGCTGCAGAAAATTCAAGGGCTAACTATTACTGAGAGATTTCACACAGTGACTAATGGTATATGACAAACACATTTAAAATCTGCATAGACCAGCACCGGTTTAAAATGTAACATGAATAATAAATAATTTTAAAGAAATCCTAGCATGGAAAATAAGATATAATCTTTTCCGACATAAATTACACCGAGAAGATTATAGTTCCAGAAAGGCATTTTCAAACTGACCAAAACAAAGTCAAAAGTGTAATTCATTCAGAAGGCAACTGTATTTGATGATTTTGCACATAAACAGATTTTGAAAGGGTTAGGCAGATAAGCAATCTAACAATGCTTTCTGAAGTGAAACCGGGAACAGAGTTCCACGTCTCTGATCAGTTATAAATGGCCATCAGTGAGGGGGTTCTGGAAAGACACAAATGCAGCAAGAAAAACTCAGTTCTTTGTGAGATTAGAAAATAAATGTTTTTTTTTTTTTTCTTTTCAAATCAGGCTGAGGCACAAACTTGGAAGAAAGAAGAGTGGTGGGAGGTCGAGTACAGAAAGACTTTCACACAAAATTCTCTAAAGTTTATGATACTCTGGTAATCAGGAGATGTCAACACAAAACAAAACAAAAACAAACAAACAATAGCCCTGGATTAAGAAAGCGGGATGTGAGACTCCTTTCCCAAACCTCTCCATTTCCTTGTGGATTTCATGTAAATAACATGACTAATCTCATAAAATAGCTGTGATAGACAAATAAGGAATTAGGTAGAAAATTCACTACAAATGGCAAAGGATTATCCGTGTTTATGATTATTTGTTCAATTAGTTGGTTTAAATCTAGGGCAGAATGAGTTTGTGTGTGTCCAATGAACAACTGCAAAGGAAAAGAAGCAGTCTGTCTTTTGCCTGTCTTTAAAAGGAAACCCAGCTTTCATGAAGCGTCTAGATGATCAAGAGGAGCTTCCTGGAATTTAGCTCCTAGAGGTTTGGGTAACTCTGGAAGGTCTGTAAACACGCAAATAAGTAAAGGCAATTTTTTAATCATGAAAACTGAATTTTGTTAATTCATTTCCCAAATATTAACACATTACTTCTTCGATTAAGTCTGTTTTTTGCAGGTGTGCCAAGATGAACCATTTTTTCCTTGATTGGATTTTAATTGTTATTATCAACCAGAGTTTAAATTTTTTGACAAAGTTAAATTTCCATGTATAAGTTTTGCAAATGGTTAACACAACTTCCTCCTTCTGAAGCAGCAGGAAGTAGTGCAGAACATTGCTAGAGAGACTGGATTTGTCATTTTCATGGAATTGAAGACCCCCAGTCATTCTGACAGCTTCAATAAGAAAATTAAATTCATTGCTTGAGAAATTTAAGAAAAATATATGAAGTTTTTAAATTTCTTTGGCCTCCTCTGGCCCTTACTAAAGGTCCTTGGTGTAGGATGGGCCAACACTGATATCTGCTTTTGAAAGATGAAAATTTAACAAATACTGAAATGTATGTGTCAAATTTCCCAGCAAACTCGTGTCAGGATAAAAATTCATTTCCTCCCAGGCTCTTCTGAACTACATTTTTAGACACTAAATTCAGTAATGCTCAAGATAATCTGATTTACTTTCTAAAAAAGTGGCACCATTTTTTAAAAAGTATACTATGGAACACTTTTTAAAAATCAATTTTAACTGCTAAAATATCAGAAGTAACTGAAACTGAGTTAAGAAACCCACTGTGGTCTTATTTAATTACACATAATATTTGTTTCATGATTTTCTTTTTTCCAGGAAGGGTACAAGCTTAAAAGTAATGTGATAAAGTCCAGATTTTTGAAATTATTGTTTTAAGGGAAAGACATACTTGTATATTGAATGTGCTGGTGAGCAGAAGTAGGATAAGTTCTGCAGTGGCAACAAACAACCCTAAAATTGCAGTGACTTAACACAACCAAGTTTATTTCTTGGTCATGCAAAGACTGGAATCCCAGCCAACCCTCTACAAAGTCGCATTTATGTGCTAGCTCAGCACATCAGGGTGCTTATTACTTCATGACGACCACAGCAGTGACAGTGTGGACTGGAGATCCCAAGAGTGGCACTTAAAAGTCTCCAATATAGCCAGGCACTGTGGCCCATGCCTGGATCCCAGCAACCTGGGAGGCTGACACAGGAGGATCACGATTCAAAGCCAGCCTCAGCATCTTAGCAAAGTCCTAAGCAACTTAGTGAGATGCTGTCTCAAAATTTAAAAATGCAAAAAGGACTGGAAATGTGACTCAATGGTAATGTGCCCGTCCCCCAAGTTTAATTCTCTGCCAAAAAAAAAAAGAGCTTCTACATGGCCAGAGTGTCCAGAGTAACTCTGTGGTATATATTTAACCTTGTGGGACCTGCTGTGGACTGAACTGCATCTACTCCAAATACATGTGATGACACCATAACCCTTCATGTGATCGATCTGGATGCGGAATTTGGGGAGGAGTAAGATTTAGATGAGGTCATAAAGATGGGGCCCTTATGATGGGATAAGTGCCCTTATTAGAAGAGATACCAGAGAGCTTGTGAAGTCATTCCACCAGCCCCCTCCTCCACATGCCCCATGAAGACACGGCAGTACAGCAGCTGGGTACAAGAACCTGATAGTAATGACACTGACCTTGGATTTCTAGCCTGTAAACAATGGAAAACAGATTTCTGTTGTTGAAGCCATCCAGGCTATACTGTTCTGTCACAGCACGTAGGCTAACAAACACAGGATGAAAATGTGCCATTCTCCAGTGTGTGCGGGAGGGAGGAGAGCTGGGCATCAGTACAACACTGGTAGTGTCTGTTATAGGATATTACATGACAAGTTATTAACACATTAGATTAGGAACACCCCATAAAAACCTGAGAACACGAGTACACTTCTCAGCATGAGCAGGCTGGAGGGAGAGACTAATCAAGATACTCTCCCCTCTCCTGATTCTGTCTATGGTTCTGTGACGGCACAGTCATTATGAGGTTTGAAACCATCTCTAACAACTAAACAAGCATATTCTCAAATACATTATCAAATATTATGTGATTACATCAAGTATTAATATTGAGAGACAAAAGGCCAACAGCAGTAGTCTGATGAACAGGTATTGCTTACAATTTTTTTTTTTAGGAAAACAGACTCAATTGATTGTAGAAAAAATGCACAAGAATAAAATATTTTCAAACAGGAACAAAGAACAAAATTTGTATATGTATGTCTATATATATGTGTATATATATATATACATATATATATATATATATAAAATCTGTAGATGTGCATATGTACTTGAGAATGTACAATTAATTTCTACCCTTGTAATGGAATTTTTTTTAAAGCCAGAGAAAAAATATTTTCCAAACTGTTCTCAAAAATGTTTTCAAATATTAGGTATCTTGCTATAAAATCGATTCCTCTCATTTATTCTATTAATAGGACCATACATTGTAGTTAATGCTTAATCTAATTATATGTACTCTTTAGAATGACCTAATATGCTACAAATTAATATCACTGTTTTCAAAAATAAGGAAACTGAAACAGAAAATGTAGTAACCTGTCAAAGTTCACACAGCCGCTACAAACCAAGTCTATTTAGTCCAAATTCTATTTATTCTACTGTCCAATGCTATAAAGTAGGTCTTTGTTTTGCAGTTTTTTCAATTTTACAAATTCTCTTTTGCTTCTTACATATGTGTATTTTATTTCTGCATGATCTAAGAATAGCATGATCTTAGGCAAAAGCAATAGAATACTTTATATGCTTTTTGATTTAAAGAAAACAAAATCTTAATATGCAAATCTTGCTGGATTTACTTGATCACTATAACATAATTAATATGATAAAGTAGTAAACTCCTACACCACATTAAGAATTCCATGTCTGAAATCAGCAGATGGCAGCTCCGGTAGCTTTCTCTTCAGCTACTAGGTCTGCAGCAGAGGCGAGCGTTAGACTAGCATATTCCTATTAAGAAATGGGACTGGAGCAGAGTATGGGTTTGCTCTAATTGTTCCATGATTCAGCAATTGAGTCCCTTAATGAGTCCCACGTATATACCAAGTCATATAATTTTAAGAAGGGTCTAGTGTGTGGACCATCTGTTACAATAAATTTACGGTACCTTGAGAGCTCAGTGGATTTTGCTGCCCCTTCTTGAGTAACCAGGCTGTACTTTTACTGAAGGTGAAAAGCCTAGCAGGATGATCTTGGAATTTAATCTAAGGATTGCATGGACTTCATTTCAACTTGGAACTCATTCACCAAAAAGAGATAATCCTGCTACTGACCAAAAAATGATGTCAGGATTTTTAAACCTATTTTTTAACCCTTGAAGCTCCCTTTAGAAAATGTTTATAATTTCAGATAGCATAGCTTCTTGCCGTAGGCATGCAAGTACAAAGTAGAGGCTGTCCCAGGTTCTACATTCACTGTGAAAACTTCTAGGAGTAAAATATCACAACCTTCTTGATATGCATTTGAAAGAGGAGAGATATAACATCAGGACCTAAAAGAAAACTCAAAAGACCAAGGTGGACCATCACTATTAGCTTCCTATGATGACCGTAACTCAGCATTAGGGACTGATGTTGGAAAAGTGAGTATAGTCATGGTCCATGACATGAGCAGCTTACAGTGTAGCACAGGACATGTAACTATGCCCAGAATGAAGGTAAGATGGCAGAGCTGAGCAGGAGTTATCACTGAAGTGTCAGGCCATGGCTGTGGATGGACGGGAGAAATCAGATATTAAATATAGGAGATGATATAGCTTGAATGGAGTCTTGAAGTGTCTGCATCTTTGCAATACATAGATGAAATCCATCCCCTTCCTCCCGTTTTTGACAGTACTGAGGATTGAATCCAGGGCCTCGTGCATGCTAAATAAGTGCTCTACCACTGAGCTGCATCCCTAGCCCTTTTCATTTTATTTTGAGACAGGATATTGCTAAGTTGCCCATGTGGGCCCTGAATTTGTGATCCTCCTACCTCAGCCTCCCAAGTAGCTCAGACTATAGACATAAGTCACCATGCTGAGCATGACATGCATTTTATTTCAGACAATGCATAAATAGGTCTGCCCTTCAGCGACTCACTGAAGATATGAGCTATGAGTTATCCATCAAGTAACTGTGACTAAGGTGCGGGATGCAAGGAGCCAAACTCTCACACATTGATGGTGAGAACACAAAGTGGAATATATCCTGGGAGAATCTGGCAATAACAAAATGAAACATGTCTTTACTGTTTGCCCTATAAATCCCATTTCTAGGAACTAACCTAAAAAGATACATAGTTAAAAATATTTTAACAATATACCCAAGACCATTTGTAATATTTGTGATACCCAAATTCTATCAACAGAGGACACTTTCTATAAACTACTGTACAAATACACATTAGCATAATGTGAAACTGGATAGAGTAATGCAGAATAACTTTCTTGAAACAAAAATGCAAAAAGTAGTAGAGGGGAATATAATAATACTATTTATTATCAAGAGTTGTCATATACACAGATCTCTTCTTTAAAATGACAACTTAAGCCAGGCATGGCAACACGCACCTGTAATCCCAGCAGCTTGAGAGACTGAGGCATCAAGATCTCGAGTTTGAAACCCTCTTCAGCAACTTAGCAAGGCCCTAAGCAACTTAGCAACATCCACTCTCAAAGTAAAACATAAAAAGGACTGGAGATGTGGCTAACTAGTTTAATTACTTCTGGGTTCTATTCCTGGTACAGAAAAAAAAAACATAAAATGGAAGCCTAGGCCACCCAATGAAATATGAACTACCTATATAGTGGGAAGAGCAGAATACAAAGGGTCAAGATGGACAGGTCTAGACTACTTCTAAAAACCTTGATCGGTAGGTCTGAAATATGCAAAAATCATGAAATTATAAAATACAATTTAAGCACAAAAAACCCTGAAAACAAATCAGCACTCAAAGAAAACAAAAACAAAAATAAATGTATATAATCTCCTAATTTCAGCAACAGAGAGGAATTCTTCTCAGGATCTATAAAACACAGAATTTTATAAAACTTTTCTGGGTAGAATACACCCTGAGGCAAAAAGATTTTTTAAAAAAATCCTTAAAGTACTTTTTTAATCATCACAAGTGGTAGTGTATGTGTTGTCATGGAAACATTATTGCATGGTGGGGGGCAGAATCAAGAATATGGGTATCTCTGATGCTATCATAGAAAACCAAGTTTTCAGATTATCCTAAAGCCAATGTATATGTAAGATCAAAGTAGTTAAAGAAAAATCTCAAAGACTTGAAATGGAATACAAATATCACTGTGAATTCATGTTGTGCTTTACCTTAAAAACAAAAAATACATAGTGTAACCACACCTACTGAAAAGCCTGGAAACTGAATAATCCAGTAGCCATGAACACCTCTAAAACCTTAGATAGAGCTTGATCTGTACCATTACATAATAGAAAGCACCACCAGCCTTGCTTAAAATGTAGCTCACTCCTGCTCTGAGTAGAAAAAACACAAGATAATCATAGGTCAGAGGACAGAGCTTTCAAAGAAAACCCATTCATGTGGAGACACTTTGCCAATGATATCAATTTCCAAAACATTTAGGCATCAAGTTAATACGACAGATGAAACACCTTTGTGGTTCAAATACTCGAATCTGTAATTCTTAAAAACAAACCTAGTTTCTTATTTCTGCAGGATTGGGGATCAAAATTATTTTGAAAAATTGATCTATGGAAAAATTCAACTAATTGTGTTTCCTTAAAAAAAAAAAAAAGCAACAGCCACAGTATATATGTGTGCAGAGGGATAACCAATAAAATTGTTAACAATTCACTCCAAGAGTTTTTATGTTCCAAGACGACACAAGCCATCCATTACAAGCTTATGCAAGAACCAGACTGTGCTGTCTCCTCATGCACTTCTATTAGAATCACAAGGGAAGAGCTTGTTAACCTTTGGCCCCTTTCAGTGAGGATAGATTTTTCTGGAGCTTCCTTAGAAGTTCAGTAAAATATCCTAAAAACACAAAGTTTTTAAAAACATTGCTCAATAATCTAAACATACAAACACAGATATAAATTTCATGTGAAAAATAAAAATATGTCACTCTCCTCATGACCCAGCATCGTTTATTAAGTAGTAGTAAAAGCGAAAGGTCACAGCAACCTTTCAAAATGCAAGCTACCTCAGAGGTTAAGTTGTTGTTCCCACAATTCTAAGCAAGGCAGACGACTTTATTGTTTTAATACACATTTCCTTTAATATACAACTTCCTGAGTGTCAGTTGTGTATTAAAAAGTATGAAAGTAGAGTAAGATAATCAAGCCCAGAGAAAAAATACAAAATACCAACTTTATAGAGTACAGTGGCTGTACCTAAGCGTCAGAATACGCGTGTCCTGAAAACCAAGAGAAACGGCAGGAGGGGCACTACTGTTCATATTAGTTGTGTTTATCCAAAGGGAGGCATATCCTGCTTCCTTAAAGCTTTTGAACAAGTGTGTTCTAAAGACATTTCTTAAGCAGAACTTTGAGGGGACACAGAGACATAACAAGAAATACTAACCTCAAAACGTCGTCATACTATTTCTTACTTTTAACTTAAATAATGTTCAAGGTCATATGCCTGCCCCCAGTACCTCCAACACAAAGGGATTCACTCCATCATCCAGAATTAAAAGTCTTACTTCTGAACACCTCATTCTGGCAGTTTCTTGTCATTGTATAATTTTTCTTTCTTGTTGCTTTTATTGCTTGATCTTGACATATCATTGTGTCAACTGCTTATGACTATCTTGTTATCTAAGTTGTCTAAAAACCTCTCGAGAAATAGATAAACAAAAACAAAACAAAAAACAAACAAACAAACAAAAAAAAACAGGGACCTTCCCACCATCCTACTGGAGGGAAGGACCTTGCCCCTGGCTTTTGAACCATCAAGGCAGAATTTTATTCAGGTCTCCAAGGGCTGGGGTGGGGGATGGATGGGAATCAGAATACTAAAGCAATGAAAATGAAACCCAAAAAGAAATGCCAAGAGCTTTAGAAAGTGCAGAGAACAAAGGGAGAGCAAGAGTCAGGCATAGTAATGAGATTCCAACTACACTGACAGCAGGAGTTAGTCTGTCCTGTCCACCTAGCCAAGGCTGCAAGTTGCTTCTTCTGCCCTGGGGAAAGAAACCCAGTCTATTAAGTCATCTCCAGATCTGAAACACTCCATGACACTGGAAATTGTTTAGCAGTAATCTAAACTTGGCTTTTTGTGTTATTAGGGAAGATACATGCCCACTTTGAATGAACAGATAAACATACCATCACAAAGGCCATATTAAAATCTACTCCTAATCCAGGATGTGAGACTATACTGCTATATTAACTTAAACATTTGGTTTCATCGCAGGCCATGGTGTCTTTCTATAGTAGTGATAATATTTTTTATTATAAATTATTTCATCTATAACAATTAACTCAGTATTTAGAAAGAAATCAAAATGGAATAAGCATTTTATATGTTAAATTCCATTTATTTATAAAAATAAACTCATGGGATAAATACCATCTTTGTTTTACAGATGAAGAGTAGTACATCAAGGCTCTATGTTATTTGATCACAGCTGCAGAGATGGGGGCTAGGAGCACTGAATTTGCTCTTTATGGTCACAAGGCTGAATAACCAACAGGTGCTCTCAGAAGCAGGCTGGATTTTTAGGACTTGGAAAGTAGCTTAGTGGTAGAATACTTGCTTAGCATGCATAAGGCCCTGGGTTCCATTCCTGGTAACACACAATAAAAAAATAATAGATTAAAAAAGAAAATGAAAAAAAATAAAAGCCCACTGGATTTTACAAAGAGATACAATAGAAATGGAGTACTCAGGTTCTTAAATAACTCAGACAACCAGGGGGCAGCCACAGTACTTATGGGGAGGACATCTACAACACAGTTATTGGTGATAATGATGATGTGCTTAATCTATATTGTTATTAAATTGGTATTTAAACTATGACATATATAATATGCCTCTATTATTCATTATTGCCATTTACAAATATGTCAAAACTAAGGACAGAGTAGTGATATAGAAGGCCCAAGATTGTGAAGTTAGCAAGGCAGAGCCAAATTATCAGCACATCCTTAACTGAAATGTTCAGCAGCAAAGATGATACCTCTGGATTAAACTGTCTTCTCTTCAAGTGACTGTGTGCTCTTAATATATTTCTCAGTCTCAATGACATTCTGTCCCTTTGTGTGACACATGATTTCTGTAACAGTAACTACCCTACAATTCTCACAGCACATTTTTTAATGATGAAATCTGTCTATAATGTCAGTCTCATTTTAAAAAATTAGAACAGAACTATCCATGTGGATAGTACAGCCAGGCCATTATCCGTGTAGACCTGAGGCCAGAGGATAGCAAGGATTCACTGAAATCAAAGTTACCAACCTTAATCAAAGATCTATAATGGTATCTGAATTCAAATAGCCACAGGGAATTCAGTGAATGACTTTAAGAGCATTTTTATATTTAAGATGACATGATAGATAAGACAAGAGCATCCCTTGAGAAGAGGCTGTTAATAATAATGCCCACTTCCTCTGGGCACCCCTTGCACTGCACCTGTGCACCCCACAAGCCTCCATTAGTATTGCTCAACCATGTGGTTATCAACAACTATATATGGAGTCTCCCTACATTAGACTCAGGTAAAAAGAGTGTCCCTGCCTTCTTGAGGCTTACAATCTATAGTGGTACCTATATTTGCAATTCGATTACACTAGAAAATATGAAACTACCAAGAGTTATATAAGAACAGAAATATATAAGATTATGGGGACATTGTAAAAAAAAAAAAAAAAAAAAGAGTATTTCATATTCAAGGAGGTCAAGATAGGCTTCCCTGAGGAAGGGCTTTAGTGCCAAGATGATAAAGTCAGCTCAGAGTAATTTCTACAAGAGACGCATCAACTAGGCAGGGGAAGACTACTTTGAGGGGGGAAAAGTCTTCCAACACATGTATTTGGAGGCAGTGGAACACTCCCAAGGGGTGGCTCATGTGACTGGAGCAGAGAATGGGGTGAGCAGTCTGAGCAGAGGTACTTAGCTGCACAGAGGGCACACCTAGGCCGTGTTAAGGGTGTCCATTTTGATTCAAAGAGCAGTAGAGGCCACGATTTGTTTCAAACAGACACTTCACACCATATGGCTTGGATATGGGAATGATTCTTTGGCCACAGTGAGTAAAGCAGTCTAAAAGAGGGTAAGAGAGTGGAACCAAGAGTAGGTAGGAAGTAGCTTCGGAAATACAGGGGCTGAGGCTTAGGTGTGATGTTAAAAGTGGAGGGCTTTGTTTGTACCCTCCGTGATCTGCATGGGCTTGAAATGTGAAAGTAACACAATAATTGTGATGCAATGTGATAAATGTAGCAATGAGGACATGCATTGGATACTGTGAGAAAGAAGAGCAGTGGGCGTACTCATACAGCATGACAGTGAGGGACTGGGCTTCTCAGATACATACTGGACCTGCATTTTAATCCTAGCACTAATGCGTGTAACTGTTAGCATTTGTGAAGTTCTTGGTTTTTCTTTGCAGTCTCATTTCACACATGATGAAATTGAATACTTCAGAAGGTTGTTATGGAGACCGAGTTACAGAAAGTGCTTAGCCAAGTACCTGAGGATTATTTAGCAGTAACTCCATGGTAACTTTTTGTTTTAAAAATCATTACTTTCAATAATATCTCTAAGGGAGAAGTAATTGATCCTGATGAAAAAAGAGTTCAAGTGGACAACAGGAATCGTATCGTCTACAAGACCAGTAAGCCACATGTATAAAAGACTGACATTTTAAAAATATTCTTTGATAAGAATTAATATATCATTGTACAGATGCCCCCTGACTTACAATGGGGTTACATTTGGAAAGCCCATGGTAAGTTGGAATACTATGTCAGAAATGCATCCAATGCTCGTAAACTATCAAATATAAAGCTTAGTTTAGCTTACCTTAAGCAGGCAAAATAATCTAACACAAGCATATTTTATTTAAAAAGTCTTGAATATCTCATTTATTGAATACTGTATTCAAAGAACACTGGTAACTCAGCACACTGTTGAGTATTAGCTGTTCCCTTTTGTGATTGCAACTTAAGCCAGAGTTGAGACTCATTGTCGCTGCCCAGCATTTTTTCTCTAGCCCAGGAAATATCAACATTCAGAAACAGGAAGAACAGCTTCTCGCATGACCTTCCCACCATTGTAAAGCTGAAATATTGAGTGGAATCATCTTAAGCCAGAAGCCACGTGCATAGTATTTAAGGAATTTAAGAAACTGTAGTAAGTGGAATTTGTCAACTTCCTCTCAAGGTTCATACTAACTCTGAAAGTTTTAAAAACAAGAGGACATAAAAGGTAACTGGCTGAAAAACCAAGTGTGGCTGTCATTCAAGCCATTATAATCTGCTGCTTCTTAATCTTTCATCTGAAAGAAACTCAAGAGTGCACCCCAAGAGTGGAGCATACTAAGGACCTCTTTGACATTTGCAGGTTCCTCTTTCACCCCATTCTGGTTCTTCCTTTTGCCCCTGGATCATGGGTCTTAGGATAGCAATTCTTACAGAATGCTTTGCAATGTTAACTTTCAGTACTTCAGCAAAACTGTCTTTTCTGACAAATGCTATTTTAAATATAAGTAGTGTGAGAGTCCCAACCAAACATGTACCAGCCATCTAAGTGAAATTCCCTGTTTCCAAGGGAGCTACCTCTCATGCTCCAAGGGCTGACAAGTACAAGGACTGAACACAAAGACTCTAAGAGCCCGGATGTCCAGCAAAAGATGAGAAAATGCCACTTGTCCAAACACCAAAACAGAAGTACATCTAATTGGACATTACTAGTTGGGTTGAGAGCTGGAGAGAGGAAGGGGGGGGGGATTTTCTACTCCTAAAAACAAAAAAATACAGTGGTGGGGGATGGTTTATAAGAAGTACTGCTTAGTGCCAGGTTATATTTAATGGCAGTTACAGATGATACAGTTTCAAATTCTCTAACTGCACTCTAAACCAAATAAATACAGTGTAAATACAAAAACAAACAAACAAAAAGATTTGTGTCATTTCCCCAAGGATCTAAAGTTATTTGCTGCAGACGTAACTCCAAGTTGGAATTTTTTTTTTTTTTTTTTGGTTTTAATTCTCTGCACAGTTGCTGTAGTTAAGACTAATGCTTTTTATTTAGAAGTGTGAGTTCACTTGTAGTTTTGTCTTTTTCTCCCCCACAAAGACTTCATAAAATCTTAAGGGGCTAGTATGTGTTTTAAATATTAATGGCAGTTTGTTCTGAGAGTCTGCCTTCCCCACGGAGCCTTTAGAAGCTGAATTATACCAAAAGTTATGACACTACACAAGAGGAACAGCAATCTTCTCCATAATGAAGTCATTTGTTCATCAGCCTTAAAATATTCAGTGGCTGGGTTATGTCTCCCCTTCTTCCTCCCTCCCTCTCAGGCAGGCACACATTAGAAATGCAAAGAACACACCCAGTCATTATTTAGCTCCCATTTTAGCATAGGTCCCCTCCTTGATGCTTGACTGTTTTTAATTATATTAAGAAAAAAATCATGTCCCTCTTCTCTGACAATCAACACAAGTCCCACAGCTCAATAGCAATGGGTATGAGGAGCTCTTTAATGTTGATGTTGGAACAAGCAGATTAGGTTATAGGTACCCAGTATGTTGTCAGGCATCATTTGGTTGGGCATGCTGAGGTCAGAGAAGGTTTTAAGGAGGAAGTCAGAGATGCCCATGTTTCTAGCTCTTGAGCTTCTACTATGATTTTTCTCTCCTCAAGAAATCAATGTCTCCAAGTATTGTCTAAGCTCCTGCCAATTTGTAGGCATTGATCCAGAGTCCAGTATTTTCTAAGGACTCTGGTTGGAAAAATAGACAAAACATTGATATTGTCCTCTGAAAAGTACCAGGGAGATAAAAGAAATGCAAATTGAAAGGGAATAGCTTGGCGTATAAAACTGGAAACTCTATGACCTATCTAGAATATAATCACTCTTTCTTGATAGTTCTCAAAACCTTGACTGTGGTGAAGAGGGGCTAGGACAGTTAGTCAGACTGGGGTATCTATCTGCCCAGATTTGAAGCAAACACACATAATCCAAGCATTGACAGTCACATCCGGAGAACAGAAAATAAGGAAGTAGTGATTTCCAAAGGAGAACTAGGGTACTATGAGCAAAAGACAGGAAAGAAAAATCTGGATAGTACCAAACAAAACTGCCCCTTTAAGAATATCTAATCCATTCCATTTTGCTTGTAAACAAAGAATTCCTTAGATTTATGCAGACAAGTTGGAACAGGTAGCATGCACTATTAGGCTGTACATCTGTACCAAACTTTATACTCTGCAAAGCACATATACATAGAGCACTGTGGCCAAGGCTTAGAAAATTTTGAAGTTCAAATTTAACATAAGAAGAAGGCAAGTCATATACTCCAAAATGTTAGCCTCTACTTCATTACTGTGAGCTTGGTTCAAGCAGAAAAAAGGTATAATTTACTTAACTTTTCTGGGGGTCTCGGGTTTTTTTTAATCAATGATGGAATAATGCAAAATATCTAAATTAATGTCAAGAAGTTAGATAGTAGTTATGAGACAAATCTCTCAGTAAAATATTTTACATTTAATGGACACATAGATTTATCCCATTCTATTGTATTATTTTCATGCCTGTTCTCATAAAATGTATCTTGTTAATATTTGAATTGCTGATACAACTTATGTCCTCATTTAGTTCATATATGATTAATGAGGAATTTGTATTATATACAAATTGGTGAATAAAACTGCTCGAACACAATGTTCTACATATTTTCTTTATTAAATGATGAAAACTAAACCCAGAGATATAAATAATTAATTTTTGTTAGACCTCCAGGTCTGGAAGTCTTTAAGAATATGTTAGAATAACAAATCCTGGAACACTTCTTTGGATCATGTATCATGAACAAATGGGATTTGTCTCAAATATAAGTTTAAGTATCCAAAATTAATTTTTATAAGTTGCCTCACTAAAAAAAAAAAAAAAAAAGCAACAGAAAATTTAATCAGATAAAAGATAAAGAAGACCATTTGATGAAATTCAACCTCTTGGAAAACCATTAACAGAAGAAAATAATATTCTTCAAGTTGATAAAATTATAGTTTGGATTTTCAAGGCATCCGCACCCAGCCAAAGGCCCATAAACTAAAGACTTGGTCCTCAACCTGTGATACTAGTGGAAAGTGGAGGAAGCATTTTTTTTGAGGAGGCGGGGCCTAATGGAAGGAAGTTAGGTAACTAGGAGCATGCCACTGAAAAGAGTTGTAGGAATCATGTGTCTTCCCCTCTCTACTTCCCTGTCACCAGGAGGTAAGCAGCTTTTCTCTACCCTGATGTTATGCCTCACCACAAGCCAAAAAGCAAAAAGTCAAGCAGCCATGGATTGAAACCTCATACTGTGAGCTTACATGTTGATCATCTCAGGTTATTTCATTACAGCAAAGGAAAGTTGACAAGCATCACTGGAAAACCTACAGATAACACCATGTAATGGTTAAAGTCCAAATGATTTCCCTCTAATACTAGGAACAAGAATTCTCTCTTCTTAAAGTTTGAATCAATATTTTACTAGCCAGTGCAATAATACAAGAAAAAGAAATAGTGTATTAAGATTGGATAATGAAAAGCAAAACATAATTGTCAACATAAACTATCACAAGGAACATACAAAAAATTGTTAGCTAGTGAATCTGAAAATTGCAGGATACAAACTCAAAATACAATGTCATTCACATTTCCACTAGCAACAGACAATGAAAAATACTTTAATATTTACAATTTTATAAAAATGGGAATTAGCTTGCTCAAAAATTTAAAATCCTTTATAGTGAAAACAAAAAAATATTAGTGGGGAAAACGGTGTTGCTGGAAGAAACTTTTAAAATTCTAATAAATGAAGCAATGCCACTCATGTAGAGATTCAAAGACTCAATACTACTAAGAAACCCATTCTCCTCCAATTAATCTATAGATTCAATGAAATTCCTTTGAAAATCCCAGAAATAACACGTTTTAGAACTGTCTGGACTCAATCTAAATTTTTTTTTTATATGAAACATACAAACAACCTAGAATAATCAAAACATTTTGGAGGGGGGAAATAATGATAAATCCCACTAGTCATTGCTGAACTACAGTAATCAAGATACTTTGCTATTAGCATAGAAATAGAAATATTGATAAATGGAGCAGAATATAGGTAATTCAGAATTGGGCCCACTATTTCAAACATTAAAATCTTCATTGAGATTATGAATAATTCATACCTTATAATTCATCTATTTAAATTCTACAAAAATGATTTTTAATATAGTCACAAATTATGTATTGTCAACAGTTTTAGAATCTTCTTATCCTCCCTCCAAAAAGACCATAGCATTAGCAGTCATTTCCCCTATACTGCCACCCATACTCCTCTCCCATCCTTAAGAGCTGCCAGTCTACTGTTTGTCTCTACAGAGTTGCTTGTTCTGGGCATTTCATAAGTAGAATCAAATATCTTCTTTTGGCTTATCTTACCTTACATAATGGTTTCAAAGTTAGCCTGAAGCCAATTTCTATTAGTTCATTCCTTTCTATGGTCAAATAATTTTCTATTGCATGGATGTACCACATTTTACCTATTAGTTACTAGACAATTTGAATTTTTTTTTCCACTTTTTATGCTGTGAACATTTATGTAGTAGGTTTTTGTGGAGTTTTTCATTCACTTCTTCTAGGTGTATGTCTACAATGGAATTGTTCAATCATATTGTAACTTTATTTAACCTTCTGACAAACTGCCCAACCAATTTCCAGTGCACTGCTGGTAGGAACGTCAAACAATACAACTGCTTGGAAATATTTGTTAGGAATATATAGCACATATGATGACTGTTTTTAAAGCACTGATAATTATACCAATGAGCCTTCGCCAAAAGTAAAACTATTGTTCTTCAAAAGATAACAAAATTCTAGAATATTCTTTAGTGATAGAATTCTGATCAGTGGTTATTGAGGCAGGCAGGAAGGCTTTACTGGGTGATGGGAATGTTCTCTATCATTATTTATGAAGTTATAAAATTTACGTATTTGCTAAAGTCTTCTGCCTCACAGTAAATTTTCTTAATTTTGTTGTATGAAAACTGCATCTCAATAACATTTGTATCTAAAAAAGTAACCATGAATCACTTATATTCTAAGCACTAAGCTGTATGCAGAGTCTATAACAGTTACAGAAACATAGGTAACCCCTGCTTTCATAAGGGCTAGAACCTGGTCTAATTTCATATGTATTGTCTGTGTTATCATACTGAACCCTCACAAGAATTTCATAAGGAAATATGGGCCAGAATTATTATTCCCGTACAGAGCTGAGGAAATAATAGCTCAGAAATTTTAATAGCTCAAACTAAAGATACACTATCAAGTGTGACAGAGAGCTAAACCCAGGTTTTCTGACACTTAAAGACAAACTTTTCTACAAGTCATACAATGAGACATTGTATCATTTTACACAGGTCAAACACACACACCTAGACATGCAAACCCACAACAGAAGTATAACTTGTAGAAAGCAGCAGAGATCAGACAAATCTAGATTTTAGCCCAAGCTCCAATCTTTCTAGCTTTAAGACCTTAAAAATTATATGTAAATACTTTGAGATTCAGTTTTCTTATTTTCCCCCAGAACTAGAAGCAACTACCTGTTTACAAATGCCATACAACTAACCTGGCTTCGGAAACTTCTACATGTTCCTCATGCTTATAGAATATGCATGACTAAGTACATTATTACTGCAAGTTTTAATCATAGAAGAATTCCTCCTGATGTTTGCTATAGTTTGGGTATTAAGTAATCTCCAAATGTCCACGTGGTAAAGGTCTGGACCCTAGTTTGACACCAATGGGATACAGTCGAAGCTTTAAGAGGTGGGGCCTGATGGGAGGTCTTGAGGTCACTGAGGGTGCGTGTTCTCAAAGACGACAGAGGTCCCCGGCCCCTTCATCTTTCTCACATCCTCACCATGAGGTGAGTGGTTCTGATCCAATGCAAGCTCCCACCACGATGTGATATAGGTCCCAATCAATTTGGCCAGACATGGATTGGAGCCCCCAAAACTGAGCCAAAATAAATTTTTTCTCTATTAAAGTCATCTGCCTCACAGTAAATTTTCTTAATTTTATTGTATGAAAATTGTATCTCAATATCTAATAAAGTAACTATGAATCACTTACAGTGATTCATGACACTATTAGTCCACAGGCTCAGGTATTTGTTGTAGTAATGTCAAGTTGACCAATAACATTCCTGTGTCCATAGGACTATGTGTGTGTAACAGAGCAGTCTTCATTTCTAGTCAGTAAAATATACATCATTCCAGGCCATATGTACCACACTAACTTCATTCTTTTTAACAGCTACATATTATTCCTTAGCAATGACTTTACCTTTTTTTTTTTTCCTATTATTTCCCTTAATGGAGATGTTCCAAAAGGGTCTGTTTGGGGTGGGAACACTATAAATGCAACCATAGCATCAGTGCTATTGAGCGCATGTAGATCTATCAATTCTGTTGGCTACCCTCCTTCTCAATTAAAAAAAAAGAAAATGAGGGCTGGGGTGGAGGCTAAGTGGCAGAGCACTTGCCTAGCCTATGTGAGGCACTGGGTTCGATTCTCAGCACCCCATATCAATAAAGGTCCATGACATCTAAAAAAAATTATAATACATAATTCTTTAAATGACCTGATAGTCAAAGAATTATGCATTTATTGCTTTAATACTGCCAAACTTATCTAAAAATGTTGTGACATTTGTACCACCATAGCAACACAGCAGTGAGGGTATGGCTCCTATAAGCTCATTTGCCAGCTGTTTTTATTCTAAAAAAATAAATACAGTTCCAAGGTCCTTCCCCACCCACTCTGAACCCAGCACCTCCGTCTTCCTTCGTCCTTGGCAGTATGATCCCGTTGGTGCTGCTCTGTGAAATGCTGTCTCCTAGAACATGAGCCTGGGCTGAGCACACCAGGTGTGCCAGGGTCCACAGAGCAGGAACAACGGAGGTGCCTTTCCTTCACTCCAGCAGCTCATGTATTTACTCTTTTCCACATGTCTGAGCTAATGACTCTGCTGATCTGGAGCGGAGGATTACACTAAGCCACTCTTTGTAATGCTCGCTTGACTGGGGATGAACTCAGGATGAAATGATGTTTGTAATGTTCTTTCAGGAATTGCAAGCCATCGGATTTGTCAAATATTTACATTGAGCAACTATTAGGCATAAAGCACATCCAACATCTATCTGTCTCTCTCCCCATATCTATAAAATAGTCTGCTTTTTTTCCCATACCATTTTCAAAAGCCTTAGGGACATAAGACAACACATAACCCAGATAGGATATAAATCTGACTCAGAGGTATGAAACCAGATTCCAAATGACAGTGCTGATGTTACTCAGTTTGTGGTTTACATCTGGTCTTTTCAGAGATGGCCAGAGAGAATGTTCAAATGCTCTCGTTTCTTTTCCTTCTTTCAGTGCCTACTCCTCTTCGCTCACTCAAACACTCTAATTGAACACTGAAGCTGCTATTTACAATTGAGATTGCTAGCATTGATCCTGCATCTATTCTGGGATGGTAATAGTTGATAATCACTGAGGAGCTGTTTTAGAACCTCTATCTTGCTAATATGAATCATTCCATATAAAAATCATGAATAGCCACTGTTCTACAATCACCTCCTTCATCAGAAATGGAGCCAAGTTGGGGGAAGACAATGGAAAATCACATCTTTCCACAATTAAGTCATGTTCTCTGGATTATTTAGCACTGTCACTATAATAAAATGTCTAAGGAAATTAACTTTATAAAGAGAAAAGGTTTATTTTGGTGCACAATTCTGGAGTCTCCAGTCCAAGATTGGGCAGTCCCTTAGATGTGGGGCTCTAGTGAGAATAGAGTATGGCAGGAAAATGTAGCGGAGAGAAACCATTCATAAACCAATAAGAAGAGACTGAAAAAGATCAAGGTCTTCCAACCCCGTTCAAAGGTATGCTCCAGTGACCCCAAACCCTTCCACCTCCACAGTACTTGTCAGTAGCACCACTTAAAGACTAAGCCTTTAACACATGGACCTGTGTGTGACAGGCACTATATTCAAACTACGGGAGTCCCCAATCTTAAGGCACTAAGGTAAAACTAGAGGTGTATCTAACCAGCTCAAATACAAGGTTGAAGAACTGGAATAAGAAACATGACATGACAGATAAGATACGATTTGATATAAGGTATACGATGAGATGGGAAACACATACCACGCCTTGGTTGGACTGACTAGAGAGAAGCCACAGAAGCTAGACCATCCAAGATGGGTCAGACAAGAAACAGGAAAACACAAAGGCATTGTTATTAAGTACAGCAATTTGAAGCCACTGAGTAAATCTGAATTTTAACAGTGACATGTTTCAGATTTAGGACTGGAAAACTTATGTCCATAAAGATCCATTTCTGGAAACCAGAGGATATTTTGTTAAGATAATCATGAGTACTTTCTTCCGTCCGCCATTATTCCTCATTTTCCAGCTCAAGCCCCAGTGCACACACTGAATCTCAATATTTCCAAAGGTCTCTGAATACAAAAAGAGAATGATGGGCAATTCACAGTCAGGGAAACAAGCCACTTGGGACACACTCAGAGTGGCAATTCTGGGCATTGTTAATTCTGACCCTGTGGCCAGAAAGTCTGAGGACATCAGCACAGGCCTAGCCAGCCCTTCCAGCTCAGAAACTGCAGGGTAATATCTTCATAATGGTCAGGGCCCAGAAAAGCCCTTGATTCCTTAGACACTTAGGAAGTTGCCTGAGGCCTGGTCTGATAAACTGGACTCGGTCCTAAGCACATATAATGGGGTTATGACAGGTGACTGATCCAATTGCTATAAATGCCACTAAAAGGAAACATCTCACTTTCCTTACAATTAAAGGCAAGAGGCCCCTCTTAACACTGCATTGGGGGAAGAGTGAAACTAACAAAGGTAAAATAAAGTATACACAAGTGAAGAAAAGTCATCTGCAAAACTGGACTTTTTTTGCAGCTAATATAAAAACAAATGGACAAATCTGCTTGCAAAAAAAAAAAATCAAGCATGAAGTCAATTTTGTGCTCCAAATAATGAAAATGATAGGCACCTGGATCCATTATTAAATACTGCTATTCAGACAAACTCAGTGATTCCAGGGTGCAAAAAGTAACACAATAGTGTCTGATTTCAGTTCAAGCTGTAGTTGCTTATGTAGAGTCTATAGGAGATAATGGGTTTGGAATTGCAAAACAACTGGATAGGTGTAGAGCCACAGATTTAGT
This sequence comes from Urocitellus parryii, assembly GCF_045843805.1. Classification (NCBI taxonomy): domain Eukaryota; kingdom Metazoa; phylum Chordata; class Mammalia; order Rodentia; family Sciuridae; genus Urocitellus; species Urocitellus parryii. Next base: position 35,360,517 of record NC_135545.1, on the reverse strand, counting down.
CCTTGGACCACTGCATAAGTTCATCTCTGTCATCCAGAATTTAGCTTAATTTTTCAGCCTGCTGAAAAGGGATGATTATTCATTTCCCTCTTCTTTGTATATGGTATGTATATTTATGTGTTTGTGTGTGAGGGAGAGCTACAGTAAATCAATATTTCTTACTATACTAGAAAAAAATTCCCCAAAGAATATACAGAGATCACATTTATAACCAAAAGTCATAAGAAACAAATGTGCATGGTTAATCATAAAATTATTTGCTATCTTGTAGGGCAAAACAGAGCCACCCAAAATAGAAGCTTCAGAGATTCTAGATGGTTTTTATGAGTCATATAGTGAATAATTTTGTCACAGTACTTATTCTAGTATTTTTATTCTTGGGGGAGTCATTTATTGGGGCAGACTTGTATACTGTGTAAAATCAAGACAGAAGGTTTGGTGTCTGAGGTAGGGAGAATAATGGTTCCCAAAGATGTTCATACCCTCACCTCTGGGACCTCTGAATAGGTTACGTGACACAGCAAGGGAGAATTCAAGTTCCAAACAAAATTAAAGTTGTTATTGGATGACCTTGGAAGAATGAGATTGTCCTGGATTATAGATACGTGGGCAGTGTGAAGGAAAAGTTCCTAATAGAGGACAGAAGCAGAAGAGCCAATATCAGAGGGAGGCACCATGAAGCCGGATCAAGCATTGCTGGCTTTGAAGACAACTATGTCCATGAGCGAAGGAATGTAAGCAGCTCTGCCAGTAGGAAAAGGTAAGCAAGAGGGTATTCTTCTAGAACTTCCAGAAGGAATTGCAGCCCTGTTAACACCTGGACTTCAACTCGGCGAGAATTATTTTAGATTGTGGGCTTCCACATCATACAAGTCTGTGATGATGAATTTCCATGGTCTTATACCCCCAAGCTTGTGGTAATTCGTTACAGGAACCCTAGCAAACTAATATAGTACTCAAAGATTTGACAAGGTTATGACAGTGGTTATCCCCAAATACAAACTGTTTCTCTCGTCTCCTCCCTAAAACTTTAGCAAATTTCCTCTATTTTATATGCCTCTCTCAACTCTTCTCTCATTTTAGGCCCCTTTTCTTCTGTTCTACCATAGCACCATTTACATTCCATCAGAAATCAGTAAAATCTGCCTTGCTTCATCTCAATTCTCCCGCTCACCAATAATTTCAATAAGGTCCATGAACCAAAAGAACAAAAGTCAAATATTCCTTAGAAGGAGCACGATAAGACGTCATAATATCAATGTTATTTACTAATATCCTTATTTCTCTTACTGCAACAAATTTCCTGAAGAACTTAGTTTAAAATAAAGAGTATTCATGCCTCCTTCATCAGGATTATTATAAGGTTACAACAAATTTTTAAGTAATTCCCAAAATTCCAGGAGATGCTCAACATAGAAAAGCTAATGAGAAAGATTAATTTCAGTTCAATACCAATACCTTGAAATCAATACTTCGAAACCGTAACAAAATTCTTTGTATTCACCATGCAATATGTAAAGAATAAATGAAAACAGATCTAAAAGGATTAAAATAATCATTGCAGTATTGTAAATAGTGCATCTTGAATATGCTTGAATGAGCCATTCACTTGAATTTATCAAAATGTAGTACTCAGTTAAGCTGAAAACTAATCCTGTTTCAAACATGGCTCAATGTGCATTAAAGAAAAATGAGATGACTGAGTATGTGGAAACCCATCTGAATATGCATTCAATATAAACTAATAGCAGCTGGGAAATAAAATGCTTCTGATGCAGATGGGCAAGAGCTCTATAGAAAACATTTCCATCCGTTTTTAGTTAAAGGATTTTTTTCCCCTTTTAGTAGATACATAATCATAAAGTAAACTTTAAAGAATTCATTGTAAAGTATGTTCTTAGAAAATCCCATCAGGTTTTAAAATTCCCTCTGACCATGTTGTGTCTCCATCAAAGACGTATATACTCATAGATACAAATATATATACAAATAGGTTGTAGAAGTTTATTTTCAAGTAGTCACTGGTTCTCCATGATTTGATTTCTTAGCTGGCAAACATTTATCCCACCACATGTAAAAACAGTCAATTTTATCTAAGGAAATAAAAAAGAATTTTATTCCCCTGTGCTCCTTCCAACAATTTTCTCACCTCAATAGAAAGCTAATTCAGAGTCTAATGTCTAATACCATGGATGAGTTTTGCTTACTTGTGAAATTTAAGTGAATGAAATAATATAGTACCCATTCTTTTCGGGTATGGTTTCCTTCACTTGATGATGGATAATCACGTTTTAAACCTTAAAAAAGAACTTTAAACATAAAAGCCATTTAAATATTTTAAAAATAATGATAAAATATTGAAGTGAAAAAAAATTCTGTCTCCCAATTCATTTCCTCGCCTCACTTCTCTAGAGACAACCAACATTAACAATTTCTGGATCATCTTTGGATACAAATTAAAGGCATAAACCACCTTCTGAATTGGTTACCTTCCCTCTGCCCCCAGAAATGCTGGAACATGTTGCATATAGAATTCTTTAGGAGATGTACTTTCTAAAAAGTATTTTCTGAGTCAGTCTACTTTTTCCTCCATCCCTGTCATTATTCAATCCATTGCTCAGGAGTACGGAGCTGTCACTCAAAAGGAGTATCACTTGGGTTTGTGTGCCGTTTTGTTGTGATTAGATTCAACTTACAATTTTGGCAGTAATACCAGATTGTGTCTTAGGAGGCACTTCCTGCCAATTTATGCCATTGCTGGCTTAAGTGGATTTGGGCCACTTGGTAAAAGGGTAGTCAAGTCAGCCAGGTTTTTCCTACTGGAAAATTACCAATTTTCCTGTTGTAATTAATAATTAATGTGTGAGGAGATTCTTTAATCTTGTTTGTCATCAAGTACTTAAAGGCTTTAATATACATTGATTATTTTTGCCTACATTAATCATAACTATAGTAAGTAAAAATAATATCCTTATGTTTACTTTCAAGGTCCACTGAATCTGGAGCCTCTGTTTCCTGAAGTCTTGCTCATCATCTACAGAAGGCTCAGCTTATAGTCCCAGTGGAAGGGTACATCCGCAGGAAGAGTGGAAGATTTGTTACCCAGACTGGAGATAGCAAATATGCAGTTTTTTTTTTTTTTTCATTTCCATCTTGTTCTAGCTCCAAAGAAATAAGACATTTACTAGTGAGGTTGTTAACATCTGGGTGGCTAACCTACCTTGAACTCTTATCCCAGAGAGCTTATCATTCGTCTTCTTTGTTCTAAGAATTTATCAGATTCTCATTTACTTTTTTGTTCCAATTAGTTATACATGACAGAATACATTTTGATTCATTGTACACAAATGGAGCATAATTTTTCATTTCTCTGGTTGTACACAATGTAGAGTCACACCATTCTTGCAGTCATACATGTACCTAGGGTAATGATGTCCCTCTTGTTCCACCATTTTTCCTACCTCCATACCCCCCCTCCCCTACCCACAAACTTACCTCTGCTCAAAGTTCCTCCATTCTTCCCCCTGCTCTCCCCATTGTGGGCCAACATCCACATATCAGAAAAAAATATGAGTGCTTTACAAATTTGCATGTCATCCTTGCACAAGGGCTATGCTAATCTTCTGCAGATATTCCAATTTTAGTATATGTTGTGCTGAAGCAAGCACTCTTGTTTATTCTTGACTCAGGAACCCAAATTTCTTTAGTAAGTTGCATCTCTGAAATCAACCTAGGAGTTAAGGTCTTGATGGCAGTGTTCGTCTGGAAGGATGTATAGGTTTTAGGAAATCATCTGGGTTCTCTGGAGTCTTCTATTCAGAGCATTTTGGCCTTGGCTCGATCCTGGGACCTTCTGAGGTTCTGATCATTTTTGGGAATTGATGCCTTACTCTTCAATTCTGAAAACAAAACCATATTCTAAACTTTTCAGTATTGATTTCTAAAGCAAGTTTTCATTTGGTAGCCTACCAAAGTTAAAGTGTTTGGCAGCTGTGTAATTTTCAGAGGGATCTTCTGTGAATTGGGTGCTACTGTCCCTGCTTTATGGAGCTGCCCCCAAGCCTTCGATGTTAAAAGAGTTTGGTGTCTAACATTCCACGAGGGGAGTCTAGACTCTGTTTTCATGGGCATGCACACACACGTGTAAGCACAAAAAGCTGAACCAGAAGAGTACCTATGAGGCAAGATTAACTTTCTTGAGAATTGGTTGGAATGTCAGAGAAAGGCCGGATGGGTTCACAGGAAAATTGTCAATTTAGCGAGAGCATAATTTAGAGAGGGGAAAACCTCAGTCTGCTCACTGACGCATGTGCAAGATGAGATGCTGGCAATGGCATTGTGTGTTTATGATAATTTTGCTATTGCGGGCAAGGGAGGCCATCTACCAGGGAATTGCAGTAATTAGATGAGCAAAGTGATTGTTCCATAAAACAGCTAAAATGTTACAGTGAAGCAGATAGAAATGAAAAATAAAGAGTATTTCCCAAATCAGAAAAGATTGTTTTATTGTCTATTTTACAAGCATAGTTAGAATGTTAAATTGGAAGCAAATCTAGCTAGAAAGCAGTAACATACCGGATTTGGCCATCAAATTAATTCTGTTGTAATGGAATGTGAAATTTGACTGAAATGAAGAGGAATTGGATTTAGGCTGCCTATGCTGGTGGCTTTCAATTATAACATAACATAATCCACATCCTTTTGTTAAACATAAAAATAAATGCTGAGCAAACAGAGCCGACTACTGAACAAGAAACATAAAAGGAGTTGCCAATCCAGAGATTTCCAAGGCTTACCTGGGAGGTCATCTGAAAAATGAGAGGATCACAATGGGTGTGATGTAAATGATAATTGTATTTATGTCTTCGGAAGAACCAATATTTCATGACTGTTTATGTCTATGTCAGTTAAAACAGGTTCAGGATAATGGCCAGTAATGATGTCACACTCATTGTCCTGCATTTTCGATGGATTCGTAAGATGGAAAGAAGCTGGTGCAACTATATGTAGCACTTTGGTAACCTACATGACAACAGATGCTGTTGGAGCAACAAGATGTTGGAGTGTGATGTGATAAGCGTATGTTTAAGCCAAAGAACACAGCAGAAGAAATTTCTATCACTGACTTGAGATCTTCTCTCCAACCTTTTATCAGTCTCTCCCTGTAAGAAAGCAGCAGCAGCCATATCCATTCTGTTTTGACTCTTCTGCACAGAAGTGACTAAGTTTTACAGACTTGTACCCAAGTCAAGGGGGAAAAAGCATCAGTAATAACTTCTGTCATGGACATGCTTCTTTTAACTCTGATCATTTTTATATTGACAGCATGTTAAAATGATAATATTTTGGATAATTTGAGATAACAAAAACATTCATTTCACCTCTTATGCTATGGTTACTATAAATTTTCAAGGCATGCATGTGGACTGCATCACAATTCTATTTCACAGTGCTGATCTAGATAACCTGCAGAATAGCACATTGGCCTACTATTTCTGGAGATTATAACAGGAGAGCAAGTACACAGGATGCCTTGGTAGACATACTCTTGAGAGGCTGGGAAAACGTACAGTTTCAGCAATTCAATACATTGGTCAAGTTCCTAGGAATCTAGAGAGTTTTGACAACTATCAGCATATCGTCTCCAAGGCGAAGCACACGTTCATATACTTTGTGCCACCTTTCATTAAAAGAGAAGAATGACATTTGGAAGGCCTTTTTAGTCTGGGAAAGATATTCCACATATGGCAATACTGCTCTAAGGAGTTTCAGGTGACAGAAAAGGCTGTTAATTTTGAGTGAATCCAAAACCAAGAAGTAACTTCATATGAGGTTTATTCTTCTGGATTAATAGTCTTACAGGTTGGCCATGCCACATGACAGATTCCATAAAGAGGTGAAAGTGGTACCTCTAAGTTCAGTAACTCTTTTCAAAGTTTCCTCAGAAATGTGACTAGTCAGATTCCCAGAGAAGCTACAGATAGACTGGAGTTAAGCAAGAAGATCTGATCAATGCCAAGAGTCCAATACAGGAGATCCACTGGTACAGTGTCCAGACGCCCTTCAATGAAGGGGTGCTCTCGTCTCCTGGACACTCTGAGTTTTGCTGCTGACAACTTATAAATGCCCCCATTCTCCACGTACTTTTTCCTGGCTGACGGGGAGCTTCCTTTCAGGGCATTAAACCCCTTCTGGAGTTCTGCTGGTTACCAAATACTTATTAAAAAGGGGCAAAAGACTAGTACTCCTTGCCTCAATATGGGACTAACTCTGTGGTACAGCTGATGGTCAGAGCTCCTATGATACTCCCCTCACCTCACCTCTCCCAAGAACACTCAATACTTTTGGTAACACCTCCCATCATAGACTCCACTCTCTGGGAAGTCGGTGACTTTCTGATATTGACTACCTAAAATACTCTTCCTGTTTCTTAGTTCAGTTTGGAGCCAACTCTAAGAAAGGGAAGAAAATACAGACAATGGCAATAGAATAGTCAAGCGGCCTCAAAAATAGGGACGATGTGCTGTAGTTTCACGTGTCTTAGAGTTGGGTGAAACAGAACTCACCCTTTGTGTCATGCAGAATGAAATTTAGATTAATGCTTTTATAGCATAAATTTTCTTCATCTGGACAAGTAAGATGAGATCTCGTCTTTTCCTCACTTTCAGACTAGAAACATTAAAGCAGAGATTGGGCACCTTTTAATTATTCCTATTTATTTATTGCTATCGCAATGGTAATCAGTTCCAGGACCTTGTGATAATTCTTCAGTAATTTTATATTAAACCATGGTTAAAGATACTATGTTGCCTCTGGTAACTAATTTTTCCTGAACTCTAACTTGACTTCACTATTTTTAGACCCAAGTGCCCACTTGACATCTCTCCCTTGAATGTTTAATAAGTATTGTTAAATAGATGAACAAACACCTTCCAGGTAAGTTGTTGAAAGTTCTGGTTATTGACACATTGTAGGTACTCAACAAAATCAAATGAAAAAAAAAATAAACAGCACCAATATAATTTAAGAAAATATAAGCCTGTTGGAATGAACTATAGATAAAACTCAAAATAATATAGAAGGAACTAGTTTTAATGTGACTATTTATGGTGTAAGAACTTTGTCATATAGTGTATTTTGAACAAAAGAAAAGTGTGTGTGTGTGTGTGTGTGTGTGTGTGTTTGTGTGTGTGTATATACACATTGGAGGAGCTGGCATCAGTAAAAAAAATTAATATATGAAGTGGAGGAGATAGAGTACTTCCATCAAACAAAGAATGCTTCCCTGAAATTAGAGATATTAACATTATTGGGTGAAGCAGAGTTTCCTCTATATTAAAAAACATACTTCACTTCTGAATATCAACAAATGTGCCTTTCCTTTTACCTTCTGTTTAGTCAAATTCAAAACCTGGGCAATGTACATAAGCAAACATAAAACCCAATGTTGATGTAAAAAGACTGAGTTAAAATTAGAGAACCGAAGGAACCACACTGTGGTGAATTCCTTGGGTTTTTCTTTTGCCTCACTTATTCCTGAACTTGAAGCCAAAGATGACAACCAAGGAATGTCAGTAAGTGCAGACAAATAAAGCACTGACAAAAAGGCAGACTTAACCCTTATCAATAATCACCTTAAATGACAGCTATACACAGAGAGACTGGCAGAGCAAATTTGGAAAAAAAACTATTCATATACTGTCTAAAAAATTTCACTTCAAACATAACCATTAGACATGTTAGAAGTTAAAAGGTGCCTATAAAAATATAAAATATGCAAAAATGTATCCAAGGACAGGGTTTGCTATATTAACAGATAAGACAGACTTCAGAGCAAATATTATTAGATAGAAAAGGACATTATAAAGAATCAAGTGTCAACTGAACAAGAAGACATAGCATCCTAAGTGTTTCACCATCAAACAAAAGAGCTGAAAATTGGTAAAGCAAAAACTAACAGAATCGAAAGAAGGAATAGACAAATCACAATTATATTTAAAAAATACCTTCTCTAAACAACTGGTTGAAAAACTATACAGGTAATTATCAACAATATGATTAACCCACAGAACCTAATCAAAATATATATAACAATCCACTCAAAGACAACAGAATGTACATTCTTTTCAATTACACATGGAATGTATTACATGATAGATCATATACTGTACCAAGAGTTTCAAAAATTTAAGACAATTGAAACCATACAGAGTGCATGCTTTTACAAAATTGGAGCCAAAGAGAAAAATAACAGGACAATCACCAAATACTTGGAAACCATTATAAATGCTACAGTGCAGACCTTAAAAAGATAAAGGGAAATACTATCAGCAATTCTACATATAAATTTGACAGTTAAAAATAAATATACCAATTTATCTAAACAAAAATTGCTATAACTCAATATGAAATAAATCATCTGAAAAGCCTTACAAATATTCAAAGTGTACAGTTTATAATTAAAAGACCCTCAAACAGGAATCTTTAGGTTTGTATTGTTCAATGGACCAGTTTACCAAATATTAAAAAAAAATTAATGCCAAGTCTAATTTTAAAAAAAAAGGAGGAGGAGGAACATTTCCCAATTTGTTTTATGGAATTTGCATTTTCTTAATACTAAAACCACAGAAAAACAGTACCAAAAAAATAAAAGTAACAATCGATAAATTCCATAAAGATAGATGTAAAATTTGTTTACACTATTATCAAGTTTAATTCAGTCAACATGAATGCATGTATGTACTGGTCTGTTTTCTCTCACTATGACAAAATACCTGAAGAAAAAAAATCTTAGAGGCAGAAAGATTTATTCTGGCTCACAGTTTTACAGGTATCATTCCATGATCACCTGACTCCATTGTTTCTGGGCCTGCAGTGAGGCAGAACATCATGGCAGGGAATATGTAGTAGAGCAAAGTGGCTCAGCTCAGGCTAGACAGAAGGCAGGGAGAGAGAAGGATGGTCCAGAAACAAAGTATACCCTTCAAAAGCTTGTCCCCAGTGGTGTACTCTCCCAACTAAGCCCCACTTCTTTAAGTTTCCCTGTAGCGACACTAGCTGGGGACCAAGCCTTGAACACATGAGCTCTTCGGGGACATTCCATATCCAAAGTATAACAATGTGCCCAAAAAATGATACACCATAACCAAGTGGTACTTGTTCCTAAATTTAACATTTGAAAATCCATCAATGTAACCCACCATATTATAAAGCAAAATAATATGAAAAATTACATAATTTTATCAATGGAGAAAATTCATTTGATAAAATTTAAAGTTATTCCATGATAGAAATCAAAGGTGGGTAAAGAAACGGAGGGGAATTTCCTCAACTCAAAAAAGTACACATAACAAACAAACTATCCTCTAACATTATACATCAAAAGAAATGACTGAATGCCTTTCCACTAAAAATCAAGAAAAAGGCCATCATGTGCCCTAGAAGCTCTAACTAGTTCAACAGTCAAGAAAAGGAAATAGAGGAATAAAATGTATTTCTATATACCAGTAATAACTGCAAGAACAGAACATTAGAAATAAAATACTATTTACAATTGCTCAAAAATGAAATTCTTAGGTGAAAACTGAATAAAACATGTATAAGACTTTATACAACAAATTATATGATCAAAGGTCTATATAAATGGAAAGACATGTTCATGGATCAGATGGTTCAACAAAGATACCAATTTTCCCCAAATTTATATACAGGCTTGATGCAACTTCTATCAAATTCCAAGCATTATTTTACAGAAATATACAAGATAGTTCAAAAATTATATACAATGGCAAAAGAATTAGAGCAGGTATAATTAGCAGATGGATAGACACATAGATCAATGAAATATTACAGAAGACAGAACTAGACTCACACCTGGCTGGGCACAGTGGTATACGCCTATAACCCTAGTAGGTCCAGAGGTTGAGGCAAGAGGATCCCGATTTCAAGCCAGCCTCAGCAACCTAGTGAGGCCCTAAGGAATTAAGCGAGACCTTGTCTCTAAATAAAATACAAGAAAGGGTTGGGGATGTGGTCAATGGTTGAGTGCCCTGGGTTCAGTCCCGAGTACCAAAATTAAAAAAAAAAAAAAAAAAAAAAAACTAGACCCACATAAATATGCCCAACTGACATTTGGCAAGAGTGCAGAAGTATTTCAATGGAATAAAGTTTAACTTTTGAACAAATGGAGCTTTAGCAATTGGGCAACCACAGGCAAGAAAAAAGAGTAGTTCAACCTCAGTTTTGTATCTTATACAACAAAATTACTACAAATGAACCATGGAGTTAGATATAAGACCTTCTATTAAAAAGGCAAAAATCTTAATCCTTAGATTTAGAACTAGGTTGAGTTCTTAGACTTGATACCATAGGCATGATCCATAAAAGGAAGACTCAATAAGTTAGACTTCATCGAATTTAAGATCTTGGAAATATTCTTGCAGGTGACTAATAAGACCAGCTTGTACTTGTATACAAGAAGGAAAAATATTGGGAAACCACATATTTGACAAAACACTAGTATCTGGAATATATAATAATGAACTCTCAAAACAATACTAAGCAAAGAATCCTATTAGAACATAGATGAAAGGTATATTTCACCAAAAAGAGGTGAATAAGCCCATGAAAATGTGTTTATCTTCATTAGCTATTAGGAAATGCAAATTCACTGCACATTTGTCAACAACCAACATGAAAAAAATAATAGCTGGGTGTCATGATGCATGCCTGTCATCCCAGCAGCTTGGGAGACCGAAGCAGGAAGATCGGGAGTTCAAAGCCAGCCTCCACATCACTGAGGCACTAAGCTACTTGGCGAGACCCTGTGTCTAAATAAAATACAAAATAGGGGTAGGGTGTGGCTGAGCTCAATCCCCGGTACTACTGCTACTGCTGCTGCTGCTGCTGCTGCTGCTGCTAGTAATAATACCAAATGATGACAAGCATGTGAAGAAACTGGACCATTCATACATTTCTAGTGAGAATGTAAAATGGCACAACTCTGGAAAAACTTTTAGCAATTAAAAAAAAACTAAACATCAGTCTACTGTAAGATTAAGCAATTGTATTCCTAGAATTTATTCCACAGAAATGAGAACTAATGTCACATAAAGCTTGTACAAAATGATTATAATAGCTTTATTTGTCTTAGCCTAATACTGGAATAAACAAATATCCTTCAATAGATGAATGGTTGAATGAAATGGTATGTACAGACCATAAATTAATCTTGGCAATAAAACTACTGATGCATATATTAAACAGAATGATCTTCCTTAGAATCATGCAGAGTGGGGAAAATAGCCAATCCCAAGTTGTTAACTACTACAGGAATAAAATTCTTGAAATGACCTAACTATGGGAATGGATAACAGATTAGTGGTCATACGCGGCTAAGGAGATGGAGAGAATAGGAGGAAAGTGGGTGTGGCCACATGAGAGATCCCTGTGGTGTGAGGAAGGTGTGTGTGGCTACATGAGAGATCCTTGTGGTGATGGAAATATTCTATAACTTTGACTATATACATGCTAATATCCTGGCTGTGATATTGTGTTACCACGGAGGGAAACAAAACGACTTCAAGATCTCTCTGTTCTATATTTTACAACTTCCTGTGCCCCCCCCCCAAATATTTGAAAATAAATGCTCAATTAAAACTATTTAAGAGAATCCAGATCAACAGAAATAAGAGATGCTAAAAGAGGAGGTTAGTATCCTATAGGAGTTCTGCATTTGGGATTGGGTCTCTGATACTCTTCCTGATTGTGGCATGCTTGGTGGCTAGGAAGTGTCTATGCAAAGCCTGGCTGCTGGGAAATTCCTGTGCAAAGGTGCAGATCATCTGGCTACTGAGAAACTCCTGTGTCAAAGACATGGGCTCCCTGGCCCCTGTAGCAATGCTCTTCAGGAGGGTTTTGACCTTGATCTTAGGCACATAGCTCCTGGAATAGAAGAATATATTTGATGGATAACTACAATGTTTCAAACTCCCTTGCTCCTGGAGCTGCCTGCCTAATAGTAACTTCAGACAATGGACTTTATTGAGAACTGCACAAAGCTCCTAACATTGCATGTTGTAACTGAAATGTAACTGCAGCATAAGCAACTTTACTGATACTCTAAACAATAATGTGGTTATGGGGGCTGGGATTAGGCTCAGTGACAGAGTGCTTGCCTCCCACATGTGAGGCACTGGGTTTGATCCTCAGCACCACATAAAAAAAAAATTAAACAAAATAAAGACATTGCATCCATCTATAATTTAAAAATATTTTTAAAAATAATGTGGTTATGGTACTAATGACCTAATGTAACCTATTGGTGTAAATGAACGTGGCCACTTGGACAAAGAGCCACTCTGCCACCTTCCCTGGCCCTGCACCTTGTCTTTGTTTCCTCTTTATTATAATTCTTTACAGTATCATGGGCCCCAAAGGCTTCTGAGGTCCCAACCAACACTAAGTTTCTATAAGCTAAATAATTGTATGAACATTTAACTCAGTTATTTGACGTATTAAGCAAAATTACTTTGTCACTGCATTTTTAAAAAATATTTATTTTTTAGTTTCAGGTGGATACAATATCTTTATTTTTATGTGGTGCTGAGAATCGAACCCAGTGCCTCATGCATGCCAGGCAAGCATGCTACCACTTGAGCCACATGCCCAGCCCCAATCACTGCATTTTTAACAGTAGAATCACCAAAAACACATGCTGAATGAACAGATTTCATTTTATGAATTCCACGGACTACACGTAGCTATAGGAAAGATATTTTGAATAATAAATCATATATTCCTAATTTGAATTGAGTAACAGATGATATAAGAATATGTTAAAATTTACTTAAAATCTCAATATCCGACCCAAATAAAATTTGAAGTGCTTCCCTATTTTGCATGTATCAATTCAATTTCTGAGCTATTTCTTACAACTAAAAAAAGGTAAGCTAATAGAATCTCTCAGTGTAATTCCTAAATTTGTAGACAGAGGATACTGAGCAGAAGCTAATGTCCTATCCTTCCCTTGGTTTGAGACATATTCCCAAGACTGGACATTTGCTATGTGCTTTAAAACCCACCCATATTAAGAACACTTAAGAGTTATTTAATTGTCCTTGAAAATATCACCAGTGTGATTCTTAGAAGTGTCTATTACACTACATCAAAACTGGTAAAAAAAAATGAGGAGAAACTCACCTTTCCTTATAGTATTCTGTCAGATTTTACTTCCAAGGGTGGAGGAGCAATACAATCTCTATTTGCACAGGCCCAGCTAGGAAGCAATGGATTAGTTATACATCTCAAAGCTCCTAAGACAGGTACTAAGAACAACAGACCTGCCAGCCACTCTGCCTACTTATCCTAGGAAGAGAACATTACTCTTCTTGAGATTTAGAATTTGAATAAGAATCTAATGTACAACATGGAAATTACAGTTAATAATAGTGCTCTGCATTCAGAATTGTTGCTAAATGAGTAGATTATAGTTGCTCTTGCCACAGGCAGGAAAACAGGTAAAATAATGGATATGTTCCTTAGATTCACTATAGTAACCATCTTATATTACGTACATATGTATTACATATATAATATATATGTTATATATCTTAAATATACACAAAATTTATTCTAAATAAACACACTATAGAAAATTATAGAAGTCTTTGAACAAGTATGGAGTACTTATTCCATCAAAATAACTCCTACAGTCAGACTCTGCCAAGGTTTCTTCCATGGATTAAAGCTAAAGAAAAACTGGAGGCGGCAGAAATTAAATCAACAGGTGGTTTTTAAACGTTCATCTACTGTTAGGCACAGTAGAACTCAAAGTGTTGCAAAAAAAAAAAAAGTACTAATAGCAAATAGTACGGTGGTAGGCAAGTGGTAGGTGATTTGCATACATTTGCATAAATTACTGTCTCCAATCCATACAACTACTCTACAAGGTAAGTGCTGTTATTAATCTCATAAAGTAACTCAGAATTTACTAGGAGAAGCAGGTCACTACATTTAATTCTATCAACAGGTACTGATAATCGTTAACCATAATTTAGCATCAAGATTAGTTCACTTTAAGCAAAATCACTTGGTATTTCTACAGCTCTTTCGTGCTCACTTTTCTAACTTTATGAAATAAAAGAATAAAAAGCTTTGAAAGTCTAAGTAACTTCCCCAAGCTGAGACAATCTTGTAAGTAGCAAATCCTGAATGTGGGCCTGTAACAATTTTGCTACATCCTATACACAAGTGCAAGAGCAATAAGAAATGCCCCATGATAAGTCAGGAGAGAGATGAAAGGTAGTTAGTACACAAATAGAATTATTACTAAGTATTTCTGATGGATGAACTAGTGAGAGTAGAGACAGAAAAAAAAAATGAATATAAAGGATGAGGACAATGTTTGCCTGGTGTGGATGGAGGAGAGCATTGTTAGAGAAAATAATGTAGGTAAGTAAGCGAATACTGGTAACATGCTCTAAAATCCCCAATCATGTAAGTCCAGTTCTATTCTCTTCATGGTGGGAACATTTCAAATGGAACTTATTACTCTCCCCACAAATCTACCTCTTTCATGGGCTCTAGTTCATTGTCTCCACCATTCACCAAGTTTCTCATGCAAGAAAAACAGAACCATCCTGGATGTTTTCTCCCCTGAAATACCAACACCCAGTCAGTTAATGGGTTTTTTATTCCATTTCTTCATATCTGTACCCACAATCTACTCTCCCCTCTCTTAGGCTGTGAAGAGCCTTGATAAATTAGCATGTTTCCTATTTACTTCCAGTATGATTGGCAGATAGCTGGCAACCTGTTGGGCTCTTTCGCTGTACAAAGGTACAGCAGTCAACACTTTTAAAACATTCTCCGAATGCCTATCAATTTGTTTTGAGGATTACTGTCTACTTTGTAGGTAAAGATATTAAGGCTTAGACGTAAAATTAATCACCCAATTGGTGAAGGCGAGATTTGTATCAAGGAAGGTTAGCTTACTCTAGAATCAGCACTCAGCCTCCAACTGTGCCTCATTCCTTTCCAGAATTCAGACAGGGGTTTTCTGAGCCTTTGACAAATTCTAATGCCTAAGACTTAGAAGACTTTGATTCTATTCCTTCAGGATTTCTATGGTAATTAGAGATCAGTTAAAAAACAAAGAATTTTGGCTTTGACAGACATCACTCAATCTGTGAAACGTAACAAAGAAAACCAGGGCTTAAAATAATATTTTGGCCACCATGAAAATGTGCTGCTCAGCCCTCTTGCTGCAGAATGTTCAGGTAACTGACAACCCAAGTTGCTATCCTTCTGGATCTATAACAGTGTTTACATAACATGCCAAAAGTCAAAAGGATAGTAAGTGATAAGAAAATTTGGCTCCACAGTTCCAGGTCAAGTGAGATGGCTTGAGTATGGAACTTAAGGATGCATTCACTCAAATCCATGCAGGCAATGATCCTGCACTTGTACCATATTGATAAGTAGTGCTTCCTTAAGGCAACCTAGGTACCTCTTTGCCTTACTCCAGTTCTAGCCCTGCCATAATCCATGCTCCAGAAAAAAAAAAAAAGGATTGAACTTTTAATGATGGCTACAGGTCCTCTTCTTGCAGGGTATCTATGTTGAACGTGTCCATATGCACATGTAGGTTTAAAGGATCACTACCTCTCATTGGAAACTTTGCACTAACCTACCACTTCCCTGGTCTCATTTGGGACTGTATGGATCAACAGTATAAATAGCCATCTCAAAACCATCTGTCAAAACGTAAGAACCAGTGACAGTTGCACTTTCCCACATCCTCTGTGTCTCTCGTTTCCCCTTCCTTTTTTGTTCTTTCCTGGAGCTTTGGTGCCGATTAGATCATGTCCACTGCCTACTGAAAGGCTAAGACAAAATGGCAATCTTACTCCTATTCATTATTATTAGAAATGAGAATAGACATAGAAGCACACTTTTCTGTTGAAGTAACTTACCCAACTTCATAGTCCTTGATATTTTTCAATGATCTGAGTCAGTAGATCCCATAGTCCGTATACCTTAATCATATATTTCATTGCACATCTGAATACATAATTATTTATTGATCTGGTTACAGATGCAATAGTTATATAACCTGCTGTATTTTTTAATTGGCATTCGCCAGGACATTTGGTATCTCAAAGTGAAATTACAAAGCTAGAATCAGAAATTAATGTCTCAACATGCCCTTTCTAGATAATAATCTTTTCTAACCAATAAAATGGCTCGTGAAAAGAAGGGTTTACTTAGGCACAATGTTGTTGCATAAATCACACAGGGACATTTAAGGTTCATGAAGTCACCCTTCCATTTCTTGCCCCCAGCTTAATACCAAGTATTTTCAGTTAGATGCTTTTATTATTAAAGTCTTTTTCTTTTGGAAATTGCAATTCTGAAAGGCTTACAGTATTTTTTTATGGCCTAGCAGTTCCACTCAATGATATAACACCACGGCTTAATATTTAGCATAGAATATGGAAAAACACCAGAGGGGATAATTAAGTTCACCAGATGGGACATTGGATTCCTTCATGAGCCAATGATAAAATGAAGACTATTATTAAACTTACATAACAAAAGTTCCAGTCTCTAACTCTAACTACTTCTATGTGTTGGTTCCTTTTGGTCATTTTTTATTCTTCAAAAGGAAACAGCCATCAAGTTGGTATAATGTAAAAAAGAAACTTTTACAAAAGAATAGCATTGACTCCTATTTGTATCTTGCCTAAGCAACTGTACATCCTCACCAATACAATCATGAAGCAGAAGCATCTATATTCCATTAATATCCTAAAATCTATTAAATCATTATGTTTTTCTGGATTCAACCTAGTCTCCAAAACTTTCATTTCAGTGTTAAAAAAAAATCATTGATTCAGAATTACTTTTGATCCCCTAAACAAAGCCAATTATTTTTTCAGGAAGGCTATCCAAAGTTTGATCAACAGTAACTTAAATTCCTTTCAGTCATCGTCCAATGTCTATTACTGACTTGTATTTCATTGCAAATTTACAGTAGCATTTACTAAGACATTTTTTTTTTGCCTCTTTTGTATCGACAATAATTTTTGTTCATTTTCCAAGTGCCAAACCTGAAAGTGGGCACATCACACCTGCTTTTTTATTTGATTTTCCCCTTATTTTTAACACTAACTTTCCCTCTTCATTTCCTGCTTGCTCCACTGGGATACCTAAAACACAATTTACAGTTGCTGCAAACCCCTAGCATTGCCTTCCACTCCCGACATGTTGCTGCTTTGGGATTCACAACTTATGCCTCTTCCTTAAAGTTTTTAAAAATATCTTATGAGATGTGATGTGTTTCCATAGAGACTCAGTCCTATAAATCATTTTGTACATATCCCAGGTCATTATGGAACTCTTTGGAAAGAGGCTATAATTTTACTAGACTCTAGTGTTTTTGTATACAAGCTTATAAAAAGGTAGAAACTGACAGTAATGATATAGGCTTCCAAAGATATCTAGAGACTATGCAGAGGAAGTTGATAAAAACATTAAAGGCTCAGAAACTTTGTCACTTGGCAAAACACTTTATATGTAACAAAGATTAAAAGAGCCGTCTAATCCTAAATAACTCTAGGACTAAAATTACATCAGTCTTCCCCAAAACCTTTTATTCTCAATGCTTCATATATAGCCATTTATTCATTTAACAAATGTTTTCTGAAGAGCAACAAATCTCAGAAATGACACAGGTCAAATGTCTCATTTCTAATGCCTTCAGGAAAATGCTGTTTGTTTCAACCTTTGTCCACTTGATCTTATGAACTTTCGGTTTGTTTAAATTTCCCTCAGCCTGGCATCCTTTCCAAGTTCTAAGCCATTACACAATTATATGGATGCTCAACTTTTAAGCCTAGTCCTAAACCCTCCTTGAATGCTCAGCCTTCAGTGAGAAATACTGCTTGGAAGATCTGAGATTGTGAAGAAGTAAGACTGCTGTCTTTCTGGTGAAGGACAGTATGTGGTCCCCTTCCACATGGAAGGACCAAGTCAAGTGAGTATGTGTTTTTGACTGCCATCATGTGTCTACCAACACACTAATTCCAAGAGAGATGTGTTCATTTCTTTCCAAGGAAATGAAATCATCCTTCACTATCTGAGGGGAATTGGTTCCAGCACCCCTGCAGATACCAAATCTTCAGATGATCAAGTCCCTTATATAAAATGTGCACATAACCTGCACACATCCTCCTGTATATTCTAAATATTGAGATTACTTATAGTCCCTAATAGAATGTAAGTACTATGTGAATAGGTATTGTACTGTGTTGTTTAGGGAAGGATAAAAAAAAATTTAAAGGTCATACATGTTCCATGCAGATGCAGTAAAAGACATCTACACATAACAAGTCAACAGTTAATTTTCTGTGCACAGTTGGCTGAATTCATCAGATACTGAGTAATGAGCATATATAAATAACACTGGGAGTGGTAGTGATTATAGTAAGAGTAAAGAATTTAGCTGACAGTGATATGTCTTCTCCTAAGGCTAGAGAAGCTAAGTTTTGGATCTTCTATTCAAGCCCACTCTTTGCAAGTTTGTATGATCCGAGTAATAGAGTGTTGGTTTTAATGGCTCTGGGGGTATCAGGTGTGATAACTCACCAGAAATTGGATCCCTAGTTTCACAGTTTCAAGTGTCAGGTTAGATTCAACTATGAACAAACTCTTCATCCTCCTCCTCAGGAAAGTTCAAGATCTCTTCCAAATTATCCACATTTTCCTTTAGCTTTGCCGTAACTCTGCTGGGTAAGCTCTGTTTTAGTTATAACTTCCAAAGAAAATCAACAAGAAGAGTGAAAACTGCTGGAAAAAAAGGTGAAATACGCTATTGGAGGCGAGAGCTTCATTTCTAGTATGCCTTGCCTCCTCGAGCTCCAAGACCCAGCTTCACAACCACAGCTATTTTCTGTTCTGAGTTTCAAATCACATTCTTACCCACTCCCTCAACCTTCAACTGAATTCAGTATTTCTATTCCAGGCCTTGAGTCCCTACTCCATACAGAGCACTATGCTACACAATGCCAAAAGACGAAAATGAAGTGGATGGGTTTTATCCTCATAGAGTTTACATCTCAGTGGAAGTAGTAAGATATTTACAAAAAAAAAAAAAAAAAAAGTGAAAGCAAACACCAGCCACATACCAAGGTGACACAGATGAGGCAGATATTCCAAAGTTGTAGGGAATCTGAGTCCAAAAATGAATCAAGAAAATAACACACAAAGCGGAGTCTGTTCCCTGAAGCCATACATCAGGATGATTATTTATATGTAAAAAGATTTTTTTCTTAAAAGAAACAGGCTGGATAGGAAAGCTGTGACTGTGAAGACTCATAAAGCATTACATGGATTTCTCTCCCTCCTCCTTGCACTGAATAGCTGAAAGACCTTCACGGAGCACACATTTCAACAGCTATGCAAACAAAGTCAAAGGATGTGTCTAATTGAATCTTCAATATGCAAGCCAATTTGTGAAATATCTCAAAATTGCCTTTCGGTTTGTACCCCCAGTCTTGTCTGAAGGTGATAATGGTGAGGACTGCGATTGAAGGAGGCAAGCACTTGTCACAATTTAAAAGCCCTTCATTCCTGACATAGCTAGCACAAGGCGGAAAAAATGATCTTGCCCTTTAAACGTGGTGACCATTTTCTTCTCCTGTTGCTCTTTTATTATACAAATTAAGCACTCTCCAGTGACTGTTACAGAAGCCAGAAGAGAAAAAAAAAAAAAAATCTCTAGCTCCCACATTCTACAGAGATGGCAACTCATCCTAAGGACTGACAACTTAAGAAATAAGCAGGTTCAAATATCAATACTAAGAGAATGGTTTGTCAACTAAATTTAAGAACAAGAATGACTCTCAAAGCTTCCCAAGTCTCAGGAGAGATATTTGAACACTCCATTTAACACTTGAGAATTTTATATTATCAAACATAATGAACCCAAGTCTTCCTGAGGCATCTTAATCCTACTCCAGACTATGAGGAAAAAGTTATTTCACTTAATAACTTGAGGGCTTGTTTCTATTTATTGACTCTGCACAAGAATGATGGTTCGGTTTTATCCCAAGTATGAACTAATGGTATGAACTAGTGGTTACCTATTCTGGATTCAATTGGGTGTGTCTGGTTTGGAACTAGAATAGATAACAGTGGTGTCACACTATGGTCATTCTAGGTGAGAGTTTCAGTAATTTAATCTGCCCCCACCCCATATGTAGCTTATGGGATAGCAATCTAGATTCTGAAACTGAAATGTCTTAAGTGTTAGTCCCTTCTACACGATTCCTCCAAGGCTCTCTGTCCTCATTTGTGATGAAGAATCCTAATCTTTATTTGCTAGAGCGACTACTGATTCCACTAGATAAAGCAGATGAAAACACCTAGCATGGCACCTGATGCATTATAGATGCACAACAGTGTAATTATAGTTGCTGCCTTTCTTCACCATTAACATCTTTAAATTTTTACAGTTCAGTTTTTCAATGCAAATAAACCATTTTGGCTCCCGTCCTCATCATTGTTGTCATCATTATCACCTAAATTTACATTTTCCAAAGCATTTTACATTTATTATCTCATCAAATATTTACTGCGTGAATGCCTCCAACAACAATAACAGCTAAGACAGTCTCACCCATGGATCAACAGCTTAGGTTAAAGAACAGTTCTTCCTTGCACTGAATAGATACCTATGACCGTGGAGGGTTCACTCATTTGTCCTTGGCCTCTGTTGGCCCAGTATTTTTTTTTTAAGCCTGGTACCTCTTCTACATAATAGTTCCTTTAAAACATAGTGCCTTTCAATCTACTCAAGAAACCATATAGAATCATACAAATTCTCAAATGGCTCTTGTTTAGACATGCAGACTCCTAGGCAT
Source organism: Urocitellus parryii (assembly GCF_045843805.1). Classification (NCBI taxonomy): domain Eukaryota; kingdom Metazoa; phylum Chordata; class Mammalia; order Rodentia; family Sciuridae; genus Urocitellus; species Urocitellus parryii. Next base: position 35,339,593 of record NC_135545.1, on the reverse strand, counting down.
TGTCTCCAAAAGACTCAGCAATCTGGTGGTTTTGCACATCATCATCTTAGTCCTGACAGGTGATCTCAAGATCAGACCATAAAAAAAAGACTAGTTTCTTGGATATCCATAGTATATTTCTGAAGATTTAGTCTCTCACTTCTTTAACTCGTTCTTGGAGATTGAATATGGGCTACATCAATGACTCCTTAGCTTCCTTTTTGGGGTTCCCATGACTGGAAGCACCAGCTGGAGATCAGAGAAGGAATAATGGGTTATGAAATACCCAGGCTCCTCCCATTGGGTCACTCCAGATGGGACCAAGGACAGCTCATATCAGGAACCCAGTTTCCAGCAATCAGCACGTTTCCATAATCTCTTTAGGAACTCTCACACCCTCAAATGGACAAGACTCCTCACTTCTACAAGTGCCAGGGAACCACACTATCCCTGGTTATTTCCATACATTGTGCCCCAACATTTCAAATGTTGATTATTAAACTCTTCTCAAAAGTATCCAGTTTGAATCAAATATGGATACATGCAATATGGATTCATCTCCAAATAACTGTCATGAGAAGCAGAAGCCTAACAGAGTATATATTCTATGTTACTATATATATATAAAATTTTAGAAAATACAAACTAATGTTTAATAAGTAACAAAGTACAACAGTGGTTGCCTGGCAACTGGGTGGGAGCAGAAGGGCTTGGGGAAAAGATTACTGAGAACATAATGAATCTTCTCTGGATAATGGATAATTTTATTTTCTTGATTGTGGTGATAGTTTCACATGTGAATACATATGTCCAAACTGATTTAATTGTGCACTTCAAATATAGGTAGTTTATTGCATGTCAATTAGATCTCCATAAAGCTATTCAAAAAAATAGGTAAGGATTCTTATCCCTGAAAGTAAGGAAATATTAAAAAAAATAGAGTTTGTAGAGTTTGTGACTTAGAAACATATGTATATTATTTGAGTTAAAAAAATAAAGAGCAGTTAGACTGCATTATTTCCTCTCTGCAAAATTCCTGGCTGATACACTGGGTTAAAACTGGTTCAAATGCCGTCTTCTTCTCTTAGTTGTATAACCCTAGGGAAGCTATACTCTCCAGAAGCTTCAGTTTCTTTACTTTAAAATGGGATAACAAGAATACTTACTGCCAGGAGTAACTGCAAGAATAGAGAGGGTGTGTGTTGTTTGTGTTTGTGTGTGTGTGAGAGTTGCTCACCTAAGTACCTGGTACACAGTAATAACCACTGTCATTTTTTCTAAATAAACGGATTCTCAGGCTTTAAACCCAGCAAGGTAAAAGAAAAAGCTGTTCACAAAAGTATCAAAAAATAGTTATATTAAAGGATTTCTAAAAACAATTATAAAGGTAAAAATTATAAAGATATCAATAAATTAGACTTAAATTTATTTCTCATTTTTAGTCCCAGACATTTCTGAAGCTATAGAAATCCTTTCAAAGTAAATATCTGATGAGAATTTAGGAACACATTTCATTTAAGTCGAGTTAAGATTCTAAATTAGAAATATAACAAGCTTTAGCTGATGTTTTAAAAAGTCCATTAAGGTAAGAAGAGCTTCAATACTAGTCATATTCATTGATTTAGTTTGATGAAAGTTGAAGATAAAAATGTGGAAAAAATAAGGATTAAACCAAATCCTATATAATCTTTCCAGTAGGATTACTTACGTCTGAGGGTTTTTTCTCATCTTAAGATAGCACCTTGAAAATTCTGGGCTTACTGGGAACAAGAAGATAACATGAATCCTTTCAAATTTATTTAATTTTTTAAAATAACTCACATTGGCTACATGGGAAAAAGGCTTAGTCTGAGAATAAACCCTGGGGCAACACTCCGATCCACATTCATTATAGTCTGTGCCGACACCATATCATTACTTCAGGTTCAAAGTGAAATCAATAACAAATCATTTGACTTTATAATAGCAGAAACGCAAGACGCCACCAACTTAATCAAAGAAAACTGTATAAAAAGAGGTAGCTACATGCACCACATGAAAATACTCTGAACAATTTAAGCATAAAGTGTAACTGCCTAAAATCTAACTTTTAAGTGTATGTGAATATAAACACATACATACATTTTATATATGTGTATGTGTATACACACACACACACACACACACACAAGCAGATACATTTTAAAGTGGATGTCTTGCTATGAATCTAACAATTTACCTCTCCCTGGAGACAATGTGAATTAGTTTTTGCTTTTATAACTTTTTCCAAACCTAAAACAATAATATCTACCTGCCTGTATCTCTCACCTGAAAAGGGTACTTTTATCTGCAAGAACTCACGCATGAGTACATGAGTATAGATGGGCTCCAGATTCCAACAGCTTCAACTACTTCCTCTGTATTTAGTCTATTCATTCAGGTGACTCAATTCTCTAGATTTGGAAAGGAGAGAAAAGCTGGATATTGGCTGGTATTGGTATTTTCCACCCTTGTTTAAATTTACAATGGGCAAACATACATAAAAAAAGAGGATCTTGAGGGTAGCCATAGCCACTTGTCTCCTCATTTGCTTAGATATTTCTATCATTGCTCTTCTTCAGAGGACAAGAACTATGTCCCAGATGATGAAGGCAGAGTGGGCCTCCACTCCCAAGTCTTAGGACTAGGAGAGAATGGGTAGATGCATGTAGGGGCAGAGGTAGGAATCTTTGGCAAGCTTGTACATTTCACCAAATGATAAATGAAGTGAATTTCAAGGAACTCAAGGTAGCATGCAATTCAACTTTAAGATGAGAATACTGAGGTTCAGGTAGGTACATGACATACTGAAAGGCTTACATTTGTTTAAAATGACAAAGAATTTGGTTAGTTTATTTTTCTTCATTTCAATTGTTCTCTTACTCTCTAATGAACTGCTTCTCATATGTTAAGGTCTTTCCTCTCTGGAAAGACTTAAAATATACTGCTTATCTTAGTACACCAGAGTAAATTAATATATTTGCATTTACTATTTCAATAAACAATCAGAAAAAAAAGTATTTGGTTAATAATTATTCCTAGAAAAAGAGGGACATAAAATTAAGCAATTTAGGTAGCAAATTTTTGATTAAGGAGTGAGGAAGTAATTATATTCATTGGCTAAGTCAGCCAGACAAGAGACAGGTTTTAAACATTCACTTTGTTGCTTCGTCCATCCCAGTGATCATTAACCATTACTGAAACTGTTGTTCTTGGGTCTAAGATTTAACAACAACATAAAAGAAGGGTTCTCCTCAAATTGGTCCTGGTCTGTGAAACTTCCTGATTGGTGGAAACTATCAAAAGATCCAAAGAGATGGAGAATTAACCAAGGAAATTACGATCTGGCCTCACAGGCAACAGTGCTTTGTTATTTATTTGGGGAACATTCAAAACTCCTATAATTGGCACAAATTTATTTTTTTTTTTATACAAAGCTTGTTGTATCTACATTATTTGTAAAGATTTTGAAGTTACTGGTCTTTTTGTGAGAATCTGGCTCATTCTTGTAATACTATAATGTTTTAAAATACTTTAACATTAGTCTTAAATGGCTATTCTGGGGGTCCCACAAGTTAATATATATTTGGTTTATATATTTTTCTAACTTTCAGAAAAAGTTATGAGTACAGTCAGACCCCAATATCCACAGGTTCTGTATCCAGATTCAACTACCCATAGGTTAAAAATATTCCCAAAAAAATCATCCACACCCAACACATACAAACTTTTCTTGTCATTATTCCCTAAAAATATAGCATGACCATTTATACAGCATTTACGTTGTATCAGGTATTATAATTAACCTATAGATGACTTAAAATATACAGAAGAGGTGGGTAGGTTATCTGTAAATACTGTCATTTTATATAAGGGACTTATTCATAGATCTTGGTATTCAGAGTGGTTCCTGGAACCAGTGCTCAGATACCAAGGGTGATTGTATTAGTACTGCCCTTCTATGAATAAGGAACCTAAGGTCCAGTACAATTGTGTAGCTTTCCCATGCCACAAAGCTAGCTGGGGTAACATTTGTATCCTTTCTGCAAGATCAAATCAACTCCTCTATGACCATGCTGCCTTTTTGGACATTCTTTTTGTTGGTAAATTGCTTCCAAATTGGGCTTTGAGTCAAGCAGCTACGTTCAAATTCCACTGCTTCCTACAAGTATTCCTTCAGTAGGTCACTTCCACTCAGTGTATCCATCTGAAAATGGGGGTTCTATGAGAACAGAATAAAATGGTGTATGTGAAGCCACTGGCATAGAACCAGAGTAAAAGTTCAGTAAATGGGAAAGCTCTCCTTACTGCTTTTCTTAAATGTTACAGTTGATAATAACTTAAAGGCAAACAGACTTCTAACCACCCAATAAAGTGTGGTATGTGGGAATGTATGCACAGAGGGAAAAAAAATCTCAGCCTTATAAAAACTGCCAAGGGACATGGGAGACAAATAAGTGAAACAGAAACAAGAAAGACCATCTGCTGTAGGAAGGAGGAGAAATGAGACTACTTCTGACTTGCAAGAATGGGGAAACACACAAGGGAAAGAATTAAGGTAACAGATAGATATCAGGATCCAATATCTAGAAGTCAAGTGAAATTAAGGAGAAAGTGTGCCAAATAATAAACTTTCATGGCGAATTTATACTTCAGTCATTCTGTTACTATTCTAAATGTGTTGGTGATGTCCTTGTCTTTTTAGGAAAGAGAACTGGAATGGGAGACAGGAATTTAAAAAAAAAAAAAAAAGATGTTCAATATCCTACAATGAATCTCACCATTATCTTCACAAGACACAAACGTAGTAATAGCAGAAAGATAAGTAGAGGAAAAAGAATAGGGAGGGAGGAAGAAAGCAGTAACTAAGTACTAGGGACTGAAATGGAGCAAATCATATTCCATGTATTTACATCAAAGTGAATCCTAATACATAACTAATATGAAACAATAAAAATTTTTAAAGAGATGTAGTATACTGAGTGCTGGCTAGGAGTAAGGAGCCTGGTTTGTTAACATGGTATGACAGAACAATTTGTTTAAAGTGATAACTTCTTGGGCTGGGGATGTGGCTCAGGCGGTAGTGCGCTCGCCTGGCATGCGTGCGGCCAGGGTTCGATCCTCAGCACCATATACCAAAGATGTTGTGTCCGCCGAGAACTAAAAAATAAATATTAAAAATTCTTTCTCTCTCTCTCTCTCTCTCTCTCTCTCTCACTCTCACTCTCCTCTCTCACTCTCTTAAAAAAATAAAGTGATAACTTCTCTTTTCTCATCTTTTCTAGGTAGCCATGTTCCTCCTTCCCCCATGACAAGATGTTAGTGAAGATAAAGGAGTCATCAAAATTCTGCAGCTCTTGAGACTGGGCTTCACACTGCAATGCATGGGTCTTGGTCCCAGCACAGTTTGAAGGAATGGGGCTACACTGGGCTACTGAGAAGAGTTTAATAGACTTGTCAAGTTTCTGAACAGAGTGCATGGAAAACAACCATAATAATACAACGCACCAAGACTAGCAGAAGCAAGGGGCTGTTAGTACTCTGAAGCCTGTGAGTCTGTGAACGGGATCCTAAGTAGGTTAATGCTGCAAAGTTCTCCCTGTGGCCTTCAGGAGAATGTGGCCAACCCACAGTAACTTAGCAAGGGGTAGAACCCAGGAAATTGGCACTCCAACCTCACTCTTCTCCCACCCCACTCTCTCATATCCTGCAGAAATATCAAAAGACATTGGATTCCAGGAAGCAAAAGAGTTCTTTGATGCTGGCCATACACCTTGTGCTTCTGGCACACAGATCCACAGGGATAAATGGATGATAACTACAACAAGCAGAAAGAAGAGCAGGGAGAGTCCATCAATGAGAAAGAAGACAATGCTATGGGTTCCCCCTGCCCTCTGCCCCCAGCTCTCTGACAGTGTTTCAAGCAACAGCAAGACTTCAGAGTGGAGGCAGAGACTCTGGAATCCCAAGGATCAAAACTTACAGGTAATCTAGGGTCTTAGACAACCAGAGGACCATTTTTTTTTCTGTGCTGTAGAGAAGATACATCATCTGCTCCAGATCACATATCTATTGCTTAAGTGGAACTGCATGAATTTTCATTTGAATGATCTTTCCCCTTGATGCCAAGGTGCCTTGGGAAATTAACCTCTCTGCCCTTTATTTTCCTTTTTATAAAAATATTTTTACGATCATTTGCATAATCCATCTTGCTCAATCAGTTGACAAGACTCAATAAAGCATTTCTGTGAGAAATGCAGGCTTGGCTGTCTTTCAATACCACGAAGCTTGTCGTCCGAGGGGAGACAAAGAATCAGAAAGAAAATGATAAAAATTTACCCATTAACTAAATCATTTATTTGGATGTTTTGAATTCTTGACATAAAAGGAGAATACATTATGGCAATTTGATTAAGAAATAGACTTGAAATCTAGAGATTCACTTTACCAGCGTTAACAACAGTTTAGTTGAAATAGTAATTTAGGCTTCTGGGATGAATGTAAGAGTAAATTTTTAAATTTCTACAAAAGCAAGTAGATTCTTTCTCTAGAGAGAGAGAGAAAGAGAGAGAGAGAGAGAGAAGAGAGTCAAATATTTGGACAAAAGCAAGGGAGATTACTGGGTGTCCATTCAGCACAGTGGAGATCTGTAAATTCCCTGATGCCTGATGCCTGCGGTAGGATAAGCACCTGTAAGACCATTAACTGTGTATTATAACTAACAGATGACAGTTTAGTTGTGGAAAACTGATTATGCAAATGATTGTTGTCCATAACAATAAAAATGAGCATGACCTTGTAAGTATATAATTTTCTAATCTGTAGAAAAGTTGACACCACACATTTTATTACCCAATAGGAATCCAGCCAGTTTTATACCTATTATGTTCATTTCAGCATTGCTGGTTGCTGATGTTTTCTCCATCTGAGATTCATCTTTGAACCAATTTTTTAGCATCTTGTTGCCCCATTGATGTTATATACATGAATGTATAGATGTATTCTGATAGATTTTCACTTGATATTTGTGTTAGAGTCATGAGTTAACCTTGTAAATTTTACTTTAGATTTCCATGCAATTCTTTTAAATTTGTTTAGTGACTGATGAGTAACATTCATTTATTTGACAGGTATTCACAAAGTGCTGACTTTGTCACAAGTAGCGTGTGAGACATTGATGAGAAAGATAGGAAATACCCTAGTATTAAAGGATCTCATAATCTAGGGCAAATGTGATGTGTATAGAGTCAGACAAAATTATAACAAATCCCTTTGAAGACCTGACTGGCTTTCATTGTGAATCTAGAATTGAGCAACACCTCATTCTGGAAAACAGAATGAGTGTTCCCATGAGCTGAGCAGAGGAGGTTGAAGGGCTGAAGAGTCAGAGGACAAAAAACATTCAGTTCAAATTTTCCTTTTAGCTTTAAAACAGGAGTTCCTTATTATGCTTATTTGGGTTGACTGGAATCTCTCGTTTTTTGGAAATGGGCTTGTTTTAAAGTTTGGTTTCATTAGTGGCTCATAGCACAAGTCACTGATGTGGTTTGGTCTGGACAACTGGGGCCCAGCGCAGGTGGCTACTGCAAAGCAATGACCTCCCATAAACTTTATTTTTATAATACATAGACAACCATTTATAAAAATTCTAAAATATGTCATGGAGGAAATATTAGTAATACAATCAGAATTATCTGGTTATATTACTAATTGTATGTAATTATGTAAATTATAATTATATAATATATAAATAATCAAATAATCAAATAGTGGGTAAATTTTTATCATTTTCTTTCTAACTAAATCATTTATTTGGATGTTTTGAATTCTTAATAGACATAAAAGGAGAATACATTATGGCAATTTGATAAAGAAATAGAACTTCAAATCTAGAGATTCACTTTACCAGAGTTAACAGTTTAGTTGAAATAGTAGATTATATGTACAATTGTATTATTTAAATTGTATATTACATAAAATTATAAATTATATTATTAATATATAAAATAATGTAAATTATATTGTATATTATATATAAAATTATAATTTATATCTAACTCATGTATGAAATATATTATATAAATTACTATTATATAAATATTATATAGGCAATTCTACAAGATGTTCTTTCTTTTGTAGCTGAAATCTGGAAAGCCTTCCTTCATTGTGCATTATTAAGGGTCAGGGGGAAGTCTTCCTATATACAGTAATTAACATATGAAAAGACTACAGATGGAAAAGGAAGCAACTTTTGAGCAGAAAGCTAAGAATATGGTATTAAAAGAGGAAAGACCACATAAACCCTTGCAATCTTTGTTAAGTATTTTGTTCATAACAATATAGATATGTATATGCTTAAGATTCCATAGCAGATTTCCTTTGTTGTGACTAAAAAAAAAGTACACTTTCTAGCAATACATAGAGGAGACAGTGGAGGGAAAATAGCACAGATGTGAAAGAAGGGCTTTTGGCTGATTTCTGTTTCATGGGAATGACTGGTTTCCCATAGGATGAATAAAAGATGCTCAACAACTTCCTTCCAAGTGGGTATTACTAAAGGGAGTTAACAGTCCACCCTCTATATCTATAGGTTCTGTATCTACAGACGCAACAAATTATGGAGCAAAATAATTGAAAAAATTTTTATCTGTACTGATTAGGGAATAATGACCCAAAAGTATACCTAAACAATATAATCAACACTAATACACATAGCATTTACATTGAATTAGGTATTATAAATATCTAGAGATGATTTAAAGTATAATGGAAGGATGTGTATAGGTTGTATGCAAAAGCTATGCTATTTTACATAAGGGACTCGAACATACCTTGGTATCCACGAGCGTCCTGGAACCATTCACCTGTAGATAGGAAGGGAAGGCCATATACATACATAAAGCTCAGCCTTTAGAATGCGCCAAGGACAGAAGTGGATACAAGGAAAAGAAAGAATTAAGTACAGACACCTACAGACCACTGTCAACCTCAAGATTTGATCTGTTAATCTTATGTGTAGGAAATCATGTATTTGATAGACCAATAATGAACAATTGGAGAATCGTTGTCTATTACATAAACAACCAAGCAGATAGAAATTGACAGCAGGGAAGCCTGTGTATCAATATCATTCTAAGTGATAGAATACACAACCAAGAAAAATGGACAGCTACCCATCAAAACAATTCTAACACAGAAATTAGTGAACCGATGAAAGATTCCTTGAAATTCCCTATTGATATCGAATTATCTCAATCTGAAAGAAGAATTCTGTGATTACTTCAGCTTATCACATTTCCAAAATTTTATATATAAGCTCGACTTTGGTCACTATAGATGAATATATTCCTGGATACCATTTATAGAAAAAAGTTCTGAGAGATATATTGGCATTGATCTCAAAACCAATGTAAGGGACAGTACAGTCCTTTTGGGGAATATATCTTAAGTTCTTTTTCAGTTCCTTCTTCCAGATGAATATACAGTCTATCATCACAAAGAATGAGAATTACTTAACCCATATTAGATCACCTATATTAAAAGAGGTTTAGAGAAAATGCCAAACTGTTATCAACTTGTACTTATTTTATAAAATAAATATTAAAATGTGTCAATGATAATAATGGCAGTTGTTAGTATGGTACCACTGATTACTAGGTGTATATTAAATAAGCTTCAGTCTTGGTTATATTTTCATTTCCTTGAATATTTTAGTGTTCTTGTTCATAACATGACTTTACTAATCTATCAACATAGTTATTGCATGCTTTCATGTGGCAGGGACTAACTTAGGCACTAAGAATTAAGGGGGAAAATTATTATAGGTTCTAATTGCAGACATCTTTAAATGTAAAACTACAGTTCTAGATGCTGGAAATCTTTCTAGAAATAGGTGAAATATTTTGAAATATTCTTAAACTATACCATGTGGAAATGTCAAGAATTTCTGTAAGAATTCCAAATTCCCCTGCCTCCCAGATCTGGGCCCACTTTTAAGAAACCATCTAAATAAATCAAATAAGGAGGCAAATCTTCAACAATGTGTAAAGTATATGTAAACCCTGTAAGAAAGCCTCCAAGATATGATCTACCTAATGGTGAAGAAACAGACAGGCTATTGCTGGCCTAAGCCCAGGCAGCTTATGAATGCAAAAGTTACAATGTAAGTCTGTCTTTTCAGAGTCCATTTTCTTTCTCCCACACAATATTTTCTTATGTTGGTATGAAATTATTTTTAGAGTCCCTCTGAAGATCATGTGGAATCACCAAACATTTCAGTGAAAAAGTGGCCAGACACCTGGTCTGATCTCATATGCTCCCTTCTTTAAATGAGGGCTAGAGTGATCTTGGCTGAAGCTTCTGACCAAACCCCATGGCAGTTCCTGAAATGAATTATTTTACAACAAAGTCTTCCTATCATCAAAAGCTGATCAGATCATCTCCTTAGCAAAGGAAAAATTTACAATCATGGAATCCACACATATCACAGCTACAGGCAGTCACTATGGCTCTGTTGAAGAGTTATAGTTGTTTGAAGTGTAGTCTTACTATGTAGGTGGAATTTGTCAAGCCCTCTATTTTCCTGCGTGTCCTTCCATGTTTCTACATCCCATTACATCATTTCCTAGCTCAGTCACACTGACTTATAAACCCTACCTCCACAACATAAAAGTGTTCATGCCAACATTTGATACTATCTTTTTCTGCCTTGTTTCCCAGTCATATTATCTTAGTTTATAATTGACTCCTTAGTGGGGAAAACAGATTCTGAAATCCATAAGGTTCTTTTGCAATATTTTCTAAAAGCCTAAAGATACTCAAATGTTAATTGAATTAATGAATGAGTGTATCCTTTAGTAACTTGACATTGCACATTATCTTACCTAATCAATTTAATCAGACAACATGATTTGATTCATATTTTAAATTATATTCTATTTAAAATCCACTTGAACTGAATTGAAGGTGAACAGGAATTAAAGTAGGGATGCAGAAAAATATAGTTCAGGTGGGAGAAATAAGGTAAATGTCCTTTTTACTCCATGAAATTATTTTAAAGAAGGTTTTGGATTACATTTTCTGATATTTAAATATATTTTCATGAATACTACAAAATATTTCATGGCAAATAGTTACATAACCGTTGTGCAAAGGAGACAAATGAAACACAAAGTTTCTAAGTAATTGGCTCAATATCCCACAACTAAACCTGCACTCAAATTTCAGCTATGTTTGATGCTAAAACTCTTGGTCTATCAATGGTATTAAAGTGCATACAGCAATTTCAACACTGAAACTGAGGCAGAAAACCTGGCCAAGTACTAGGTTCCTGCCTAGGTAATGATCTTTATTTATACTCTAAATATATAAAAATACATAAATGAGTTACATCTGACATTAACTCCCAAAATGGATGAGCCAATTCTGTACTATTTCTCAATGTCAAACAATTTTTAAAACTTTTGAGTTTTCTTTATGCAAAGTTATTGAGGGAACATATCACATTATTTTTCATCAAGGAATGGCAGGCCAGGATGATGCTAGATAGACTAATAGTCAAGGGGCACTCTTGTCTGACTGCACTAAGCAAAATAATGGCCTCTCAAATCTCTCTCCATCCTGGGACTGGGGATGTGGCTCAAGCGGTAGCGTGCTTGCCTGGCATGCGTGGGGCGCTGGGTTTGATCCTCAGCACCACATACAAATACAAAATAAAGATGTTGTATCCACCGAAAACTAAATAATAAATATTAAAAAAATACTCTAAAAAATATGTCTCCATCCTAATCTTTGGAGTTTGTAGATGTTACCTTACATGGTAAAAGGCAATTAAGACTACAAATGGATTTAATGTTGCTAATCAACTAACCTTAAAGAGGATTATCTAGGTGGGCACCAGTATTCACAAAAGTCCTTTTAAAAGGTTAGCAAGTTGAGTCAGAAGGAGGCATAATGGCAGATTCACTTGACCACTGCCAGCTCTGTAATTGGAAGGGGTCATAAGCCAAGGAATGCAAGCAGCCTCTAGAAGCTAGAAATGGTTAGGAAACAGTCTCCCCTAGAGCCTCCAGAAGGAACCAGCCCTACCGGTCCATAGTGTCTGCAGGTACTCCAAAGGTCAAACAGAAAATGGTTTTCCTTTTCTATAAAGTAATAAAAAAGTATAGAAATAATTTTATTTTGCACTTTAGAAGCTTCAACATCTTGATACCTTGATCTTAAAGGGACTGGTCCTCTCACATCTAAATTCCTCGAGACAGTGAACAACTTAACTTGTAGAGTGCTTTCATACGTAACCAACCAATCTGGAACCAACCACCTCCGTTACTAGATTCATGTAGGGTTTTTATGCAGGAGGGTGGGAGATGTTATTATCCCAACTTAATAACCCTCAGGTCAAGTACCAGACAACTTAGGGACAGTCTGAGTCCCAGAGCCGGCTGAAGTTACTCAACCTAGCCAATCCTGAGGCCTCTTGCCCTCCCTCATGCACTCCTTCCTGTGGAAGTGGCAGTAGAAGCTGTTACCCATTCCCCCTCCTCCCTTGGCTTTTTGGTGGCCCCAGAGCTTTCTCACGTGTCCCCTTGTGGCTTTCTGTGCCTACTGCTTCAAGGGACCTGTGAGTGTAAAAACTCTTTGAATCCCTGTGCATCTTACCAAAGCTGATAAAAAACAAATCCCAGGCACCTTTTTAAAACAAGGCTAGAAAGAACCAAGTGTGGAGCCATGGTATGAGCAGGTGGCATGATTAGACTGCTATTTGCCAATGTCCTTCCGCCCAGGTCAGCCACAGCTCATCAGGAGCCATTAGGAGGCTAGTGCCCGTTCCCTGTGCTCAAGGGTAGGCCAGCATGGAGGGTTAAAGAGATAACGCTGATTATTAAAGCTCACCAAATCAAGTAAGTGGACATTACCTGGTGGACAAAACCAGTTAAAAGAAAAACAGCAAATAATTAGAGAGAAATAAGGATTCAGAGGGTCTGTGTCTAGTCCTGTCATAGGCACAAGGGATTGCCTTTTAGTTTTACCCAAGCCATGTGTATGATGGTCTCTGGCATCATTCCCAGTACCACAAAAGTAACAGGGTAATTCTTAGCTTTCCCTGTTCCCATTTTTCAGGAACAGTGGGCTCAGAAAAAATTCAGCATTGTCGCATACTTTTTGGATTAGGAGAAATCTTATCATGGCAGGTCATACTATTTAACTCTACCTTTTAACTTTTTCTCTACCCTGGAGAGCTGTAACATCAGTTTGGGAATGGGATAAAGTAAAATGCAAGAGTAAATTGTAAATATTGTTTGTGAGATTCCAAGAGACTCAAACCCAACTTCGATCAAACAACTTACGGTTAAAATAAACATTCCTTCATGCAGGAATTATTGCAATCTGTCTCAAACCATTTGTAGAATATTGATTCATGTTTTTTATGCTATCAAACTGGGCTTCCCAAAGTGAAGGCAACCTAGGTCATTCTTGAGATTTTGTTCCCCCCTGAGTCTAATACAGATGATTTGAAAATAATTGTATCTTTGGGTTTCAAGTTAAATGCCACCATGTTCTGTTTTGCTCCAGTAAAACATTGCACCTCAACCACTACCCTACTGATTAATGGCCAATTGGTAAAGGAGAGAAGGAGTGAGGGAGAAAAATGTGCTAAGAATGAACTTTGATGTACGAGTTTGCCCTCCTGGGGTCTCAATCACCAGAACAGAGGAAATCATAACATAATAAAATTGCATTCATGCATATTCACTTAGAAGGGATATTATTTAATATTAACAATATCCCAAGTCATCATGATTTAGCTAATAAGCCAGCAAACAGCAATTCATATTGGGATTGTTTGACTTCCTGTCAAATAGCTACATTCTTGTACATGCAGAAAGAATGGAATAAACAACTTAACTGAGAATTAATGAATTGGAAAATACCTGAAAAGCTTCGTCTGTGATGTGGGTTCTTGGAAGAATTCCAAGTAGTAGTCTTGATTTTGATTAATATTACAATTTATCCTGTTAAAGAAGTACCTCATAAATACTCATGAAGCATTTTATTAGATGATTGTAAATACTTAAAATCTTATTTTGCAATCCTTTTCATCACAAAGAAAAAGAACAGGCTGTGGGCTGTATGTCATTTTACCTTCTTCATTGCCAACCAAAGCCACATCACCTATTTTATTTGCACAAGGTTAATGTTCTTATAAATCTGTCTTTTATGACTGATGTATAGACCTGATGCTATAATGACACATCCTCCCCCACACCCTGCGTGGCACATCTTCCCAACTGTCTCCACGGCAATGTGTTCCCAACAGTTAGCATCTACTCACAGCAGTTTAGACAACATTTGATGATGTGGTACATGCCAGCAACCTGGAGGGAAAAGTACTAAAAGCAATATCTCAAAACTATCATAAAAGTTTTGCAAAACTTTTAAAATATTAACTGTTCTTACCCTTCTCTACAATAATCATCTCTCTTCCATGTACCACCTACGCCCTTTGAGTTCCTTCCCTATGGAGGCACATCTTCATTATACTTCACATCATAAAACAATAAAAAACCAAATAAGTAACACTTGCATTTGCCTGTCAAAGGGAAAATAATAAGTGACTTACCAGTGATGGCTATTCGGTTCATCCAGAGACAGGTGGGCCCTTTTCTGGGCAGGACTTGCAGATGCTCTCAATCCCCATTTACAATCTCCCTCAAGTTCCTGGTGACAGGTCCATCTCTGCGCAGGTGATATTTGTCTCCAGCATCCATTCATAACAAGTGAATTAAGTGAGTTGCAATTCAACTGCCACATATTTCTTTAAAGGAAGCTGAACTGCTTTCTTCCTTTATTCAAGTTACTTTGGGCCTTTCTTCCTTTCTCTTCCAATTTCAAACAAATATCCAGAAGGTCTCGTTTGTGAGCTTAGTTGGATCCATTTGGGTCCTGTAAGGAACCCAACCTCTTCACTCAAGCCCACCTGCTGGGCAGTCTTTATAGATACTAGCACCGATTCTAGAAATTACCTAGGACATTCTCCAAGTCCTGAGTCTCCCAGGTGTGTTTTAGCCACCACCTGGGCATCCTTATGTAAAATATAAATTCCAAGGCCCGCTCTCAACTTAGTGAATTCTAGAGAAGGATTGAGGACACATGTTTTCAAACAAGCTTTTCACCCCGTTATCCACAGGTTTGGCCAATTCAACAAAACCTCCTTTATTCCTGCCAGATGAGTTCTTCCCGAATTGAGATATGGGACTTTCAGAGTCGTCTTCTATGGCTTCTACCAATGTTTCATACCATGAAGTAGATTCACTCCTTGGCCTTTGAATCCTACACTTCTCCCAAAATTCAACTTCTGGCATTTGCCCTCAGCACAAAGAGGGGAAAAAGAAAAAACCACAATTCAAAACTGCACTCTTTCCTCAGGTTTCCCCCCATTAGGAAGAGATTTTCCCACTAACAACTTCCAGGCATGGAAACTGATAAATAAGAAACGGCTCCTGTCTTCAAAAGCAGCCGTTGTTCCCCCTCATGATTCCATGTTTCTTTCCCTGCCTTGTCACAGTGATGGCATTATTAATTTCAACAAAGGGCAGCTGCGTATTGTTACCAAGCAATTTTGGTAAACACATTACATTAGACTTCCCTCTGGAACAGCAAATTTTTCTCATCTCCTGAATCTTACACTCAAAAACTATTGACGACTACAAAGCAGTTTTCTTTACGTGGGTTCAATGTCTTGATAGTCATTGTTTCATTTAAAATGGAAAGCCACTTCAAATTGTATTTTTTACGCAGCCCTGTGGCCGGTGTAACCAAATGCCAGAGTCTGGGTGCCTTATAAATAGTAGGAACATTATCTCTTACAGTTCTAGAGGCTGGAAGTCCAAGATCAGGGCGCCAGCGTGGTGAGGTTCTGAGGAAAGCTTGCTTCTCCAACTAAACCCAACCCCCAAAAAGAACCTTCTCCAGCTGGCTGGCTCTGTGGCCCCTTTTATAGCCACGCAGCCTCACCAGGGCTCCGCCCCCTTGACCTAATCAATTGTGGAAGGCCCCGCCTCCTAATAACCATCCCCTCCGGAATTGAGGATTTGAACATATGAATTCTGGAGAAGGGAGCATAGCATTCAGGACACAGCTTATGCAAACATAATTAACATGAAAAGAAAAGAAGAAATGAAAAACGTGGCGTCATTTTACAAACTCACCTCTCAATAAAAGACATCTGGATTCTATTATCTTCATTTTCTGTGGGTGAAGCTATTCTCTCCTAGGTGTGCTGTTGGAAGGGGGAAGACCTCACCCACCTCCTGGAGAAGTCCCTGGAAAATCCAGGCCTCCTGGACCACTCTTCCACTATTCCCTCTGAGAAATACTGTTAGTTAAATACAGAAAAACTAAAACTAAAAAAAGAAAAAAAAAAAAAAAACCTGTTTCACATCCAGACACTACTAAATCTGTTGGAATTACAAAGGTTATTGACCTGAGGGTATTTGATGTTGGGTTTTTTCAAAATCTTAATTAAGGTTTATTTCTTTTGGTCACAGTTTTTCGAATGGGTTCTGCTGTTGTTTTTGCCCTTAGGCTGAAGCACCTAAACTATTCTAACTGCTGTTTAGTTTAGAATAGTAAAGTCCTTTGCCCAGCTCTGCCTTCCTTTGAAGAGAAGTCTAAAGGAGAATCCGTGCTGTTGATGGATCTTTCTACCCATCTTCTCTGCACACTGAGCTGGTTCTTTCTTTTTGGTGCACTCTTGCAAAAGGAAGATGTAACAGAAGAAAATCATTTCTATAGCATATATAGTTGGCATTCTGGTCCTTCCCCTTCCAACAGCACACCTAGGAGAGAATAGCTTCACCCACAGAAAATGAAGATAATAGAATCCAGCTGTCTTTTATTGAGACTTGAGTTTGTAAAATGACGCCACATTTTTCATTTCTTCTTTTCTTGTCATGTTAATTATGTTTGCATAAGCTGTGTCCTGAATGCTGTGTTCCCTTCTCCAGAATTCATATGTTCAAATCCTCAATTCCAGGGAGGATGGTTATTAAGAAGCAGGGCCTTCCACAATTGATTAGGTCAAAGACATCAGTCTTTCTTACTTGAATATTCTTTCTTTCCACAACATATTGCATTACTTCTAGATTAAGAAATAATCGGTATTATTTTGTAGATTTAAAAAATATAGCAACATAACTAAAGATCTAGGAATAATTACCTAAGCCAATGTCTGCCACACCAACCAGTAACCTTTGTAACATAGTTTGGAATATGAGATTTTAGATGACACCTACTAAAACCTCTAAGAAACTGTTGGTGACCTCCTGTAGGTCACTGGGCACTGCTGACATCATTTCATTCCTAAGATGTAACCTATCCTTCTCTATCCCACATTTTTACATGTAAAACCATGCAGGAATCTATTTTATAGATATATTGGACAAAGGAGACACTTCTCTGTAAAAGCATAACACAACACAATGTTTCTCTCTCTCTCTCTCTGACAAATTATAAAATTATCTCATGAAATTTGGTAATTCTTCCCAAAATGAGCACTATTTATTTTGCTCTGTTTCTGATGATACGATTAAACAAAGAGCTAGTAAAAGTCAACAAAATTAGAATTGGTTCTGAATTCTCAGAATAATTATAGAGGCAAAGTGTAAAGTTTTTCCCTGTTGTGAAAATTTAGAAATCTCCATATACAGAACATATGTATACATATATGAACCAAGCAAACACACACATAGATGAGATGAGAGAGTCAACTGCGATTAGTTCAGCTAGTATATTGATTATCCATTATATGTAGGTCACTATTTCAGGCATGTAGAACAGAATAAGCTACAGGCTGTGGCCACACAGAGTTTATGCTCTATTGAGAAGGCAGTATTATTGCCAAATTGGATTACTACTATTATGGAAAATATTAAAGTACACTGAATTAATAGAAAGGGCAATAACAATTCCAACAATGGCTAATATAGAATTTACAAAGAAAGAAATATTTACAAAGAAAGATTGAAGTTTAACCAGGGGAGTTTCCACATGGAAAAGAAGAATGGGATCTCAGATACAAATATAAGAAAATATAGAGTGTGTATTTGGGAAATTTTCTCCTCAGAGATTTGTAGATTATTGTCAATGTTTTACAAAGGGTATTTTTCCCTCATGAACTCAGAATTAGATTAAGGACTTCATAGGCCAGAAGTCATTGGAACTCAATACGGATGAGCAGTTGTCAAAAGTTAATAACTTGCACTGATTATTTATGATCCCATTGAAGTTTCTTTAATTAAGCTGGCTTTCATAATCCCTTTCTAATGCCTTATCAGCTTGATTTGTATCTGTGTAAGCCCTGGCTGCAGCAAACCAGGGGGTCTGTCATGAGACTCAACATGATACAAAAGATTTTTAGACTTAAATGAACAATTGATTGGCTAGCTAGCCACTAAGCAAGGGTTATGGTAAGAGCTGGTCTCTTAGATTGAAGTCCATATCCTGAGATATTGGCACAAAATGCTTCACTCCTGAAATTGGATATCGGCTGTCCTAATACCACCAGACAATACTTTATCATGATCCAATATATGAACTTAGAAAAATTCAACCTAGGCTTCTGGCTGCTATTAAGTCATCACCTTTACATCCCCTCTCAGATTTCTTAGAACATGCTCCTAAATAGGCCCAAAGATGCCATCTGTTGTGAATTTACTAGGGTTCAGCCAACTTCTCCTGTAAAGAGCCAGATAATAAATATTTAGGCTTTCTGGGCCATATGGTATCTGTTGCAACTGCTCACCTCTACCACTGTAGCACAGAAGCGACCATATGTAAATAAGTGAGTGCAGCCAGATTTGACCTGGGAGCTTTTCTGGCCCCTGCACTCAACTTTTGGGCTTGTGGAGTGAAAACCTTAATGAGATCCCAGTAAAGCAAATTAAAAGGGAAGAAGAAGAACAGAATGCTAAAGGTACAAAGTACAACAAAGAAGTTCCAGCTTCAAAGCAGTTGATTTGTCCAAGAATGGAGGGGGAAAAAGACAAAATGTAACAGGTAACACCAATAAAAGAGAATAATTCATCGTGCTACATCAGCTCCATTTGGATGCGTCAAAACAGGCTTTGTCATCATTAGATTTGCCCTCAGCATCCCTCAGCATCAGAATCACCTAGGAGTCTCCTTAAATATGCCATTTCTTAGGCTTGAACCTAGATTTCTTGAATTGTACCTCCAAGGTAGACCTTTGAGGTTCGCCATGTGTAATAAGACTAAGCAAATTGTCATACACACTCAGGCTTAACAAGAGTTGTGGTCACCTTCAAGAGTGTGCGGTCAACTCCTTAGCCCCCTAATTGTTAACTTTGCTTTTTAAGCACTATGTGAAGTCTCAGGTAAGAAGAGAAAGAATTGCCCACTACCTATGAATTGATGCTTTGTTCTGTTAACACCTATACTTACTCTCACCTTCTAGACCTTATCCTTCAACTTCATTCATTATAGGAAGAACCACCATTATTAGCAGACACATTTGATCCTGATTTCCAGACTCAACTAGGAAAAGAACCCAAAGCCATTCACGTAACAGATTTTCTCCTGTGAAATGTGATCTAAGCATTAAGGAGACAACTTTTAATTGTGGAAAGATTCTTGATAGTATTGTTTTCATATGCACATGTCTTTAAAGTAATATAGTTTAGATTCTGGAAATGTCTCACTGGATGGAAAAAAATAAGAGAAAAAAAAAATTAAGCATTTAGATAAACATTTATTGCCAAGCAAACAAAATAAGATTCTTAGAAGAAAATGCATTTGATTTTTCTACATCTGAAGCAAAACCAAATGCATTGCAAGTGAAGAGATGTGATAGTATTCCCTTATTACATCTTTAAATGAGAAAGAAATAAAAACCATACAGTTTTGGAAGGCACCTTGCTCTGTGTGTATTTGTGTTAATGGATTTAATCACCAGGCAACTTGATACTTAAAATAACAACTCAGAAATGTGAATCTTATAGAAAGAGGGTTATCAAGTAGATAGAATCTTAAATAATATATTTTTAAAATATTGGCAGGGTAGGGGATGTAGCTTTGTGGTAGAGCACTTGCCTAGCATACATAAGGCCCTGGGTTCAATTCCCAGCACAGAAAAAAAAATTAAAACAATTGGCAAAAAATTCAAACATAATGGTAAATCTTTTTATAATTTGGTATAGTCCTACCAAGGTGAATTTATATATTATTTTAAGTCATTTTATCCTTAGGAACAAAGTCCAATATAAACTGGGCTCAGATTTAATTTCTTTTGTCACAAGGATGGACTTGACAGGTAGCTTTTGTTTTCTTTGCTTTCAGAATAGCTTTGAATGATCTCCTCTTAGGATACAGAAATGGTTTTTGCAGTCTTTTGTTGTTTCTTTGTTAATCCCCTAAGACTTGTGAATTCTATTAAGTAATTTTTATCTTACTTGTCTTTTTTTTTTCTTGTCCATTTTTCTCTGCTGGACTTTGGGATTTATGCAAATCTCATCAAAAGTAGACTGTCCTGCTTAAGAATAATGTTCTTTTTTTTTTTTTTCTACTTCTGTTTTAACCTGAGTTTCTTGATCCAGTCACTTTTGGTCCAGAAGCTCAAGTTCATCTTGAAGAAAAGTTATTTATTTCTCAGGGGATATGATTATATCATTTTTCTCTCTCTCTCCTCCAATGACTTATTGAAATAGATTTCTGGGGACTAATTTACATTAATTCCAAAGTATGACTCTAAGGGCATGAACATTAATTGAAAGACTATTTTTATCACCTTATGCTCTCCTTAAAAAATAAATGACACTTTTTCCCAGATTTAATTCAACTTTTACTTTTGACTAGGGTATTAAATGTCAGAAATTATACATCTGTGTATGTGTGTCTGTTTAATAATTCTCTAACAAATGCAATTAGTCTTAAGAGAATAGTTTATGCTGTGTTTCTTTGAATTCTGCAAAATAAAACAGTCATTTCTGATGAAAAAAATCCCTGTAAGTACTTTCGCCTTAAGATATCAGTAGTTAACAAACATAATATCCATAAGAAGCAGCCCATAAAAGCAAACCTTCAATGTAGATTCAACGTTTATAGCACCAACATTTGTACAATCAATACAAAAATCATTTAGCTTCATGAAAATCAGGTAATAATAACAATTATACTAACATTCATTGAGTGATTGGTTAGTACTGAATGTGGTCCCTTTATGATTTAATTATCACAACAATCCTAAACAGATATTCTTAATATCATCATTTTATGTACACTGTATAAAAATCACAAATCTCATAAGTAATAGGACCAGAATTCTAATTTAAGTATATATACTCAAAAACCTCTGATGTTGGCCTCATATTATTACCTGAATATACCAAAGAAATTTTTTTCAAAAATGTAAAATAATGTTCTCTACAAATCTCCCATCATGAATGCATTAGTCTTAGGAAAGGATTCTGATTATGGCATGCATACCAGATTAAGGTTTGTCAGATTCAAACTTAGTTAGGAAAAAAGTTCACCACCTCAAAGGGATGGCTCCACTCATTGTAAGATCCATTTTATCTGTAGACTACAATAGTGCTACCAGCTCATCTTCCTTGGACTCCACAATCAAAAAAAAAGTTAATTAATCCATCAAATGTTTATTAACAAATGCAATATGAACTCATGAAGTGAACCAATGTGCCCTGAAATGAAGAAATCACAATTTCATATACACAAATCAAGGTAATTGAAGAAGCAATTTCTAGATTAAAGTATAATTTGGTTTCTACTTGAAAAGGATAAAACTTCCTTTTAGGATTTCAGAGATTGAGAATCTTTTTCCTGACTTCTGTACCCTCACACACATACCCACACAGCACAAAATGTCAAACTGGTACTTCATCTTAGAAGTTTTGTTCCTCACAGAGAATTATGGCATGCCCTGAGTCCCTGTACCACAGGGCATGTTTCCAGTGTCCCAACACATACTCTGGAGTGAGGATTTCCATCACCTGCTTCCACTGAGAGCACCATTCATAAGATCTACCACAACAAGACGATTTCATTTGAGCAGAATACTAGCATACAAAAGAATGAGATTTCAATTTTTTTTTGTTTTTACACTTAAAGTGAATATGTCGATTCTTTTTTAATGCTTTGTGTACATATAATTAACATGTAAGAAGTTGTACACATTTAAGATATATGTCTTGATGAGTTTGGCCATAGGCATACACCTGTGTACAACTATCTGTCTCTTTTAAATTTTTCCTTATAGTCTTCGGAATGTTTGTGTGTATGTATTTTCAATTTTGATAAAAACACAATATTAAATTATCTTCTTAACATATTTCAAAATACTGCACTGTTAATTACACACAATGTGCACAGTAGTATGTTGTCAATTATAGATAGTAGTGTATTATACAACAGATTTCTCGAATTCTCACATCTATACCCATCAAAAATAATTCCTATGTCCCCTTCCTCCAAGGTCCTGATAATCATCGTTTCATTCCTTCTTTCTGAGTTTGACCATTCTGGATACCTCATGAACAGGGAATTCATGAGGTAATCCTTTTCTTTGACTGGCTTCTCTCACTTAGCATATGTTGTCATGCAGGATAGAATTTTCTCCTTTCTAAAAATTGAATAGTGGTGTGTATGTGTATGTAACACATATTCTTTATGCATTCATCTGTTAATGGATCTTTGAGTTATTTCCATATACTGGCTGTTTGTAAATTATGCTGAAACAAACATTGAATTATAGATATATCTTGTACATCTGTTAATTCGTTAAAATATCTTTATTATTTAAATATATGACTGATCTTCATACATGTTAGAATTAAAAGAAAAGGCAACATTTTTTAAAAATATCAAAACCCCACAAATATTCTGGGTACCATTTTATCACTGAAGAGTTTAAGAAACTTGAGATCAACATATCATCCCAATTTGTTTTATGTATATTTATTCAATTTTATTAAAATTATCTGGTAGATTAAAACAAAAATATTTGAATCTTAAGGATCAATTTGTGCTATTTGAAATTTAAAAAAAAAAAAAAAAGAACCATCATTCTCTTGACCTCAATGTGAGTTTGGTTGACTTGGATCCACAGAATGATTTCCCACAGCTATTCAGAGTACAGGAAATCATTCTATCGATCCAAGTCAACCAAACTCACACTGAGGTAAAAGACTAGTTCAAATGGGTTACAGAGAAGGGAATTTTGCTGTTTTGATATATTATTCATTGAAAATATTCAGAACATTCCAGATGTAAACAGAAGACATTAGATTGAGTGCTAGGACACCTATGCATATTCGAATAGCTTTATATACCCTTTATGAAGCAAACCACAGTGACTCAATGAGAAGATACAGAGAATGGACTGTAGGAAATGCAGGGGATGCTGGAAGGATCTTCCATCTGAAAACTAAGTAACACTATGTCATCGAAAAATCTTTGAGGACAAATAAAGGAATTTAACGCCATGTGCACAATAATCCTCTAAAAATATTTTTGTTCATGTAAAACTGTGACCTAAGATGTATTTTTGGCCAGTTCTTGAACTTACAATGTGCCAAACAGGGCCTAAAGTTTTCCTCATTTTAATAAAGAGTATTTTTTTTTAATTTTTAGTATTTATTTTTTAGTTTTTGGCGGACACAACACCTTTGTATGTGGTGCTCAGGATTGAACCCAGGTCGCACACATGCCAGGCCAGCACGCTACTGCTTGAGCCACATCCCCAGCCCAATCAAGAGTATTTTTTAGCGCTCTCTGCTTCGTGGTGGCATGTCCTGGATTGGATTCGTCCACGGTGACCTTCCACCATGATATTCTGCCTCATCTCTGGTTCAGAGCTATGTAGCTGGCTGATCATGGACTGAAGCTCGAAATAATGAGCTCAAATAAACATTTCCTCCTCTTAATAAAAAAGTAGTTATCAAGCTAATTGAAAGATAAAGATTCTGGTCCAAAAATGCACTGGAACACCCGTTTGTGTGTGTATACAAGTTCATTTCTCTACCTACCTACAAATGTTCTGTATTTTAAAGTGAATGTATGGGATTCATGGATAAATATCACAAATTCAACATACTACTGCAGAATAATTTTTAAGAATTTTTTTTTCATACACCAGCTGGTCCTACATAAAATATTTCAATTAATCATCTGAAAGAGAGGACAATATATTTTCTATAAATGAAGTTGAAATGAATATTGAATCTTTCTAAAAACCATATATATTTAAACAATGAAATTAATACCTTAATTTATTCTCTAGCAGTCATCTTATTCTCTGGTTTCCTTGTGAAACTTTCCAAGTCTAAAGTTTATACTTGTTTCACAAAAGGGCAGCAGTACCTCTAAGATCACTCAGGTCAAAATAGATGTTTTTCCTTACTTTCTTTACCAAGCATCAAACTTTCTTCTTTCAACTGTTTTTAGCATATTTTATTTATGGTAACGCCTTGCTCACCCAGATATCAAACACCTAATAATTTCATAGCTATGTTCATGAAAAGAAAAGAAATAAACAAAGCTTGAACAATGAAAACACCTGCCTTGAAGTCCATGAAGATTGTCTTTGATGCATCTGCGGAAACTTATGATGTAGTTCAAACATTCTTTGGGGCACTGGTGCACAGCCGGCTGTGGATAATGACAGCTAAAGAGCACCAAGAAACGTAACAATAAACAGCATGTTGGGATCACTGAGGACAGGAGCAAATCCACTCTACCTAACAATAAATCCTGCTGGTGTTCTGAATTTTGGAATCAGAATTGGTAACAGTATTGATAAGCAACTGAAACAATTTGGAGAGTATGTCCCTAAAATGCTCCACTGTAATTCCAAACATAGTAATTGTTACTTTGTGTTCCAAATATTTATTAACTTTGAATCACTAATGAGGCTCTATGATAGCTATATTTCATTTTTGATGGCAGTAAATGTACACTTGTATGTCAATATATGTATTCACCTGTATGTATGCACCTACATAAATATACATCTATCTATATATATACATTTGCATACACATATATGTGTACATTTACTTGTACTTTTATGAATATGTTTGTTCTGTGATGTTGAATATACTTCATAAATTAAATATGAGGGGAAATCAACATCTGATTCCTAAAAATTTGTATTTATTGGTATTTTGCTCATCCTTGGTTATCATCAAAGAATTAGCAGCGAATTCTTATCCCAACATTGCCCATTAGTGTTATTTAACTTATATCCTGAATTTTTATTTCTCTGATGATCAGTGATCTCTAATTTGTTCCCTGATTCCTTCTAGTTGGCAATGTTTTTCATGATGTCCACCCCTTTGCCTTTTCTATTTCTAGTGAGTTTAGAATATCTGCACAAATTACCTCTGTCTGGACTAAGCATTGAATTATATCGTTAATAGCTGTGATTACAGGTCTGATAGCACTGTCAGATCCAGTGCCATGGTTTGGTCTGATTTACCTGGGTTTTTGGATGTCCTATGTCGCCCATTGACAAGTTGCCCACATGTGAGCTAAGCTGGATGTTCTCTGACAGATGTATTATCCCTGCAAATTGAAGTAAACCTGCTTCTTTCTTCCCAGAAAGATTTATCTTGAAAGTGACATTGCTTCTACAAAAGACCCATGTGTACAAAGGATGATATCTTCTGTTTAAATAGGAATAGATTTAAGGCTTTATTGTGTTGTATGCCATTATTTATGATCTGCATTTTAAAGAAATCAGGGGTTCTTACACAGAATGTAAAGCTCCCATTTCCTGCCTAGTGTCTGAATTTCCTCTGCTAATTCTCCAGCCAAAGGTGATACAGCCATCTGTTTGACCACCTGCAGTAATGAGGTCAGTATTCTCTTTCATTTAAGGCAGGTAACATTTTTCAAGAGATGAAACTATTAGACTGTGATTCTTTAATCAACTGCAAATACATCTCACTTCTTGATTCAGGTTTTTCATCCTGTTTTCACATAAGTCCTACCCCTCCATCCCTGCATATCTCATACTTGACTTAGCTAAGCATGACCTCTGCTGAGAAATACCTGCTGAACATGCCTCACTGATACAGAAGCACAATTTTGTACACAGATCACAATTCAATGCAAATGCCATTGATAATTTTCAAAAATTATTTATTTATTCTAATTTGTTATATATGATGACAGAATGCAATTCAATTCATATTACACATATAGAGCACACAATTTTTCATATATCTGGTTGTACACAAAGTAAATTCACTCCATTTGCGTCTTCATACATGTACTTAGAGTAATGATGTCCATCTTATTCCACCATCCTTCCTACTCTCATGCTCCCTTCCTTCACCTCCCAGGATCCTCCACCTCATTCCCATTATGAGTCCACATCCTCATATCAGAGAAAACATTTGACATTTGGGTTTTTTGGGATTGGCTTACTTTGTTTAGCACAATATCCTCCAACTCCATCCATTTACTTGTAAATGCCATTATTTTATTCTCTTTTAATGCTGAGTTATATTCCATTGTGTATGTATACCACATTTTCTCTATCTATTCTTCTACTGAAGGGTATCTGGGTTGGTTCCACAATTACTATAAAGCTTCTTCTTAGCAAAATAAATAATCAGTAAAGGTTAAAACCAAAAAAAAAAATCAATAAATGGGCCAAGAAACTGAAGAGACATTTCTCAAATGAGGGTATACAATCAATCAACAAATATATGAAAAAATGTTCAACATTCCTAGCAGTTAGAGAAATGCAAATCAAAACTACTCTAAGATTTCATCTCACTCTAGTCAGAATGGTAGCTATTAAGAATACAAACAATAAGTGTTGGCAAGGATGTGGGGGGAAAGGCACACTCATACATTACTGATGGGTCTGTAAATTGGTGCAGCCAGTCTGGAAAGCAGTATGTAAGCAGAAAGTAAGGATTCCTTGGAAAACTTGGAATGGAACAACCAATGGACCCACTCCTCGGTCTACACCCAAAGGACTTAAAAACAGTATACTACAGGGATGCAGCCACATAAGTGTTTGTAACAGCACAATTCACAATAGCTAAATTGTGGAAACATCTGTAATTTAATAACTTACTTATCTACTAGAACTCAGAAATTTTCTCATATGGAAGACCTACTACTTAGGTCCTACTACTTAGGAACTTAGGTTATATTCATTCACTCATTTTTTCAGAACTTTTCCTTGACAATTTCTTAAATTAGCCTCAGAAAAAGAAAACAAAAAAGATCCAAATGCAGGGTGGGCTATAGCAGTTTCCCTTGTAAATCCACCAAGACTCTGTATCATCCAGATTTCAGCTTTGCTTGCCTTCTTGGAGTTGCATTGAGTTTGGTTGTATCAAGTGCTTCTTTCATGCAGTCAGGAAGATGATTATTGGCAACTCCAGGCTCACAACCTGTGATTCCAGAAAATTCACTCTCTCCTGCAGGAAGCCACCTGTGAAATGTGCATGGACAAGATAGGCATTGAAGCTGTTGAATGGGAAGATCTGGTATCTGAAAACACAGCTGCACTCCTGTTGGTACGATGGCCCCATACACGTGAACTTCCACCAAGCTCTTCCAAGAGGTCCTGGGCAACACAGGAGATGGCTGTGACCTCCTAAGAGTCAAATAGCCCGCCTATATCCTGTTTTTCCTAAAGAATCATGCACTGAGACAAGGCTTCTCCCACATGAAACTATACTTCTGTGTCCTGTATCTACTTAATAGTATTATTTTCTTAACTTTTATTTCTCAGCCAACCCTTCCCTCCAGAGGGGAACTCTTTCCCTCGCCCATGTGTTACGTGTGGGAGACTCTCCCGTTGTCTGACTATCATATGACAAGGAAGGACCCAGACAGCACAAGCACAGGACATGGCACTGCTGGACCAGCCTGATACAACTGCATTGGATGGGGAGGTACAGTTCTCCAAACAAATGAAATTGCTTCCATTTACATAGATCCATTATCTATGGATGCAAAATTTTAGAATAAATGAGTACACAAATAAGAATGTCACCTGTGCTCCAGAGAGTTGCAAAAACTGGCTTTGGTTAATTTGCATTAACTTTGGTTAATCAAGTTTGAGAAACTCGAATTTCTTTTAGAATGGTTGATAATGGAGGGTAGTTTGAAATCCACAGAGACCATACATATTGCACTTCAGCCTCTTACCTGATGTTATTTAAATCCCATGACCTCTACCTGAGAGACTTTCCATTCATGATGGTCAAGGAGTGAATAAAGATGCAAATCCAAAGAGTAAAAGAGATTTTTGAACTGCCCCCCAATCAGAACCATGCAAGTATGAAAGCAAGAATCTGGAAATTTCTTCAGGGTCCCATGTTAGAAAGGTTAAAAATAAAATTTTCTATGTGGTAATAGGACACTCTGTGGGTAATCTAAACTCATTGTTGCAACAAAATTTTCTTCTGCAGGAGGGCTTATAATGTTTTATACTCTACCACAATAAGCCTATCTTCCCCCATGCTAAAAACTTGACTGTTTTAATCTATGAAAGGTGATTTTGGTTCATATACTACACTTTATTAAAATTCCTACACACAGTGTTAATAGACAAATGCCTCAGGTAACTGAGCTTGCCTTAGCAATTACAAGTACCCAACTCAATGACTGGCCCACAGCAGTGACTCTGTAAAGTATAAATCAAAAGACTCCATTTCTTGGGCTACATGATGTTGTTGAAAGTCTTGACCATTTTTTGATATCTATGTCTCTATTTATGCAATGTAGCAAATAAATCCATGAAATTTACACCAGATCCAATTTTTCTATTTTCATTTATCCTTTGTTTTAGAAACGAGGCACATTTTCAGGACTAAAAATTGGAGAAAGTGTATCTTAATGCCTTTGTATTGCCCTGTTTAATGTTTCAAAGAATTTCTACATTACGGCATTTCCTCTTCAAAGCAATCCTCTCCTTTCTGTAGATATTATGGACATTTTTTTTTTCAGATGACAGAATGGGCTTGCTCAAGGCCTGAGGAAAATTCTTATTCTGTGTTTCAGTGATTTTGCTGGTAGTTATTTCACTCTCCCATTCTGATATCTCACTGGGTACAATGTTCAAATGCCTTTTCTGCATAAAATACAGAAAAAGATACTATTGAGTCGGGTGGGGGAAGGACAGAAATTTTGTCAAAAACCTGTGCCGAACATGAACACAAAAAAGAATGCCTAATTATATAAAGTTTACTGCTTAATTTAAAAGCCTTTCTATTGTACAGGATCTTTTTAATTACTGCTGTGAACTGCATCTCCTGTGATCTTTCATGTGTACTGCCATCTGTTTTTAAAACATCTTATGATCTTCAAATAACATTGCATGCAATCCACAGTCTTTTATTTAGTCTACTGGGACAATGTGAAAGACCCCACACAGTGTGACTGAAAATCTCACTGCTTCCCTGTGAAAGAAAGAAAACAAAGTCAACTACAAAAACCCAGTATGTTTTCAAACTTCATCTAGATGATAGCCTCTGGATTAATAAATTGTAAGAAATAGTCCTGGCACTAATTAGCTGCATAGCTAATGTAAGTTACTGTGTCTTTCTGACTTTGTTTTCTGACTTGTATGAAGAAGGGCTAGACTAGGTGAAAAGTATAGGATTCTCTAGGTCTAAGATACTGATGAACTAAGGGCTCAGTTTGAATAACATAGAGTCCAATATTGAATAGTATCATCTTCCTATCCCCAGAAGTTGTTTCTCTATATACACACAAACACATAGAGACACACAATACGAAGCAAGGCTTTAACATAATTACAAAATGAAATTGCTATGTAATAGCTAGTTTCAGGCTTGATTTTACAGTATCCAGACTCTCTTTGGATACTGAAAGAATATCACAGTGGAAAAAAAGTGAATAAAAGTAATGCTAATTCATTATATTAAAAAAAAATCCTGTGTGTGTTATCATGTTACTATATCTTTTTAGGATATTGGACATGATGCAGTAAGAAATTTATAGATTTAATAACAATAAAATCTATGTTAAGGATACATAAAAAGAAGAAAGTTGGACTAATCCATTATGTCTTATTGGAGCCTAGAGCTTTCACTTGCACATAGTAGATGCTAAATAAATATTTACTAATCTTTGGAATTTTATGATTCCATGATTTATAATTATTTAAGTGAAAAGGGTAGCCAATGCTTGCCAAAACCAAGTAGTCTGATCAGTGCCTAACACATGGAAAAATAAACTCCTAATTAATTAATCCATTTATTTGAACAAAAAAAATTGTTCAAAGCATTTGTTTAAAAGGCTCAGCTTTTAATTTTTTTCTGAGATTATATCATGAACTTGCTAAAGAAATAAAATAACATATAACAAAGGTATTGTGTAAAAATGATAAACATAAGAATTTGTAATGGCAAAACATTTTATATAATCTGTTAAAAATTGAATTGGTTAGGTAATCAAGGGCATCTACAAGATGCATTTTTAAAAGGACAATAATATATACACTTGTTATTTTTAAATAAAAAATAGAATAGAAATTATATAGTTGTCTGTTTATAGAAATATATTTTGCTAATATAAATTAAAATTGTATATATAGTAGAATATTTTTATTTTGCATTGTGTAATTAACCAATTATTTTATTGTATTTTTAAAAATTTAATTAATTTATATATGACACACTATAATCACACATAATAGAGTAACACACAACATAAAAAAATTTTAATACTGACATTAACTATGTTATGTCTTCAAACTATGATTAGATTTTAATTCTTCATGCATATTATAAATTTGGGGGCACATAAACTTTTAAAAGGAATTTTACTTGACTTTTTAAAATATATTTCTGTTTCAATTTTAGCACTACTACTTGGTGGGACGTGGACAAACTCAAGTTGTCTTCCATTTCTTCTCTGTAAAAAAATAAGGAAAGTCTCAACTGAAAACCACTGTACCATCAAAGAAATGAACTAGCCAATGGAGAAAGTTTGTCACTCAATCAGTATTTAATGCATGTAAAAGCATCAATTGAAAAGTCATATTAAATTTTGCGGAATACAGTAGCTTCCCATTGCTTTATCTGTGGCTTTACTTTCCCCCATTACATGGTCAAACACAGTGCAAAATACAAAAGGGGGAATATCAGCAATAAATTATCATATGTTTTAAATACATGCTGTTCTGAGGGTTACCTGAACAGAGACATCATGGTAGTCAATCTGATAACGGGGAAAGCTACTAAGTGACTCAATAGGTGGACAGCTTATACAGCATGGACATGCAGCACAAAGGCATGACTCATGCCCAGACAGTATAGAACGGGAAGGCTCTAGATTTTACTATGCTACTTCGAATGGCTTCCCAGGTACTGTTGGTGGGAATGTAAATTAGTATAGCTACTATAGAAATAAGTATGGGGGTTCCTCATAAAATTAAAAAAAGAACTCCCACAAAACCCAGCACTACCACTTTTCCATATATATGTATATACAAAAGAATTAAAGTAGGAATACTATAGGAACATTTGCATCCCCATGTTTACCGTGGCATGATTCACAGTAGCCAAGTTACAGAATCAGCCAAGGTCCCATCAATAAATGATTAGATAATGAAAATGTGGTACATATGCAGAGTGGAGTTCCATTCAGGGCCAAAGAATGAAATCATGTCAGTTGAAGGAAAATGGATGGAACTGAAGCTCATCATGTTAAGCAAAATCAGTTAAACTCAGAAGGACAAGTATTGCATGTTTTCTCTCATAGGTGGATTATAGGGGAGAGAGAGAGAGAGAGAAAGAGAGAGAGAGAGAGCACATAAAGCTAGAATAGAGACTATAGTGAAGAGGAAGGGCATTCTGGAAAAGGAGAGGGTGGGGGAGATAAGTGGGAGTAGTGGGTCATAGAAATAACCAAAATACGTTTTCTGTATATATGAATATACCGCAATGAAACCCACTATTCTGTGTAACTAATAGGCCCTAAAAAAAAATAAAAGAACATCACCCCAGGGAAAAATGGAGAAGGTCAATAGTAGCTTAAAGCTGCATTGTAACACTTTCAACCATGCTTCATCCCCTCACATGGGCATGACATCACCTCACGCCCTCATTAGAAGAAAGAGGATATGTATGATACAATATGGTATTTGAAAGAGATCAATTCATACAACTTTTATTGCAGTATGCTATTGTAATTGTTCTATTTCATTATTAGTTATTAATCTCCTACTGTATCTTATAAATTAACTTTATCATAACTACCTATGTATAGAGTTTAGTACCATCAGGTATCCAACTGGGGTCTTGGGATATATCTCCTGTGGAGGAGAGACTGCTATAGTTGAACTACACAGATACACCATCCATTCATTATAAGACCCTTTTGTACAGATGGTACAAACTCAGATGCCTACTAATAATGAACAGTATGCAAGGAAAGCTTGTGATTGAAATGAGCCATTAAGCAAAAATGAGGCCAGAGGCCATGAAGAGGAATATGTCAGATTAGAAAACATACCTTCCAGGGATCCAGAGTGTGCTAACTCACTTATCCCTTGTGACTGATGCCACATGGGAATAAAGGTTCTGCATTGCCAGATTATTGACAGGAAACCCAGATTCTTTATGATAGTCTCTCAATGTTGACCATCACGTGGAGAACTTTTGTCTTCATTGTTATTTTTAACACCCCAATGGCCATAATTTTGTACATCATCTCTGTGACATTCAGTCAGACAAAAGGCCATTCCTTTACTTGCTTTGAACCTCCAGGGTGGTAAGTGTGCCATGTAGCATGAATCAGAGTCCCACAGAAACAGCCAGCACATTCAGGATATGGCAACTGAGTAGATTAATTTACAAAGGTGCAGGCAGGGTACACAGGAGTAGAAAGGGATGATGCAATAGTCCAGGACAAGCAACAGCAGAAACACAAGGGATAACAAAGAGGATGGTTCAATAGGACTGGAAATAGAGAATCCTGAAATCAAGTTTGTTTTGATCAAAGGTGGGGACCTTCAACTGAGATCATAGCCATTCTCAGGCAACAGCACAGGCCAGGACCCAGGTCCCTCCGACTCTGGCTGGAAACCCTCAGCCAAATTAAAAAACCATCCATAGAGGGGCTATTGATGTGGTCCTACAGATCAGCCCCCTGGGCAGAGAAGAAGGTGAAGAGGATAGAGAGAGGATCTAGAGGTCCAAGTGCGGACATCTGTTGCAAATCCTAAATTATATAATGTTCATAAAGTGTTAAAAATCATCTCAGAAATGCTTTGTACATTTCAGGTAGCCTGCTAGTTCTCATTCTATGCAGGATATTTACAACCAAATGCAATCATTTTGCCAAAGTGTAACCAAAGGTAAATTAATGTATGACTTTATACACCACAATCTAACAGGCTGTTAAACAGCATGATCGAATTAAAGGTCCTGAAAATGGCATAACTGATGGCACTGTCTTGGAAAAAAAAAAGTGCTAATGTGGAGGTTCATGAAATGTGTATGAACCGTATAACATATTCATGCCCTATTACTGAGAATTTCAAAGTGTCTCGCTGCTCAAGATAATAGGCCTTGATTCAATTCAGTCTGATGTGGCATGAATTTCATGTGCTAATTAGTAAAGCATTTCTTAATGATTAAGGGGGAAAAATCAGATAACATTTGATTGGAAACCCAACTGTCAGAGATAAAACATAGCTACAACTGAGGTTAGAATGAATGCCATTCATTTTGAATTCAGGTGTCTTAATTATGATAATTAATGATTGTATTCTCTCTATAAATGAATTCAACCAACATGATAAGCATATGGTAATTAAAATGCTTTTTTTAGAGTGGAAACTTAAACAAATGACATCAATAATAAATGTGTCCTTTTTGTGTTATAAGTTTACCTTTGTATCAAGGCCTGTTTTTTCTCCTTTAGTCATTTGGAAGTTTTATATACTGTCACTACCTTAATAAAATGTATTCCTGGGGAGTTGATATCTGTTGACACTGAATTTCTGGCAAGAATGTAAATTCTTTCCTATTCGTTGAAGACACAGATAGTGAATCCTGCTCTGTATCCGTGCTGTGGAAGTTGTTTCTTTTTCTTAAAATAGTGTTGAATTTATCAGACTCTAGTGCCTAGAGTTAATAAAAAATAAGTAAGTGACCCGGTAGATATAGGTTAATATGGATAGCATTACATAAGGATGATTACATAAAATTTGATAGGTCATTTAAATTCTGAATATTCTGAGTGTAATCTAATCACAGGAAATGGGTTTTAAAGGCTCACGTTATTATTACAGGGCGGTTCACACTGACACATATTGATTCTGTCTTCATCACCTCTTGCTTGGCCTTCTGCAATAACTGCCCTGCCTCCATTATCTCTAAGCTCCATGCCTGCACACATTACCAGTAGTCTTTTTTTTTTCATTTATTAGCTCAAAAACCATTGATGGTGTCCCAGTACCTAGTAAATAAACTTTAATTTTATTAACTCAATATTAAAGGCCCTCCATGAAAAGATGCCAACCTTCCTAATCAGCACCTTCTCTCAGCTTTGTTCTATTTGTGCCTTGCTCTTCTGCTCCGTTTGCTTGGTCCTTGACTTTGGCTCTTCTTCCACCATGGAAGCCCCCTCCCCCACCACTTGATTTGGCTTCAGCCTTTGGAAAGATGTTTGCAGACCTTCCCAAAGGCCCTGTGAACACGCCTCTCGGGAACTGAGCTATCTCTGATCTGAAGATGACTGTAAACATATTCACATTTTTCTTCCCCCAAAAGATTGTGAGGTGCTAGAATATCAGTAGATTGTCCTCTCCCTGAAGCTGAGCATTTGTTTTGACATAAAACAGATGTTTAACCAATATCCTTAGTACATACATGAATCAATCAATTGCCTACACTTGATAAAACAACAAGAGAAGAATCTGTAAGGGATTATATTACTTCACTATTTAAGGGCACTTACTAAGATTTTTAAAAATATATCTAGAAGAACATAAGACTCCTTTTGTATTGCTGTAATGTGTCCTTGGACAACTACAAACCACTAATCTACTAAGAGAGAGAAAAAAAAATTGCTATGTAGTAAAAGAGCAAGTGAAGAGGCGGATGGTGGCAAAAAGCTATTGCTCCCAAGCCTCCAGACAAATTTATTTGTACAAGCAAAGGGAAAGTCTAGCTCACTATCTGTATTAAAAAAAAAAAAATCAGAAAGATCCTGCTTCTCTTTTTCTTTTCTCTCTTTTTTTTTTTTTTTTGCAGAGAGGATTGTTCAATCTCAATTTTAGAAAGCCCAGCAAGAATGATAGAGGAATATATAAAACTAGCCAAAGTAATGGAGAGCCTCTGCTTCAAAGAGGAAGAAATGACCCTGTGTCCCTATTTCCAGATGTTGAACTGAAGTTTAAGTAACCATGTGCACAAATGGGCATCTTCTTCAGTTTATAATAGGTTGATTGTTTATAGGTTTATATGGATAGCATTACATAAGATCTTTGGTTCATTACCTGAAGCACCAAATGAAAAAAAATAATAATATCTCAATTTCAGGCAAATACCCAATCACAATGGATCCCAAAAGATATGAGAAACAAAGTCCCAGTATGTGAAAAAAATTGGTGTGCACAGACATTTCAGTGGCTATGGCAAACAGAAGTCTGTTTTTTTTTTTTTCGATTCCACAGTAAATATTTTCTATCATCAAGATTTTTATATGGAACCCACGTTAATCTGTTTCTTTAATTAAGAAACAGATTACTTAAGCCATTACTAAATCCACAATTCCTAAGTATTGATGTTCAGTAACTGTGTATTTATTTTATAGCATGTTTTACATGACTTCACCATAATCTTGTACAAGAGAATATATTTCTAGCATTATTGCTGAAACCCAATATGCTGTTCATAGGTAATGACTAGGAGGAACTAAGTTGTAGAACACCAAACTTATAATTTTCAGTACCAAAGTCTACATTGCATTGATACTATTTTCCTTGTATACCAAGATGATCTCATTGGTCATGGGAGGGACAGAGTGGGAGAATAGTTTATTTTTTTTCCTTTCAAATATTTCAGCAAAGTACCTTTCTATTTAATTCTTTTGTCATTTCTAACTTAATGGAATACAATTTAACCATAGCAGCAATAAGTTCTGGATTTTTGCTATAGCTTCAACTCTGTATAGTTTTGTACTATATTATTCATGAAATCAGTGCCTTTCAGATAACATGCATTTATTTTACTTTTTAAAATTAAATCTATGAAGCAGACAAAAATAGCTCATTAAACGGAGGTTGAAATACATGTTTACTCTCATTGTGACCTGACTTTAATAGCATAGAAATATGTCTGTGAACATGGAAAATCCAGAACCTTTTAGTAAAGATGTTACAAATTCAGAAACAAAAATAAATGCTTATTTGTATTACATAGCACTGAGGCCAAAGCTAACAGTGCTCTTAATCCATCCACCTCGTACAGAGAAAAAAAAGGATATGCAATTATCAGAGTGTTTATGACCAAGACTGAAGCAACCTTATATCCTATGGATTAATTCCAAAAAACCTCATCATTGAATATCTTTCTTTCCTAATAATGGATAAGTGCATAAGTCATACAGTTTTTGATGCATCACTCTGGTTTCTTTTTTTTAAATAAAAAAGAAAATAATAAAAAGAAATATGAGAAAAGACAAAACAAAGTCCTTAAACAAAAGGACACAACATTGGTGGTTTCTTTTCTATGAAGCAGCTTCTATCTATTGAAGTTGCTTTGCAAAGAGAAAACTGTGAGTTAGGGGCCAATAAATTGTGCATTTCCCCAACTCAGTTCCTCTGCCTTTGCAACAGGAATTTCCCCTGATAGCTAAAGTCTTCTATAAGCCATAATTCTTGCCTTTCCACCCACGCATACTTTTATATAAAACAAGAAAGACTGCCACTGTATGTACTTCAGAGCAGTCAAAATGTAGCACGGGGAAGTTATTCTGTAGTTTTCTAACTTTACTTCCTCTCCTCTCTGCTGAATCATACAGAATGCCTGTTCTGAATTGTCGATCGGTCTCAACATCTGTCTCAGGCACTGCTC
The DNA here is from genome assembly GCF_045843805.1 of Urocitellus parryii. NCBI lineage: Eukaryota > Metazoa > Chordata > Mammalia > Rodentia > Sciuridae > Urocitellus > Urocitellus parryii. Next base: position 35,302,481 of record NC_135545.1, on the reverse strand, counting down.
TGTGAAAGAGGTTGGACTTGCTTTGCATATTTCATTTCCTGATCATTAGTGACGCCATCTTCCTCATCCTTATTAGATTGCATAATGCAGTTGAAATCTTGAACCATTTCTTGCCTAAAATAAAAAAATGCCTTTAAGAAATGTTTTGGGGGCACCCAGCTAGGAGATCATTGTTTTCATATTCATTTCCTACAGAATTCTTCCAGCATGCACTTAAGATGCTTCTAGCAATGCTAAGCACACAAGGTTGAAATAAACTGGTTGATGGACTAAACTATAGCACAGCCCATTTGTGAAAGGGTAGCTTTTCACTTCAGTGGGTGAAAATACAATTTAAACATCTTAAAAGTGTGGTTTTCAGTAAAATCAGTACCAAATGGGGTGTGTGGAAATGTAACTGAATTCCTTGTATCTTTTTTTTCTTTTTTTTTTTCATTGAAGAGTAACTTGAATGCCAAGCTTTAGGAAGATTACATTTTAACTACTCTCAGTGTGAGTTAAAATGTACAGTAACTGCTGTATTGTGGCAAATCATAAACATTAGTCTTCAAGAATGTAAAATATAGGCACAAACCAAAGCAATGTTAACCATGGTTAGAGTTCAGCTCTTGTATTCCTGGGTAGAACTCTTTATAGTCCTTGAATAATTATGTTCACAATAATAATAGAAGTGGCTAGCCAGTAGTCATTATTACAGTTATTATACAAAAGAATTGTGGGCGCACGGTTTTATTCAATGATCACTTCAAAAATTTATAGAGTTTCTGATATTATGCTAAGCATATAAGAAGGATGGGTGATGGACACTGCCCAGACAGCAAGGGCTTTGGGCTGGATTTACCAACTGAGCACAGCACCCGTTTGGGAATACACCTTCTAGAACTCAGGCAATAGCCACAGGATGGGTTTCAAGAACTACTGAAACCACTATGAGATAGAAACGAAATAAAACTCCATGGGTAATCTGACCTCCATAATCCCCCTCTCTGACTGGTGGGACAAAGTGATTTTAGGGTTTTCTATGTGTCCATTTAGAGCCTGTGTCCATTGGTCTCCAAAGAGTCTGCTTATTTCCTTTCCCCAAGTGCCTGGTAAAAAATACTGTAAATCCCTCTGGGGAAGGATGGGAGAAATATTAACAGTATAAATTTTTGACCATGTAGCAGGGTCCTTTCTCAAAGGGGTCTAGCCTGTCCTTCACTTAAGGGATTCTGGACCTTTAACCTGTTCAGGATTGGGAATTGATTAAGGGATCACGACATTGTCTTAGTGATTCAAACTATACTTTCGTTCACTTGACCTAGAATTCTTCTGCTTATACAGATCAAGTGAGAATTTAGTAGCCAGTCCATCTATTTCTCTTCTAGGGACACAGTGACAAATCAGCCCGTGCCATAGGTCTCAGCAAGTCAGACTATTCTGATTACTGCCTTGACTCTGCTGCCCGTGATGGCAACCACACCCACCTTGTCCTTGGTGATTAAGTACTGCCACCAGGCCCTGCCATGCTGGAATCCAATTATCCCCATTGCATTAAAGGATCCTAGTCCAGTGACAGTAGTTTCCACTGTACTCTATGACCTAAAGAGAGGAGTGACCCCAGCACTTTGCAATGATGCTGTGCCTCACCTCACCTGTTATTTCTAACAGCCTGGGCAAAGGTGTCTCCTCTGAACCCCTCTAACATTTCAGCTTCGCTATGTCCTTGGATTTTTTCCTCTACTACCCAAAGCAACTCTGAAATTTCAGTGTCATTGAGCGTAGGCCACATTTTGGCCCATAATTCAAACTACCAAAGGGTTAGAGCACTCTCTCACTCTCCCAGCTGTAAGAGTGAATCTAGAACTTTTGCTCATGAGCTTCTACTGATGAATTCATTCTGATTCAACTTTATGTTCCTTAATCCATTATCCCATACCCTTAGTATGAATTCCCAGGTGTATTCTTAAGATTTCTGCATGAAAAGAAGTCTATGTGTATGTGTTGGCTGTATACATGTGTTGGCTATTTAGGGAATGAGATATAGTCATAGCCTGTTTTTTTTTTCCATTCTCCATTTTCCATTCTCATTTCTCTTTTTAATATTTTCTGTTCTCATGTCCACTTGAGATTGAAATACTGACTGGCAATATTTATATCTGAAAATTCTCATTTCATTTAAATACTAATTTGTGTGTATATATGTAATACCTATGTCGATGTGTATGTGTAAAGTTTAAATCATCCTTACTGAGAGCATTAATCTTGTCTTTTTCATAATTTACTTTATTCAGCTTCATGAACTTTTGATGGAAATGTGTGTGTGTGTGTGTGTGTGTTTGTGTGTGTGTGTGTGAAGAGATATTTTAAGACAGGTTAATTCACAAAGGTAAAAAGTACAAATAGCCAACAAAACATGAAAAGCCTGAAGCCATTCTCACTTTTACTAATCTTGTGAATACCAAGGAATGAATTTAGACACACTTCCCTTCAAATTCTAAATATACACACAGAAAGAATAACTAAGACAGTGTAGCAAAGAGAGAACTCTCATATACCACTGATTGAAATCTGATATATTACAAAATTCCCAGCAGAAATTAGCTTATTTATCATTATTTTATTTTGACAATATTTTTTTCAAATATTAAATTAGATAATATTTATAGATCTATAGGTAATATCCAAAAATAGGAAAATAGTAAAATAATCAAGCAAATCCATTATACAATGATATAAGTATAAAGGCCAGGTAACAGTCTATATAATGATACAATAATCATCTTTATATACAAAATTAGGATCATATATTTTATGTAGTATTGCAAATAAATACATTTGTATGTATGAAAATCTAGATTATAGGGCTGGGGCTGTAGTTCAGTGGTAGAGTGCTCACCTTGCATGTAGAGGGCACTGGGTTCAATTTTCAGTGCCACATAAAATAAATTAAAATGATACTAAAAATGTTTTTTTTAAAAATCTAGATTCTGGACATATGTCTACATATTAATAGCTGTCACTGCTGGGGTTGAAAATATTCTTTTCTATAAAAAAGACTCATGGTTTTAAATCTTACTGCAATGAGCACATATTGGAAACATAAGCATCCCGATATTGAAAACCTTTATCATTTCCCCCAAGTTTCAGAATTTTTATTCTAAGATCTTATTTTGAATTCTTTTTCTCTATTTGAATTAAATACTCAAATTCTTCATGTCTCAGCCCAGGTTTTTTCCCAGGTACTACAATTTTGAAAATTATACCAAGTAACAGGATTCACAGAAGTGAAAGAAACAGGAAAGTGATAAAGCAAATTCAAAGGAGGATCTGGTCCGAAGTGTAAACATCTGGGCCACACTCCCTTAGAGTACCCTTTATGCAACTATGGAGAATGCACCTCAGAAGACCCCCACAGGATAGCGGAGAGGAATATCAATCTACCAGAACCTAGCCAGGAGTTGCCCCATTAAATGTTAATTCTTACTTCCAGGTTTGCATATATAAGAGTATTACTGTGTACAATGGTTTCCTACAATGACTAAAGTCAAAAAAGGTGGGGTAAGATGATGTGAGATGGAATGTAACATCATCTTTGAAGATACTTCTAGTGCATTGCTATTATTAGCTGTGTGAATTTAGTTCTATTTAATTTTTTCAGGTTTCTAGATGTAAAAACAAATGTTAGGAGGTCATTTTACTTACCTTGTATAGAGAGTTAATGTAAATATAAACTTTTATTAAATTGTGTTTATTAAAGATAAATGTTCATTAAATAACTGCAACATGCTTTGCAAGCATATCTTTACATTACTAATTTGCATATTCTTCATGGTGTCAGATGATAATTATTAAAAGATGTTTCTGTAGTTAAACATAATTTCCGCTACCTCTTAGCAAAGAATAAGTTAGCTCCTATTATATAAGTTCAATAGGGCATCATGATCCAGGGCAACTTAAATATCAAAGTGAGACAGGAAGGAGAAGTTTCTGCTGACCAGTTTAACCAGATTAACTCTTCAATCCATGTCAAATAGATGCCATAAACATATTCTTAAAGCAAATCACTAGTATTTCACAGCAATGTGAAACAAAAAAAGAAAACCCACAAAACATCCGTAAAGGTACAGAGGTGTCTGAACTACCTGAATAAATACGGTTTGTATACCTACACACACACACACACACACACACACACACACATACACACACACATACACATACACACACACACATAAATAGATCATGACCTAGGAGTCACTTTCCTGGCATTTCTAAGGAAATAGCACAAAGTAAAGTTTTATACACAACAATATCAAGTTGACAATAGCCTGTAAATTCAAGGATGGGGAATGGTCAATTAAATTGTTCTTCTATATGATAAAGCAAGATGAAAATTATGGTTTCTAAAACACATGAAACTATTTTGAATATGCATACATTTTTCCTACAGAAAGGAAAATGACAAAAAGAATATGATTAAAAGAAATAATTTAATTCAAAGAGTTCAGTTGATATACTGTTCAGTTTTTTTGTTTTAATAGTGTATTATTTAATTTTTAAAATTTATATAAAATTTTGTTCATGGAATATTGTATGCATTTTAAGAACACAGGACACAAAATCAATTGACTGTTAAAATTCTGATTTTTTTCTATTTCTTGAATGTGTGAGTTTGGAAAAATTACTTAATTTCTCTAAGCTTCCATTAGTTCTTCCCTAACACCAAAATAACAAGGCCACTTTCTACATAGTGTAGTGAAAACATAAAATAAGTTATCACATGTTAAGTGATTTGCATGGAGCCTAACCTATAATAAGTGCTCAGTGAACACCATCTATTTTTATTATGTTCAATGATTATTTAAGCATAATTTGCTCCTATGAACAGCTATGTCAAGTGTAAGAATTATGATGATAATTTCCAAAGATGATCACAACATAGGTCTCTGGTTTTTTTGTTTGTTTGTTTCACTGAAATTAAATATGCATCTGCTGGTAAAAACTTTTTTAAAAACCACTTAATATGCTTTATTAATAGTTAGAAGTGATAAAACATGACATTTTTAGCTATAAGGGATATGGGAAATTAATAGTTGAAACTATTTAATCTCTACTAATCTAAGCATGAATTTGCAAATTTGTGTCCCAACTATACAAAAGTATGCATTTTAAGCTTAACTGAAAATATTTTGTGTGGCAGTATAACTTAGCTATTTCAGTTCATGTATTATAACCCTTTTGTAGATACTTATTAGCAAGACCAGGTACTACTAGAACTTTGCTTATGAAGGAATCAGCCAGTTCAAGTTATTGTTTATGGTATTTTCTTTGTCTAGTCAAAATGCATGTCAGTTTTCTATTACTATAGCAATTATCTGAGATAACCAACTTGTATAGAGAAAAGGGGTTTGAGGGTACTCATAGTTTGGAAGGTCATTGTCCATGATTCATTGACCCCATTGGTTTAGGCTTGTGGCAGCACATCATGGCTGGAGAACATGGGAAAGCAAAGCCATTCAACTCACAGCCAAGAAACAAAAGTAAGGAAGAAGGGGTCAGGGTTTAACTATCACCTTCAAGGGCACACTACCAAAGACCTAAAGACCTCCCAGGAGGACCCACCCCTTTAAAGGTTCCACCATCTCCCAACAGCACCTCACTAGGAATAAAGTCTTCAAAACCTGGGCTACACCCCTGGCATTTATTTGGCTTTGCATTTTGTGGTGTTATTTCCTAATGAATTGGTCTCTAACAGCATATCTGTCTGTCTTAACTGTAGACATTTATCTATGGACAGCTGGTTACAAATAAAGCTCTACTCCCTTTGGGCAGGATTGCTGACACCAGGGAGTGACGATTTTAGGTCTCATAATGCAGCTGTAATAGCAACTCACCTCTCACTTCTTGCATAAACCCACATACACTTGTATCTACATATTATACATGCATGTTGGAGAAGTCAGAGTCAATATTAGAGCTAATTTCTTTCAGCACAAAATTGCTAATTACAATTACAGATGTTAAGTGTGGGATGTTAATAATTATGGTGTACTACTTTGCAAAGCACTTAGAGACCACATAGTTCAATCTTCAATCCAAAATACATGGAAGGAACATTTTTAATTAGGATGAGGAAAAGTGCATGTAGAGTCAAGCCTTATAAAGAGACCTCATTAGATCTCTACCTGTCTTCCACGGGACATACTTAGATATGTAAATCTATGGTTTGTTTAACTGATAAATTTGAAGGCAATAAAATTATCTTCATGAAAATATGACAAAAAAAGATATTGCCTTTTGATTTTGCATTTTTCTTTAAAAAGAGTCCTGTACTACCCTGAAATTAATATATTTTTATATTTTTTCACCCTAAGATCTCTAATATATCTAAAATTTATTTTTTGTTTATGGAGTAGAGATCAAAATTTCTTTCTGCCTTCCAAAAGGATAGTATTATGGTCTAGATATTAGGTACCCCCCCTCCCCAACAGCTCATGTATAAGACAATGCAAGAAAGTTTAGAGATGAAATATTTGGGTTATGAGAGTCTTAACCCAATCAGGGCATTTGGTAACTATAGGCAGATAGGTTGTGACTGGAGGAGGTGTGTCTTTGGGGGCATGCCTTTGGAGTTTAAATTTGTCCTTGTTGCATAGAGCTCGGGCTCTCTCTCTGCTTCTTGGTGCCATGTTGCCAAATGCTTTCCTCTGCCACATTTCTGCCATGATGTTCTGCCTCACTTGACTCTATGGAGCTAGCTATCTATGGACTGAGACATCTGAAACAAGAGCCCCAAAATAAAATTTTCCTCCTCTAAAATTTTTCTTATTAGGTCTTTTGGTTTCAACGGCAAAAAAAGCTGACTAAACCAAAAAGAAATTTCCCCCGCACTGATTTTTGGATAGTCAATATTTTACACTTAGATGGATAGATATGCTTTGATGTCACATGGCTCTGTTTGCTCCTTCTTGAACAAATAAACATTTTTAATTACTTCATCTTTAAAATGAGGTTTAACAACTATCCAGATGTATTTTTTATTTATTTTTGACAATATTAAATTAGTTCTTCCATTTTATTTTGGGTATCATATTGCAAAATTTTATAAAAAGTGAAGTTGTGATTTTGATTTAAATTATAATGTAATATAGATTATTTTAAACAGTTTAAATATTTATAATAATAAGTGTTCCTTTCCAGAAATAAACAGTGTTTTTCTGTTTATTAAAAGCACATTATTTTTTCCAATAAGTTTTGTTTTAATAAAGTTGTTAGACATCAATTTTCATTTTTCCTGGGAAAGTTCATATTTACTATGATTATAATAAAATATTTTCTAATTATTTATTACTAGTATGTAAGGATGCTTTTAATATCTGTATACAATGATCTCAATTAATAATCTTGCTTTCTTTCTTATTAGTCCCAATAGATACCCTAAAGATTTTTAAAGATAAATTAGGCAGAAAAATATGTATGTGAATAATAGTGATTTCTAACTACTTTGAACATCTTTATAGTTATTCATGTTGCATATTACTTTTTTGGAATACTCTGATTCACTGTAAAGTAAGAGTTTTATAGTAAATTTAATCTTGTTTGGGGCTTTAGGTCATAGGAAATGGGTCCGACATTTCAAAGTTCAGTAGTTATTTCAGTAGTTATCAGCAACAATCAAGAGTGCACACATATGCACACAAATGTGCAAACTTAGGGACAGTATTAAACTTTCCTCCCTGTAATAGCAAGCTCAGATGACACATCACAGATGATCTTTTATTTTATTTTCTTATATTTTTTATCAGGTATGAAATGAAGTCATTCACAGTACTTACATTTTAAACAATTTGCATCTAATGTTATATATTATAAATAAACACACACATATGTAGTGATGCTTTGCCATACATAATATTTTAAAATATTTCTTCATTATTCAAAGTACATGTATGAAGACACGAATTAGTGTCAACATACTTTATATTCAACCAGAGATATGAAAAATTGTGCTGTATATGTGTAATAAGAATTGTAAGGCAAAAAAAATTATTTCTTACATTTCCTCAACAATCTTGTCAATGAATTGTTCATTTAATAATTCTCTTCAAAGAAGCAATTTTCTTGAATATTTGGGACTACGCTTTATTCTCAGAACATCTATTACTTAATCACTTCAGTTGTTTTCATGCTCCTGGGTTCAGAAAACCATAGGGGGCAGTTGCTACGTCTCCTGTAGGATCGTATAATAATTTGAGGTCAAAGATATCTCCTGTTTAGACTTCAAAGACCCATTGATGACATTCTAAAAAGGATTTAAAAGGATCAGAATAAAAAGAGCACTTAGTGCCCTCTGATTTAAGTGACCTTTATTTTAGTTAATGAAAATAAGTTCTTTTACTTCCTGGTTTTTCCTGTTTTTTACCCTCAGAATGATAAGGTTAGATGATAAAAGTCCAGAGTATAGAACTAAAGAAAGTGACCGAAGGCTAGTATTCAAGGCTATTTCTCATTTAAAGCTTAAAAAATGGAAGAACCAAATGATAAATGTTCAGATTTATTGCTCTATGTTTTAGGCAATTTTTGTCACTGTGACCAAAAAGAAACAAAACAAAACAAAACTGACCAGAACAACTTAGAAGAGGACAAATTTATTTTGGACTCATGGTGTCAGAGGTTCAGTCCATACTCAGCTGACTCTAATAATCTAGGCCTGGAGTGAGGCAGGACATCAAGGCCGAAGGGGCATTGCAGAGGAAAGCTATTCCCCTCATGACAGCCAGGAGGGAGATAGAGAGGGTCCAAGGGCATACATTTAGGGACCTGTGATCTCCAGTTACAACACACCAGCTCACAGTTTAACACCCAGTACAGGTGTCCTTTCAAATTATTAATTCATCAAAGAGATTAACCCACTGATTAGATTACAGCTCTCATAATCTAACAATTTCACTTCTGAACATCAGCACAGGAGCTTTGGGGAGACATCTCCTTTCCAAATCATAACACTCTATTCTGCTCTGTGTTTTCAATCTACCCCAGTATGCTGAGCATTGCTCTCAAAACTGACTGCAGTCCATCACATGTGATAGTGCATCAGTGCTTCTGACACTGTCTCAGCACACTTACTGTCACAGTGTGAGCACGTATGTACAGACCTTATAAAATTATCCTTTTAGTTTTTCAAATTCATTTAATCATTAACAGTTGGTAGCTAAGTAAATGGGGACTGTTTACTACATTCATCTGGACACTTTAGGCATCACCCAAGATAACAACCATGCCATACATGAAGAAAAGTACCTAAAACAACCATGGTTGAAACTGATGTTTTGAAACTTCATGGCAGTTAGTTGACTAAGACATTTATTAAGATATTTTCAAGCCAAAATGTAAAAAAAAAAGACTAGAATATATTAGAACAGATTGATAAAACTCACTGCCATTGAACTGGATACTTCTCTCCCAGCTTTGTGCAATTTACATATTTGCTAATGAGCCTTCTTAAATCATCATCCACCTTATTGATTATATTATAATGAAGATAGAGTGTCTGTTACCCTCTTGGTGAGTCATTTAGGAAGTGCTTCAGTATTCATCTGTTTTCAGAATTCATCACATATTTTGAGTGATTGTAATTATTGATCCAGAGAATACAATGAACCTCATTTTCCTTTAACATAATAAATCTACCTCCAGAATATATTCTTTTTTCCATACTAAAGGATTCTAATTAACATTAATGTTTTCTTTATATGAATGAATTTAGATAGACTCACTGTCCAGATGTGTTACAAAATACCCCTTATATTTTCTGTGATTCTCATGATTCTGATATACTGGTAAGGCCTAACTGTACCCAATATAAATTTCAAAAAGACTAGGATGTCTGTATTCTAGAGACTATATTTAACAATAATAGTACATGTTTGGTTCATAATTGACTCATGTCTAAAAAAGAAGTATTCTATGCAGATGCTGTCAAATTAAGTTTTGTCAGCATTTTATTTGTGTAAATTGTAGTATATGGATATAAATGAAAGCTTTATTCAGTTTGATCCCATCTTATTGATGGAGAGAAAAAATATTACATATATTATCATTGATTTTTGGTGCCCTGGTGTTATAAAGCAACAGGTGCAATTTAGAAGTCTAACATAATCCAAAAATTTGAAAGATTAATTCTGTTCCTCACTTATAAAGTAGAGTCTCTAATAATCTACCTATACCAAAAGGTCATCTCCAGTAAAATAAATCATGGATAAAATATTTTATTAAGAACAGAAATGAGTTATAAAGTTTAAATATTTTTAAAATATTTTTCTAAATCAGAAATACAAAAAGCCTTTTTCTGTAAAGGGCTATATAGTAAATATTTTACATTTTGTGGGACACACACATATATTCTTTTTTTCTGGTTATAAGCCTTTAAAAATGTAAAAACCATTCTTAGTTTCAGGCAGTGCAACTGAGCCTAGGGGATGTAGTTTGCTGACCCCTGCTCCATATTTTCTCCTTACCACATTGCTTATTCATTAAACCATATTCTGAGTTTTGAAATGTTAAGCGAAACACAGTTGTATTGCATAATTTTTATTCTAAAATATTTATATGGAAAGTCTTTATGATATGTAGCTTTTCTATAGTCAGAACAAAAACAGCAAAGGATGTTGTTCTTAATTAAGAATGTATCTTTGTGCAGTTCCCAAAGAATAGAATTCCTATAGCTCGCTCTAAAGGGAAAAAAATCCTCAGGGAATTAATAGGTGTAGTGTTAAGAGTGAGGACCTAACTGGAAAATATATATATATATATATATATATATATATATATATATATATATATATATATATATTTCAGCAGGAGCTCTCTTTCCAGCCATGTTTTCAATTGTTTATTTTAAAACTATGTAAGAGTCTGGCAAGATGGCACAGGCCCTTAATCCCAGCAGCTTGGAAGGCTGAGGCAGGAGGATTGTGAGTTCAAAGCCAGCCTCTGTAATTTAGGGAGGCCCTAAGCAACTCAGCAAGACCCTGTCTCTAAATAAAATATAAAAAGGGTTAGGGATGTAGCTCAGTGGTTAAGCGTCCCTGGGTTCAATCCTTGGTACGAAAAAAAAAAAATCTATACAAGATACTGAACTGCAACTATCTATTACCTTCTCTACCTTAGAAAAGTGACTTTTCTCACTCCTTCCTTCCCTCCCCTACTTACCTCTGTCATGTGTGATCACCTGAACACTGGATAAAAGTTAATAAAACTCTTCCTAATAATTAATCATCTACTTAACCTATCTAGTCCTTCCTCCTCCCTTGTCTCTTCCTGAAACAAAAAAAATAATTTCAGCAGTTTTTTCCATAAGTCCATGAAATTTATTTCAACATATGTATTGCCTTATCTAAAAATCAAGACAATACATATACTAAAAATATATCTTTATGGTAAGATCAAGCTCCGATCATTACTGTCCCAACAAGTAAATATTCAACAGATTTTTACAATTTTGTCAATAGTCATCCCTTATGCAGGTATTAGATAAAATCAAAGGAATTGCATTTCCTAGTCTTCTCTGGGTATTAGAGCTATGACAGGACACAATTGTACCAGCTAGACATCAGCAGCTCAACAACCATTCAGATACTGCACACCAAAACAGACTCAAAAGAAAACCGCAGCAGTCACAGTTTAAAGAAACTATTCTTGCTTTCTGGGGGGAAAATGGGAACATAGGAAATCGAGGAGCATTATAAAATTTAATATATAATGAGGTGACATAATACAAGTCTTAACTTAAACTGTTTAGTATTTTAAATGAAATTTAAGATTTAAACTTAAACTTTCCAAAGTGTTTTACCTAAAGAGCTTTTGAGCCAAACTAACAATGAATTAGAATCCCAGCTCTACTCTGACTCTTGGGGAGACGTGTCACCTCTGACAGTAGTGTCCCTCTCTGCTTCTGGCATTTCATGGTTTTGGGGGATTAATGGGTAAAATTGGCTCACTTGGAGCCTCAAACAAAATAGGTGCTCAGTAAAAACATTTCCCCTTTTCCTCTTGATGTCATTGGTTACTAACTCACACATGATAAGCACATTCCCAACGGGAGGCAGAGAGGAAAATTATCACATATTTCTAAGAGGAAAAATTCTCACAGTAAGGAAAATTTAGGGGCGGGACCTAGGAATACTACTTGTCTGTTTCCAGTGCTGATACTTGGTGGACTTGGGAAGATCAACAATCTTTTTGAATCTCAGTGACTTCATTTGTAAAATTAAGGTGTTTGACAAGACACTATCTTAAATAGTTTTTCCTGATTTTAATGCTAGTATGGTATATTACCTTCTATATATTCCATGATAGGCTTTAAATCAGTCAGGTGCATGTTTATATGCTGGAATGGTTGATTAGTAATAAATCATCTTATGTAAATTATTCAACTTCTCCAAACTTCAGTTATTTCCTTTAACTTCTGCTTTCTTCTTGATGTAGTTGAAATAATATCTCATTACTATTTAGGAGGAATGTTATTCACAATTTTCATCGGAATAAAAATCCCTACATAATACAGAACAGTAGAGTAGCTTGGCAGACACTTGCTTGGCAGACAGATGCTAGAAACAGGATGCATATGATGAATCCCAAGACAAAACCCTGGCATTGACCCTGGGTTCTTCCCAAAGCCCAGCTCTCCCCACAAATACTACAGGGGAGCAACCACTCTCATCATTAGGCCAAGATGTCGGACACCTAGAAAAATTCGATGAGCATGATTTTCAGGAAACTGACATATGGCACAGAATTTCAATATCCCCATCACCCATCACAAATAGATGATGCAAGTGCTGGAGGATAGGGGTCTCATGATACTCCTCCACACAGTGCTCTAGACAATGTTAGGCATAAGGAGGAGAAGGTCACGTTCATTCCTATTCTGCAGACTGCACAGCAGACCGAGGTGAGGAATGTCTCAGCAAAAGGAGTAAGTTCTGGTCTTCCACTATGAAAAAGAGTATTGAAATCAATCTGTCACAAGCACCTCACTTTTACAATTGGGGGAGCTAAGCTACTTAATCAAGTGCTCATAAACAGTGGAAATGACACGCCAAATCCAGCTATCAGTCTAGGGATCTCTTAAGAGTTTTAAAAATGTGCCCTTCTCAGGACAATAGAATGTGATCATGTCCTTCAAATTAGCAACGTAGGAGAGTAACAGAGAGACATCACCTGTGCGGCCAGTGAGATGGAAAAGTTCCTGGCCTTGATGTCCATTAACACCATGATATAACAAGCAATTATTCCATGAAAAAAATAAAAGTTCTCGTATTTCAAGGACTTGCAACTATAATTATATTCATGATGACAATAATTAAATTATAAATGTCATCTTTTTGACATCTTTAGTTCAAATTTGTCTCTTTCAGTCAACTCTTGATGTTAAATTCCTGGAATCCTCAACTGTTCTTTATATTTAAAAGTAACTGAAGAACATCGCTTAATAAAACCATGATTTTTAGGAGAAAATGTCACTTGTCCCAAATCACAGTTTATCAGAGGCAGATGAGTATTAAAATCTGTTATTCCTTTTTTTCCCAAAGATGTCAAATTTTGTGTATGAACACCTCTCAACCTTCCTGCAGACATCCACTGACGTTTCCCAGAGGGGTCCAACATAATTTTGGCAATCAGCAAGAAGCTGGCAATCTCAAGATATCCCGTTCAACAGATGAAACTCTATGAGGCAGCTAATGAGCTATTAGAGATGGAAAAAATTAAACCCATCAGTAGGTGGCATTGGAATAAATTCTATTCCTTCATTAATATCCTTGATGTTTGTCTCCCATATACCTGATGCCTAAAACTAGCACATTTTCTGTGTGACACCAGTAAATGTTTGTTTAAAATGATGAGAAAATTTTTTTCATTCATCCTAAAAAAGATAAGTGAAAAAAAATCACATTCTGGGAAAAGTAGCCAGGAATCCTAGAATTCATATCAACTTTTCCTTGGGGAAATAAGAAGAGTAAAACTTACAAATAATTTTGTATAGTTATTTACAATAGTGACATAGGGTCACCTGGAATCTATTCCTGGCATGTGCCTACTCCACCTTTTAACATGTAACTCATTTAAATATCTCAATCAGAGAAGTGAAGAGTCTCTTTTTTTTTCCCTTGAGCATAGGATTTATAAAGCCCACTGGATCTTTTTTCTAGGGGCACAGAGTTGTGGAGCAAAGAAGATAAACTGCAATTCATGTATTCTTAAAAATGCCCAGAGGAAAAGCATTTTTTTATTCTAAGCTATGGCCTTAAAAAGAAATCAAAGTCCATCTTCCATTTATAGACTTGGTCAGTTTGGGATTGTGCATCTCCACCAACAATCAGCATTTAATTCCTACACTTTCCCTGATCCTAGATCCTTGACAATCCTGAGAGAGGGAAGATTATGGAAGACCAGGATGCCATTAAACAAAATCAAATGGGTTCCAAGAGACTCAAGGGCACGCTATCAACTCCATGCCTCTTCCTGTAAGAAAAGCATTCAAACTTGAATCCTTTCACTCCAATGACAGTCTCATTGAACTCTACAAACTTCTGATGATCAATATTTTACCACTATGACCAATGAGGTTTTAATTTTGCTTTACATCTTTTTTTTTTCCAATTGTCAGACCCAGAGCTTCTGAGTCTGGTTGCACTTCTGACTTATGATGCTCAGAGTTCAGAAAGGTATTGGTCAGTCCCCATAGATCACTGGAATTGTCTAGCCAACTTTATGAGCTCTGGAGACTTGCCTTGTTCAAAGTCCTAGAGAAGTGATAAATGACTCAGAGTTTATCTGCTGAGTGCTTTGGTTTTATTTCCCCAGCTCTAGCTTTACAGATTTTCCTCCTTTTATAAAAAGAATGTGTCACTTTTCTTCTTGTAAGTCACTGTGTTTATGGTGCAACTTACTACAAGTTAATGTGCAGAGGCAAGAAAGAAGTTAATGGTTGGGTGTTGCAAGGCTCAAAGGAAGTTCATATTCTGTTTCTGCAGACAGACTTGCCCAAGAAACATCATCAAATCATGAAATGCTCTTCTTCTCTCGTGTTCTTTTTAAATTTTCATCTTCTATTAACTGCCTGGAGAATTTAGGTCATTGGAGACGTTGAGGCTATAGTCTTTTTTTTTTTTTTTCCTTTTTAGAAATGCCTAGAGGAGAAATAGTTTTTGCCTTGACCCATACATAGTACATTGATTTTCACATCTGACTGCAAACATACCATATCCCAAAATGTTATCATCTTAAGTGTGACTTCCAGCTATTATAAATATTTCTCTTTTAAAAAAATGCGAGGGTGATATTTTAATTTTTTTCCATCAAATTTGTATTTTAGTGAACACTTGTTCAGAGTCTGGGCATACTATGTACATACAAAGGTGGAAGTGTCACTGAGATATATCTAGCGTATGGCTGGGATACACATTTATTATTTGGAGAAAGTTTACACTAGAGATGTCATCCAGAGAATTTAACAATTCTTGGAAAAATTGACAAGTTCCAAACAACTACTCTAGGGAATTCTTTTGCCCCTAAGGGCAGAGATATTGAAAGAGGTCCAAGAGGTTAACACTATAACGGGTGATTTCCCCTGCTCAATTCCAATTAATGGTATGGCCATAAAAACCTTTGGGTAACTATTAGCATGTAATGAGTAAAGAAGAGCAGCAATTCATGACTTTTAGACTACGGCACTTTTCTCCACTGAAGGATAAGAATCTTTAACAAAGTGATTTTTTTGGCACAAAATAACAGGAATGCTGAATAGCTTTGCAGCTATTTTAATTCATGGAGACAGATCATATTGAAAATGCACTGTATATTTTCTTCCAATTATACTACATTAGGTAAAAAAGAAGTAATCACTTTTAGCAAAATATACTATTTTCCAAATTGAAAATGGATAGTCTATGCTCCTTTTATAGAATTAGTCAGTTTGGGATTGTGCATTTCTATGTACCATTACAACATTTAATTCCTATATTTTCTGGATATGAGTTTCCCTGGTTATACATTTGAGATTTCAAATTTGATCCATTTGAATTTGATTTTCTGGTTATACATCTATCAAGCAGCCATATGTGCAAGATTTTTTTTTAAGGAGAAAAGATTCAAAGATGCAAAATGACAGAATTCCATTTCCCAGTGATTCAGACTCTAGTGACACAGATATTTTTACAATGAAAAACACTTCAGTATTCATTTAAGTAACCTTTGTACTGTGTGCAAGGTGCTGTCTTAGACTCAACTCTGCTCTGAAGAGTCTCTCCTATTGTAAGTAAGTGCTTTTTGTCTATGGAGCTTGTAGCAGGGACACTGAACCAATGTTAGTGAGTTAGTAAAGTCTTCTGATAGAAGAAATATTTAGCAGAGACTGAAAGTATAATAGGGCCCACCCCACACCAATTCACCTGGCTTAAAATTTCTGGAAGGAGAGGTGGTTTTTAATATAAAAACTCTTGATTTAAAGAAAGAATATACTGAAGTCAAAAGACTATGAGAGTACTCCGGCTTACAGGATTTTCTGCAGAATGACTAAAAGTCTATGGTTGTAGCCACACAGATTATGTATGAAGTAGATTTATAAATAGTAGAAGAAGAGACGTTGGATGTCAAGCCAAGGAGTCAGGCCATCAGGCTGATTGAAGAATGTGAGAAAGGTAAGCAATAATTGCACCTTAAAAATGGAAGAGTTCAGAGCAATAAGAGCCAGGGCAATATTTTGTCCACGTGTGTGCAAAAAAAAAAAAAAAAAATTGTGTGTGTTCACAAAATTCTACTGAAACTAGAGCATGAAATGAAGCTATGAGCAGTCCTGCTATATAGATAGATGCTGCCCTGTGTTAAGAAAAAAGCATCCAAATCAAGCACTACATACATTTCTATCAGGAGTCCTTTTGAACCCAGTACATGCAAATCTAGGTTTGAGAGAGAGAGAGAGAATGGCCAACTTGATTGTTTGCAATTCAAAATGACATTTCACTGGACAAAAATGCACTACAATAGGTTCCTTTAAACAGTAAATTGTATTTACGGACATATATCCTCAATTCTGAAAGGAGATTAAATCCCACTCTCAACAGCTTTGTGAAATTGGGCAAACCCTTTTACCTCCCTGGCTCTTCCTTTTCAGATAAAATGTGATTATGAGTACTTCCCACTATTTAAGCAATGTTTGGAGGACACAGTAGGTGACCACTAGAGTGTCAGTTTGGGTCCTCCTGAAAGCAGATGCCAAGAAATTAATTGAGGTTTGTGTTTCTTAAAGATAAATGAGAGGGGCCTGCGATCAGCAGGGAGAGCCTCAATACAGCAACATGAAAGGGGATAGGGAGAAGGAAAAACCCAGATGGTGGTGCATATCTGAGGACCTTTTCCATTTCCATGGTGAACCCTCGCACAAGGATGGCCCCAGGGGAGTCCTGCATTGGACCCAAAGGGCCAGGATCTAGTACCATCCTGTGTTTAGTTCCCAGCTGGGAGCTCTCCAGCAGGACATGGCCTGGGCTGTGAAGGCCATCAGCCCTTCTTCCAACAGGTTATGGTTATTATCATCACTTGATAAGCAAATTATGTAAGTTTCCTATTCAATCAGATCTTTAAATGTTTTTTCTTGTATGTTATCCTCCATGAACTTCTTCCCAAGATCTCCCCTAAATATCCATAACACTTCTCTCCCTAGAGCCTTATGTGGCTCATGCATCACTTTCTGTCTTACAATGTTATGATCTGTACTTACGATGTATCTGTCCTTCTCAGCTATAACTTTTATGAAAGTAGGATCTTGTTCAAAAATATTGCTGTGATCCTTACCAACCTTTGCACAATGCTTGGCCCACAGTAGAAGCTCAATAAACATCTGCTGGGGGAAAAAAAAAAGTGATTGTTGTTATTTTTCCAGAGATGTGATCTTATTCTGGTCTGCCTGGTTTTCTCCCCAATAAATCATGTTAACCAGGTTGTGTGTGTGTGTGTGTGTGTACAATATATAGTAAATTGATAACAACCATCCCTGCATAAACATTTAGGGAATTTGAGGTTTCAATAGATAATAGATAGATAGATAGATAGAAAGATAGATAGATAGATTGATAGATGTATGGATATATATATATATATATTTTAAATCTCATAACTTGGACTATATTTTCCCCTTTTTCCTGCATTTAAGACTCATGATACTTTATAAAATATGAAAGATGAATTGCTTTCCTGCCATAAAAGACAATAAAGATTCCCTTTAGGGGTTTCTTATTATGGAGAGTGAAACATAGACCTTTGCAATACCCCCATGTTGTAATGAAGACTTGACAAGCTCAAACAGTAAAATGAAATATGATCAAGAAGGAGCCTGGTGCAAATTGGAATATTCGGGCTGTCTTGACCCACTTGGCACTCAGGCGGATGAGTTCGAAGTGAACGGCGGCACACACATGTGAATCTTTCAGGAGGGAGTCTTTTGCATCGAAGGCACAGATGTTTAGATGTAGCAGTAATTACCTAGACTCTGCATTTATGCAGTCCTCTTGTCCTTCTGCCCCCAAATGAATAGATCTCTTCAAAGCTATAGAAAATAAATTAATCCAGCAAGGCCTATGACCTTAAAACAAGCTCTCCCACCATTAAATCTCTGTTCAAGAAAGAAAGTCATTCACGGCACAAGCACTCTTAATCAAATATTTTCTTCCAAAGCTTTCACTCCTCATATTCCTTTAATTAAGTTATCTGTGAATAGAGACTTCCCTCCTGTTTGGACATATAGAGATTCAAATGCACACCTCTTTTAAGTCTACTATCTTTGGTGCTATTATTGGAAAGGAAATAGACACCACTGGAATAAGTTTGAACGTGGAATGGGGACTGTTTCTCTCATTTATCTAAAGTTTTAGCTTTGGAATTTTGAGAGCTCATCAGAAAAGAAACCAGCAATGAGAAATTGTAAAGCAGGGAAAGCTTTTATTGCCACCTTAAAGATCACTTAGTTATGCTTTCCGTTATTATTCGCAGGGAAGAGAAAGGGTTGAGCTGACACAGACTCTTTAATGCAGACATTATCCCACAGATTAGATCCTGTAACACCCGGTAGTTTAAGCACATCCTAATGACAATGAGACTGCATTTTGTAATATTTCTTGAATAATAGGAGAAAAAATAAATTTTCAAGTCCTTGATTCTGGTGTTGTAATGAAATGTCACACAAAGAAATAGCCATTTCATTAAATTAGGAGTTGCATTGAATTCTCTCCCAGCAAGATTATAATTCATTATCTATTATCAGAATGTACCCAACACAATTTAGAGTAACATTGTAATATATCCTAATCTAATAACTATCATTTCTTTATCATTAGAATTTTAATAGTCAACTTTCCTTTTCAAAGAAAACAAATACCTAAAATTAGAAATGTGATGAAATTGAAGACTATTTGCGTGTCTTAGATGTCTGGAGATTTTGATTGTGATAGAAAGAAAGTGAATGGCAGCCCACACTAGGGTAAGTGTAGGGGGCTTAGGACAGGGCACCTGGGTTGAAATTGTGGTTTTATAGCTCATTAGCTTCAGGACTTTAATGCTCAGAGATATTAAAATGTTTCTCATCCTTTATAAAATGCCTTCATTTCTGCATTATTATTGTTATGGTTGGAAAGTTATTGACATAATTTATACAAAATAAGTAGTTTGTGAAGTGTTTTCTTCATGCACTTTTCCTATAAAGAGCTTTACCATTAATACCAACAATTTGTCAAAACAGAAATAAATATTTAATTCAATTTGTGACTTTCAATGGAAGACACCAATTTTTCACAAAGGGGAGAGGAAAGGTGTTTAACATAACATCTGTAAGTGGCTGACAGAGAGTTGGAAACAAGCATTGCAATCACCATGTTAGGACTCCTGGTGATTTAATATGCCATTCCCTTCACACCATCCTTGAGGACTGATAGCCACTAAGAAGGAGTGACTTTTCAGGCACAGAATATGCAAAGAATGGAAAGGCTTATTTTAATGTCAAAGGCTGCTTGTCACATCAGAGGGAGTGTCTCTGCCCCTCCATGCCTATAATTGACAGGCCACTCAGTCGCAAACTGGTGATTTAAAGTATCACTTATGCTATGCTTTAATTCTTTCCTTTGTTGATGCACAGTAGAACCCTGGGACTAGGTGGAAATCTTCTGTAATGCCAATAACTTGATCCACCTGACATAAGATGTTTGGAGGGTGGAAACACCGGAGGTGACAGTCATGTGGTGAAACTGAGAAGCTACATAAAAACTGAGTGAACTGATTCCAAGGCTGCAAGTAAAACAACTCAGTCGCCATATTGGGTGGAGTTTCTCCACCCAAACCTCACTTTCCAACTCTCACAGGACCATGTCTAAACATTAATAGAAATTTTTTAAAAAATATGGTGATACATGAAAACAAATCTTAAAGAACATTTCTTTTACCTTGGTAATTATTGAAAAACAAAATGTATGACTCGACATTTATGTTTCTGAGTATAAACCACTTTTTATTCTTTATAGTTTTACTTGTAGTTCCTCTATTATTCTCAGTGCATCTGTTCTTCTGTTTTTATTGGATAGACTATTACACAAGATGACTAATTGTTTGTAACCTTGGTCCATTTGTCCACAACCAGAGCAAATCCTTTCTGAGTTTATGAATTAGAATGTGTTAGGTTAGATAGCTCTTGATTTCTTTGGCAAAGAAATGTCAATACATCATATTTACTGAGGATCCAGTGAAGGACATGGTAACAGTCCATTGTATTAATATTCTGCATTTCCAAACCAGAAATAATTCAGCCAAACCTGAGTGGAGCTCCATATTGAACTATCCCTATTGTCCCTTCATTCCTCTACCCTCCTGCAGGGCAGCATAACAGAATCTTAAACTGAGTTTTATTTTAATACTATACCATCAGCCTACAGAAGAAAGCTATGGGGAACTGCTTTATGAAACTTACTGTAGTTACTGCAAGGATCTTGAGGAGATTGGTGTGAGTGCTGTTCATTATATTATATAGTGTCTTCCTTGAGACCTCTCAAGAGAACACCCCACCTCTTTTCAACATCTCTTCTTCAACAGATCATTTGTTTTGTTATACTTAATATTGTAAATGTCATAACTGATCCAATTTCTGCAACATGTATGGCTGAAAATCTTGGAAGCAATAGCAAGTATATAAAACTTTCATGAAAGTATTCTTGTATTTTGCCCTATTTCAGGTTCTACTTGAAGTTCTTTGTCTTGTTATTTTTCTACTTTCTCACCTATTTCTAATTATGTTGCTTTGATATATTTTAAATAGTCTCATAAGCGACTTTAAATCCTTTTTTTAGAACAAAGTGAGGAATAAATAAATACAACTATGAGCAATTTCACATTTCAGAATAAGATGGGAGAGTGAATATTCATAATATAAAATTAGGTTTTCTTTAAATAGAGTCTATGTCAAATTCATTGGTCCTTTTACCTTTCTGTTGGTTTAAATGACATCTCTTTTATTCTCAGTACTCAGTAAGGGCTATATTTTACATATTTTCTCCCATAACTATCACAGTGCTGATTGAATAGTAGGTATTTTATCTCTGTCTACTTAGAATCAGCATATCTTTGAAAATTGAATGATCTTCTGAAAGCACCAGAAATTCATCCAGTAAGCCATTCAGCACGTCTTGGATAACAAGTGAAATACTAAGAATGTCACTATTTTTTTTATTTTTTTTGATGCTCACATACGCTTGATTGGGCCAAGATGATAAGGGATGTAGAAAGAACTCAGAAAAATACAAGGTTGGATAAATGGTTTAGTTAATTAGACTGTGTGTATGTTAGTACTGGCATGGACCTAAAGCAATCAAAAACTTCTTCAGGGCTGGAGATGTTGCTTAACGGTAGAGCACGTGCCTAGCACGCACAAGGCCCTGGGTTCAATACCTAGCACGGCAATAAAACAAAAACAAGAATCTTCTCTTCAGAGTAATGGGTGGGAGATTGCAATGGTACATAAGAAAAAAGAGTAGCATAGAAGAAATAATGAAAGATAGAGTGAAAATCAATAGGACTTATTTCTTTCCTTCATCCTTTCTTCTCTTCCTTTCTCCTAAGTGATGGGAACAAAATTGAGAAATTTTGCATATTATTTTTCTTGAGAGTTTTACTTTACTTGATCAGGACTGACAACGAGGGTAGATAATTATACTTTCCATTATTTCACTATATTTCTGGGAAGACATTTTCTTTGCTTTTTTATATGTTAAAACTTTTTTGTAGCAATATTCTCCTGGGACACAGAATATTGCTCTCGTACTATTATAAAAATAAAACGATTGCCATATGTTATCTCTTTATATTTTGTTTTATCTGCTAACTTCTGAACAATCCAAGGGCAGATCTTTTCCTGTTCATAATTGTATCCCAACATAGTGCATGGCTCAAGCTACGCCTCTGTTCAGTGCCACAATTTTCTGAAACTGAGCTTTCTAAAGATTTTACTTGGAGAAATAATACTCAGAGAATAAAACAACTACATAGATTGCAAGGGATGTCACAGGAAAGTCTATAAATGCCTCAGAATGAGAATATTGGTCTAGGTGAAATCACATGAAAGGAAGGCTTAATGAAGAGTTGGGGTATGTACTAAGAAGAGGACGTTTTAAGGGAGTGGATGCTTCACATGAAGAATATATTGACTTCTTTGATGTGCAAGGGCCACTCTAGCAATGAAGAAGGATACACATGAGTTTTGCAGACTGTCAGAGTGCAGGCAAGCAATAGGCAATGAGAATACCATGTGATGGAGCAGCTATAGGAAGGACTGTGTATCCTTTTGGTGTATGGGAAGGCTCTCAAACAAATGGGCTTATTATTATTATTTTTTTTTTTTGTATTGGGCCCAGGGGCATTTTACCACCTAGCTACATCCCCAGCCTTTTTTTTTTTTTTTTAACTTTCAGACAGGGTCTCTCTAAGTTTATGAGGCTGACCTCAAACTTGTGATCCTCCTTTATTGGTCTCCAGAGTGACTGTTTAGTGGATATCTGCTGATAAGAAAGAATTAGCAAAATAAGGATGTTAAAATGGGGGAGGGAGGATTGTGAGAAGGGGGTTGCTCCAGTCAAGAAACAAGAAAATGAAAAGAGAAGACTGAAAAACAAGGGAGCTGAAAATGTAGGAAAGAGCCAGGACATCAAGGACTGTGTAAGTAATTGGGAATAATTGAAAGACGGTGTGCAAAAGAATAATGTAGGAAAAGCAGAATTAAAATTAAATAGGGTAAGATAAAGTCAAGTACAGAAGAATGACTAGATCAAATTATTTGGAAGAGAGATCTGTGAAATTAATAAAGTAGAATTTGATTTTGAAAGACCTCGGGAGACAAGTTTTTTGGTGGTTTTATTTTGTTTTGTTTTGTTTTTTAGATGTAGATGGACCTTTATTTTATTCATTTATTTATGTGTGGTGCTGAGAATTGAACCCAGTGCCTCCCACAAGTCAGGCAAGTGCTCTACCACTGAGCGCAGGGAGACAAGTTTAAAAAAAAAAAATTAAACCTCTTATCAAGAGACTCCAGATAGCTGTGATCTGTTTATCAGTCAAGATAGGCTATGGTATGCTTCTAGAACAAATGAGCCCCTCAATCTAGTTCCACGGATGTTTATTTCTTCATTTCTGCATGTATACCACATCTTGTCATGTACTGTGCAAGGTTGCTCAGCGACAGGTTCCCCATCTTGAAGATGCATTATTTAGAGAGGAGACCATTGAAGTGCTAGCTGCCCATTGACCCAGAGCCAGTCACTTGGGTCTGTCTAAATGCAAAGAAGATAGTACAGACATGGAAACAAATGGAATGCTTGTCATAGCATGTAATGAGGATATCAAGAGTCAGCCATGGGTATGGGAAAGGTAGACAGAAAAAAGCATAGAGAGATGGATTAGAAGCAAAATATAACCCAGACAATATGTGCAAAATCACAAATGGGAAATGCAAAGAAAATAGAATGAGCATAAGAAAAATGAATGAGGCTCCAGACTTGTATCGGTATAAAATCTACTATACAATTCATTGAGAATAGAAAGTTTGCTAAGCAGTGTTTCAATACTTCATTCCTTTACTTTTTTATTTTTAAATTCAGCACTCTAGAGATACAGATTTTTGTGCCACGAATCAAATGCCCATTTCCTGAAATGACTAAAGGTCAAAAGAGAAAGCTTCATATTGACGGCATGAAGAGGGAGCGCTGAGCGAGCGGATCAGAGTGCAGCAACCTGAAGCCCATCAGAAATGAGAGTTTGAGAATCGGCTGCTAAGACCAACAGTGTAGCATTTGCAATGCACTAAAAGCTTTTTACTCTGTGGGAAACAGAGTTATTAGAGAGGGCAGTCTGAAAATGTACTGTTCGGAGATTTGGGAGTCGCAATTCTTCAAGGGGAGATCTACTCGGGTAGATTTTACAATTTATCCATTTTGGGTGGTTGTGATGTGTGTCACAAGGGTAATAAACTTCAAATAGGTTGAAGTTAAGTACTTCCCAGTATCTTCTATTAATTATCTGTGAAAGGGAAGAAAGAAAATTAACGCAGACCCATACGCTGCTCTTTGAACAAAGGAGAACACTTAGAATACCTTTTACTACAATTGTTTCAGAGACAGACATTTTCAAATGTGCAAAAGGATCAAGAAATATTGAACATAAGCAGATTACCATTATAAACAGAGCGATCTAAACAGCAATTTACGTGATACAGGTAAAAGAAGGAAGGGTGGCAAGTTGTTAGCATGTAGGTGAACACATCCACTGTAAGAATTTTGAGAATTTCTAGCCAACTGTAAGCTGAAATCTCTACCAAGGTGTATTTACATTCTATTCACAGCTAGATAATACATAATACATTTGTTTCACTTTTTTTTGGGGGGGGGAAGAAATATGTTTCAAATAATTAAACAAATACTCCAGATTTCTTTGTTTATAAATGAAAAATATGGGAAATAAGTACTAGGGCTTAGGAAATCATTGCAGTAGTTCATCACAATATCATTCAAAACAATGAAATATGGAAATAACTGAAGAGCATGTTAACTAGAATTAGATAAATATGACATATTATGTCCTTATGAGAGGACTCTAGGCAGCAGTTAAATCAAATAGGTCTATATCTGTCCCCAAACATCAGCATGAACAGGAGATATCAATAGAGGGTAAAAAACCAACCTCTACCTCAGAGCAAAGCCTGTCCAAGGAAGGGACATGACCTTAGACCTTGGAAAAACCCACAGAGCACTCCTAAGCACATTCCCACCCTGCTAAGTTGTTTATCTACAAATAACAGGAGAGATCTGCTGCGCCAGGTGTCCCTGACTCAGTCAGGCTAGGTGGAGATCCACAGCAACCCCCTAGCAGCCACCAATCAGCATGAGACAGGGAAATACCTGGGATGCCAGACGACCCTCCCAGTAGTTTATGGTGGTTGATAACAAGTTGGGAAACCATGTAGTTCAGCACGTACACCCCTCTTGGCTTAAACCAATTAGTTCAAAGGAATACCCCTTTTGTATTGACCAATCACCCCTACCCAACTTGTTCCCACCAGTGAATGTGCTAATCATGTTTAGAGTTGTTATTTGATTTTCCCGAGGTGTGTGATGATTTGCTAAAAGAGGCTATGATGTATGTGAAGTCCCTGCCTTCTCCAAAGAATGTATAAAACTGCTGCAAACCCTGGGCTCAGGCCTCTCAGTGTCACCAGTTGCTGTGTGTGTGCGCGGAGGACAGAGCTAGCTCGCAATAAACACCTCTTTGCTGCTTACATGGATCTTGGGTCTCTGGTGGTCTTTGGGGGATGTGCTCTCATTGCAAAATGAGGAAAAGGTGCAGGGAAAATATTACAGAGATGTGGTAAAAAGATAAGAGATGATTTGAACACATCTGTTCTGTTATGGTTTGTATTTGATGGCTTAATAATTTGAATGGAGCGCTGGGCGGTAACTGTATGCAAGTAGGGTGTGGCTGGAGGAAGCAGGTCACTGGGAGTCATGCTTTTGGGGATTATATTTTGTGCCTGATCTTCCTCTCTCACTCTCTGCTTTCAGGCAGTCAGGAGCTGAGCACCTTCCTCTGCCACACCTTTCCTCCATGATATTCTGTTTCCCCTGGGACCAGGGGAATAAAGTCAGACAACCATGGACCCAACCTCTGAAACTATGAGCTCCCCACAAAAGTGTTTTCTACTCTAAGTTGTTCTTTTCAGGTCTTTTGATCACGGCAATGAAAAGCTGACTAACACAAGTTCATAAACCAGAAAAGTTTAAATCATAAAAATTTAAAAAATCATAACTCACAAGAACTTTATAAAATGTATGAGTCTAAAGATATGTCATTGGACATATTTACAAAAGACAAAAATTATAGAAAATGGATTAACAATATGACCTCCATGTGAATTTTATAGGGAATAATTTCTGTTATTATTCCTGGTCTTATTACTTGAAAGTTGCCATGAACTCATCTGGGGAGGTCCAGATTTGTAGGAGTTCCCCATGTTATGCATGTTGAACACAAAAGTACCCATGGATGTTCCAGTCAAGACTTCAAGGAGGCAGAAAGAAGTAACATGGAGCTGAATTGCCAGAGAGAAGTCAACTTTGGAAATGTGTTTTCGAGAGTTGTTATGTTTCATGACCACGCGCAATCCTAGTACATGGTGTTGCTTCTTGGAAAGAGTAGGGACAGGGAGAAGACAAGTTGGATGGGAAAGTACCTACTAGATGATTAGGTGGAAAAGGAATTATAGATAAAGCCTAACTACACACAGTCAGAGGTAGGAAGAGAACCTCAAGACAACCAGGTGTCAAAGAAGCCCAAGTCAGAACATTTTAAGCAGTTGAGAGAAATCAAAGTCGAAGAACCCACGGAGTTCAGCTATGATGGAGACTGAATGGTACTATCTAAACTATGCAAAGAGGAAGTAATCAATAGCACTAGGGAGGACAGTTTCAGGACAAGATAAATGCTTAGGAAGTCAGTGCAAGAACTTGAGGCAGAACTGGGCAAGGAAAGGTAGGCAGGGAGTGCAGACTCCTTTTAAGCAAATTATATCTAAGAAAAGTAGAGAGAGAAAGCCAAGCTTGATTGTCCTTTAATGGAAAATTCTTATATAGGTGAAGCTACATTTATAGATTATTTGTTGCTAACTGTAAGGAAGAGTTTGATGATTGAACTGAAGATAAGAATGCTTTTCTTGCTGTTAGAAACAACTCCTGAAAAGTCTAACAGAAATTCTGTTACAGGAAATGTATTCTTTTAAGTTAATGTGCAAATCTTTTTGCACTTAATCTAAACCTACATAATTTCTTTGCAGGAAGAGAACAGACTCAACCTAGAGGTTGTGTTTATTTTTATCAATCACAATCTGCAATTACTATAAAGAAGTAAATTTTTTTTTTTTTGGTTTGCTTGTTTGCTTCAGGAAATACAAAAAATGCAAACAGAGAGATGAAAGAAGGTGATAAGTATTGAAGACACAAGGAAGTAATTCACTTTTTTAATCCTGAAGCCAAATAGTCAATATATTCAGAATGTACCTTGGAGGGAAGAAAACAGTTCTAAGGCATCAGATAAGCTGAGATTTATTTGAATAACTTAACTGCTTAGTAATCAAAATCATTGATTTTCAAAAGAAAATTAAGAGTAAAATCTGTCTGTATATGTCTATGACTATGTCCTGGTTTATGTTTTTTTGTTTGATTTTTATTTTAACCAAAGGAATTGTATGTAGCCCAATGGATCTGGTCAACTTAGACCACAGTTTTTGCATTTTTGTAACTTACTATCAGCTAATTGGCTTCAAGATTCTCATGTGTTAAAAGGGAAGAATGCATTTTTTCTTAAGGGGAAAAATATACAAGTAAAAGATTGAGGGAGGACATTTGACTGTCTGAGCAAAGAAAGTATATTAATGCAACTAAAGGTTCAATATCTGGATAAATGCAGCATCAGATTTAGACCCTATATTTGATACTTATTGTCTGTGAGATGATGATAACAAAGAATCTGTTTGGCCAAACTTGAGCCCCTGGAAATTTCTCTTAGGCCCCATCTGTATAAGTCTCTGAAAATCCAGTTTTAACAAAGAGTCCTGTTGAGTCCTTTTATCAAGAACCTCCACCACCTTTGATATCTGGTCACTCTAGTTGGTTTCTACTTCCCCCCAAGTTATGTCTGGTGAGCCTGGCCTCTCTCCAACAAGAGTCCTGCTAGTTGGTTTAGACAGAATCCGCATAACTCCTCCGTTTCCTTTTAGTAATTTCAATCCACTCACCCCCACACTTCTCTTGGCTACGGAGTCTCATTTGCCTGTGTTTTATTCATCGTTGAATTCAGTCTCTCAGCTCTGCTACAAAATCCTAGTGCCATGGTCCCTATATCTATGCCACTAGCCCTGAATAAAGACTTCATTATCGTGTTTTAACAAGTGTCATTGAATAATTATTTAACGGTAGGCAAATTCTTCATGCTATCACTGTAGAAGATATTATTAATACTCATATTATACACATGAGGAGATATCTATGAAAGATATATAAAATTATAAAATATAAAATATCCTCATTATGAACATGAGAATACATCTATAAAAGGTAATTCAAAATTAATATTAGTACTATTTATTATTATTACTTACTGTGTTTTTAATGGTGATGATTATTTCACTAGATTTTAATTGACATCTGGAGTCCATCACATATAATAAAATAAATTGAATTAGAACCAATTTGGGGGAGTTATTCACATTATAAGTATGTTTAAATGCAAACATCTATAATATCCTACAATGATTTCACAATTACTTCAAGGAAAATTGAAAACTGGCATATAATTTCCTTTAGTCTCTCTCTCTGCCTGCTCTCCAATCACCCTCTGTCACCACCCTTCATATGTGTACACCTGTGTGGGACTACAAAAATCAAGTGTAATGTCCCTAGCTCTGATCTTCCTCTGCCTAGATTCTCTGCACCGGAACCACTGTATCTATTGCTAAGAGTCCCTTCAGGCCTGCCTTCCATCTTGCCTTGGCCAACTGGGCCACTATGGTGACCAAGATGTCTGGCAATTGCTCATACCTTTCCATTGGCTCCTTGATCAAAAGCACCAGTGACTATTAACAGTTGCCTTGTCTCTTGACAGTGGAAGTTTTCCCAGGCTTCCCTGAGGAGGAGTGAGGCTAGACTGGACATGGCTTTCAAGGTCCTTGTAAAGGTCAACCCACTGCCCAGAGAAGACGTCCCTGGACTCATGGAAGCTCTTAATTTCCAGTTGCCATCCATATGGGCCAGGTAACATCACCAAGAAGTAGAGTTTAGGACCCATGAAACAAACTTTGCTCCATAAGAGAACTCAGATGGGAATGAGAGACCCAGAAGTTCCATTTGGCTTCCACCCACATGCAGCTTGACTAAGCAGCCTCTTGCATTTTCTTGTGAAGGGAGGCACTACTTTCCTTTTTCTCCCCAAGGTCTTTCTTCTCAATTGCCTTTTCCCCAAATTCATGTTTTTCTGCAATAAAGTTTTAGGGTTTCCTCGAGCTCTAGAGAATTTAGTCTAAGATATCAACTCATGTGACATGATGTTGCAGTTTTGATACTATATTCAGAAGGAAGTCAATGTGAATTCTGAAATACCAGTTAGAATAGTGTTTGAGTTAGCTTTTACATCACAGTGACCAAAAAAACAAGAACAACTTAGAAGAGGAAAGGTTGACTCGGGGCTCATGATTTCAGAGCTCTCAGTCCATAGATGGCAGACTCCATTGCTCTGGACCCAAGGCAAGGCAGCACATCTTGGGGATAGGACCTAGCACAGGAAAGATGCCCAGTTCATGGCAGTCAGGGAGAAGAGAGAAGGACCAAAAAGGGACAACATGGAAGTTATACCCTTTCACGGCACACTCCCAGTGACCCACCTTTTCCAGACATAACCCATCTGCCTATTGTTAACACCCAGTCTATTTAAACTTGGATGGACTGATTAGGTTTGAGCTCTCAATCTAATCATTTCACCTCTGAATATTCCTGCATTAATGGGAGCTTTTAGGGGACACCTAATTTCTAAATCCTAACAAAGATTGTTTCCCAGTCCTCATCCTGTGGACAATTTCTGCATTCCATAGGTGTTTCTTTTACATTCCCCTATGATCATCTCATGTGCCAATGACACTATTGATCATACCGTATTATAATTACTTGCTTATCTAGTATTCTGTTGTAATAGAGACTAAGTTCCTTGTAGGCTTGGAAAATGACTTTTCAATTATATCCCAGGTAGTGAACATCCAACCTAATGCAAATTCATGAATGAATGAATAAGTAAATAAACGCATACTCATTTTAGTATCATCAATATTTAGATGAGTGCTGGCTTAAATGAATAAATACATGAGAAATGATTGCATCATTCAAAACAATCAGGACTCCTCAACCAACCCTGAAACAAAGTAGCTCCCAGAGTGAGATCTGAAAAGAACAACAGAAACAGTCTAATCACTGGTTCACACATACACTCCCCTATATGCAAACAAATCCAGATGTAAGCACCCCATGGGTATAAGATAAAGTAGTGCACAGAAAAACAAAGTAAGAAAGATTGAAAGAGAAAGAAAAAAATAATGAAAATGAAAGAGTAAGAGCAAGAGGGATCAGTGAAGGAAAGGAGAAGGGATAAAGTAAGAAAATAGGTAAAGTAGGAAAAAGGAAAATATAGCAATAGGGGGAAGAAAGGCTTTGAACCTACAAATCCAAGTAGCATTTGTATTGGCCACAGGTGAAGATGTTTTCTACTAGCCAAGTCCTTTTCACCTTAATGCCTCTCCATTTTCCATGGTAAGCAACTGCCTCTTCTGAATAATTCAGCACTACATGAGAATGTGCTCCAAATTTACTAACTATAGAAGGTATTTACTTGAAATGTGTTTACAGGGAGACAATTTGGAATAGAGCAGTGTAATAGAATGCATAGTAAACCAATACCATTGTGGCCATGAGGTTTTGGTTTTTTTCCTCAAGCAATTATTTTAAATCTATTCCATTACCACTCTATCAATTAAAAATTATTCATACATCAATTTTCGAGTAACCTCTGCTTTCAAGGGAAAAGGAAGATTAATTATAATGTCATGTCACTACACCCCACTCCCTTGTCATCTCTTTACCAGAGTAAATAAGCACTAAACTTCATGCAAAATTAAACTAGAATAAAGTATCAGAAATGTGTGCCTTTAAGTCAGGAAGTCAAGACAAAAAAAATAGAGGTTTGGGTAATGATAGTTGTTAATGCTAAATTTTCTCTCTGTTCACACACACAAATACAAAAAGACAGTTTATGAAATTTTTAAAGAGCAGTTAGCAGGAGCCAGGAGCCCTGAGCGCTGTCCTCCTATTCTACCATTAGTTTCACTTATTTTTATTGTACTTATATTTGTGAGCATGTGTTCCCATAATAACATAATCACTCAACATTTTCACTATGTTTTGAACTCAATTAGTTTCATCAAATCTCTGTGGACATTTAAATGGTTTAACATTATCCAAAATTGGTGCCTTCCTAATTAAAGAAACTTGGCCTCAGATTACATGATGCCTAGTTATCTCAAGAGAATTCAAAGACATTTTCTAAAATTTACCTTATCATCATTAATACGCAAGCTGGGACAGAGCATCAATATGACATTTAAAAGACACCCAACTTCCAGCACCCTTAGAGGAGTTACCACTTATCAGAACATCCCTTTTCTTATCTGTTATGGCTCAATAAGCATACTCCCACATTTCCTGGTTAATTGCAAACATCTCCACAAATAACTTGGCACAGAAAAATTGGTGCAGAGGATAATCTTCTTAGAGGATAATCTCACTGTAGTATCATAAAGTAGTTAGGTAATAACATGAAGATATAATCTTTTTCTGAGGTTTACTTTTGGAAACAGTCATGCTAAACTATGGACAATTTGAGGGGAAAATATCATTCTCAGAATGGTTTCTCCAGACTTTTCTCTCCTCTCCTTTGAAACAAGGATCCTCCAAATGGGCCTAAGAAGAACAATAATCAAGTCTCCAGGACTTACACAGGCTGGAAGGCCTATTCATTCTTCAAAACTTCTCTTGCACAACAAATTCTCTGAAAAATCTCTCATGCATCCCCCTTGCCATTTAAAATTAATCATGTTTTCTATTTCACTGATGTGTTACTTATTTGACCATTTGAGGAATAAGTAAATTGAAGAGACAGCACACACCAAAATTAGTGTCAGACTTTCATTTAAATTAGGAAGTGCCATATAGATGGGGCTGCCATTTATCCTGACTTCTATTCCCTATTCAAATTGAAGTCATTAGGAAAATCAGCCTCTCCCTTCATTTCCCCCTAACTATAGATGAGAAAATTGTAACCTCAGCAGCATTATGCAGTTCCTGATTTAGAGAAATTTTGTTAAAAGTTTTTGACAAGATATAAACTCAGTTGTCTACAGTTCTGAGAAGTATCTGAAAATTGCCCCACAATCATAACAACATATACACACATAAACAAGCCCTGATAAATGAAACATCAATTTACTGCAACGATCAAAATGTAACAGGGAATCAACTAGATTAACAGATACAAAAATTGTTCAGCTAGCTCAACCTACATATTTTATCACAGTGGAAATCTGAAGCACAAAGGCAAATTTGTTTCAGGTCATTTTCTGGGACTTAGAATAGTAGAAGTCATTAGAATATTGCCTCAAATGCGTTTAGCCGTATGCAGAGGTGTAAAATATTTTAATACTGTTGTCTCATTGGGTAATTTAAAAACAATCACCAAGTTCATGAAATTGCTGGGGAGCATCCATAGTGGATTTCTTATACCATAATTTCCTCGGTTACTTTTAAACACTAAGATTGCTAGGATGAAAAATTAAGGGATGGAGCATGGAGTGTGTGTGTGTGTGTGTGTGTGTGTGTGTGTGTGTGTGTTTTAACTAGCTTTTCTAGTGACAGTCATGCTCAAGAAGTTTAATATCTTTAATATTTTTCCTCTTTGTTCACTTTGCACTGAAAATAGCTCGAAGTTCAAATGAGGTGTCCACTGCTACCTTGCTGGGCGAAGGCAGAGCTGGGATTCAGATCCTCGCCTTCTAATTCTAAAGCGCAGCTCTTTTGCAACATCAAGGTCTCACACAACTACACCAGCATGCTACCGGAGTTCCAAGCTATCAGTTATTCTTTCATCAAGAGCTAAGTAGTTTTCAGGGAGCTCTTGTTTGTCACATGACTGTGCAGTGCAGCGCACCTCAGCACTGGATCATATATCTGATACCCCATCTTGCTCCTCACTCTTGCAATCACCTTTGTTTCTTTTGACCACTTGTTCCCCAGCTGATCTCAACCACCTCAATCATACTCTCTCCAACTATAACAGGATAAAAATGACTTTAAAAGGATTAGATCATCAGTTTTCTAGAAGCTTAGAATATAGCTTCTATATTGGTAGCTCTCAGGTAAATTACCAAATTTAGTGATGAAATATGAAGTTATAGTTCTTATGCTCATCAGAACTGTAGAATTGTTCTGAGATCCACATTCTGCTAGGAAGCTTGTTACCATTATCTTCAAAGAAATTTGCAGAGTTTGGGGAGTATTTTTGTTTTAATTTCTCTTTCGTTTTAATATTTAGAGATCTCCCTCTTTTTTAATGTAAAATATTTTATGAACACATTAATGAACTAAAGATATAAACATATAAGCATCTACAGATGAATAATATAAATGCATAAGACCATATAAACAAAATTAATATGAAACATTTATGGTAAATAACTTTCAGAGGGTTTTGAGACATGATTTTACTAAAAGAAATATACTTTTGTTTGCAATGAAGTTGAATCTATATCTTATCCAAAAGAGTCAATATTTAAAAGATAAGAAGGGTGAAAACTTGGCTTCACCAAATAGAGATGAGTATTCAAATTTTTTTAATTTGGAAATTTCATTCTTCGTAGCGTGCGAGGCATCCACACAGCTCTGCCAGTCTATCTTTGGCAATGAAGCAAGTAAAATTGGGTGCTGCTATCAAACAGGAAAAACTTCAAAAAAGGAAATTAACATTTCAAATAGAAGAAAGGGGAAGTGTTTACCAAGATGTGTTTTTGAATTATTTATCTGTGATGATCTGTGAATTCCATGGCGGAACTCAGAACATCCCTGAGAGAACATGGGAACATTGAGAGCTGTGGACAGTGATTCATCAATCACAATGAGATATCCCATGACTCAGAATCGAGTGGCCACTTTCTTATCACTTTGGGTTCATGGTCTTGCTCTGGTGATATACACTTTATCCTTTAAGGATAGGATTTACTTTATCCTCAGTAAATGCAAACTTCCTCTTAGAAAAGGATCATATCCTCTGAAATTGATGCTCAATTTGTCATCCACTCAAACAGTCCTATCTAACTTCCAAAGCTAGGGAGTTTGGCTAGTGACAGGGAAGAAGGTCCAATAAATATTTATTCATCTGTTTACCTGTGCATTATATGTCACGTCCACCAGAATTTACGAAAGTTTTGTGAAGTTTTGAAGTTTGCCTTTTTCATCTCAGTAGTAGCATAAGCTGGAAAAGTCGACATGCAAAACTACTTGTTGAATGAAAGTGCAAACGTCATGGTTACTGTGATGAGCTATCAATACCTAAGAGAGGGCAAAGTGTGATTCTCATGCACACAGAATTGGAGGAGGCAGCAAAAATGACATCAAACTCAGAGACCAGAAAATCACTATTTGGACTTATGAGACAGACAAGGGTCAGGTAAAGTGGTTAGGAACCTAACCTGGGAAAGTGGGCACACTTGTCCACGATGATGTGGCAAGGGTTGAGCTGACAAGAACAGAAGCATGAATTGACCACACAGGCAGAACGGTTTCTGACATATCCAACAGTTCTTCTCACACACCAGAAGGGAATAAACTTTGGCCAGCCCAGGGGAACACTAACCATATCATATTGTAAATATAAAAGTCCCAATAGCTTTGAAAAGAAACCAAAGCAACTTTATTATTCCCACTTCTAAAATTTTAGAAACAAATGTTTCCGTTAGGGAATGTGCTTGTGAAAGATCTCTCTCTCCCTGAAAATATTGTTTAGACAGTTAAAACTGGTATTGAATAGTCTGCACAAATAAATATTTCATGTGGAAAACACAAATATTTTTGCTTGGGATGTTCTAATTTAAAATGAAATAACTTCTTCTGATGCAAAATATGATCATTCCATAGTCAATATTTTAATGTGACTTTATATTTTAGTTTTTTTTCCTACATCATACTTTGCTTCTTTTTCTAGGGTGAATACTTAATAAAGGCCTAGATATTTCCATTTAATGACTTCCAAATTGTCCAGGAGGATGCAGGCAAGAATCCTGAGGATGCAGTGTATGTCTTATCCAGACTTAGATCAATACCATCTATGCCTTCCACAAGGTCTGGCATGGAACACCAGAAAACACTTCCATTCTTGTTCCTAGTAACATCTCTGTAAGAATTTTTCTAAAACTATATATTTTTTTAAAACCTTAAAACCTCAGAAATTGTATGTCCTATTGGTGTCACAGTGGACTACAATTTCAGACCAAATAATCTTAATGGAAACTGTTTAATTTTTATTCCTTTTCATATAATATAGTTGTTCTCCAGAAAGATCATGTGAACCAACTGAGTATGGCCATAGCTAAATGTGGTTTACTACTCAATGATAACTAATTTTCATTTTTTAAAGTTAAGAGTTAGTCCAGACATAAAGGAACCTCAGAGTGAAGTATTATGAAAGCAATTAATTATTAGAATAAACTAAATGAACATATTTTTAAGCTTATATGCAAAACTGTAGATGGAAATATAAAATGTGAGAATGTCATTATC
Source organism: Urocitellus parryii (assembly GCF_045843805.1). Taxonomy (NCBI): domain Eukaryota; kingdom Metazoa; phylum Chordata; class Mammalia; order Rodentia; family Sciuridae; genus Urocitellus; species Urocitellus parryii. The sequence goes on along the minus strand of NC_135545.1, from coordinate 35,266,500 downwards.
AAAGCCAATGATAGACCTTTTTAGACTCTATTAACATGATGAGGACTCAAAATTAGATATAATCAAATTAATAAGTGCATCTTTCGCCTAATTTTAAGAATAAACCTTTAATAAAATCAGTATGCATTCTAATTGTTTATTTACACAATATTAATATTCAGACAGAAGGATCACTAAAGCACAGTTAATTAAATATAAATTAATGTGGTGGAATATTTAATTATCTTTTCTACACCTCACGACTAATGATTATGTAAATGCCTTGCATTTAATCTTGTTGCCAGGAAATTAACTTAATGGCCTTCAACAAATGAACATTTTGTATGCATTACAGGACACTTTATCTAAATTTTAACAGCGTGGTATTAGTTTCAGATAATAACATGATTACACAATTTGAAATGTAAATGTATACAATACTTTTGCCCCTCCCCCATCTTTTTAACAAAGAGGAGCCTACAATAGTTCAGATATCATTCAACAACTCAGGTTTTTGAAGTGTGAAAGGCTTCCTGACTTATCTATAGAGAGAGTCAAGTCCTTTTAAATAAAACCCTTCAACAGAGAAAAAGCAAGTTCCCCTTGCAGTGGACAGTTAAATCAATGATTTCACGCAATGCCACCTTTAAAAGTAAATCACATCGGATGTCACAGGGTGGCAGGGACATCAGCCCTCTAAGCGATTTCTCCAAGCTTTGGGGATTTTCTGACATGCCAGCACTTTGGGATGTATTAAAAAAGAAAAAAAAAAAAAAAGCCTGTAGACTTGTCCCTCTCTCAAGGAATCTCAACCCCAGATTAATTACAAGTCTCATTAGATATCACCAAAAATAAGGGAGAAAAAGATTTCATTTTCCAGGATAGAAACCTTGACTTGAACAGTTTGGGTGAGTAGCCATTCTAATATATGAGTAAATAGAAATGTTCTGTCCAACTCTTGGTGGACCATGTCCACCTGGGGGGATGCTAGGAAGATGAATGATCTGCCATTTCTCATTTCAGCAACAGTAGCAGATGTCCAGGCCCCCCATGTACTTCCTGCTCTTATCACTTCAGCACTTACCAGCACAACTGTCAACTGACAAGCACCAACAACAGTTCATTTACCAGGGGTTGGTTGGGGGGTTTGTTTTGTTTTCCCACCAGAGCCCACTTTGCTGCCTACCTGGGAGGTCAAGAACAGATGCCTGGGATTTAACACTCACCATGCAGGCAGCCCTCAATCAAGGATTAGAGTAGGTCTATCAATGACTCAGCAGCTGTTTCTGTTTCCCTTGGTGAGATCATTCAGAGACACATCCTTTACACTACCTCTCCCAGTTTCTTATTGCCATTGAGTTCTAGGGACACAGAAAAGTGACTGGATAATGCATCCTAAACTGTCCATCCTTCTGTACTACATCACTTCCCAACTCTCATACCAGTGACGACTTCACTTCTCAAACTCCCAGCATTTATATCTTTACTCAGCCTCCTTGTCTGGAGAAATCCAAACCAAGAAACTGAGTATGTTTGCTATTGGGGACTCAATGCAATTACACACAGGATTACGATCAAGCTATATTAGGGTTAGTGCAAGACCAGGAATGTCTAGGTTTACTAGATCACAGGCATCTTTCTCTTACTAAGTTCCCAAGTGAGATGTGTAGAAAAATGATAGCTAATAAGATACTATTCGGGAGTTTGTTATGTATCAAACACTTTTAAGGGCTTTCCATGTGTTATCTTAATTCTCAGAAAACTCCACAGGTAGCAATTATAAGAATTCCTCCAAATTAGAGTGGTTTATAACAATAGCAACCTTACTATATCTCATGATTTTTTAGTGAAAATTTAGACAAGTCTGGGTTGGAGGTCAATTGATTGTATTCAGCTGAAGGAGGGCCAATCTAGAGGTCTAGGGGATTCACCCATTCACCTGGCACATTAGTAACACCGGTTGGAATGCTGGGCTCTCTGGGATTTCCAACCAAAGCGCTCACACAAGACCTCTCCAGCACTGTGTTCTCATAATAGTTTGATTTCTTACAAGGCTTCCAGAGAGGAAGTTTCTCCAAGAGAAGGAAGTACAAGCAGCCATTTGCTTAAAGATGTGGACCTAGAAACTGGTACCATTGAAAGGAAAGTGGACACAGAGGTAAAAGTTCTCACCACCAATTGATAACTATCTGAGCAGATGGAATGTCAACTGGCCTGGTTTAATTATTCCACATTGTGTAAATATACCAAACATTTCATTGTAACCCCATAAATATGCACAATTATTTGTCAATTAAAAATAACATTAAAAAGAAGAAATAAACTGGCACTGTGTCATACCTGTTGTGTTTTTATTGGTTAAAAGAATTGCTGTACTCCTCAGGTTGGGCAGGAGGGAGAGAGAACTGGCAACCATCTTTGATCTTTTAAACCAGGTTAAGTAGGTTGCTTGAGTAATTGATAAAACTAGGATTTCAACCCAGAAAGGATAATACCTATGTCTACCCTCTTAACTATTATACTTTTCTTCCTCCTTAATAACTAAGAAATGAAAAAGCAAATTAATATTTTTTATTCATATATGGAACTTTGTATCCATACTTCAAATCAGATAATTCTTACATTTTGAACCACAAGCTTAATTTTTTTTCCTATACTAGATAAGAATAGTAACTAACACATTGAGAAGTGCCTGACACGTAGTAAGTGATAAATCGCACTATCACTCTTTAAAAAGTGTTCAGTCCAAAAATAAAGCAGAATAAGCAGAGCATGCAAAACGTAATTCTAATTTTCAGATAACATCCCTCCTTACTCCTCACACGAGACTTTGTTTTTGATACAAAAAATGTCATTTCATTGTGCAACTACTGACTTCAGATTTTGGATATCCCAATGAACATGCAGTTACCTTTTGATGTCTTATACAAGAGGGTTAATCAATATAACACACATATTTAACTTCACTCAGCCAGCGGTTATTAAAGATGTGTCTTATTTTCAATGGATCTTGTGTTCCCCATTTGTTATCATTTGCATCTAGAAAACATTTTATTTCCAGCTGAGGTCACCCACACAAGACGCTATCTTTCCTTACAACATGTCTGCTTCGTTATCAGATGTCCTCAGTAGCTTGTAGGAGGATATTCATCTCTCCCTATTTCAAAGTCCTTGCTACACTACAGCCATACACTTCAGGTTTCTCTTTCCACTTGGAAGGATGTTTTCCTTGTTGGTTAAAAAAAAGAGAGAAATGACAGTTGCTGAGGTCAACAAATCTTTTCTTGTATTTCTTTGTGACCACTTAGTACTCAGAAAGTTCAAGGAATGTGGATTTCCATAGTGATACGTAACAATTTTGAACATGCAGTATAAGTGGATGATTATTTTCACTAGTGAGTAAAAAAAAATTGTTTATTCATTATCTAAATGTGATGGCTTTGACTTAATATTTTGTTGTTGCTACTTAATGAGATTTAATAGTAGAATTAAGATTAAGTATTCTATAATCAGCATACTAAACATCTTCATTTTCCTATAGGCTCTATGAGTTAAAGTCTGTTTAATGTCTACAAAAAGAACAACTCAAAGTAACAATAAGACAATGTTCTTTAATGTAAATTGCATGGATAGATTCTCAAAACATTTAAAAACCTTCAGGGTCATAAATCATACCCCAAAACATGCAACCAGATTTTATGTCTTACAATTTGATAATGGTTCTAAATGTATAACTCCTCTAGTTATCCCAGAAGATGAAAATTGTAACTCCCTCTGATCATAATGATTCCTTTATTACACAGGAATCATTTCATATTTGAATCTTTGAGCTGAGAGAATCTGAAACTTTCAACTCTATGTAAAAATCCTCCATTTATCTCTCATTTACCTAAAACCAAATCTATGCATGATAAAGCCTACATTTTGTTTTTGTTTGTTTTGTTTTGTTTTCCCAAGCAAAGCTAAAAATACTGAGAAGATAAGCTTCCCCAACTGACCTTACTCTAGAAATTGGGAACCAAAGAAAAATCAGGGAAGAAATTAGATTTTATCATTTCTAAGAATTCTAGTTTCTCACTAAAGCTCTGATACTCCTGGTGTGAGAAATAGAAAGTTCAGGAGTCCGTTTTCAAAATACAATATTTAGCTTTAAATGTTTTTGGTTTGTGGGGCTGGGGATTGAACCCAGGGCCTTGTGCCTACTAAGCAAGCCCTCTACCACTGAGCCACACTTTACTTTAAATATAAAATTACTTGGGAGTTAAGAAAGGCAGCTGGCAGGAAGAGCAGAATGAAAAGTTACTAGTAGTTAGCACTGGAGTTAAAAATTCACATCCTCTTGACAAACAGGAGGTGAGAAGGAAGTCCCCTCCCACCTGACCAACAGAGATAAAGTGTGTAAGCACCTAGGGAGGTAAGGAAAACTAAAGGTAAATTTCTTTAAATAATCCAATAGGAGACAGTAAAACTTAAGCAACATCAGGGAAGACTGTATACCCCATAGTACTCAGCCAATTGGGAACCAGGGGAGAGACCTTGTGTTCTAGGGGATAAAATGCTGATGGTACCCAAACTGGTTGTGCCTGCTCCTACAGACACCCCCTCTTGCAAGACTGTCATAAAGTAAAATTCCTCTCTTTTGTGATATCTCACGTCTCTTAGTTCATTCTTTGGGTTTGGACAGGTGAGCGAGTTTCCCACACTGATTATAATCTCTCACTAGATTTGAGATTTCTCCCCTTTCCTCTTATGACTATTAACAGTTTCAAGGATTACTTCTATTGCTAAATGAGGGATCTGATGACTAGAAATAAGTAAAATCCAAGTCTGAAAATTGCCCAAGAGGAAAAAGAAGAAGGAGAAGGCAAAAATATCAGCACACACACAATTACCTGCAACACATACTCATATACTACTGAGGTCCAGCACAGGTCTAAATATCATATGGCTATTAAAATTATGGGCATGCTGAGCATGATTTTAAAATCACAGGTAGTGCTCATGCTCTATACTATGAAACATGTAGGAAAAACTGTCAATATATGTTATTATCCATTTTATAAAAGTATTTATATATTGGTTTGTATAATTGTACTAAGTGATACCTTTCATGGGTGGTAATTATTGGTATTTGTTTTCTATGATTTCCCATATTAGGAAAACTATTCAAATGTATAGAAGTTGAATTGTGACTTGATGTAACAAATATTAATGTTTGTTGGCTGGGTGCGGTGGTGCATGCCTGTGATCCCAGTGGCTTGGGAGACTGAGGCAGGAAGATCGAAAGTTTAAAGCCAGCCTCAGCAAAAGCGAGGCACTAAGCAACTCAGTGAGATCCTGTCTCTAAATAAAATACAAAATAGGGCTAGGGATGTGGCTCAGTGGTAGAGTGCCCCTGAGTTCAATCCCAGGTATTCCCCTGCCAAAAAATGTGTGTTAAACATGGGAAGAGAACAAAAGATAAACAGACTTTTTTTTAAAGACCGATGGGTTGACATTCCCCTTGGATCTTTAGTATCTTTTCCATACCCTTTCCCACCCTATGGACTGACATTGATTATTTCTTCTTTTTTAGTTCTGTGACTTCCAGATGGATTCAATCAGGGGAAAAACTGTCAAAAGATTGTAAGTGGAAAAAGAGAGTGGGGTCTGGATATTTATCTGGCCAGAGATTGGAAGTGGCTGTGTCACACTCTGGATGACCACATCTCCTAGTGAGTTGCCCTCTCCCATAGCTCTCTCTTGGGTGTCTAGTAATGGCTCCTTCCCTTCCTTCTCAGGCTTAATTTTTAGTAATGGCTCTTCTTTGTTGTTAGCTCTGGGCACTTCACCATGTCTTTTCATTTTATCAGGCCATTTCCCTTACAAATAGTTCTTCCATTAACATTTTTCAATGATTTTTTTTTTCTTTGCAATGACAATTTGTTTCTTGTTGTGAATTGGATGAATTGAATGAAGTTCAAATTTGTTCTCATTTATTTCTAAACATGCCTATACAGGAACATGGAGTCCAACAAATGTATGCAACAATGTCCTGCACTAGCACATTATCTCAATGGGGCAATGAGGAAGTCCCAAAGCACTTAGATACATAATGGAGGAAAGGGAAAATTGTTTTTTAAAAAATGAGATTTAGAATTTACCCATGCATTTATTTTCAGCCTTAATCTCTATGTTCCCCTAAAAGAAATCATTTAATTTAAAGCTCTTGGCTTCAACTTCTACATAAAAGGCTTCTTTAGTGGCAGTCTGAAAAGTGTACTAGTGAAAAAATAAATGCCTCCTCCCAGATGAGTAAAAGATTGCTCCATTTTTAAAGAATTGATTAGTCTCTACTGTGTTCCAGACACCGTATTAGGCATAGATAACATTGTAAATAAGATAGATTATACTGTGAATAAAAACACCATGGCTCACTTTCATGAAGCTTACAGTCTAGAAAAAGAAGCAAACATTATGAAAATAAATTGAATTTAAAAAAAGATGTTTTTTTAAACATAAGGAACATGCATGTCAGAAGATGTACAACAATGAAACATAAGTACAGTGGTCAGGAAAGATCCTGTTTAAAAAAAAAAGATGAATTATGCTTAATGTGTATTCACTATGTAAAGGTTGGAGAGGACCACAGGGGAATTTGTAGAGATTTCTAAATATAAAATCCTCCAGGAAATGTGCAGAGATGCTTTTGATGGAAGAAGGCATGGTGAGTTTGAGCAAATGAAAGCAGGATCGGTAGGCTAGAGCATGAATTTGCAGAGGGGTAGGCAGTGGCAGAAATGGTGGGACACATGGGTCCCAAGCAATACAATATGGAACTGTATTACAGTGTGTCATCATGTCCTTAGGGCAAAGACAGCTTTCCAAATTCTTTAGAAGACATTAGACCAGAAAGATCAATCTGATTTCCATGCCCCTCCTGAATATGCTGCACGGGTGTTCTGCACAACCACTTACGGAATTTTTCAAAGAATCTGTGAAAATGGATTCTCCTCAAACTATAAATAAATTCAATGAAATTCAGACATTATAATGAAGTGAACAAGTACTAAGAAGGAAAAAATATTTCAAAGAGATGAAGGTTAACAAACACCTGAATTTTCTCTTGGGAATGGGCGCTACCCATTCACCTATTTGTTTTGTTAAAAGAGTGTGTGTGTGTGTGTGTGTGTGTGTGTGTGTGTGTGATTTCACAAACAACTGGATATATATTGTATAGAACTAAATATTTTATATTAATTTTCTTTATTTAACTGAAAAGTTTACTACCCAGAGAAGTTAATTTTAGGACGAAGAAAGTATCTTACTTTATCAATTAATGTAGGATTCCCATTAGCATATAAATTTAATAGAAATAAAAACAGTAAACATTCTTTCCCATTCCATTTTGCTTGTAAATAAGATGATTAGAAAATGCCATTTAAAGGAGTCGTAAATTACTTCATATTTTGGATCAAATTCAGTAAGATAAACAATGTTCTTGTTCTAGAATGCAGCTGTCCACATAAAAGTATATGGATTAATGTAGGAAAACACATTCACATACACATGTTAGTTATTAAGAAGACATAAATAGCTAGCGATCAAAGATTAAGTAATATTCCATTAAGAACATTTTCTTAGTATCCTGAGGCATACTGAAAACACATATTGCCCCTCTATTTTACATTAGACTTTCTATATAAAGCAGATTCTTTCTGAAATATTAAAAGAGTATAGGACAGTTGAACTTTTGGATTATAGGTGAATATTTTCTTAATATGATAAACTACACAGTTCTCATGTACAACTCACATATTTTTTGAAAGTGAACACACCTCTGAAGTAACCACATAAATTGAGTTTTAAAACCTTACCAGAAAGTTAGAAGTCTCCTTCTTTCACCCTCTCAATCAATAACCCCCCAAAAGAGTAATTATTATTTTGACTTCTATCAACTATATTTGGTTTTGCCCTTGCTTCTACTTTATATGAATGGAGTCTATTACTTTTCTTTAATATTATGTCCCTGAGATTCATTCATGTTGTTTTCTCCACAATCTTACGATGTTCCATTTTGAGAACACAATGCCTTTGTCTAATCCTTTTTCAGGATATTTTACATTATTCCCACTTTTGTGCTAGTATTTTCCATGCTTCTAAAATTATTTTGTTTTTCTTGGTGTATGTGGTCCTATTAGCATGACAGGAAGAATAGCACCCTAAAAGATATCCACATCCCAATCCTCAGAATCTTGAATATGTTACCCTGATATGTCAAAGAATTAGTATGATTGTATATGAAATCAAGGTTGTTAGTCAGCTGACCTTAGAATGAGATCGCTTAGGTTAACCAAGTGAGCCTCATAGAACCACAATGGTTCTTGAGGTTGGAACAAGGGAGCAAAAGAGAATTAGAAATATTGCAACACAAGCAAGGCTCAGTCAGCCAGATGTTGCTGGATTTCAAGTTGTAGGAATGGGCTCATGAGCCCAGGAATGCAGATGACCCAGGAAATTGGAAAAGGCAAGGAAATAGATTTTTTTCCTACAATCATCAGAATGAACGCCACTCTGCCACCACTGAGATTAGCCAAATGAGATATATCTCAAACTTCAGTTGTTTCAAACTATAAAATCATAAATTTACGTTATTTTAAGCCACTTTGTGTTAACTTGGGAATTAATAGGGACTAAAATGTACATGGCTATCCAATGAACCAGAAACCATTTATAGATAATCTTAGAATTCTGCAATGCATTAACAAGTTTGTTATAAATAAAATGGCCATATGTGGGTCGGTTTACAAAACTTTTATTATAATTTACTGGTCTAGTTTTCTATCATTGCATCAATATTGCTCTGTCTTTATAGCTGTAGTTTTAAGTCTTAATATATGATGGTATAAGTTTTTAAGAGTTTTGGTTGATGTTGTTTTGACTGTTTTAGTCTTTGGACAATCTTGATGTAAAATTTATAGAAAAATACAGTTTCAGTACTAAAAATTCTGTTGGAACATTGAGATTGAATTGATTTTATACAACAATCTAGGATAAATTGATATCATAAAAATATCGATCCTCCAGATCCATGAATATGGTATAGTTTTACATGTATTTGGGTCCCCTTTGTTTTGACATTGTAATGTTTTTCTGTTTCTTTATGAACATGGTGTCATCTGGATATGCCAGTTTTTACAGGAAACTATTAAATTTCAGACTCAAGTTTTGAAGTATTTTCAATTTATTTTTTCCATTTTGAATCAAGTTATGGCTTTTAAGGAATTAATTTATTTCACATAAATTTAAGACTTTACTGCTATTGAAGCTTACAGCATCCTTTTATTATCATTTTGGTATGTCTCCATTATATTCTTGCTAATTTGGGTCTTTTCTACATCTCTCTCTCTGTGTTGTTTTGTTTGATTGTTTGGGGCAGTATTTCCAGTGGTAATAGTGATAGTTTATCTTTTTTATCTTTATCTCTCCTATAGAATAATACAATACTACAGATAACTATAATGCAGATCATCATCATTTATAGTAGTAGCAGAAAGGAAATGTGGTTCATGGAATGTGATGAGTTCAAGTTATAAAATCACTAGTGTTTAATTGGATGAGAAAATGTAACCATGGTCCTAATAAATTAGAGTTTACAAATATAATCTCATTAGCCAATATTAGTTTAATTTAAAATTTAAGGATTTATATAATTCTCAATGATTGGTGGTAATAAACTGTATTAAGAAAAGTGGGAGGGCTGGGGATTTAGCTCAGTTGATAGGGTGCTTGTCTTGCATGCACAAGGGTCTGAGTTCAATCCCCAGCACCACCAAAAAAAAAATTTAAAAAAGAAAAGTGGGAGACAACAATACAATATATAAATAAGAAATAAATGCTTTAATTTATTTTTTTTAAATTTTTAGTTGTAGATGGACACAATACCTTTATTTTATTTATTTATTTGTATGCGGTGCTAAGGATCAAACCTAGTGCCTCACACATGCTAGGCAACCACTATACCACTGAGCCATAACCCCAGCCTGAAATGTTTTGATTTCTTAAAAGAGACTCTGATTATCTGTAATCCTTACAAAAATCTGGCTTATCTTGTTTTATATTTATATTGTTTATATTGTGACATCAGAATGATGTCATTCAAGTCATATGATCAGATTGTGAACACTAGGTTCTTGGGAATTTCAGGCCTGTGTTATTTCACATATGATATCATTCTGCCCTTAGATCAGCAGATATTTAATAAATGTGAAATTCCCCATCTGTGTAGCATCTTAAATTCTAAATTACTGAAGTAAGAAAAATCTTTAATATCGGTTAGATATCCAGTAATGATTTGTTTTAGGCATATTTCATTATTTGCGTTTGTTAGTTTATTACTCACATTATTTCATTATTTAGTAGTATTACTATTCCTTTACTGGCATTAGACATACCTGCTTTGCCAATATCTCAGCAGAAACAAATATATTGTTCATTACTTTTAAAAATGCAGGGGGTAGAAACAGAAGAAAGTTCCATTCACTTTATTCACTTCAAGTTGTGATTCTTATTATTCAAGTCTTGTATGAATGATGGATTAATATAGGATTTAATATAGAATTATATTAATATAGGATTTAGCAAAAGGCTCTCTTATAATGTATTTAACACATATATAATGAGAGGATAGTTCAGTTAAGCATTTACATCTTACTAATAGTGAATATAATGTATGCAAAATGGATGCTATTATCAAAGAAGTATCTAAAAGAGAAACTTTCTAAAATCATGAAAACTTTGTCAATAGGAAGTATTTTATTTTATTAATTGGATTGGTGTGATTTATTATGTCACACCATGTGTCTCAACCTATAGTTAGTAATCAATCACCACAATTATGAGATAAAGTTCTTCATTTCCATTTCTCTCATACCACTCAAAAAATTTTAGTACTGGGCTGGGGATGTGGCTCAAGCGGTAGCGCACTCGCCTGGCATGTGTGCAGCCCGGGTTCGATCCTCAGCACCACATACCAACAAAGATATGTCTGCCGAGAACTAAAAAAAATAAAATATTAAAAATTCTCTCTCTCTCTCCTCTCTCACTCTCTCTTTAAAAAAAAAAATTAGTACTTATAAATACCAACTCTGTTTTGGTGCTTTCATCTATAAAACCAAATGAGTTTTCAACATATTCCAAGAAAATCAGCTTATAATATATTATCACCTAGGAACTTAAATGATTTATAGGAAATTGAGTAACAATATTATTTTGTAGGGAGACATAATCTTATTTTTTTCTCATATCCAACTGAACTTCTGACCAGGACATTCTGGTAAAAATGTTGTATATCTCTGGCACATATTAATGCTCTATCCACTGTCCAATATAAACCTAAAAGAACTCCGTCCCCTCAGGAGTTCAGGTTGAGGTGATGTTGGGACTGTGGGAGAAGGAATATGGAGAAAGGAGATATTCTTGGTCTCTGTCATGGTATATATACTTCGTGTTCCCCAGAAGCTCATGTGTCAGAGAATGCAAGAAAGTTTAGAGATGAAATGATTGGGTTATAAGAGCCTTAACCCAATCAGTGTGCTAATCCCCTGGGGTTAACTGAGTGACTATAGGCGGGTACAGTGTAGCTGCAGGAGGTCATTTGGAACATGCCTTTGGAGTATATATTTTGTGAGCTGAGCTTAGTCTTTCTCTGATTCCTGGTATGATGTCTTAAGCCATCCTCACTCTATCACCATGATGTTTTATCTCATCTCAGGCCCCAAGAAATGGAGCCTGAGTCTATGGATTAACCTCTGAAACCAGGAGACCCCAAATAAACTTTTCCTCCTCTAAAATTTTTCTTTTTGGCTCTTTTAGTCACAGCAGTGAAAAAGCTGACTAAAACAGTCTCCGTTCTCCTCTTTGGGTAGTGAAACAATAGCTTAGTATATTCATATTTTTAAGTTAATGTAGAAGTATTCAGGAAGAAAAACCAATAGCATTTCACTTTTAACATAATGTGAAAATTGCCCCAACTGGCATCGAGAGAAAGAAAGAACTTACCAAAGTTAACCTTGTGACTCACGTGGGCATTTGTTTTAAGACTCCCGATAAAAAGTGAATATTCACTTCTGCATTACCAAAATAGAAAACAGGACAAATAGGATGAGCATTCATTCCATCGCAATCTAGTCATAAAGCCAAATAGCAGGCCTCCTTGGGGCTGAGTGATAACTACCACTGAGTTACCAACTTGACTATTTGGAGAGAAAACAGAATTTTTCTCCCTGTTTGAGTCTCAGCACTTAGTACAGAGTGAGGCAAATAGGAAATAGTTATGAAAGGCTGTAGAGGGGGGAAAAAAATCACAGTCCCAACTCTACAGGTAATGACAATTGTATGTTTTGAAAAGTTGAAATAGAAGCTTCTCATGAACTCATTTAATTCATACATTAATTCCTAACATCCAAGCTAAGACTTTTCATTTTATTACAGAATAACAACAACAACCAAAAAATCTCAGTCAAATCTACAGGTTTCATTATACAAACCGGAGCCTCTGAGTTCCTCTGGTCTAAGTTGGAAAGTTAATGTAAAACTCCTATAGGCTGCGCTCGTGAAGCTGGGCAAAGCAGTGGGGGTTTCAATTAAAAACCACAGGAACAGAAAGGAATAAGTCAATAAAACCACAGACTTGTAAGTAGTGCACACTAGTTTGCAAACAAACACAGCAAGCCTTCTTAGAGTACGAGTCTATTACGGTAGATTTAAACTGGATGTGTGATGGTGGAGGTGACTATCTCAGCGTGGTTTTCTCTCATTTATTGCACAGGGGGAACACACCTTACATCCTTGGTTCCTTGTAGCAAATGCAATGAGGAAATTAGCTGAAGAAAGCACACTGGAGCGGGAAAAGCGGAAATGACACTAAATCTGCTTTTTAAGTGGGAAGCGCATCAAAGGAAGAGAATTTTACGGCTGAACTCATATGCAATCAGTAATGCTGGAAAATTTGTCTTTTTTTTTCAAATATAGATATCAGGTTAATAGCCATTTAAATTACCTGGTTTTTACTCTATGCTTTCTGAGGATGGTGCTGACATTAGAACGCATTTGTTGGGTAATCAATTGGTTATAGAAAAGGATAATCAGTACATAAAGTATAACAGATTTTACAAGGCTGAAATCAGAAGAGAGGCAGTCAAGTTGAACAGAACATAGGCAGTATATTTAATTTCTAATTCCTGGTACATAGCCCTGTAGATTTTTAAAAAAGCAATGCGTTGTGTATGTAAGTGTTTTGGATAGTTTACCTGGTTGATTAATCAGGCTATATGTGGATTAACTTTACTACCAGTTAACAACTCATTTTAATATATCGATTTCTCATTATGTTTGATCTGTTGATGAAATTAATCTTATTGATTACCTAATGTATTAAGAAGTTATTTTGAAGCTCAAAGAAAACTTATAATATTTTTTCTTAGGAATCATCTCAGTTGACTCTGACAAAAATATTTTCTTTTTTTTTCATAAGTTTAATAATGCCATTCATATAGGGGTAATATGTGTTTTTGTTTTGTTTTGTTTTGTTTATTAGTTGCTCAAGACAATACAATGATCTTGACATGTTATACATTTGATTCCAATAGGGTGTGTTTCTTCCCCCACCCTCACACACACACACATAAACGGTTTATCTTATCCAAACTAACGGGTAACAGAAATAAATCAGTTTTGTCTGATTCCCAGGAATTTGATGCTTACCATATCACAGAGTCTAGTGAAACATGGTGGCACATGAAGCACTTGTTGTGGGATTTACTTTATAGAGGGGCCTTTAAGTAAAAGATAAAAGGTTGGGTGTGACTAAAATGAATGCCTTACTTTCCAAGTTTCCTATGAATAGTAAAGGATATACAAATTGGCATTTCAGAAAATTTAAAGGTTACGAGATGCCCTACACATCCTAAACAGTTAAATTTTTAAGTTTCAAAGGAGTCTAACAGAAGCTTAATCTTCAGTCTTTTGGTTATCTTATCAATCAGTTGTGGAGTTATCTGATTGCCACAATTATGAATTGAATTATGAGTCTGACAACTATGGGCTGTTTTCTTTTGAGGTCAAAATATAATCATAATCTCATTTTTAATGGAATATACCATGCTTGCATTTGAAAACGGAATATTAATAGTTAAACCAAGAATATAGGGCAAATTCTACTATCATCTATTCCCTGCTGCCTCTGGGGTAACTCAGTCCTGTCTCTGACACAAAGTGGGTGTTCTGCAAATAGTAGGTGGGAGGATAAAGAAAATAATTAATTCATGAGAATGGTTGAGATTTAAGCAAATCTAAAAACTATTTTTCTAAGATGTACCCACCTCTGCTTTTCCTTTTCAAACTAGAACTTGTTTCATCATGAAAATCATGGGAAATACCCTGCTCCCTTGGTTACCTTGATTTTGAGATACCATCTCCACCCCATGAAGACATAACAAAGAGCAAGAGTTGAGAAATGGACACCATGAAAAGAAACCCCAAAGTTATATTTTCAGGGAAGGATTGTAATACAGGAAAAATTCAAAACTCATTATTTGATCATGAAAGTCAAGCATTTCTGTGAGAATTTGTAGTTGTTGCAAATTATAAGAAAATAACAACTATGATTAGCCTTTATTCCTAACCTACTAAAATATATAATTAATAACATATCAAATTTTCAATACTGAAATCCCTAAATGCTGCTTAGTTACATGCAGGTACATATTGGATTATTAAAAAGCAGTTAGCACAAAACATGCTGTAGTAGCTGTTGAGTAGTTATTTACCTGATGTAATGTGAATGCAAATTAAAAGGTTAAAGTTAATAATAAACTGAGAAACTAAACAAATTGAGAAATAATTCATTTATCATTTGCTAAATGGCTTGACATTTATTCAAAACAAGGAGTATTGCATATCAGCTCCCAACATAAAACATAGTCAGCTTTATGTATTAAAATGTATACTAATTAAAATCACAAATGTTAAACTCCTAATGTAAACATGGGGATTGGCAGTGTTTATATTGGGGGATATAAAAATTAAATAACAATATACTAACATAATAACAATGTACTGGCCATTGTTGAATTGCTACTTTGTTCCAACATTGTTTAACCATATTGATATCTACTTGCTTCATCTTACCTTACCTAAAGAATTATCATTTTTAGTTCCAAAGCAGACTGGTATCCTGTGCCCAAGATAATATACCTATGAATCAAAAGCTATTTGAACCCAGAGATTTTTTTATTCTCCCCCACATGAAAATGAGTATGAATGAAAACACACACACACACACACACACACAAATGTAGTGTGTAGTGATGTGTCCTAGGAACAGTTTAAAAAGATTGCATCAGCTTGAAAAATTATGTTTTGCTGATAACAGATTAGAAAATACTTGATGGAAAAGGTGGTTTTTGAAATGAACTTCAAAGCAGCAGTAGGATTTCACAAAAAAACAGAAACACAGGGGAAATTGTAGCCTGGCATGGTGGCTCACACCTGTAATCCCTGCAGCTGTGGAGGCTGAGGCAAAAGGATATGGAGTTAAAGCCAGCCTCTGTAACCTAGCAAGGCCCTAAGCAACTTATTGAGGTTCTAAGTTTAGAGACCCTGTTGCTAAATAAAATACAAAAATAGAGCTGGGTATGTGGCTCAGTGGTGGAGTGCCCCTGAGTTCAACTCCCAGTACCTCCCCACCCACCCCCGCCCCGCCCCCAAAAGCAGGGGAGAATGTAACACAAGGAAAAAAATCAAAGTAAATAAAAGTTATTTAGGCTTCTCAAGTTGCTGTTGGCATCTTCCCCTCTCTTCAACTTTTTTCACCAAATATTACCCAGGCTATTTTATGAAAAGAAAGGCATCCTTGAGCCACTTGACAAATAAGTTGATAAAACAATAAAGCAAAGCACAACTGTGATTCAATATCCAAAGAAGCTAACTTTGCTTCCCTCCAAATTAAATAAAATAAATAAACTATATTCAATGTCTATTAAAAACTTGGATAGCATAAGCATGGATAAATAATAATTTGCATGTATATTTCTTCAGCTTGAGCTATACTATTTTATGTTTATGTGAATATGTACAGCTTTATAATATGTAAAGGATAGTATATACTATCATTTTGATCTTCAAAGACCCCAAACTTAGTCAAAGAATAATTTCCTATCATCTATAAATGGAATTCATGTGTCATTGCTAACTTGGGGGATTATACAACAGCTCTGGAAAACTGGGACTATACGAAAATGATATTAACAGAAAATATCAATAATCTAGGGATATACTTCCTGCAGAGAGAAATTTCTTTCTCTTCCTTTTAACCAGTTAGGTCAAACATTTTTATAAGAAACAAAAAGAGTGATGAAAAACTTCCCTTACTTCCACCACTTGATATACATTTTCTAAAAGCCCACCGTAGTAAATAAATTAGTGGTTACTATTGTGTGTATAAGATTGACACTGTGATGAAGTATGAGCCTCCTGTAATGTGACATCCCCTCCAACAAGTTATGGGACTTGGCAAGAAAGTCAGCTCACCAGAGCTTCTTTACAATTAGTGAGCATAACTTTTGCCATATATGCACATGTTTGTAAATACATATATGCACATATGAACATACACACATGCATACATATCTGCACATAAAAATGCACATGTATATATAAGTTACATGCATGCATATATAATTTATACTGATCTCATTTAAAAGCATTTGCTTGGTGATAATTACATAAATGATCATTTCAGAAAACGCAAAGGACAAAATCTATAGAAATCCTTACTATCCATCAAATGCCAACTCAGAGATAATTAATATTTTATGATAGTTTCTTCCAATATTGTTCTATACATATATATTTGTAGTAATAAATATAGCCAAATGAAAAGGGGCATCAAAAACTAAAATTATATGAATATTTTAAAGTCCATTAAATATTCTTAACTATGGCTTGAAGGCTGCTTAACATTTCAAGTATGAACATACAAAAATATTTCACCAATTTCTCATTTGTTGTACATTCAAATTATTGTTTACCACAGTTATAAATAAAGCTGTGACACATCTTTGACCAATTTGTTCATTACTTTCAAGGATCAAATGACTCAAAATTGTATTTCTTTTTCAAAGCATATTAACATTTTTAAAGCCCTTGATGAAGTAGGAATATAATATTTTATCATGGCTGGTGTGGATTTAAATTATTTAAACATGAAGATTATGGAGAGACAGATATTTAGCTTAAAATGTATCATAATAATACTGGATCAAAAATTAATTTTGAATACAATTTTTACTACGACATAGCACGTTCAACCAATGCTCAGAACGTACTTCATACATTTGAGCATACTTTGCATTAACATGCTGTTACATAAACTGGCCGAGAGCTGTGGTTAATATTATTTGTCAAAAAATGTAGAGAATAATTTTAGTAAACGAAATTCAGTCTGAATATGTAAATAGTTTGTTCAACAAAAATAAATAGGTTGAGCTTTATGTTTTATGTACATTTATCAACCGTGTTCACATTGGTATCAAAACTAAATACTTGTGTTTCTGGAAACCATGTGCCCGCCATATCAAGCATCCATCTAAAACTCCTGAGGCATACATGGCACTCATCACCAGCAAACCCCTCACAGCCCAGTGATCTCACCACTGCCAGCTGGCTGGGCCCAATGGATAAATAAGGGAAAGGCTTTCCATGCCTGCCATGGGAACCGTGGGCTGGCAGTGAGCCCCGTAATCTTGATAGCCAACTGGCACCTGGAAGCTCCTTAACTCTCAAAGGGTTAGCCATGCACACTGTGCCCAAGCCATCGGCTCTGGTTGCTAGGGAGCCTGTGTTTGGAAAGGCATTCTTCCAGCGAAGCAAGCAGAACCCTCCCTTCATGAATAACAGCCTCATTCACAGGTTCAAGCATGTCAGTAAATGCAGAAATAGGAAGAGCTGGCATTGATCCTGGGGGGGTATTTGCTCATTCTATTTACTCTTTATTTGTTGACTTTCAGATGATGCATTTTTAAAAGATATTCAGTAGAATTCCCACAAGGTGGTAGACTATTCAGCTCAGTCTGTCTTCACAGCCCTATTTCATGATTGTGGTATGACCCATGAAGAGCATCTCTATCCATTCTCAGCAAGGTACAAGATGAGTTGACACAGATAGGACTATGCCACTACTAAGAAACTACATCTTAGATTTTGGGAAAGAAAAAAAGAAAAGAAAAGAAAAGATCCAAAATGACCCAAACCATTGATTTTCAACCTTAGCAGTGAAAAAGAGTTAGTGAAATGAGAACTCTGTACATTTTTTTTAAACTTTAGCTATTTATTATAAAAACTTTCAGGCTTACGAAAGCATAAATAATATACTATGAACCTCCACCTATCCATCACCCACCTTCAATCATCAACTGCTTTTTATTCTTTTTCATTCTAACCATTGTTGTTGTGAAGCTCACAACGAACTGTAGTTCTACGACAGAAATCTTCACTAAAGAAACTGTGGTTGTGTTCCATATAAAGGAATAGATGATACCAATTGATTGATAATTTTCATAAGTCAATTCACACACATTAAGTCTACTGAATTTTTGTTAGTTTAAAAAGCCTTAACTTATAAAAATAATCAGGTTTCTTTTTTAAAATGTGGTGGATGGATTGCTATAGTTCTATAAAATTAAATTTTATCTACCTACATCGGATACTAGGCAATTAAATCTAGGTACACTTGGTCTGAGAACAAGGAAAATAGCAAGTGAGAGAAGGATCCATGTGTTGTTCTTCCTGAATGTCTATTTATTACCCTTGTGTTGTTCTCACTATGGCTGCAAAGTGTTTGAAAGTGTGTTCCAAGTAGATCAAAGTCTTTATGCTCAAGATAGGTTACTCATTAGTAGCTACATGATGTCAGTATCCAAAGGCATGTTGATAAGGTTGTTCTGCCCATATCTGGGTCAACAATAGCCATGGATTATGAAAAGCCTCTTGTGTGCATGTAAATATTTCTTATACAACATTATTTTATCCTCATAACAACCCTCTGAATTGGTTGCTTTTACATTTTTTCTTCTTTTAAAGAAATTTGAAATTATAAAATAAAACACAGCAAAGGCAAATGCAGAGGTTAATGTGTTCTTTTTAAAATATTTTTTTTAGTTGTAGATGGGCACAATCCCTTTATCTTATATATTTGTATGTGGTGCTGAGGATCAAACTCAGTGCCTCATGCATGTGAGACAAGCACTCACCACTGATTCACAACTCCAGCCCAGTTAATGTGTTCTTATAAGACAAACACCCCTGAAACTACCACTCATATCAACAAGTAGAAATTGATCAGCCACTGGGGCTGGGGTTGTGGCTCAGTGGTAGGGTGCTCACCTAGCACATTCGAGCCCTGGGTTCGATGCTCAGCACCACATAAAAATAAATAGATAAAATAAAGGTATTGCATCCAAATACAACTAAAAAATAAATATTAAAAAAAAGAAATTGGATAGCCACTGCTCAAGCAGCTTCATGTGCCCTGTCCCAACCATAGTCCCTTTTCTCCTGCTGCAAATAACCACTATTCTAACTTTCATTGTAATTGGTTACTTAAGGTTCCTTATTATTTTATTGTCCAAATATGTACTTATAGCTATAATAGTCAAGTCTTGCCATTTAAAAAAATTGTTGTCTTTCCAGTTTCTTGTCATCCAAAGTCTCCTCCATCATCCTTTTCTTTTTCTTATGGTTTATTTGCTGAAGAAACCCGAGGTATTGACTTACACAATTTGTCATGGTCTATATTTCATAGATAGCATACTCACAGTACAGATAGCATGCGTCTCAGTCCTTTGTATTTCTTGAAAATTGATGGATGGACCCAAGACCTCCATCAGACACATGTTCAATTCTCTTGGCAAAACTACAGACCGTGTTGGATTCTTTTATCAGGAGGCACATAATAACTAGCTGTGTAGCTTTTTAGTAATGTTCATGGCTGTTGAAGCTCAATGCCTATGTCTACTATTTCATTGCAAAAAGATGATATTCATTTTTCTTTCACTTATTATTTGGAATACTTTTATTAGATGCTTTCCCTCATCTAGTAATTAGTTAATTGTACAGTTCACACAAAAAAGGAAGTGCTTGATTTTGCACTTATCAAATTTGGTTCTTTGTCACTCTGTGATGATAACTAATTTACATACCATGATGAACCCATGGATTTAAATATATTTGATGGTTTTCAATTATTTGTAGTAATTTTTGGTTTGTTTTCATTTTGCACAAATTGCCCCATTTTTCAGCCAGCAGAAGTTTTGTGGAATTGATTCCTTAGTCATTTTTACATATGAGTCCAGTAGTCTTTGACAATCTATTTCCTATTGGGCATATCAAGATTTTTCAAGCACATTTTGTACATTATTTGCTCTGATTTATTTTAGTGGAAGTAACATTTCAAAACCATACAGCTGCTGAAGATGCTCATTATAACAGAGTTCATCATTATTTCCAGGCCACTTTAACGATCAGAGACAAGACTATAACACACACACACACACACACACACACACACACACACACACACACTTTTATAGTAAGATGCTTCAGTGTTCCTCTCCTCTCCATTCAAATTTAGGACCAAAATGTTTTCTTCTTCCTTTGTTATTAACTGCTACATTCTATTTGTGTTTCCTTCCTCTCACACTGAGAAGTCTGTTCTCAATGTCCCAGGAAATGATAAACTATCTCATAATTACTCATTTACTTCATCCAACATTACTCATAACACAATTTCAAAATAGCAATGCTATTATAACAACCAATAGTGTAATTACGGGGAACATTTTCATGATTTCTTTCCCGATTTTTAGAACACTTAATTCCATTTTTTTTTTTTTTTTGGAGAACCTACCTACTGTGTTGCATAATGGCTGTGTCATCTCACATGCCCACCAACAGTGTTCAAGGGATCCTGTTTCTCTGCCTCTGCTCCACACTTACGATCCTTTGAGTTCTTTGACAATAGTCATCTAGTCTGAGGCAGCTTCTCCTAAACAGCATGCCTTGGGGTTGACTCAGCATGGGATTTCCAGAGCTCTCGGGGTCCTGCATCTCTCCTCTCCCTATCTACTCCTCCTCGTTTCTAGAATTTCAGTGGCTATATTTGCCTTGTTGTCCTTTGCAAAAACAAGCTACCTTCCTCATTGTCCTGTTCAGTGGCCCTTCTGTTTGGACACCAGCACCCTACCCCTCCTTCTGCCTCAATCCCTGGACCATTTACATGTCTCCTACAGTTCAAGGGTTCTCCCAGCCAGGGTTCCTGCAGTTCCCTCTGGCTGGAGTTCTTCCACCTGCTGTGCATATGGCTATTCTTGCCTTACTCCTAATTGCTAAAATATCATTTTACCAGAAGTTTTCTGACCACCCAGGATGAAACAACCACCAACAGTTACCTTATCACCTTTAGCCTGCTTTAGCCTTTCCCCTTTAATTCTTAGCACAATATGATACAGGTTTCCTTTCCTTGCTTTGTTAAAACTCTCTTTCTAAACTTTCATGTACATTGCATAGGAAAAGGCACTTTATCTTGTTTGTTTACTGCTGAATCTTCTGTACACAATACTTCTCCTGGCACAAAGTAGATGCTCACTGGTGAGCCCATGAGCTAGTGAAGAAGTAAAGCTGTTCTGACCCCAGAATGTTGCATGCTTCTTGGAGCATCACAAGGTCAAGGGGTCAGGGGTGGGGATGACATTGGAAATGATCTGATATACAGTAAAGACCTTCCAGTTGGTGTCTTAAAATAACACAGATTCATCTCACCTATGTGTGGAGTGTCAAAAAGTGGAACTCGGGAACAAAATGGGAGCTTCCAGAGGCTGAGTAGCGTAGGGATTTGGGAGATGTTGGTCAAAGAATGCAAAGTTTCAGCTAGAGAGGAAGAATAAATTCAAGAGTTTATCACACATCATGGTGCCTGCAGTTAATATGTTATACATTTGAAACTTACTAAAACTAGATTTTAAATGTTCTCAAAACAAAAAAAAATTAAGTATGTCAGTCCATATGTAAAATGCTTATTTAACCATTCTACAATGACATACAATACATATGTCAAGATGTCATTTTATATACCATAACCATATACAATTTTTTATCTGTATGTTTGAAAATAAATTAAAATAACAGTGAAAATAAAATGTTGTGGATTTGTTACAGTGTACTTTCCATTGAGCTTGCTGTGACTGAGAATGGAAAAACTTGCTTCTAAGTGAGTGTCCTAATAATGATTAGACTTGTCATCTAGAACATTTACACATGATGAGCCTCAGCATCCATATCTGTAAAAGAAGGCAACCTTTAAAACTACTATAAAATTAGAAAAGCGATAGCAAATATGAGTGGTTGTTAAAATTTATCAGTGGTTAATGCATTGCCGCATGTAGTGTAGACTACCAAACCTTCAGGTTCAACTGTCAATGTGGGAGATCTGCAGGATGACAAAGAACACAGTTCTTCTCCTGAGGTTAAATTGAAGAAGTGACAATTGTACCTTCCATGCATTTCAGATTTTGTAGGACAGTTTCATTGTAATATCCACTTGCAAAATGGTGTGGAGTGAGGTGTTAAACAGCACGTATTTTTAATTTAAAATCCATTAGCATTCCACATAATTAATTAGAATTTTACACTCCAGTGGCTTTTGGTTCCCTACAGAAAATTGAGCACACAGAATATAATTTGATTTAATTTTTGTTCTAGGTTTAATCTACCTTAAACTTTTAAAAAAAATATCTCAGGAGAAATTTTAACTACTTAAAATTTGGGGGGTTTTGTTTAGTAAACCAAGCATTCTACTCTGGTATACTTTGAGAGGAAGCACAAAGACAAAAAAAAATCATAAAAAGTATAGGTTAAAGCAAAATATTTATTAAAGATTTTAGCATCCAAAATGTAGATCCCATATCCTCACTCTGGCCATATACTTCAGGAAAGTATAGAGAGTTTGTGAAATTTACCTGTCAATTTTATACCCCTTGTCTTCTTATTAGAATTATAGAACTCTACTTCCACATAGGTCTTTTTAAGTTTCAGTCTGTACCACTAAAATGATCTCTTACAAAAGGTATTGCATGAATATGACATTCTTATAGCACATTTATTGTTGCTCAGGAGGCTGAGTACTGGGTCATAATTCCATTCCATTCCAATTTCCAAGAGCCACTGCTATGGGTGAGTTTTCTATTGGATTATTTATCATCATGGGCTTAAATCACTAAGGTTTGAAGGTCCTTGGCCATGACTTTGCAATTATTATAATAAATATTGGCTATTTGGAATTCATTGACTGTTTGGTTTAGTGAGTCCTCAGTCTACTTTTCTTACATTTTTTATCCTAATGTTTCTTTTAATTTCCTTTTTACCATTGTTTATCCTATGCCTACACAATCCCAGAAACTGGCATTATCCTTATAGTATTTGCTAGAGATGAAATTGTATTTATTTATCCTTCACTGGGATAAGGCTTTTCTACCTTGCATGACTTATTTAACATTTAAATTGAGTACAAAATCATGTATCATCTGCAAAATACAATGAAAATATTGCAACATTTTCTATAAAAGGCGATAAATTTCAAACAGGGGCTGAGGTGATATACACTATTTAATGAAACATAGACACATATCCACACAGGTACTGCTGTGCGTGTACAAGTAGACACACATACAAACTTGTGTACTTAAGATAAGTCTACTAAATGGAGAGCTTTGGAAATTCTAATAGAACATAACAACACTGTTGATGCAAGCATCTGTAGAACTAGTGGTGTGAATACTACATTTCATTAAAAATAGTTGAAAGTGGTATATAGAAGGAGGTACAATGATTTTTTCCCCAAATCTTGGGAATATGATAGGTTATAATTTAGTTTCCATATCAAAGTTTAAATGAAAGTGTTGGTAGATATAGCATTTTATAGAATTTAGGCCCATTTTGTCTAAAACAAGGTAGAATTTAACATTTTAAGCCATATATATATATATATATATATATAATGACATATATATGTCATTTTATTGTAAAATGGTGGCCTCAGGCTTAATTTTTGACTTCTCATAAATATTTAATTCAAATGGAGAATAATTCTGTAGTTTACTCTCAATTGTAAACTTTTCTTGAATATTAAGGTTTTTCATAAAAATGAAATATTATAAAATAAGTGAATTAAAAGAGATATAAACAAGAGCAGGTTACTGTGTGGAAAAAGCACTTGTTCATTGGTTTATGTCATACTATGAATATGCTAATAACTCTGAGGATAATTGACACCGTAGGAACAAATATAAACACGTTTAATGAGGTTATTGATTTTTCCCTCATAAATGTTCTTACATACTTCATATTGTAAGCATATCACTAATGATGTATGTCTTTTCATTAGAGTTGGCATAATAAAGATGACAATTAATTTTTAATGCATCTGTTAGTGAAATTTAATATTGAAAAATTAATAAAGCAAGCTTAATTTCATTGCTGAGTCTATTATTAGCATTACGTGTATTAGCAAGCAAATTTACCAATACGAATATTTGATATCAGGCAACTTGGTTAAAAAAGCTGTGGCAATTCTAAATGTCTATGGAGCTTGTAAATAGATAAGTGAAGTGTATTTCCTCAAAAACTAAATGAAAGTCCAGCGCTTTGGAGTGTTGTAATCCTGTAGGACCCATTTCTTCTTTGACATAGAGCATTCATGACAGCTGTACAAAGGTGAGGCTGTTGAGTAAAAGTTTCCTGACCAGGTTTAAATGAATTGGAGGCTGCTCCATAAAAGCCATTGGATTAGCTGTGAAGTCTTCACCAGGCCACTTTCAACAAAGACTGTAGAAAAGAAAATTGTCGTTCCTGTCCACTTCTACCAGCTACTTTAATATACTGTCTTATGCAAGCCTTTTCTCCTCTGGAAAATACATATTATTATCCCCATTCTACAGAGGAGGAAAAACATGCATCAGTTAAATTAAGAAATATTTGATGTTTCAGTTGATGGAGTCCCAATTCTAGAACAAATAGGTCTCATTCCAGCATTCTTGTTCTTCCTAACTGGAAAAATCTAGGGCCCCCTTTTTTTTCTTTCTACAAACTGCACTTGAGAAAAATGACAAATGTGTTAAGATTCTGAATGGGATGAATCAGTCATTTTATGAAAGAAAATGTTAAGCTCAGAACACTTTCCTTGTGTGATTAAATCTAGCACAGATTTTTATTTTATACCGATTCATTCAAAGACATTTTGAAAAGTGGCTGTCAGGTAGACTATGCATCTTTTTTCTTCCTCCTCACAATACATGACACAAGTATCCCTCTGGTCTATCATTTGTAGCTATTATATCTCTAGGAAAGCATTCATTTTAAATGGATGGTGTGTTGCTAATTTGCAGCTTTCCGTGAATACAGGCAGAGGATCTGAGAGAAGACAAATAGATGAAACAACACAACAGCCCAGTTTTCTCCATCCAAGGTGGAATAAAGCCTTTCAAAAGCTAGAAAATTCATAGAGGCACAATAATATTGAATATACTCTTGACATGGCTGTTAAGAGAGGAGAATAAAACAGAGTAAACACACAAAAAAATTTGTATCAGTACCACAAGTTTTCTTATTTTCCAATATTAAGACAAATGCCTAAAAATAATACATCTTTATCATTTATGGATTCAAGTCATCCATTTATTCCCTTCGTTTGTTCATTTATTTAACTTGGGGTACAGGATGAGGGTTGGAGGTCAGAGAAGGCTGAAATACATATGAAGACTGACTATCCCTGGAGCTTATGATGCCTCAAAAGGAAACTCAATATCCTGCACAGAATCAATGTACATGATTTAAATCACAGGTCCAGCACTCATTAACTACTGTCTGTGGAAAGGTGCTTTAACTCACAAATTTGTATAAAGAAGACACTGATATTATTGAACATAGAGAAGGCTAGCAGATTTTTTAAAAATAACAATAAAGGTAAACTAATAAACAAAATGTACAAGGGAAACCAAGAGAAAACTACTAAAACAATGAATAGTAAAATACTAAAAACATTTTTAAATTAAATATGGGATATAATTAAACCAGATATATTGGTCATATAAATACAGACAGGCTGGGAATAACTCTGAAAAATTATAGGATGGACACATAGAAAATGAAAGCTAACTAGACTCACAAAAGAGAAAAAGCAATGAAAGTTGGTCTCTTGACAAGGTAGATTCAGGCAAAAGAAAAGTCATCACATTAGATTAATAAAGATAATTTAAAGTGCATACAGCACTACACTAAAACCCAAGTAGCCAAAGCAATATGAAGCACAAAGAACCAAACGAGGGGGCATCATATCACCTGATTTAAAAAATCTACCACAAATCTATAGTAATCAAATAGCCTGATATTATCATGTAAACAGATAGGTCAATGGAGTAGAACAAAGAGCCCAGAAATAAATTCAAACATGGATAGTAGATCAATTTTTAACAAAGATGCCAAAACACACAGTAAGAAAAGGACAGACAGTCTCTTTAATAAATGGTGCTGGAATAACTGAAAAACCAAATACGGAAGAGTGAAATCAGACTTCATCTCGTAGCTTACACAAAAAAGTAACTCAAAATGTATTGAAGATTTAAATGTAAGATCTCAAACTGTAAAACTACTGGAAGAAAGCTGGAAATTACTAGAATAAAAAATAGGGGAAAACTTTCATGATATTGGTCTAGGCGATGATTTTTTGGATAGACCCCAAAATCACAGTCAATAAAAGCAAAAATAGACAAACAGGATTGTAGCAAACTAAAAAGACTTCTACACAGCTATGGAAATAATCAACAGTGAAGAGACAACTTATAAATGGGAGAAAATATTTGCAAACTATATATCTGACGTGGTGTTAGTATTCAAAATATATAAGAAATTCAAACTCAATAGTTAGAAAACAAATAGCTTAATAAAAAAATAGACGAAGAACCTGAATGAACATTTTTCAAAAGAAGACATACAAATGGCCAGTAAGTATATACAAAAAATACTCAATACCATTCATCATCATGGAAGTGCAAACTAAAACCACAGTGAGATAGCACCTCACCCTTTTTAGAATAGCTAAAGATGAAAGATAAAAAAAAGTGATGAGGATTATGTGGAGCAAAGGGAAAGAATCAAGAAAATGTAAATTTAAAAAGAAATGGGTAAACCCTCAGAATTTGGAGCATGAAAAATACTTCCAGGTGCCATGAAGTAAAAAATATAGTGAAAAGATGCAGTTCTGAACATATGAGAAGAAAAGCATCTTGAATGTTAATCTGACACAAAACCAAGACCGTGCTTTAAGTAAATCATTAGGCAAGAGGTGAGGATAAATGAAGCACCCTGACAGCTCTTCCTTCTGCAAATGATAGCTTCCAAATGATGCCAAAATGTAATCTTTCTGTGGGTGCAGCAGGGACATCAATGGGTACTATTTTTATACTTCCTAGATGGAATAACCCATTTAGAGAACAGGCTTTGTCAAAGATAGTACAACCATTATAGAAAAGTGTGGAAGTTTCTCAAAAAATTAAAAATAGTACATTCATATGATCCAGAAATCCTGTAACTGAATATATATCCAAAGCAACTGAAATCAGTATGTCAAGAAGATATTTACATTCCCATGTTCATTGTAGCATTATTCAAAATAGCTCAGGTATGGAATAAACCTAAGTGTCTACCAAAGAATGAATGGATAAAGAAAATATGATAAATATTCCCAATGAAGTAGTAGTAAGCCTGTAAATTTGTGATAATATGAATGAATCTAAAGAGCATTGCTCATTAAATGATATATGCCGGGCACAGAAAAAAAAATATACCACTTGCAAGTGAAATGTAAAAAAGTCAAACTCTCAGAAGCAGAGTAGAACAGTGGTCATGAGAGACTGTGGGTGACGGGAGATATCGTGGAAATGTTGTTCAGTGGACACAATATTTCATTTAGGAGGAATAAGTTCAAGAGATAAATTCCACATCAAGACTCTGGTTAACAACAATCTAAATCATACTTCAAAATTACTAAAAGAGCAGATTTTTTAAAAATTGTAAGTACTGAGGTAATATACATGTTAATAGCTTGATTTTGCTATTCCACGGTGGACTACTATGATTTGATCTTCAATGTTCCCCAAAGGTTCCTGTGTTAAAAGACTTAGCTCTCAATTGATGGCACTACTGGGTAGTAGAACCTTAAGTAGTGGCGGCTACTGTCATCAGGGCATGTGCCATTAAAGGGGACATGGGGACCCGAGCTCCTTCCTCTCTCTGTCTCTCAGCTTCTGTGAAGTGAACATCTTCACTCCATCATGTGTTCCTTGCCATGATATACTGTCTCATCCCATCTCTGGATAAACACATAACATTTGTAAATATGCATGGGCCAAATAATGTCACATCACTGGTGATTAAGCAAAAACATATAAATGGTACCAGAGGGAAAAATATAGAAATACAGAACAAGGAGAAAACTCATTCACAAATCTCAGGCCATGGAATATTGAGTGCATAAAAACCAATTTAATAAAAGATAAAATGATGTAATTAAATAAGATAAAAAGATGTAATTAATAATATGTTGAATGTCTTCTCTGGAAAAATACACTTTCCTTTTATATATTCATAATAATCTCAAAACATATATGCTATGAAGAAGTCATTAATAAGGTTTATAAATGTAGAAATAAGATGGCATTCTTTAATTAGATGCAATAAAACTAATAAAATCAGGAAATAAAGTATCCCTCACACCTGAAAAAAGAAGAGTTTATTAAGAAACTCATATGTTCATTAGAACACAAACCAAAAACTGCAAAAAAGTTTAGACTTTAATATCATTACAGTGGTTCATACCAAGTCGTGAAGTATAAATAAGGACATTCTCAGAGGAAAACGTGTAGCCTCAAATTTATATCTAAGTCTTAGGAAAGAAAAACATTTTAACATGAATGAGGCAGGAAAAAGGGATTAACCTATGTAATTTTGTAAGATTTTTTAAAAACTGTACATAAACAATGGACCCCAGTTGGTAAATTTGTTTATCACATTAGCAATTAAACTACTTTTGGGGTGTACTAGGGATAAATAAATAAGTAAATAAATTGTAGACACAATAGGAGCCAGGTCAGAGAAAAAAGCTCCCCACAAATGAGATGGGAAGACCCGAATGAACACTATGGATCTAGATCAGAGCTGCAGTTTCAGTATAAATTCATACTCCTCTGTGTGTAAATACATATGTGTATATCAGACACACACTTATCTCAGACGTAGTAATGTAAAACAACACAGGCATTCTAAACAGGTTTGGAATTTGGAAGTCTGAGATAGATCTCACTGGGTTAAAACCAAGGTGGTGGCATCCATGTGCTCCTTCTGCATGCTCTAGGGAAATCTGTTTCCTTACGGTTTCTACCTTCTAGAAGCTGCTTATATTCTCATCTTTAACCCAGCAGCATAGCATCTTCAAACCTCTCTCTGACTCTGACCTCCTCTGCTGCCATCTCCCTTTTTAAAGGATGCTATGATTATACTGACCTCGATGAACCAGAATACATTTCTAGTTTAAGGTTAACCGATTAGCAACCTCATTTGACCTGAATTCTCCCTTGCTGCCATGTAACCTACCATATTTACAAATTCCTGGGATTAGAACATGGCCATCAAAAGCAGACCATTATTCTGCCTGTCAAAATACCCAAACTCTATTGTGAGGGTATTCTCCCAAAACTGTAAAAAACAAATAATCCCAATGCTTTTGAACTGCTTCACAGCATGAAAGGAAGTAAAAACTTAATTATTTCTTTTAATCAAGCATGATAATGTTACTGAACTTGGCAATGTTGGCCCCCAAAAGATAATAACTAACAAATCTCATTTCAGATCATCAAAGACAACATCTTAAATAAAATAAAAGCAATTAAGATTCAGTAGCACATCAAATACATCATGACCAAGTGTTGTTTCTCTTCTTAAAAAATAAAAAAGTTTTTTGCTACAGTTTTTATTTTTTAAAAACTCTCAAATATTAATATTATTGTGATAAAATATGTATTAACCCAAAAGACACCATCATACTTAATGGAGAAAAAGTAAAACACATGAAATACAAAATTGTAGGAGGAAATAAAGTTCTCATAAAGAACTAAAAAAAATCAGCTAAAACCACTATGAAAACTAAAAAACTCGCTAACTTATCAAGGCTCAAGTTCAATATTTCAAATAATACATTTTCTATTATTTCTGTAAGTTATTGCAACAAGTAAAAAGATGTAATGAAATGAATATCTAAATTTATGAAATAAATATAAAGACTGTGAGAATAAATTTATTAAGAAACATCTATGAAAACTATATGGAAAAATTTGTCACATACAATAATTATATGTTTATTCAAAATATCTAAGGGTATCAATGATCTCTAAATTATAAGACTGCAATAAAATATTAATAATTTCATTTAATTTGAACTTAGATAAGTGATTTAAAATTTATATGGATCAAGATCATAATAACATACAACTCCATACCCACCATGATTATTAGAATTAAAAACTCAGAAGATAATAATAATTATTGGCAAAGATGTAGAGAAATCAGAAGCCTCCTACACTATCCTTATGAAAATAAAGTGTTCGGCCATCTTGGAAAATTATCTAGCATTTCCTCAAATGATTAAACCTAGAATTACCATATGATTCAGCTATTCTGCTCCTAGTTATCTTCCCAAGAAAAAATATTTATCCTCATGAAATCTTGTACATAATTGTTTATAGCAACATTATTTATGTCACACAAAGGACATAAATACACACACACAAACAGTGATTTTATTTATATAAATTTATATATTTATATAAATAAATAAATAAATAAATATATATATATACACACACACACACACACACACACAGAGTGTCCAAATGCAAATCACATACCAGGACAACCCAAATGTCCATTAAATGATGAATGTCCTATGGGAAATATCCACACAGAGGATGTCATTCAGCTGTAAGGAGGAAGGAAGTCCTGCTGCATGCTATGAGATGGATGGATCTTGAAAACACTGTGCTAAGTGCAGGAAGCTAAGCCACAGAAGACCACACATGTGGTCTCATTCATATGAATCTTAGGAATAGGGACATCTATGCAAAAGAAGGTAGAGTGGTGGTTGCTTAAGTTTGGAGAGAAATGGGTGGGTAAGGAGGTGATAACTAAAGACTACGTGTCCCTTTCCAATTTTACAATCAATCATGGTGATGATCACACGGACCTGTGATTACACTGAAAACCATAGAACCATATGCTGCTAATGGGTGGATGGTATGATATGTGAATTCATCTCAATGAAGCTGTTCAAATAAGAATAAAAATGAATGATCAAAAATGGTGAGGATAAAAACTCTAAAAGGAGTACTTAGTCCATTTAGAAGGAAATTGTGAGATTATGATATTAGCTCATGAACAAAGGGCAGATGAAGGGAACACAATAAACAGACTCAACAGAAGCACTATGAGGATAGAAAAAATGTTATAAGGGGTAAATTAAATCAGTGAGAAGAGGCTCTTCAAAAATATACGGACACTAGCTACAGGAAAAAGTAAAATTTGCTCCACATTCGTATCTCTAACACAAATCAGTATCAAAGATTTCATTGTAAATATAAGATAGTAAAAGTAATAAAAGAAAATGCTGGATTCAAATTATTTTATAATCTCAGAGAAGGAAGCCTTTTTCTAATGCTAGTCATAACAAGTAATGAAAAATTAATAAATTAAAAGTAAAAATTTAGCCCTGTACAGTGCTGCATGCTTATAATCCCAGCAACGTGGGAGGCTGAGACAGGAGGATATCAAGTTCAAAGCTAGCCTCAGCAAAAGCAAGGTGCTAAGCAATTCAGTAAGACCCTGTCTCTAAATAAAATACAAAAAAAAAAAAAATAGGGCTGGTGTTGTGGCTCAGTGTTTGAGTGCCCGCCCCTGAGTTCAATCCCCTGTACCACTCCTCCAAAAGTAAAAACTTTCATGGTTAAACACACACAAACACACACAAGCACGAACAGTGATTATATATATATTTGGACACAGAGTGTCCAAATGCAAATCACATACCAGCACACCAGGAATATTACTTACAAATCACTAAACAGAAAAAAAGCTAATTTTTCTAGCATACAAAGAGCTCCTACAAGCAAATACAAAAATTACTTTTAAAAAATTGAGCAAAGAATATAGAGAAGTATGCACAGAGAATGAATATTTAATAGTCTCTTAATTATGAAAGGATGCTTATGGTACTTCACAATAAGAGAAATAGAATTTTAAAACAGACTTGGGTATCACATTTTTTCATATTGGTAAATCTTTTTATGTACAATAACACACAGTATTGACAACACAATTGGAAATAAACCTTCACAAATTATTGAAGGAGAGAGATAGGGGGCATAGTGGTAGGAAAGATGGTAGAATGCAATGGTCATCATTACCCTAAATACATGTATGAAGACACAAAGGATGTGACTCTACTTTGTGTACAACCAGAGATATGAAAAATTGTGCTCTATATGTGTAGTATGAATACTAATGCTTTTGTTGTCATATAAAACAAATTGAAATTAAAAAATGTTATAAACATTAAAAATTTATTGAAGGAATTCTAATTTGACAAAATTCTTAACACATGAAATTTGGCAGTATCAGAATAAGATATTCCCTTAACCTTTAGCTTCTTATAAACATTTTCTGTCACATGAAATAAAATGTGTGCTTATTCATTGTGGCATTGTAGTAACAACATTTTGGAAATAATTCAAATTTCTGTCAAAAGGGGATAAATTGGGCACATCTACATAATGCAGGTTTTTTGACTTCAGTAGTAGTAATATTTTTGAAGGGTGATAAACTGTCCTGGGCATTGTGAGGTGTTTACCAATATCCCCGGCTTCTACCCATTAGATACCAGCAGCAGCCTCACGTTCCTAATTATATCTATTTAAATTTTCACCAGACTTTGCCAAATGTGTCATCTAAGTCAAAATTTCTCCTCTAATAGAGATCCTCTGATGGACTGAATACTAGACAGATATTTTTATAAATTGAGAATACTCTGTGCATTGAATTGAAAAGACCTAAAGTATGTATTTTATGAAGTGAATAAACCACTGTCATTTTTGAATGAAAGATAGGAAAGAATTACTATTCACATTTAGCATATATCCTTAGCAAATGTTTTGTAAGAATTCAAAGGAAACTAAGCACAGTCTTTACCTATTGGTTGGAAGATAGGTAACGGTGGCAAGATGGAGAGGGAGATTTTGGATTGTTAATTTATGATAGATTTAATTTTTAACCATAGAAACATTTACATAAATAAGTACATTGCTCAAAATTGACAAATGCATTTGCCCAGTCTTAATAATCATCAATTATAAGAGTGTTGGATCTTGATTTCCCTCTTAAGCTACTGAGAATCCTTAAGTGGACTGGAGTTTTCTTTGCCATTGGTGTAGGCTCCCAAAACACCTATATAGTCATTTGATGTTTTTATAAAAAATTGTATTTTTAGTTCATTTTAGTTATACATAATAGTTTGTTTAATTTTGACATAATTATACAAACATGGAATAAACTGCTCCAATTCAGTTCCCAGTACTTTCCCTTTCCCATTCTTCTTACATTTCCTGTTCCATTTTCTCTGATGATCTTTCTTCTATTTATTTATAGTTTTTTTCTAATTAGTACATTATGGATATACATAAAAGTGAAATTCACTGTGGACTATTCATATGTGTCCATAGGAATGTTTGATCAGATTTCATTGCACTGTTCCAACTTTTTCCTGTCCCCTCTCTCTTCCTCAATCCACTTCCTCTACTCCTTTTTCTCTCTTCTATTTTCATGGGCTCTCCACCACTTTCTTCTCCCTTATTTTGGTTTACCTTCTTCCTATGAGAGAAAACATTGGACCCTTGACTTTCTTCTGGGTCTGACCTATTTCGCTGAGCATGATGTTCTCTGATTCCATCCATTTACTAGCAAATGCCATAATGTCATTCCCTTTACGACAGAGTAAAACTCCACTGTGTATATACATCACATTTTCTTTAAGGCATTCATCTGTTGAAGGGCATCTAGGCTGGTTCCATAGTTGAGCTATTGTGAATTGTGCTGCTATAAACATCGATGTGGCTTTATCCATATAGTATGCTGATTTTAGATATTTTGGATACACACCAAGAAGTGAGATGGCTGGGTCATATGGTGGTTCCATTTCTAGTTTTTTAAGGAATCTCCATACTGCTTTTTGGAGTGATTGCACTAATTTGTAGCCCTACCCACAACATATGTGTGTACCTTTTTCCCTTCACATCTTTGCCAACATTTATTATTATTTGTATTCTTGATAATTGTCATTCTGACTGGAGTGAGATGAAATCTACTTTTTGTTTGTGTTCCCCTGATTGCTAGAGAACATTTTTTTTCATATATTTATTGGCCATTTTTAGTTATTTTTTTGGGGGAAATGTCTCTTTAGTTCTTTGGCCCATTTGCTCATTATTTGTTTCGTTTGGTTTTCCGTGTTAAGTTTTTTTGAGTTCTCTATATATTCCGGATATCAATTCCCTGAGAGAGTATACTATCTTTATTCTAGATTCCCTCATAAATCAGAATGGCTTCTCCAACAGTAGCTTTATCCTACTGTCTCTACTGAGCAGTCTGTAGTCACCATAGTCCCACCTTTCACTGGGTTCTGTTGCCACCATTATTCTTCCCATCTTCCAGCCCTTTGTACTAGCGTCTGAAATCCCTTCCCATTCTCAATTCCCTTACCATCTCTACGTATGAGCCAACTGGGGAAAATTCTGCTTTCTGTTGAAACTGAACATTGAAAATAGTGTTTCTTTCTAAAATTTCAAATATTAATATAACAAAAAAAGAGACTGAGGGACATTTATTCTTCCTGTAATTCTCATCTCAAACATATACAAGCAATATCATAAATCTATTATTAAAATAATAACACTATATGTGTGAATATACTCATATGACTAACAGTGACTTCCTTTCATACAGCAAATTACAAACCCCTTTTCTGGAGAGACTGGGCTTTACCATTTTCATATTTGTATTTTTATTTCAATGCAAAAGAACTGAAAAAAAAGGACTCGGAATCATTGTTTACTATTTCTTAGGGACACGTATAAAAATAGCATTTGCTTTTAATCAATATTACAAATGCTTGCTGAAAGGGGGCTCGGCCTTTGCATAAAGTTCCTCCATCAATTTGTCAACAGTATTTAAAAGTTTCTTGAGCTGAGAAGCACCAAGAAATGTTAGAAATGAGGGAGAGGAAAGTCACTTGTAAACTAATAAGGCAGCTTCTTAATAAGGATTGTTTTCCATCATATAATTATCCTGCGGGGGTTTGGCAGGTTCAGTTTTAAATGGCTGAGAGTGATCGGGGTCGGCCACCACGTTCCTGTGAGGTGTATTCACGACATACATCTTCCTGTTGGATAGTTTCCCATGAAATTCTGTCGTGGTCCTTAATGACACATTAGTGTGCAGTGCCATTTGTTATTTCCTTCCTGGGTATACATGTTTGCATGTCTGTTCAGGAGACATTAATGAAAACAAAATATCCCCATCACAGGCCGCAGGGAACTCCACTTGGCTGTGTGCCTTCTCTACCTTTGTTTTTTGTTTGCTTTTTACACATTCTCAGGCACTCTTAGAAAAAACAAGTGCCCTCTATATTCTCTGGTCATAGGTCTCTGGTTCTGCAGCCTCACTTTTAAAAGTGCCTGTCCTTTCCTTTCACAAATAAGAGTTGGCAAAGAAAAAAAAAATTATACTGCCAGAAAATTATGTATTCAAATGCTCACAAAATGCCTATTTTATCAAAAACTTGATTATTTAAGTATAAAATGAACACTTTTAAAAAATATGCATTTTTTTTTAGTTGTAGGTGGACACAATACCTTTTATTTTATTTCTATGTGGGGCTGAGGATCAAACCCAGTGAGTGCCTTGCACATGCCAGGCGACCACTCTACCACTGAGCCACATCCCCAGTCCTAAAATGAACACTTTTTTAAAAAAAAAACAAACACTAAAACTAATGAACATTAATATAATTAATATATTTTGGGCATATTAATATTGCACAGTATCTCTAGAAAGTAGAAATAGATGTGTAAACCTTGGACATTGCTCCGGGTTTCTGTATTTTTCCACAACTTTCTATGTCAATTTTCCACAATAGGTTCAGTGACTTGAGAATATTTTAATAAGGAGCTAGACCAGTAGAAGAATAGACTTTATGTAGTATATATAAATATATTTTATACAAAAAATATACTACTAGTTGTAGTTGAAAAACACTAGCTTTCTCCTAAAGCTTTTTGAAAGCTTAAGCTGGTCCTCAACTCTTACTAAAGTCCAAATCCTCAACAAAATTGGTTGTGTTAACTTCAGTTTTCTTTCTGATCATTTCCCATCTGCCATACTATGTTTCATGCATAATCAATATCATGTCTTCTTTCCTGATCCCATGTCTTCTGAAAGTATAATTTCATGGAGTAAAATTCCTGGTTCCTATCCTTTAACTCCTGGAAAACTCTTCTTTCCCTGATTTGGGGCTAGCATTATTGCCCTTCCTTGTGTGATTTGGGTCTTTCTGAACTCACCCAGGCAGATAGAATCGCCTCTTTTCAGCCATCTCAGGGCTGGGCTTACTGTGTCATGAATCTTACCATGCTGTGCTGCAATTATATGTATTTACAGTGTTTTATTTACTTGTCATCATGCTGAGCTCTTGAAGCCCAGTATGATGTCTTTCTGCTAGACCTGATGAATATAAAAATGACTGTTGAGAGTAGAGGTGTGGTTGAGGAGTGGCTGCCAATTCCATCCTACAGATAAAGAAACGGGGGCTTTAGACAGATTGACTAGTCGCACCACGAGTCATATAGTTAGTAAAAAGCCAGCCAGGACTGAGAGCCAGGATTATGTAAGTGGGTTTTTCGTAGTTGACATAACTATTGAAAGAAATATGGTTTCACATGTGCTAGGATCATTTCCTCTTATGCTTTACCCTCCCTTCTTCTTCATTATCATGTAAAGCAATAAATATTACTGAGAGAAAGAATGCATGAATAAATACAAAGATAAATGACTGAGAGGCTTGCCTGAACTTACATAATCTCTTCAAACCCATTTTCTCATCCATCAAATGGACAGAATTATTCTCTTACTGTTGAGACCCTAGAGCTAATTTAAAATTGACGTAGATGATGCTATCAGAATTCATACATGTGTATGTATATGTTATATACATTAATATATATCTTACACAACTAGATTTTTGGGAGGTGGGTTACTGGGGATTGAACTCAGGGGCACTTGACCACTGAGCCACACCCCCAGCTCTTTGTACAAGGTCTCACTGAGTTGCGTAGCACCTTGCTTTTGCCAAGGCTGGCTTTGAACTTGTGATCTACCTGCCTCAGCCTCCCCAGCTGCTGGGATTATAAGCGTATGCTACCACACCCGGTGAAACTAGATCTTGTTATTTAATAGAATATGAAATCTCAAAGTTAGTCTTAGAGGTAAATCTATATTGGTGTATCTTTGAAGATTCATTCACATTTAAACACTTTGACATCATTTCCTTTATTTTTCATAAGGAGTTTTTACATGTCTTTAATCTTTTAATTAGGATAAACCCAACGCTATAAAAGTTGCCTGAATTTTCAGGTATCTTTTAGCTCTATCTTAAAAAAAATGCTTTGTTACATTCTTTTTTACCTTAAGGTTGAGGAAAAGGAATAGAGAGATTCAAAAGTGCTTTTAGTCATGATAGTTGGTGTGAAGATGATAAAAAATGTATTCTCCAGTATTTCTCATCACAATTAGCAATAAAACTATATAAGAGTAGCAAAGCATCAAATCTCGT
Organism: Urocitellus parryii; assembly: GCF_045843805.1. Lineage (NCBI taxonomy): Eukaryota > Metazoa > Chordata > Mammalia > Rodentia > Sciuridae > Urocitellus > Urocitellus parryii. The sequence goes on along the minus strand of NC_135545.1, from coordinate 35,228,453 downwards.
TGTCCCAAATTTTTAGCCTTTAAGAAATTTAATCATTTCAATCTTTATTTCACAAATTAGGAAACCGGAGCTCAAGAGTATTCATTCCTCACAAGATTTTTTTTGAAAATTCGATGAGAAGGTATAGATAAAAAACAATATAGGGCTGGAGTTGTAGCTCAGTGGTAGAGTGCTTTCCTTTTCTGTATGAGGCACTAGGTTTGATTCTCAGCATCAAATATAAATAAACAAAATAAAAGTCAACTAAAAAATTATATATGTCATATATATATGTCATAAATAAAATAAAGGACAACTAAAACATGTAAATATATGTAGATAGAATTTCCTGTCATCCACAGATAATCAATAAGTATTCATAATTATCCTATGGGGAGAAATTAATGAGCTGTAGAATTATGGACTCTGGTGGAAGAGCTACACACAAGGTCTCAGATCTTGATGTGCTTCCTATATATTCTTGATCACAGGGGGAGAATCAGGTCAGGATATTGCTGTTTTCTGGATTAACTATTGGAAATTAAATCCACTGTTTTTTAGTCCTGGAAAATAAGAATCTCACACCCAAACCAACACAACAAAATAACAGAAATAAAAATAGCAACTCCACTAAAACCCTCAAACATCAGACAATTTTCTCCGCCACTTTCTCTTTTCACTTTGGACAATTTTACATAGTCAGAGAACTCTGACTTTTTTCCCTTTTCAAACAAAGAAAAATAATTTTGGCTTAATTTCTAGATCTCAGCTCTGTCTTTAGATAACAGTTGCATGGGAAGGAATAAATGGATGGGATGTTTTTATTAGAGGACATTAGAATTCCCTGATTATTAACATCAACTACCAAAGTCACCAGATTCAGAGGTTAGAAAAGTGATATTTTTGTCTCTGCATCAGGATCTTCCAAACTGCATGTCCTCAGATTCCTTCATCCAGTCGCCAATAGTTCCTCTAGTATCACACAAGTGTTTGCACCTGTTGATTTACACCAAGCTTACCATAAACGAAAACCTCACTTGCAGATGTCCATGTGGTGTTATTGCCTCCATCACAATTTTGCAGGTAATGTTTACATACAAACTAAATATTTTACATTAGTCCTGCTGCTTTTCTTAGAGTTCATACTGGCATTATTGGATCTTGGCTTCTCTGTTTAACGTACCAATCACTCTTCTATTCCCTATACAAGTAAAGATAAAGAGGAGATTTCATTAAGCTTGCTGACATTAAACAATGAATAAGAGTTCGTTGGACTGTGAATTGAAAAGTATTCTGAGGCCAGTTAATATGAGTGTCACCATCAACTAGAGATGCCTGCTATGGATAGGAAATAGCTGCCTATGGGCCATTTACCTACAAATCTGAAATATCAAATAAATCATGCATGGAAATTTTCTGAGTGCCACCTTTACATGGTCCACTTATGCTTTTTGTGGGATGCTTTCTGCTATTATCTACTCCAACTCCCACTTTTTGAAAAGTCAGGAACAACCAGGAAACACCTCCCTTTACATATACCCAAGTCAGAACTCTCACAGAGGTCCTTCCAAAGTCAGATAAAACCATGCATAATATTTGACTGACTAATCATATAAATTGAGGAACGAAAAGGAGTGGATTACATCATACAGTAAAATTAAAAAGGTATTATTTATTATTATGTATTAATAAATAATATATAATAACAATAATACATTATATAACATATATAATGTATTATTGTAAAGGATTTCTATGGATATTATCAGATTCAAGAGAAATCAAATGCAAAAACCCACAAATGCACACACGAGAGATCCTCTGTTCTTTCTATACAAGAAAATTTATATAATCAGAAAATTCATGTGAAAGTCTTCTATATTAATCTGGAGGCTTAATCACACTTGAAGTTAAAAACAAAGACAGTACTTTAAGAGTTCTTCCTTTAAACGAAGCTATAAAGTCAAGTGGTACAAATTATTGTAACAATAGGAAGCTTTTAAGAGATGATAGTAAAAATGATTATAGTCCCAGGCACCAAAGGGCTTCTTATGAATTATTCAATTTAATCAGCACAACTGAGGAAGCAAATAGTATAAACATCCCCATTACACAGAACAGAATATTTATCTGAGAGACTGGACCTGCTGCAGGTCACACCACTGTAACACAGCAGAAGTGGGACGTTACAGCTCACTTCAAATCCCTGACTCATAAAAACTACATGATACTAGCCTGGTAATAGTGTCACACTCACCCCCAATAATTCTTACCTTCATCCAAAGTGAGGTCAACTTCCTGTACTATACATAAAAGGGAGCATGATGCTAAACGTAGCAGTGAAGCAATATAAATCCCCAAAAAAGTTGCATTTGTAAAGATCCAGGGACCGTGCCTTTTATATTTCCAGTGCCCTATACCTCTGCCTTTCTCTCTCAGTAGTTTTATGATCTGTCACTACTTTAGCAGACAGCACATCAGCAAGTTTGCAGGGTAATTTTTTTGGACTGATCTCATTTATGCTTGCCCATTTCTTGCCAGTAACAAATCTTGTAAAAACACTTAGCGTTCCAGGGCTTTTCACAGATAACTCATCTATCTGAAGGTTTAAAAAAGTAATTCACAACATAGCTCTCCATCAAAAGAGGTAATCATTTCCATTTCTGTCTTCATGTAAGATATAATAATTCTGTAATTTATGGGGCCACAGAAGCTCTATGACTTATATCATTTGGAGCATAATGTGGTTTTCTCTGATTAATAGCTGCCATTTATTCAGAGACTGTGCAAGACACTTTATGTTTATTGAATATTCTCATTTAATTCTCACAACAATTGTGAGGAAAGCAATCATTAGCTCCAATTTATAGTTGCAGTAACAATTGTAGATCATGGGGCCAGGTTCAAACCTGGGGGATTTTGATTATTCCGTTAGTGAATAAAGGGGTAGGAAAGCTCATTAAAGGCTGGGCAGCATCTGTTTCATATCAACATTTGCTACTTCATGATTTGTATATTCAACCAACTTTTATAAAGGTTTACCTAGAAATAAAATTATGTGGGATTATTGAATTATTCATCCAGTGGTAGGATGTTTAAAAGGCATCCCCATCCAAAGCAGTTGTTCTGCTGAATGCCTGCCACAGTGATCCTCAAACTTCCAGCCTCCGCCCATTCCATCCCATCACTGGAGACCAGGGTTTCACAACAGTGTCACTATTGACTTTTCAGAGGAGATGAATTCTTGTTGAGAGGGCTGACCTGTGCACTGTAGGATGTCTAGCAACATCTCGACCTCTATCTGTTAGATTCCAGCCCCTGCTTCCTTTAATCATGAGAATCAAAACTAAGACACCGTCAAACATCCACAGGGGAAGACAAAATTGCCCAGAGCAGAGGAAATCTGTTCTAGACTGAAATCTTAATTAATGTATCTTTACAATATTTGTCATACATCTACATTTAGCAATTATATTTTCTTTGGTTAAATATAAGTCTTTAGTCTCTCGGCTATACCAGTAGCAAATGGGACCTATTTCCCTTACAGAATAGTTGACCAGGTCAACATGCAGAATAAATTAATGTATTTATCAAGACAGTAGCTTAAAGAAAATTCTTTAATGGCTTTACAGATAGCCAAATAGACTATTCAAGATTTAATTTTTTTTGTTGTTATTTTGTCAGATATGACCTTAAGAAAAGTGAAATATAAGACTAATAAAAGCCAGAGAGACACACTAGGTTTTGTGCTTATCTAAAAATACCTGAATAGAAAATGGCTTTGACTTTTCTGATAGTCATATATGTGACATTGATTCTCTGCAATGCAAACATCAATACTTTAAGGTCATCTTGTAGGTCTGCTATCTCCAAAAGGGAATCAGAAAGCATTTTTCTCAATGCACAGCATAAATTTTAATATTAAATTTTATGTTAATCCCATTAACCACTTCTCAATCACTCCTAATACTGTATTGAATCAAGATGAGAAAGAATTCCAGTTTTGTTTGTTTATAATATTAAGCAGTAAGTGTTATTGAGTAAAAGAACACACACATGAATGGAGAATAGAAAGTATATGTTAAGTCAAAAGAAAACATCCTCCTCACTATAACTAAAGACCTTAAGGAAGTCATTGTCCTGGACAAGTTTTACAAATTTAAACACCACAAAATCTTTTTTTTTTCATAAAATTTTGATTCTTTACTAATATGCCTATTACTATCAGAACTTTTAGTTGCCTAAAGCATAAACTTACCTAAAATTCCAAAATTTAAAATACTAAGATGAACACAAAATATTTGCCACACCTTGGCAACAGTAAAAGGTGGGAATTATTTACCAATTTGGGGTACAGTGACCACCATAATTTATTCTAGTTTTTAATAACTGGTACATAAATTAATTAGTAAATTGTATAGTTTCACTTTTATCCAAGAATATAAAGTTCTTCTATCTTGGCGTTTAAACAAGGATCCTTTCATCAAGTATGTGCTAAAGAATAGTCATTTTTAGTACAGTACTAAATTATCACCTTGGTATATAGCTTTATATTGGAAATGAATACTATATTTTGTCGTTTGAGATACAGTATTCAACATAGAATGTTTTCTATGCTTGAAATGGTACAGTTTAAGAAATAAGTACTTCATTCATTCTTCTTCTGGAACACAGAAGTCTACATTGCTCAGGTGACTTTGCCTAACTGGTGGCAGGTTTGTGTTTGGGACAATTCAGTTACAACACAATGATGTCCACCACTTCAATAGCTGCCCCTTGGAGGTTGGACATCATGTCCCTCATATTCTTTCTCTCCCATATCTGCCAGCCAGAACCAGGAGATTCAGTGGGAGATACAGAAACTCTAGAAGACTGGGTACATACAAGGATGATTACCTGGTGTTTGAGTGACTGATGGTAGGGACATGCCTCTCCTAGTCTGCACTGATTGAGACAGGGACAAAACAAAACACAAACATCCTTTATTTTACTATGTCATAGAACTGAGAGGGATATTTGCATTTTCAGGCTACTATAAGTATCATAAAACCCACCAATCTCAGGCATTACTTGACAAATACATATGAAAAACATAACAAACAAATGCACATATATTTTTAAATGTGTTATATTACATCAAGCTATGAACGAAATCATCAGAGAATATTTTAAAAGACAGACTTTTCTCATAAATTTCACATTAAAATCTCCAATGGATGGATATAAAGGCTAACATCATTATTTTCTTAATCTATCAGAATAAGTTGATACCTTTTGGGAGTTAAGCCAAATCTCCATGAAGCAGAATAACTGGAGTATGTTTTATTGACCTCCTTAAAATTGCATTTATAAACTTGAATCTGAAACGTTCTAAGGTAACATGGGAAGGATATTGAAATATTGGAAAATTGTTTTCATTGAAATGTAGGGTACTTTATAGGAGGAGACATTTTTAGGATTCAATAACCAAGAATCATGGTACTTTTTCTAACAAACTAGTTGTTTTGACACAATGGACATGGTAAAAAAAATCCATGCTGATGATTCTTGGCTGAGTTTCACATGTCCCTGACAATATCTGGGGGTGTGACAGTACAAAAGCCCAAGAATAAGCACATTCTACATCTTTCTGGATCATCAAATTTGCTCAAAAATTTTTATAAAAAATAATGCCGAAGTTTAAATGTACCCACACATTTATGGTAATATTCACAGTAATTATGGGAAAATTAACATGGTATAAAATTTCCTGCCTTAATTTAACATTATAAAAATTCTTTTGCTCAGAGTGTACATTTCACCCCCAATACACAGGCCAGTGTAGACCTGTACTCTTCTTAGTGCATAGCACATATATAGTATATGTTTTATAAATATATGTTATGTGATGGAATCAGTCTTTTTCTAATTTTATTCTCTTAATTTTCACAATTCTTCTTCATGTGCATGTTTTTGGCTTCATAATAGAAAATATACTTTTTGTTAGTTTTTTCCAATCTGAGGAACACAGAGATTTCATATTATCAGGATTATAAATATGAACATTTTATTTCACATTGGAATGTAATTGTATTTAAAATCACCTCCTTCTCTCTTTCCTGCTCTCAGCAGTTCAGACTTCCTAGTAAGCAAGAAGCAATTGAGTGGGAGATGTAGGTAATCACAAGTCACAGGACACAGGGAGGCCAAACTGACAGGGTTCACAGGAGAGCACACCTTTCTACATACCGAGAGGAAAATTTAGAAATGAGATCTTCCTGTGATTATGTAATTAGATGAAAATCAGGAGCAATATTTGAAGTAGATGCTTATTAATTGATAGATGTCCTATTGTCTTCTAAGGATTTGAAATGGTATAAAAAAATAGCACTAAGGAAATAAACGCTAATGACAAATGGAGGCAGATCACGTAAGAAGTGAAACCAAATGACAAGCATCCTGTGTCCTCATTTTGGGGATCATGGAGTGTGGATGTGGTGATCCAGGGACTGACCACCTAGCTCTGAAGAGGGAGCAGGTCTACACTGGCCTGTGTATGGGCAGGGCGGGTGGGGGTGAACTGGCACACTGAGTGAAGGTTTTCTGTCTCTTAAGCAGAAACTCTGAGCAACCAGTTAAACACAACCCAGTTAAAATCTCCTTTGTCTAATTTCATGTAAAAATAAGTCAAATCAGATGAAGTTTTTTTTTTTTGCTCTACTATTAACATAGATCACAGGAAATATAAAATTGGATCTTATAAACAATGTACCTGTATATTACAAAATTTTAGACCTGATTCGAGTGGAAAATTTTTATGGATAGGGGCATTTTAGTTACCTAGTCAGGGTCCTTTAGTCACATAGCACAAAAATTATAAAATACTTGATTCAAATTCAGCTATTCTGGTCCGGTCCTGTCTCAGTAAGAATCAATGTGCACCCTAATAATAGAATACTGAAACAGGCTACTGGTTCAAATGTAAGTACAAGATTTTGAAGTTATATAATATTTAGAGGTATTTCAGTGCAGATAAAAACTATGCAGGAGTCAAGCTAGAAGGAGAGATATTTAGTGTAAGAAAGTCAGAAATCCTGAGAGAGGGATTTGATGGAAGGCCAGAAATATCTTGCTGCCTTTTTACATCAAACCGTGTAAGTGACATTGTGGGATGATCCTGGGTTCATTTGTGGTCTACGTGGTGGAGCTATGTATTTATGAACAATTCATAGTGTTCCAAAGGACAGTTGATACAGATTCAAGCATAAGAACACAGGTCTGGTATGAAACTGAGTGATTAAAAGCACAGAAATAATTCACAATAACAGAACTACTTATGAAAGTTCTTTTTCTTTATGCCAATTAAAATCGAGGAAAATATGGAAAGAAGAAAACTTTAGAAAGAAGAGGCCTTTCGTGGGGGGGGGTTATATCATTGACTAAGAAAGGAGAGGTTTTAAATGGCTGTGATATTGGCACTTTATCACACAAAGGGTTCCTTTTTTCTCCAAGTCTTGCTTGAACAGGATGATACTGGAAATCTTCCCTTTATCCAGAGTATCACCTAAGTAGGAATAATAAGTTTTCCTGTTCTCCTGAAGAGTCACAGAATAGACTCACGTCATCTTTATTTTATTTAATGAACACCTAAAAACTGAATGTCACCTTCCTACATATTGTATGCACCCACGGATAGCATGAATCAAATGATGGCCCCCAAAAGTCCTCCCTTTTCAGTAACAATGTAGAGAATTTAAAAATTATCATATAACGTGTTGAATTATTCAATAAATAACCATGAATAATTAATGCCAAGGAGTACAACAAAAGCCATCACAGCTTGCTTTACTGAAAGTTTCCCTCAGAAGATAGGTGTTATTGATTTTCAAAAGAGAGCTTTGGAATTGAGAGCCCAAAAGCAGTAAGTGAAGCAATTTATATAAGAAGTCTACACATGAATAAATAATAGTAGAATGAATGAGTCACCTCACTGAAAAAATACCATGTGGCAGGGATTAAAATACTGGTATACCGAATAGAGTTCCTCAAATGTATTGAGGAATCCTAGAATCAAAACGAGGCTCCAATTAGAAAGACATTGGAGAGAAGTTTTTGCACCAGAGATAAAGGTGGCTGATGACCCAGCATCCATCAGTGGGTTTGAGTTAGATGCCTGCAGAGGTGATAATTGGGTTTGCCTCAGGATGCAATTCTGGCTCCTCTTTGTTGTTCAGTGTGCTTAGGTATTCCCAAAGATAAATCATCCCCCATGATGGGGAAGGGGTAGGGAAGGAGGAGGATAGCAGATAAAATCCACAACCTTGAGTTACCATTTTGCAACTGTACTCTATGAAATAACTATTTAGATCCGTCACCAAACTTATTTGGGCCCATCAATCTTTAAAGGTCCACCAAGAGGTTTAAGATCCATTCTTAGTGAAATTCTCCAACAAGGAGACATGTATCTGCATCAGAAACATGCTGGTGCTTAGAGCCACACAGATATTCTTTAATTCAGGACGTCAAGCTTCTACAATGAAGAGATCTTTATGCAAAAGTCCAAGCCAAATCATTATTCTAACTTAGAAAGCAATTTAGCAGCCATAATAACCAATGATTTGTATGGTTTACTATATTTCAGCCAATAATGAAAGCCTAAGTCCCATATAATAAAAAAAGAGCCAAGTAATATATATTTTGGTCTTTGCAGGCTATGTAATCTCTGTTGCAAATACTCAACTCTGCCTTTGTATTGTAAAAACAGCCAGAGACCATGCATAAGCAGAGGAGCATGATTGTGCAGTTTATGGACATTGAATAAATGGACACTGGATTTCATAGAGTTTTTATGCCTCATAAAATATCACATTTACTTTTAAGTTTTTTAATCTTTAAAAAATGTGAAAACTATTCTTAGTCTCTGAACCATACAAAAACAGATATTGGGCAGAATCTGGCTCACAGAGTAGTACAAAATCTCCTTTGAAACTGTACCTGCACATGCACACAAACACACATACACATACCATTTAAATTCTCACAACAACCCTGTAAAGTAGTATTATCATCTTCACTCAGAAGATAAAGGGAATTCTATGTAAAGGGGCTACACAACTTATTCAGTCACACAGCCAATAAATGAAAGATAGTGTGTGAACTGGCTTCAAGGTTACATTCTTAAATACTCTTCCTCCAAGGCCAGAGTGTCTCCTTGCATGTTTTCTTTTTCATTTGTGAAATGCATTGGGAACATTCTAGACACACATGTTGCCTAGTATTTAGCATCTGTCAATAATCAGAGCGAAGACTTAACTTCCTTTTTTAAACCTTACAGGTACTTTGCCATCATTACTATTGGGCATATGCCTTGACTACTACCTGAAGTAGTCTGAAGTATAACAGGCATCCAAGAATATTTACTGAATTAAAAATTTATAATGCATGAGAAACTATGTTGGTTAGAAGAGGATCCAATAAGAAATTTATGTCATGCCTTAGTTGATAAGCTTTACTGAAAAATCAAACAAAGGAAAGTAGTTCAGTAAGAATATACAGATATTAAAATGAAAGAATACCAATATTCTTTCATTTTAATATCTGTGGGAATGCCAGAAAAGATAAAGCATCAGTCTTATGTAATCAATTATGGATTTGGATATTTGATTCAACTAATTGTCCATTTCAGAGTTGATCATCATTTTGGAAGATTACATCTGTTTCTTAGGGATATTATCAAACACAAGAAGTACAAATGCATTAAGAAAATTAAATCCTACATATCTATACAATTTAAATGATATCCAAGCAAGTCCCTTACATTGTCACAACTGCAGATTGCCTTGCTTATACAACCAATTATCCCTCAGCTCACTGACTGGCACAGGAGAATATGAAATTAATTAAACAAATGGTGCCATTCACAAAGACAGGCATGGGTTTCAGAACCATGCTTGTGGTGCCTTGACTTTGACGTTTCTGGTGGACCTGGGCTGTAAGAAATCAGAAAGGGCATAGTCAGACTGCTGGGCATATGCGCTGATAGCATGAAGAGAAGAAAGGAGTAAGAATAGATAGAAAAAATGGATTCTTCATGATATCTCAGTAACTTCCCCCAATGGCTGTAAGACTGAGACTAACCTAATTTTTGTGTTCTTGGTATAAGTCTTTTTCATCCTATAGTATAGTGCAGATGGGGAACAGCTGGTCACCCCATCATTACAATTTCCCTCAAATATATGATGGCAGTAATTACGTTACATTTTGACTGTGTTCTCCAGACTCAATAATTCAGAATACTAAATTGTAACATAAAATTCTTATGAAATTACCTCATTTCTAATTTTAGCAAACTAAATCATTAGCAACATTAAATCCTGGATTCCTCCCCGTTATAATGGGATGTCTGTTTAGTAGAATTTTTTTTCTGTCCCATGTGTACTGGCCCCAGATGTGACTTTGGAAACAAATATTTGTTCATTCTTTCCACAAATACTACTGACACAAATACTGCCTTTTGAGTGACATGCATTATACTACATGCTGGGGACACATCAGAAAACACAAAAATAGACCATATCACCAGGAAATTTTGCATTTTTGTGGAAAATAAAGGAAAGAAAAAGTAGATAAGTGCGTAGTATGACCGATTCTATTAAGTAAATAATCCAGATAAAGAAAGAAGAATGATATAGGGAGAAGGAGTGTTAAAAATTTCAGTTGTTACACACTTGCATGGGTAAGTTATCTAACTTTTCTGAGCATTCATTTCATCATCTGCAAAATTGGCAGAATAACATTATCTACTGCATAGGTTGGGTGTGGAATAACTTGAGAAAATAATTTCAAAAGCATTGGGATAGTTTCAAGGACTTTGTTAAGAACTCATTAATAATAATAATTACATTAGCTAACAATTAATATTGCCATTTTCAACAGGAAGACCAAAGTTAGAGTGATATTTTTATCATCAAGAATATAATCTGGAGGTATAAAGCTGCAAAAGAAATGTAAAAAGGTATATATCATTAAAGTATGTGCATACAAATTATCTTACTGTTTCTAGGTATCGGTTAAATTGGTAAGTTATTAGACTAGTATGTATGGGTTTAAATTATTATAGATAGTCTCCATTCACTTAATATATTACAGAAAAACATGGTTAAAATTCCATTTTGTGCCCTGCTGAGATAGACACAATGTCTACTGTTAAGCAAATTACGTCCTGTGTGGATATAATGACCAAATATGTAAAATAAATGTGACGAAAATAAGTTTATACTTGGAATAAATCCTTTATTCCTGTAAACCATAATTTCACTATTGTTAAATGTGCAGATTAATCTGTACTGTCTCCAAGAGGAGTTCCTAAAATTTGTATTAATTATTTAATAGTAATCTGTAAGATGGAACTAATAAAGGGGACACAGATCTCTCTTAGATATTTGCTGAATGTTACATTCATCACCAGTATTCAAAGACCAACTAGATCCCAGTTTCTAAAGAACTAGTCCATATTGTACTTGTTTTCTTTCCTCTTAAACCATCACTCCAAAGCTAGGTCTCATTTCTAATTGAGAAAGATCAGAAATACAGTAGAAACTCCAACATTTGCTGAGTGTGTGAAATAGGGAACAGGTCTCTAAGACTCAGTTTCCTTATGCACAAATAAGAATTAACAAAGTACCTATATCAAAGCACCGTTCTACAAAGGATGTAAGGCAAAAATAAAGGACATGACTTTTTACCAGTAATTACTCAAAAATATTAGCCAATTATTAAGTTTTTTATTCATTTCTATCCTTCAAACATAAAATGTGAATAGCAGTGTCTATGGAACGGGTTTGTATAATTAAAAGCTGATATCTGCAGCAAGAGGAGACGTTCAACATCATTAATAACAAAAAATAAACATGTAACAACTACAATAATAATCATATCAGAGTTTCCCTATGTTTTTTTTCCATAAAACACTAGCCTGAAGTACTTTGTTGGAAACAAAATCAAGGTTTTCCTCCATCCTTTGGACTCATAATACACAATTGCACATTAAGTTCATTGACCGATGGAATCCCAGCACAAAGCAAAACTTGCAGAGGTAGAAATATTTCAACCAGTTGGGCCAGAAAAGCCCTGACTAGAACATATTCATAGCCCTGTAGGGAATGTAGCAGTGATAGTGTAAGCATTCCTAGGCAGAATTATTTAGGGCTCTATACTTTAACAGTGAGACCATAAAGGCATTAAAGTGCATTAAATATGTATCTTCACATGTTTAGATCCATTATGGTTTATCATCTCAAAATAAAATCTGAAAATTGCTTACTCCCCAAGTATAAATTAATAAGATGGGTGAAAGGGTTTCCAGAATATCAACAGTATATACACACTGATTCAATTTGAAAGCTGTTATGGATGTTTTCTTTTCTACAGTTGCTCTGAAAACTAGAACAAAACAAAGCAACAGGCCTAATCAACACACACACACAAAAATAGAGTGCCCTCCTCACTATTTTAAAGTTAGACGTTTACTTATTATTAAGTCTCTAGTGGTAGATGTTACATGAGAGAAAACTCATGGTAGTATGATTAGAATTATTACGTTAGAAGTAAAAAGTAACATATAACTCAAATCTTGCTTGAGATATAACTCAAATCTTTGCCCTCAGGCTACTCCCATGAGAGTAGCCTGAGGGCAAAATCCAGGGTCACTTTCCCTCTGAAGAGATCAATTTCTAAGAAGGTGTTTTAAGTCAGGTTTTTCAGTGCTGTGACTAAAAGATCTGACCAGAACAATTTTAGGGGAAAAAAAAGTTTATTTGCGTGCTCACAGTTTCAGAGTCTTGGTCCATAGAAGACTGGCTCTTCCATTCCTTGGGGCCTTGAGGTGAGGCAGAACATCATGGCAGTAGAGTATTTCAGAGAGAACCAGCTCACATGGTGATAAAGAAACAGAGATAGAAAAGACTCCACTCTCCAGATACAAAATATATACTCCCTAGCCATATCCTCAATGAACCACTTGCTCTAGCCACATCCCACCTGCCTCCAGTCACCACTCAATTAATCCCACTAGGGATTATGGATTACATTAAGGCTTTCACCCAATCATTTCTCCTCTGAACCTTCTTGTATTGTCTCACACATGAGCTTTTGGGGGAAACCACATCTAAACCGTAACAGAGGGGAATATCTGTGTGCTAGAAACAGAAACCAGGAACACTGGTATCGTAAAATAAGAGAATTGAGAATAGAGGATCATTGTGGACAATTGTGAAAACAATGTGTAACACTATGTTTGCATCATTGAGTTTCCTTCTGACTCATTTCTGGTTGCATACCTTTTTGGTTTACTATGCGCTTCTTAAAAGCATTCCTAGCACGAGAGAGGAAATATCACGAGGACACAGAGATAGCCCAGGAAACCTCCTGTGTTCTGTAAGCTCTCCGTGTGCATGGAGAAACTTTGAAAATTACAGTCATTCACCTTCCTCACCACTGCCTTGCCCCCTGGGAGATTTAAACTTGATGGGTATTTACAAATTTAGATCAGGAGAGTATTTATAAATAAAAGTCACATAAAGTAGAAAAGGAAGAAAATATTCAAAAGAAAGAATGTGATTTTTTTTTTAACTTTCAGCACTTCAGTGATTGCCAAAAGATATAATTAAGCTGGTCCATTTTGGGGGGAAAAATTAGAGGAAGAAAATAAACCTTGAAAATAAATTTGGAATTTCTATTTCAGACATTTAGAGCATATTAGATATGCTGCGAAGCAGCCCCACCACACAATAGCTAAAGGTACTGAAAAATATATTTCTAAAACTCTTTTTGGCTAAAATAAAAGGAAATCCCTAGAGTCCAAAACTAAAATGGGAACAGGAACCCAGAGGAGTAAGCCAAGGTTTTAGTAATCACATCAAGGGCACCAGGGGCATTCCCCAAATCCACATAACATGGAGAGTGACTCATAAATTTCCAACTTGGTGCTGGGTTTCCCATGGTTTTAAACCTTCTGTGCAATTGCAAACCAAGAAAAAAAATATTACTCAGAAGGAGACCGGGGAGGAAAATCACCTTAACAGTAGATGTAAGTACCAGAGAAAAACAAATGCTCCCATGAGAAGATGTCATCACTCCCTGGGTATTAGTTGCCTTCAGATGCAAATTCAAGCCCAGAATTTACTCTAAATGATTTAAGTTAACAGTGTTCCCGGATATGAGGAGGAAGGACTCAGTATTTGGAAGCTCACACCAATAATCTAAGACTCTAGAAGTTCCAAAGGACAGAATTAAAATAATGAAATAGATACCATGAATGAGCAACTGTCCAGAAGTAACAGTTATAGGTAGAATATATTTAAGGAACTAAAACTGTGAATTGAAAATATGAGGCAAGTAAAAGAGACTCTCCAAGCTGATCATTCAAACTGAAAAAAGAATTAAAAAGATATTTAATATATTTGGTATAAATACAGATAAGAGATATGATAAAGACATAGAATAGAAATTCTAAATGACAGAAAAGACAATATAGGGAAAATACATTAACTAGAAGACAATTATGGAAAATATCTGAGAAAAAGCACAAAGAGACAAAGATATCGAATATATTAAGGAAAATTAGAGACAAAGAAGACATGACAAGAAGTTCTGACATAAATGCCTATTCTGAGTCCTAGAAGTTGAAATTAAAGAGAGTATGAGAAGCAATAGTGAAAGAGACAATGGTTGAGAACTTTTTCAAACTAATAAAAGACCAAAAACCTCAGCTTTTGAAAGTATATTTAATCTTAGGATACACAAGTAAAAGGAAATTCACAAGAAAAGAAAAAGACAATTGATTTCATTTTATAAAGACATATGAGAGCTGGGGATATAGCTCAGTGGTAGAGTGCTTGCCTGGCATTCACAAGGATCTTAGTTTGATCTCCAGTGTTGCAAAACTTGCCTACAGAGCATCACAACAGCAAAACTAACATTCAAGATTCAGAGTGCTCTAGAGATATACATGCACACAAACACACAAACACACACATAAGATAGAAACACAGAGAGTTTACCTCCAACAGATCCTTACCAATGAACATCTTTTAAAAGGGAATTTTAAGCTTTAAAAATAAATGAGCATAGGGCTGGGGTTGTAGATCAGTGGTAGAGTGCTTGCCTAGCATGTGTGAGGGACTGGGTTCGATTCTCAGTACTGCATACAAACGAATAAAAAATTAAGGTGCAGCAACACCTAAAAAAATTTAAAAAAATAAGTGAGCAAATAAGTTGGCAAACACAGCAGGAAATTTAAATAAGCAATAACTCAAAGTTATCAAATTCTAATAATAAGTTTATTTATGCTGTTAGAAAAAAGAGATAAACTAAAATGCTGGACAACATTTGTGTCGACAGATAAAATGAATGATCAGAGTCAACAGATCTAAGTTCTTTAATTTAGAATAAAAGTAAAGAAATTAATTAAATTTAGACTAAGTAACTAAAAATGTCTATGAAATTTTTTTACTAATGTGAGAGAAAGACAGTGCATGACTTCCACGTCTGTGTGACAGGACAGGAGAGAATGGACAAGAGGAAAAGAAAACCAATTAATCCAAAAGAAAACCATATAAAATGTCCAGATAAATAGAATTCACAAAATAAAATGAGAGACAGATATATATATATATATATATATATATATATATATCACAATAAATTGGTTAAAATAGCTTGTGTTAAAACAAAGACTGAAATAACATAAAAGCGAAACAAATCAAAGTATATTTTTTAATAATTACTGCCAAATTAGAAGAAAATACAAAAAGAAAGGTTAAAATAAAAAGAATAGGAAAGGGGAAGACATTAAAACAAAACAGAATAACGTAATAGAAACATATTAATTAAAAATGCTTGACTTGTGGGGCTGGGGTGCTTTCCTTGCAAATGGGAGGCATTGGGTTCCATCTTCAGCACCATATAAAAGTAAATAAATATATTTTAAAAATGCTTGACTTGTTATACAGACAAAATAAAGATAAAAGTTATCATTACAAATAATGCAAAAACAATTTGTTTCTATTTATCTCATATGAAATAATTCAATTAAATAATTTTTAAATCAGAAAAATAGGAAAATTATAAAAATAAACCCTATGATGAAAATCATATTCACATCTCTCGACAATTGTTGGCTTAACTGGACAAGAAAGTCCACCATTCTCCTAAAGATGTAAACAATAAGAAGCTAATGGAGTAGATCTCGTGGATGTGTTTGTAATACTGTAGCTAAAACTTTCAGAATGTATATCCAATTAAAGTAGACATGGAATATTTGTTTTAAAATATTCACTGACAAATTAAATGCCTAAAAAATTTTCAACAAGCAGCATCACAAATGGCTTCTCTTTAGACAATGAAAAGTATTAAATTTGAAGTCAGTGTTAAGAACATAATTAATATTTATGCACAATGAAAGATATATGCAATTAATTTTTTCTATTTGTATGTGTGAATGCATGGAAAATGAAAAGACTTGAAAATTTATAAAAATATTATAAATTACTAAAAGATCTAATACAGATAATAAAAATAAATGATAAAAAATAAAGTGTTTATAAATTGTGGAATACAGTTAAAATGGTAATAAATATAACATGTGTTTGTGTATAAATATATTCACACTTATATAATGTACACATTATATATACACATACATGTATGTTTTATATATATCTAGAATATATACACATATTAGATAATAAGGGAGCATGGAAATTAAGGTTTCAACTTGAAAATTCAGAAAAAAGAAAACATTAAACTCAACTAAAAAATAATAAAAATAGTTTACTTAATATTTCATATCAATCTATTTATAAATTGCCTTTTTAAAACATATTACCTATATTATTTATTGAGTAGTACCTACCCCCCAAATAATAATTAGTTTAAATCACAATGTAGTGATATCAATGTTCATCAACATTAAGATTATGATATGGAGGACAGCTAAAATGAAGATATATTTATACACAAAAATACACATTAAGGGGATCCAAGATGGCAGGCTAGAGGGAGGCTGCATTCTGTGTCCCTATGGGACCTGGATGGATTCAAACTAAAAAGCTGCTTCTCACGAAAAAGAAACAATCAATCAGGTGAATAGAGAGCCTACAGAATGGGAGCAAATTTTTACCACACACATATCAGATCGAGCACTAATCTCTTGGATATATAAAGATTAATATATAAAGATTAGGATATATAAGATCTCAAAAATCTTGACATAAAAAAATAACCCAATCAATAAATGGGCCAAGGAACCAAACAGACAGTTCTCAGAAGAGGAAATACAATCAATCAACAAATATATGAAAAATTGTTCAACATCTCTAGCAATTAGAAAAATGCAAATCAAAACTACACTAAGATTTCATCTCACTCCAGTCAAACAACAATAATGTTGGTGAGTATGTGGGGGAAAAGGCACACTTATGCATTGTTTGTGGGACTGCAAATTGGTACAGTCAATCTTGAAAGCAGTGCAGAGATTCCTTGGAAAACTTGGAATAGAACCACCATTTGACCCAGTTATCCCACTCCTCAGTTTATACTCAAAGGACTTAAAAACAGCACACTATAGTGAAGCCACATCAATGTTTATAACAGCCCAATTCACAATAGCTAAATTGTGGAACCAACCTAAATGCCCTTCAGTAGATTAATGGATAAAGACACTGTGGTATAAATACACAATGGAATATTACTTAGCATTAAAAGAGAATAAAATCATGGCATTTTCAGGTAAGTGAATGGAGTTGGAGAATAATATGTTAAGTAAGCCAATCCCCCCAAACCAAATACCAAATGTTTTCTCTGATATGAGGATGATGATCCCTAATGGGGATGGGGTTGGGGGAAGCATGGGAGGAAACTTTGGATAGGCCAAAGGGGAGGGAGGGGAGAGTAGGGGACAGAGGGATGGGAAAGACTGTGGAATGAGATGGACATCATTACCTTAAGTACATGTAAGTAGACACGAATAGTATGACTCTTCTTTATGTACAACTATGTGTACTATGAATTGAAATGCTTTCTGCTGTCCTATTTAACTAATTAGAATAAATAAATAAATAAATAACATCAAAGTGAATATATAGAGAGTTTAAAATTTTTTAATCATAAAGAGTTAGCACTATAACTTACAACCTACATTTCTAAGTTATGAAAACTGATCATTAAATATTCTTAAGTCCCAGTGTAAAAAAATACACATTAAGTACAGTTTTTAAATGATGGATTTAAGAGTTACTCCAAATTTTCTCAGGCTGGCCAATTCACTCAGGGGTAAAATGTTTGCTCCCTATGGCCAGGGCCCTGGTTTTGAACCCCAGCACACACACACAAAAAAAGAGTTACATATTTATTTTTCCTATTTTTATTATTATATATTTATTTCAGTATTTTTTTAAGTAAGAAAAACAAATCTTTCATGACTGATTAAAAAAATATAAGAAAGCAAATATAAATAATCTAAGAACTCCTGAGCAGACATTTTACTATAGCAGAGGTTCAAAAGAATATATAGAGAGCATCAATTTTGAAACTTCAGATTTAAATATTAAAAATACATATGACTTAATAAACAGAAAAGGAGAAAACTGGCCTACAAATATTACATAAATTCAGTCCATACAATAACTATTCCATAAGAAATAGAATGTTCCCAGAAATGTGCACAGGTAAATTCCACTTACATTCAAGAATCTAGTCATACATAAATACTCCCAGCAAGTATGAAAAGGAAAACAGGCATCTCTACTTATTTATTCATGCTTTTTGAACCAAGGCACTAAAATCTGACAGAGATAGTCCAAGAAATGAAAATTACAAGCCAATCTTACTCATTAATATTAATACCAACATCTTAAGCAAATATTAGCAAATAGAACATAGCAATGTAAACTTTATTTATAATAATTATACACAGACCACATTGAATTGCCCTAGAAATAAAAGTTTGGTTCAGCATTACAAGGCAGATTTATATGATTCACCACATTAACTTAAAGGGAATTTCTTAAAGTAGGATTACCTTAGATGAAAACACAAATTTGGCCCTTCATAAAGTCAACCCAGCCTAAATCCCCATCTTCCCTTTACACTGAAATAAATGCCTACACTCTTCTGAACAAATGGAGTTGAAACTGCTTTCTTTAAACAGTCTAGGCCTTCTAAGAGCTCACTTTATTTTTTTCTGTATTCATAATTAAATAGCATTTTAAGAAGATCATCAAGCATCCTCACCCAAACTCCAGTGCACACAGACTTACTTAAAGCACCCCCTACTCAATGATGCAAGCTTCAGTGGTCCAGTATCTTCTACAGAACAAATAAACTGCAGTGTGCTCCAGTTTGAATGGAAAAAATGTCAGCATCTACCATTCCCAGTTCTGGGCCTTCCCTTGTTGCATAGATCCAGCCCAGAATGCTTTCCTCAGCACCATTTTCACCAACAGTATCATAGATCTTCTTTTACGATGTGTGTCAAATAATAGGAATTTAAAGAGAGCAATGACAACTTTCTGCTGGATTAATTAGGAAAAGTTCACGTTGGGTATCGATAGAATACATTTTGTCTTCTACTGTAGTTCATTGTACACCTGCCTTCTCCCTACCAAGATTGGTAGATACTCAGAAGATAAGAACCAACTTATTTATCTTTGCACTGCCTTATCTAGTGCCTTCATCATAACTGTATGTGGTTCATTTGTGGTCAATAGTATTTGATTTCCTAATCGAAATACATTAAAATAGCAATTTGTGTTGGTTCAATTAATCTCATGTGGCTATATCACAGAGTGCAAAGTGACATAGGACAACATTAAGGCAAAGGCTGGTGCCGTGAAGGGAAGGGAGGATGTAATTATGCAAAAAAAAAAAAAAAATCACTTCCTGAAAGCCTCAGATCACAGTGGTCCACCAGAGTTTTGGGTGAGGATGCAAATGTTGCTGACCCTAATGGTTGTCCTTCCCCCATCTGCTCAGCACTTCCTATACACACGGATGTGCACTTTCCAGAGGGCTTTTTCTCATCTGGGAATTTCCCTATCTCATTAGCATAAAGCAATCCTAAAACCTAGGGCTAATGCTAATAAACAGAAAAGCAAAAAAATTGGTGTACAAATATTACATAAATTTAGTCAATACAATAACTATTCCATAAGAAATAGAACGTTCTCAGAAATGTACACAGGTAAATTCCACTTACATTCAAGAATCTAGTCATACATAAATACTCCCAGCAAGTATGAAAAGGAAAACAGGCATCTCTACTTATTTATTCATGCTTTTCGAACCAAGGCTCTAAAATCTGACAGAGGTAGTCCAAGAAATGAAAATTACAAGCCAATCTTACTCATTAATATTAATACCAAAATCTTAAGCAAATATTAACAAATAGAACATAGCTTTTTCAGAGGAGTAATTAGCTCAAGAACACACCTTTCATTGGTTCCTTTCCTTCACATTTCATTGCTCTTCTCCCCTAACCTGCTTCCTTGGATCATCTCTAAGAAAAATTACTTGCATAATCCCCATATTTCAGGTTCTAATTCTGCAACAATCCTCCCACCCCATGTTTGTATGCAAAAACACATCTTTCAAATTCGAGTAGCGGTGCTAGGTAAAAAATCGTATAAGAATTAAGAATTAATAAAATTTTCTTAAACTCTAAGGGGAATTTCAGCTCATTCAGAGAGAAGTCCAGTATGGTCTCCATGCAGTTTTCCTGTGGCATAGTCTATGCTGGAGAGCCAAGAGCTCGACTTATAGTTGGGAGGAACTAAATGATCATCCTCGAGGGGTGTGTGCACTCATGCAGCTGTTGACTTCTGGTGGTGGAGACTCTGAGCGACACCCCACTTGAAAACTAGGCATTAAAGAGTGATTTCATATCATGTGTCTTCATTTTAGAGTTCCTATATATGTATATGTAGCTCTACATGAACTATATCTATAGCAATCACTATAGATAGATAAACAGATAGA
Organism: Urocitellus parryii; assembly: GCF_045843805.1. NCBI lineage: Eukaryota > Metazoa > Chordata > Mammalia > Rodentia > Sciuridae > Urocitellus > Urocitellus parryii. The sequence continues at coordinate 35,207,462 of NC_135545.1, read as the reverse complement.
TAGAGACATGTAAATGGAGACAAAGAACCATCATAAAAACATCTAATTTGGCTAAGGGAAAAGTCACTTTTTACTTAGTATCATGCTGTGCATTCTCATTTTCTCTACATGCAGACCTTATAAATTAAAGTTAACATCATAGTATTCTCAGAAAGTCCTGCATTGTAGACACATTATTTACTCACTGGAATTTTTCTAGTTATTAATTCCTGTGTACACACTTGCTTCATGGGACAAACGGGGAAACTGTGAGAAGAAAAGGAGATTCTAAATGTAATGTATTAGCACAGGACCTGCCTCCCGGATCTCATTAGGGATGCCTCTCTCCTGTGCCTCCTGCCCCACCTATGCCTTCCTCCTTCCCTCTCTTTTTTTCTTTATCTCCTTCCCTCCTCCTCCTCCTCCTCCTCCTCCTCCTCCTCCTCCTCCTCCTCCTCCTCCTCCTCCTCCCCCCTCCTCCTCTTCTTCCTCCTCCTCCTTCCTTTAATTCTCACTTTAGGTTTTATTAAAGTTAACTTTTATTATTATAATTATGCTACTGTTTCAGAATCTTAATTCTTATTATTGCTCCCTACAGCAAATTCTGCTTCAATAATAAAAAAAAAATGCTTTGCAAAATGCTGGTGCAGGTGAGTAGCTTTGAGTTTGCTTCCTCTTCCAACACAGAGCTCCCTATTTGTGTCTTCAATGGCACAAGCAGGTTCTTCTACACAGTGAAGTGGCCAACTGATTCCATTTGGTCTGCAGAGTTTCTTCTTGTTTGTAAATAGAGAGAAAAATATTCCCATTATATAGAATAATACTAAAAATAATGTCAATGAATTCTCCCTGTTAGAGGAAAAAAATGATTATCATTTTATAATTTATTTGATGGATTCTACATTTTCTAAAACTCTGAAGCCTTTTTGTTTATTTTGTGTGTTCTCATGCTTTCTAAAAATTCCCAAAGCTTTTTGTTTATTCTGTACTTTGCCACTTTTTAGCTGTATCACATCACTTAAGTGAGCTACCTCTCTGAGCCACAATTTCCTCATCTCACAAAACAGGAATAATAATAACAGGCATTAATTCAGAGGGCTGAACAAAGAATCAAGTAAAAAGCATTTTAGGTGATACCTGGTATGTATTAAGCTCTCAATAAATGATTTTATTACATTAAAATTACCATGTATAAGCAAAGAAAAATTCAATTTACATACAAATTAAAAGATGAAGGTGTATTGAATATGTCTTAGAATAATTTCCAAGTAAAGTGATCAAAATAAAGGAGTCGTTGGGTTGAGAAGCAAACCCGCAGCTACACAGGAAACAATCCCATCTAGAAAGGCTCATTGCTTTGGGAGTTTTGATAAATGATGCTTTATGGTCACATGCGCGTGAGATGTCAGAGTGCCCTGCTGAAGTACGAGGTCCTCTGCTTCCCATCTCCCTCCTGTTCTGGCTCTCTTCCCAAATTTTGAAGCATCTCAAATGCCCAGATTTTCTCTTTCATTCCATTAGTGATCCTTCCCATCTCCTAGAAATGTAGTCCTGAGTGTGTATGGGACATGGAAAGTCAATAGTATTCCTTTTGCAATTAATTTATCATTTTCCTTTTTCAAAAACTCCCAAAGTGGCTTAAGGGGGGGGGGACTCTGAAAAGTGCATCACCCGGTAACTAGACAAACTCAGAAGAGGAATGAAAATCCTATCAGTCTAAAACTCAAAGACATCATCTTGAAGTTGCCTTGATGCCATTGTCCAAATTCACACTATTGAGCAAGTCCTGTTATCTCTACTGTTATTCTGAATATAATTCCCTGCATCTCCATTTCCCTGCATGTTACCTTCTCACACAGACCATGACAGTAGTGCTGGTTTCCAATCTTGCTCCCTACAGAAGACTGCTTTTAAAAGATCAAACTCTTACTGCCCTGCACAAAATCCTCTAAGAACTTAAAAAATAAGATCAAACGTTCAATGCATGACAACATGCCTCACTCTGTGGCTGTGTTTAGTTCTGTCCTTATCATGTACTGATCACTCATGATGCCTTGTCACAATGGCCTGGCTGCTGCTTGGACGTATCATGCCTGGCCCTGTTTTGTGCTAACTCCTTGCTCCAGGATATTCTTTCTGTTTAAATCAGCCCAAGACTGGCTCTTTCTGATCCAGCAGTTTCCAGCCAAAATGCAACCTTCACAGGGTAACCTTCCGTGGCCACTCCATCAGCTCAGCCCTCCCCATACTTGTCATTTCCCATCACAATACAATCACCATCCATTTGACAGCATTTATCTTGCATTTACTATATGCCAGGCAGTTTTTGGATAACACGAGACACATTACTGAATAAAATGGAAAAAAAAAACCTGTCTTCCTGAAACAGACATTACAGGGAAAATAGTAGTTATAACTATATAACTCTGAAAGAAACTTTATTTGGTTAACTGCCCCCTGCCCCAGACTGAAGCGACTTCAGAGCAAGAACTTTATATTATATGCTTCATTTGTTTTGTTTTGTTTTAACTCAGAGTAAGCACTGTGGAAAAAGGAAATAATCAAAAACCAAAAAAAATTCAATTAATTAATAAATTTGTGTCATATTTTTTCAGGACTCTAACTTGGTTCTATTCAGCTTGTACAGTAAGGCAACATAGGAAAATTCTAAATAAAAAGGGAACAAAAAATTAACAATCATATTCTTAAATCACTTGCATTCCCCTGTTATTAATGTAATCACTTATAAAAGCATGAAAAAAGAGATATTTGAATGCAGCTTCTTAAGAAAATTTATTCTATCAATTAAGGGCACTTGAAAGCAAAAGCTAATGAGATGTTGTGGAGTCTGGTGTTGTGAAGGCCACTTAAAGAAAACATTTTTTTATGGACTTCTAACTTCTCAGAGCTGGCTCTGGCTGGAGCAGCTCTCAGAAGCACTTATTCTTTCCCATAAGTCAGAGAGTGATGCTTCTTTGTCAAGGAGAGTACCAAAAGGGCATTTTTGTTCCCCCCTGAAGTTGATGGGAAGTTAACACAGATTGACGATAGGTCATCGGAAAATGCTTGTCTCTTTTATTTTCAATTTTGCTGGTGGAAATTGCCCATATTTTGTCTGTTTGGCTCATGTTCCATGGCATTTTGAGAGTCTGACAAAATCTTCAAGACAGTTAATGTTTAACAAATGCTGAGCAATTTCACCATTTTTCAAGATTTTATCACATAAATATTTTAGCAATATCAGTTTCAAACCATTCTTACAGATCAGGTTAGCATGCCCAGCAAAAATCAATTATGTCAGGGAATAATTATATAGTTATAACTTATGGCTGCAGATGGAATTTCTGTTCTTATAAATAAGATCACATTTCAAATATTTATGCCAAGGAAATATAGCTCTTATAATAATTACCAAGGTATTCGACCTATCACTCAGAGAAGAACTATGATTTAAAAGAAACTATTCTTTTTATTGTCACTGTTGTGAATACTATCATCTTTGGAAAAAAATATATGGACATCATACTTATTTTTCCTTATAGAGAAACTTGAAAATAAGTGAAGCAAATTTAAAAAGAAATTTCAGTCACTATTGTTTCTCCCTCTGTCTTACATTGTAAAATCTAAGATTTGGGGAAAAATAGTAGGATTTTATTTTATATAGAGTCTCTACCTGAAATTCTAAAATTTTGCTATCATTAAATTTTTTGAAAAAAGAAAGATGTCAACAAGATAGTGAAAAAGGAAATCTCACCCATTATCCCACCATAAAAAAATAATTTATCAATAATATATGGTCCAAAATATCTTTATGAGAATTCCAGAAAATCTGGGCAAGCAATACCCTAGCCAAGCAAAAAGATACACTGAGGCTGTTATGCCAGATTCGTGGGACCCCATTAGACCTCCAGGAGCCGAATCCTATGCAATCACACAAGAGTCTTTATTGCAAGCTCGAGCCTGGACTCACAACCATTCCCAATGCAGCGGTCCTAGGGAGTGAGTCCTGGTCCATTGTTCAGTGAGATTTTATAGGTTTTGGGGAGATACTCTATGCATCACAACATCACACAGAAAATCATTCCATACCTCGGGAAAATCAAACAACAACTCTTAACATCCATTAGCACATTCAATGGCAGGAACAAGTTGGGTAGGGGTGATTGGCTAGTACAAGAAGGGGGCTCCTTTGAACTGATTGGTTTAGGCCACAAAGGGTGTACGTGCTAAACTACTTGGTTTCCCAACATGTTATCAACCACCATAAACTACTTGGGGGTCATCTGGCATTCCAGGTATTTTTCCCTGTCTTATGCTGATTGGAGGTTGCTAGGGGGATTGCCATGGGTCCTCACCTAGTCTAACTGAGTCAGGGACACCTGGCACCACAGATCTCTCTTGTTATTTGTAGACAACTCAGCAGGGTGGGTATGTGCCTAAGAGTGCTCTGTGGGTTTTTCCAAGGACAAGGGTCATGCCCCCTTCCTTAGGACAGGCCTTGAGGTATAAGCTGCTCTTATTTATTTATTTTTTAAAAATGGAGTCACATTAGTTTCTCAAGACAACTTCATGGTGAGGGGTTAATGTGGGCAAAGCAAAATGCCTTTGTTCTAGGACAAAATATCCTGGTTAATGACTTCTCCCATGGGGACCAAGAGAGGGGTGAAGCATGCATCCAACATTTCAGCTTTTCTGAGATCTTTCCAAGCTGTCTCCCCTGGCTTAGGGTGCTAACAGCTAGCCAGCATATCAAGCATCTGGTATCTAGTAGAATAAGGGAGAGATGGGAGAGGGGAGCCACTGTACAACCAAAGAACTTATAGTGCTAAAGAAAGAAATGACAAGTCCCTGAAAAAGAAACCAGCAATCTTTTCTAATTAAGAATTTATACACACAGATCCAGAGGAGTTACGTTATCCCCTCTGCCAACCCAGGCAAATCAAAAGTGCCCACAAACCTTTATATAGATTGATGGTGACTTCATTATCCTGTACAAACCAGTCCATAAAGACTGGGAAAAAGTGGCTGGATTTTTCAAATGTGTGAATTCCAACATGAAGTTTTAAAACACACCAATAAACACTAAAATAATGCCCAAACACAGGAAGACAATAAATCTTAAGAAACTAAAAACAGAAACGTAGATGAGTAAATATTCTGACAAAGAATTCAAAGTGACTGTCAAGGACTGGGAGTAGAGCTGTGTAGTAGAGTGTTTGCCGAGAATACATAAGATCTCGAGTTTGATCTCCAGTACCACCAGAAAACACTAAAACTAAAACAAAACACCCATCAAAAAGATATTCTACAAGCCAAGAAAATACTGCATGGACAAACACATCATTTAAAATATTTAAAACATTTTCGATTTCTATATTTTTAAATTTTTTTCTTTCTGTTTATTCTCACAGGAATATCAACAAAAAGATGGAAAATATTTTTAAAAGGACCCAACAGTAATTTCAGATCTAAAGAATCCAATTACTAAGCTGAAAAATTCACAAGAGCAATTCAAAGCAAACTTAAGGAGAAATAATCAGAATACCTGAAAGCAAATCATTTGTTGCCATTCACTCACAGCAACCAAAAGGAAAAAGAATGAAAAAGAGTTAGGGAAGCCTAAGGCACTTATGAAAAATCATCAAGAAAACCAAATACACATCATGGAATTCAAGGAGAAGTGAGAGAGAGTATTGGGGGAGGGGGAGCTGATTTGAAGGAATAATGGCTGAATATTTCTTATATCTGGGGAAGGAAATGAAAACCCAGATTTAAGAAGCCTAATGGACTCCAAATAGAAGAAATTCAAATAAATCCCTAATGAGACATATTATAATCAGATTATAAAAAGTAAAATGCAAATAACTGGATCATACAGTGTCTCTATTCCAAGATCTCTGAGGAGTCTCCATATTGCTTTCAATCGTGGTTGCACCAAATTGCAGCCCCACCAGCAATGTACGAATGTTCCTTTTTCCCCACATCCTCATCAACATTTATTGTTGCTTGTAAATTCTTGATAATTACCATTGTGACCCAAGTGAGCTGAAATCTTCATTTTGATTTTCATTTCTCTAATTGCTAGAAGTGATGAACATTTTTTAATATGTTTGTTGGTGGGCTGTATTTCTTCTTCTATGAAATGTCTGTTCAGGTCCTTATCTCATTTTTTGATTAGGTATTTTGGGGGGGGGGTGTTCAATTTATTGAGTTCTTTAAATATCCTTGAGATTAATGCTATATCTGAGGTGCATATGGTAAAGATTTTCTCCAATTTGGTAGTCTCTCTCTTCACGTTAGTGATTGTTTTCTTTGCTGGGAAGAAACTTTTTAGTTTGATTCCATCTCATTTATTGACTCTTAATTTTATTTCTTGTGTTTTAGGGTCTTGTTAAGTCAGTTCCTAACCTGACAAGGTGAAGTTTGGGGCCTTCTTTTTCTTCTATTAGGCGAAGGGTCTCTGTTCTAGTGTCTAAGTCTTCGATGCACTTTGAGTTTTGTGCAAGGTGAAAGACAAGGATTTAATTTCATTTTGCTGCAAATGGATTTCCAGTTTTCCCAGCACTATTTGTTAAAGAGGCTACCTTTTCTCCAATATTCTTTATTATTGGTGGTGGTGTTTGTCTTGAATTCAGTTTTGTCTGATATTGCTATAGTCACTCTGAGACTTTTTAAGCTTTCTGCAAAGCCTATGTTCTTCCAAACATTACTTTTAACATATCTATATCTTTACATCTAAACTATTAATAGACAATGTAAAGTCAAGTTCTAACTTTTTAGCTATTCTGAAAATAATTTCTCTTATTTGGAAGTTTTCATCCATTAACATTTATTGTAATTATTTGTATGGCTGTATCTGTGTGTACATTTTTTTATTATTTTTGTTTCTTGGTTTTCCTGTTTTTTTCACTGTTGTTATCTTCTTCCTTTCCTAACTTATTTTTAGAACTTCACTTTTATCCATCATTTACCTATATCCATCATTAAGCATATCTACATTTTTAAATGATTGCTCTAGTGATTGCCATTGCAGCTTTAACTTTTTAGTAATCTTTGAATTACTAATGTACTAATTTATGTAAAATATATGAAATGTGTTTCATGTATATTTCATGAATATATAAGTATATATTTCATCTCATGTAAAATGTAAAAATATGCAACCATATGGGTGCATTATTCTCCTTTCTTCATGCTGTAGTTCACATAGAAATTATATCTACATACTTACAAGTCCATGAGAAAGTACTTTGATTTTTATTTTAAGTAGTCATACGTAATTTTTTTAAACTAAGAGAAAAAATATAGATTTATTTTCTAGGGTATTTACTATTTCTGGTGCTCTTTATGACTTCCTGAAAATCTGAGTTTCATCCAATATAATTTCCTTTCAATCTGAAAAACTTACCCTGGCATTTCTTTGAGTATAGTTCTGCTGGCAACATATTCTCATTTCCTTTTATCTAAAAATGTCTTTATTTCACATTTATTCTTGAGGGAGACTTGAACTGGGGAAAATGATTTAATTTATTTTCACTTTGAGCACTTTAAAAAATAGTTCCATACTCTTCTGGCCTCCGTAGTTTGTGATGAATTATTAAAATTATCTTTTCCTTTTTATCACATAGTTCATTTTTGTCTGGCTGCTTTCAAGGTTTTTCACTTTATCTTTGGGTTTTAGCACTTGGACTATGATTTGCCTAAGTGTGATTTTTTTCATAATTTGTTCGACTGAAGTACATGGACCTTCTCCAATCTCTATTTACATTTATTTCTAAATTTGCAAAACTTCTGGACATACTTTTTTGGGGAGGCCAGGATTATTTGACTACCATTGTAGAGTTTTCTTCAAATGAATGATAGATCTCAAAATATGGTTTCCTATATTCTGTCCTTATAGTTTCTGAGCAATGACTCAAGTAGACTGGATATCACACCCGGGTCTTTTATTTCTGCTTTTTACTTCCATATTTAAGATAATAAGAAAATACATTTTACTCTAATTCTTTTGCATCCAGTAGTGATGGAGCTTCTTTTTCTTTGTTTTTCAAACTGCTATTTGTTTGATTAGATATTAGAAAAGTGATTGAAACATTTGTTTTTACTTATTCACTTTTTTCTAGAAATCTCCCCCTGAGATATGTTTCATCAGAAAAAATTAAAAGAAAATAAGTACAAAAATATCTGAAATGTACATGTATCTATATAAAAAGAAAGACAACATATTTATAAGTATCTTTGTGGGATGCAGCTTATAAATAATAAGTTTCCTCTGGAGCCCTACAGTAAAACCTGTAGAGTCATTGAACAGAAAGACCAGGAGAATAATGTGGAAGAAATCAACTTTTCATTTTGTAACACTCTAGTACTGCCTATTTATTTATCACGTGCATATGACATTTTCATACTAAAAATAATTAAAAACCAAGAAGGTCTTTATACTAAAACAAAACAAAACAGGGGGCACCAGAAGCCCTATCCTACCCACTATATCCTGACAGTGTGTGAATATCTAAGCCCATAAACTGAAATGTAACAAGGTTTATGAATACCAAGTAGCTCAGAGAGCTGAAACAATGCTTATCATTTGGCTTGGAAATAAAGTTTGAAGGGATGATGAAACTGGAAATCTTGCTCTTTCTTTCTTTCTTTTTTTTTCTTTCTTTTTTTTTTTTTTGAGAGCATCAGGATACTGAGCACTGGGATGTCCCCTTACATATTTCCAAAGCATCTGTGATTCTAATGACAAATTACTTAACCTTTCTATATCTTAGTATCTTTATCTATTACAAAAACAGAAAAATAGTAATCACTTAACACATTTGTGATATGAATAAAAATATAAATCTGACATAGTTACTATCATGGAATAAACTGAAAAGTAGTAGTAGTAATAGGAACTTTAGAAATTCTCTGCTATAGGAAAAATTACCTAAGTCTTAATGATATATAAGTTTCACATATACTCTCAAGTTTGGAATAGGGCTGGTAAATCAATTTAATTTTCAGTTTGTCAACCCTATATTTCTCCTTCATTCAGAGTTGTAGAAAACGTAGCAGGGGGCTTGTGGCTTAGGAGAGGTGAAAGTCTTGTTGCCCATTAGTGCTAAGTCTGGTATCCAGACCCATGATGTTCTGCTTTTAGTTTACTCACCAAATGTCTAATAGCTTTGGGAACCACACATCTCGGACAGGCCAAATTGCAGAATTTTGTTCTGCAGTTCATATGAGTAGACTCCTATTTGCCAAGTTATAAAACATAAAAATGGGGCATCATACCAATAAGCCTAATATTATGGAGAAATGAAATTACTATGTATTGAATGCTAAATAAATTATTGGATATAATTTATTGTGCCAGTACATTCTACATGTGTCTTTGTCAGAATACTTTAAGGCACAAATTATAGCCCATATTGTAAAAGAAAGGAAACCACTGTTGGGAATGTTTATGTTCACGGCCCCACAGATGGTTAGTGTCAGGACTGAGATTCCAGCCCAATTTTACACAGTTGTCATGTTTTTCATTCTTTCTGCATATGTACATAGAAAAATATTTCTGATTTTGGAATGTGCCTGATTATACTCAGAATAACTTGTGAATTAAGAAAATGCACAAAATATTCATTTTACTTTCTTGGGTTTGGCAAGGACTAGAATTACATGGTCTTTAGATGGTTCATGTCACTTTCTCTGGATATTCGTGTCAATCAATACAATGTCTTCGCATACTGCAAAATTGAAGGTCTTCAGTGATTAGCTTGGTATTCCCCATGCTCAAAATATAATAATAGCAAAAAGCACATTAATTAGACCATTTGCAAAAGAATGTGATTATACAGGTCTTCTAGAAACGTAATTGTGGAAGCAGATGCCACACAGTTAATGATTAGCAGTGCCTTTGCTTACCAGCAATTATTTTTTTTTTTTCTCCCTGGAAACATGCTGATTAGCCAAAGACACTCAGAGTCTGGCTCCAACATAGAGGGCTGGGTCTCCAGCCAATTTCATGGCAACTCTGTAAATAACAATATGTCCCACAGACCAGATTCCTAGCCGGCAGGCACCATTATATCACATCTTTCAGGCCTGTGCATTGGCGACTGCCCATAGACTCAGAGCTTGGAAGAAACTCAGTTGGAACTGCAAAGAAATTCTGGCTTTGCTAAACTACTCCTTCAACTAAGTGAGCAAGCCTGTCTGAGAACTACATGTCTAGGTTAAGGAATCCCTATTACTCTGCTGCTATTGGAAAGTATGAGAAGAAAATGGACACAGTTGTCACCTTCAGTCATTCAGCATAGGCAGAACACACTCAAAACTCAGTGTTCCTATGAATAACCTTTTGCAACTTACTTAGCCTCTCTTACACTTTAGCTGTCATCTCTATAAAAAGAAGTAATAATAGTCTATGAATCTAGTTGAAAGTTTATCACTTGTGGTGAGAAAGCACTTAGCTCAAGCTGGGACACATTTGAGTAAAATTATTATTTTTTAATTGGGGTGATGGATTCTCTCTTTAAGCCGCAAATGAGCAGTTTCTCTAAGATATAGGTACTTAACAAACTCAGTGAGACTTCCAAGGCCTTAGCTGGTTGTGCAAGCGCCACATTAGCATTGCCACACCTTACTAGTGCCTCTTCCTGCCTTTGGCCCATCTGGCACATATTTATAAAGTGCTTCACATGTTTGGTTACTGTTCTAGGCAATAACTTTACATAGCCCCCTAAGACCACTAGCTCAAATATAGACAGGCTTTTTGCATTCTGGGACTAACAGTTTTCAGAAATGCAACCTATCATCTTCTAAGATGCATTCTCTGCTGATAAGGTCAAAAAAAAATATTTCTCTGTTACATCATGGTTTACATTATAAGGAAACCAGGGACAAAAATTTTATATAAATTTGCTTAAGCTCCCACAGTAGAGGAGGCAAGAATTAGGACAGATCTCAGCTTTCTTGGCTCCAATTTTTGACATATGTTAAATGTACAGAAAGTACAAAGAAACTCACTTATTATTTTGTCTATCCCAAACTGTGTGCTTGTGAGAGGGCTAAGGGGAGCTATCTGTACCACCATTTTTTCTTTTTTTCTCTGTAAAACCATCAACTAGGAAATAGTAGCAGACTCTCTTAAAGCCGTTAAAGCTTCTTCTAAAATCAATGCATCAAAAGAATGAATTTCTAATCTTTTGAGAATTTATCTAGCTATCACAAGTGGTATGTTTAAACAGAATCCCAATATTAGAGCCCCATAATGTCTTCGATCTGAACATTCTTCTAAAGCAGAAATTTTCTCTTTTATGAGCTTTAAGTCTCCCTCAGACATTTTGCTTAAAACTAGGAGGCTGCACTCCAACCAAATTGTATCACTTGCCACTTGTTTTCAAGAGGTTGATCACATTCAAGGGAATTCCTATGTCTTGCTAAGGATTAAAAGTCCAAATATGAGTTATGGTTTAAGTTTATTGGCCCATCAACTCCACTTCTTTCCGAATTCAACTTCTAAAGTCTAGAACTCATTTTAGATGACTGATGAGCGTCCCCCCACCCACCCACAGTGGCTCATTTTGCAGAACTGAATGGATCATGTTTTCTTAAAAAATCTAGAAACTTCCCCCTGACTTCCTCCTCTAACCATGGGAAAATCCCAGTGATTCAAGATCTAATTGTTCATGTTCTCTTTGCACATAGGAGCCATCCTGTCTACAAAGCCTGATCATTTTTACTTCTATAATCTTTTCCTATATGCTTCATATCAAATCCAAAGTCATCTGGACACACTTGAGTCTTCTACTTGGTATCTCAACCTTCTATTTCTCTTTTTTTTTCAATCCAATTTACATATTAAAGAAGATAAATCTTTTAAAAATACTGCTTTGATCCTTTCTCTATCAAAAACACTTAGTGAGGGCTGGGCCTGTAACTCAGTGGTAAAGTGCTTGTCTTACATGTGTGAGGCACTGGGTTCCATCCTCAGCATCACATAAAAATAAATAAAGACACTGTGTGTTCATCTACAACTAAATAAATATTAAAAAAAAAACACTTAAAGTGTCTTCCAAGTATCTATGCAATGAATTGTACCAACTTAGTATATCATTCAAAGCTGACAAAAGTCAGTCACCAATTTACATTCCCAACCTTTCCATCTTTTGGGGGCTGACTGTTCCCCTCCAAAATTCATTTGTTGAAATCTCAACCTCTGTACCCCAGGCAGTAAACATGTTTGGAGATTCAATCTTTAAGAGGTGATTATGGCTGGATGCAGTGGTGCATGACTAATCCCAGCAGCTTGGGAGGCTGAGGTAGGAGGATCATGAGTTCAAAGCCAGCCTCAGCAAAAGTGAGGCACTAAGCAACTCAGTGAGACCCTGTCTCTAAATAAAATATGAAATAGGGCTGGGGATGTGGCTCAGTGGTCGAGTACTCCTGAGTTTAATCTCTGGTACCCACCCCCCAGAAAAGAGGTGATTATGTTAAAATGAGTATGTTAGAGTGGGTGCTTAATCCCATACAACTGATTTCCTCATAAGATGAGGAGGAGGAGGAGGCACCAGAGATTCTAACAGGCAGCAAGAGGGTGTCCAGCTGTGAGCCACAGAAAAACCCAACTCTGTGACAGCACTTTGATTTTGGCCTTCCCAGTTCTAGGACTATGAGAAAATTAATTTCTGTCATTTAAGACACTCCGTGTGTGGTCTTTTGTTATTACAACCCTAGTAAATTCATTTACTATCCAAACTCAATTCTTTGCCAATTCTCCCCTATCAACTGAATAGTTTCCCACATCTGTGCTATTTCCTCTGAGATGAAATGCTTTCCCACACCAAGTCTTTAACTCATATTCATTTTTCCAGACCCATCTTTAAAAGAATATTCTTCAACTAGCAATTCCAGCACCCCACATACTTCCCACCCCAGCCTGAATACAATTTAATCCAAGTCATAACTCCCAGAGTTCCCTTTTAAGGCAATCAATAGGATCATTTGCTAATATAAATTGCTCTGTGTGTGTGTGTGCATTATCTCTTTACTGTCAGATCCTTGAGCGTGGGATCTATGAATCATTTTTCTTAGCAATACCCAGCCAACCCCAACCCAGTGCAAAATCTGCACCATGAAATGCTGCTCAAATAACAAATGACTCCAAGATTCCAATAATAAATGACAATAATAGCAATAGGTAATGATCATCTACTGCAAGGCAGACACAAAATCATCTCATTGAATCCTTACTGACAGTTTTTAAAGTAGAAGCAGTCATTATCCCCAATCCAAAGAGGGGACCACTGAAGGGTAGGGAGCTTAAGCCCTTGACTACCAAGTACGAACACAAAGCACAATCAGCCCTTGGAATCTGTGGGTTCTGCATCTGCAGATTCAACCAACCACAGACAGAAAATAGGTTTTTAAAAATGTGTCTGATGGTGGAAGAAGACGGTCATCATTATACAAAATACATGTATGAAGATGTGAATTTGGTGTCAACATAACTTATATACAAACAGAGATATGATAAATTGTGGTATAAAGGTGTATTAAGAATTGCAATGCAAAAAAAGAGAGAGAGAAGCTCTCACTTCTCATGTATAATGGCATAATTTGGCATGAACATACTTTAAAATTTTTTTTTAATATTTATTTTTTAGTTCTCGGCGGACACAACATCTTTGTTGGTATGTGGTGCTGAGGATCGAACCCCGGCCGCACGCATGCCAGGCGAGCGCGCTACCGCTTGAGCCACATCCCCAGCCCCTATGAACATACTTTATATACAGAGTTATGAAATTGTGCGGTGAACGGATAATTATGAATGTAATGCATTCCACTATTGTCATGAATGTAAGAAATAATTTTTTTAAAAAAAATGTGTCTGTCCTGAACATGAACAGTCTTTTTATTCTTGTCATTGTTCCCTAAATAAAATATAACAAATATTTACATAGTATTAGGTAACATAATTAATCTAGAGATGATACATACAGTAGGAGGTGCATAAGTTAAGTGTGAATACTACATCATTTTAAGAAGGAACTTGAGCATATGCAAATTAGGGGATCCTAGGGTGGGGGCGGGGGACAGAGGGTTCAGTAACTTATCTCCCACAGATACTGAGAACTGAATGTAGGTGACAACAAAACATGGACTTTTTTCATTCCATTTCCCTGACTTGCTGTGATAGCAGAATTTAAAATCCTGCCATCTAAAAACCTTCTCAGAATGACAGAATAACAATTAAAAAAAATCCCCTGGAGGGTTGCCTTCAAGTCATAGGATTACTTGTTCTCTTCAGGCAACAGGACAGAGAATACATTCTTTTGTCAAATGCCCCTGTGTTACCTGTGGATCGCACACCCACCCTGGATGTGAACAGTGCTCTCACAATGGACAGCTCCTCTTGCACATTTGTAAAAGCTCAAAATACAAACCCTCACCTCCCACACTTAGATATAGATAACTGGAGCTGCCAACGGCTATTATATGGGATCTTCATCCCAGAGCCTTACAGAAGCTGGCTCTCCTGGTAGGCTGGGCTTTCCTAAAACAGTCCAGAATTTGGATATTTAAAATAGCTCTCACTTCTCAAAGTAATCTACATGGCTTTTTTTTTTTTTTGTAAAAGGTATTCTACAGGAGTTATCTTTCAAGTGACTTCATCTTATGATAACAGACAGGATTTTCCAGTAATGATTTAAAGAGAAATTTGCAAAGAGTACTTGACCATAACAAAGAGAAGAAGTCAAATACATATTGTGTGCATACTGTGGCTGTTAATGAAAATTTCCTCCCATTAAGTTGATAAAATGGTTCCATTATCTACTGCATCTTAAGTCTTTAAAGCACTGTGGGGAAAAAAAAAAGGCATTGAGAGACAGTGTTTTTACAATATACTTAACTGAAATTAGATAAAATTTATACATTGCTATGGATTTAATCTCATCATTCTAAATCTCATGAAAAGTAAATAAAGGATGAATAGACTGGCTATCTCCAATGTGGCTGCAACCACAGGGAGATGAGAAAACCACTTATTCATTCATTCAAATATTTAGTGAGTATGTGCATTCTTTGAACTAAGAATAGGGGGGAAAAGGACAATTTCCGCTTGGAAAGATGTTTATATAAATAGGGGAGACAGATATGAAACACAGTACTGTAAGTATGTCTTATAGGAATTGAAAAGACTAGAAGAACAGAGTGCTTCTGCCTCTCCAGCTCAATAGCTAAGTTCTTTGTGAAGGTGAATAGCTTTGGAACCAACTAACTTTTAAACAAACATTGAAATGTTGTGGAGGTGGGATAGCAATGACCCAACCTTTTCAAAAATAAAAATATGGACTCACATATATGACAAACCCTCTTAAAATGGAAACTAGCTTTCAACCAGTAAATTTACCTCTTCCAGCTGAAATTCATAAAAAATAATTTTAAATCAGATTGAATGTTTGTTATACGCAGTTCTTTCTCATTCTTGAGCCCCACGTGGCAAAGAATATAAGAACTCTCTTTTTGTCAATTTCAAGTTTCGAAATACCTACCTAGTAGGAGCCCTTATATCTGAGTTGTCATGAAGGTTTGTTTTGATAGTTGCATCAAATCATAATTTATGACTAGTTCATAAATTACGTTAATGAAATCAATCAATGATAAGCTTATTAATTTTCTCCCTTGAATCCATTGTTTTATCATTTATAAAATTCTTAGTGCATCCTTGGTATTTAAGATGAACAATTAACTCTCTCCCCTTCTACCTGAAGCAATATTTGGATAAGATATTTTTTGACAGTTTCTTAAAAATTGAATACAATTCAAAGGTTTGGGTGTTGTTTATTTTTGTTTGTTTTATTTTGTTTTCTATGATTTGTTAGGCATTGTGACATAATATTTTGTCAGTTGATCCACTAAACAATCTCTTGAAATTATTCCTGCTTTATTCACAAAAATAATGATTCCTATATTTTAAAAAAAAAATTTCCCAAGCTCCCACAGTTAGCATCTATGCTAAAGGAAGTTGGGAATTTTCACAGAGGAGATGACAGTTGAACTGGAGAATGAATAGGAATTAAAATTGTCAGAAAGGGAAAAATAAAATATTCTAGGAAGAGAAAACACATGCAAACAAGGCTTAATATATAAGATCTTAAAAGAATGATATTTTCAAAAAATTCCTAAAAGACTTATTTTAGTGTGTTGGTCTGGGAAGAGAGCTGTCAGACATAGTTTATTCAAAGTCACTTGGACAGAATAAGGGGGATCACTGGGTATAAGAGACTCCAGTGACACAGCCCCACAGAAGAAAAGAGGATGTCTCTCTCATTCTGAATTGAGAGTGACCATGTATCCCAATTTGCCCTCTCAGTCCCAGGGTACGCATGTTTTTCCAGGTTTAATTATTAATAGCACCCCTTTCTCTTTCAAAAATATCCTGGTTTGGATGATAAATTATATAATCACCCTACTAATTAGCAAACTCATAGAACATATGGTAATATTCACTGTCCTGGAATCTCAAGCAAATCTTTCCAAGTCAATTGTCTTAGTCCCTGATTTAAGGACAGATGCAGTGTGGTGTCAGGGGTATCATTTCCTCATAGAACTTATTCAGAAGGTCACTCACTGTGAAATAACAAATGCAAAACAAGAGAATAACATGAAAGATGGAGAAAACTTTAAAAAGAACAAGGTAGATACTGTCCTGTTGAACGTGGTTTGGACAGCTCCCTGCGTTCTTAGGAACAAAAGCAAGATGTAGATTAATACGCAGATTTGACCTCATTAGGTGGGCACATGCTTAAAAGCTACACATGTGCTAGAAGAAACATTTATTTCCTAAAAGTAATTTGAGGAAATGGAGGTGGTCTCTCTGGATCCTCTCCCCATAGCAATTTATATTATCTTTACTGTGCAGAAAACTCCTGACACGGCTTGACCAATTAATCTACAAGTTCGGATGTATTCAAGTGAGCATGGGAAATATGATATGGAAATATCATGGTCTAAACACCCACGTTTGCCACTGGCTTTGAAATACGTTCCAATACTCAAGCACTGCCCCCTTATTTCAAGGTTTTGTATTTTAGAATATATTGGATGAACTTCAGAATATCTGTGAAGCTCTTGAAAGTTCTGAAAATTCTGTGGTCTGTGCTCTAAACCTGTCTCTTAGTACTTGAGAAATACTTTTTTTCCTATGAACATGAATCATAAAAACTGCTTTCAAATTGGGGATTGAGATGAGATTCTGAATATTGTCCAAAATGAATAGAGAAGGATTTGATTTTTTTTCAAAGATGTCAAAAGAATAAGACTATCGATATGACATAGGCATCATGATCTAGAGGGGAAAGGGTCTTTTAAAAGATTTAACAGCCTGTATCATTCTGTGTCCCTTAAACTTCATGATTCCCATTTCACTGTGAAGAAAAATAGCACATTTCTAGTCAACTCACCAATATTCCAAGTGCCGCCTTTGCTGGGGATGCATAAAGAGTCCATGGAAATAGAAAATTGAGCCTTCCTGCTTTCTAGAACAATTCATGAAATCAGCAAGTTTACTTAAGAAATGTCATGTTCATGACAATGATTAAAGGTGCTATGTCAACCAAGTTTTTAAAAAATGTGAAAAAAATACTTTTCCTTTCTGTGTGTGTGAGGTGGAGACAGAGTACATTTGTTTTAAAATATCCAATGACATCTTACCAGCTAGTAGAGCACAGGACTTGTCACTTATAACCTTATTTTAAACTAATTAAACTATCAGTCTTCTTCAGTTACTCCAAACAGAACATAGTCCGTGTGCTTGTTTCTGGTCAGTTCTTAATGGGCAGAACGTGAAGTCATTTATCTTTCCCAGAATCCTCTCAGCTATAGCTAAACTACTTTCCTATAAATGCCTGAAGATTTTTAATTCAAACCTACATTTAGCAAGATATATAGCAGCCTGTTTGACAGCAATTGGGACACACACCATGACAAGCGCTACAAAGAATGCTGAGAGTCTTGCCATGAAAAGCGCTGTGTCTTGCTGTTTCCACTCTCAGAAATGGAGATTTAATATCATTTGACATCAGAGCCCAGAAACAACCCAACTTGTAAAAGTTGTTCTCCATTTAATTCTTGGTTTGGCTTAACAGTAGAAAATGGTTGAAATAAATTTAACCCAGTCCTGTGTAGGCCCCAAATTTTATTACTGTCTCCATTTTCCAACTAGTTGCTAAGTTTTCTCCTGAAAAATAATTTCCAGAGAGTCTTTTTTTTTTTTTTTTTTTTTTACTTTAAGTTTGTAAGTTAAAAAGTAGTCACTCTTGGCTTGGTTTAGATAAAATATCCAAATACTAGCTCATATATTGGACATTTATTTCTGTTTCCTAAAGGCAAAACCAAAGCTTTGCATGGAAGAATTTTGAAACCAAGGGAAAAAGCTTAGCCAAGTATTTATTCCTTTATCCTGAATACTTCCAGGCAGACTTTCAGGGTTCTGCTAACACTAATACTGAGAATGATTTAGTTTATGAAAAAGTTTGCATTCTTTATTTTTTATTATACTCCACTGGGTCTACTGGGCATGGCAAAGTGTCGTTTGACTATCAGAGATGTCATAAATATTATAAAAACGGGACTTTGGGCATTAGGAAAAAAATCAATTTAAATTATAACTCTGCAGATAGCTCACATGAGGATATTGTGCAAAATTACTAAACCTCTCTTTGCTTCAGTATTCCCATCCTTAAAATGAGAATAATGATGTTTCCATGTGGCATGTGAGTATTAAATGAGGAAAACTATGGAAAAGGCTTCTTAGGATTTGACTTTACTTAAGCATTGGAAAATGGTAGATAGTTTTCTCACTATAATTATTATTAACATATTATATATATATTACATTTAAACGAATATATATATATATATATATATATATATATATATATATATATATATTTCTAATGTTCTTGAACCTGAGTTTGACCATGTTTTAAAGTATAGTTAAAATAGTCATGTACACATACACATACCCATGATGTGTTACTCATTTACTAATTCAACAAATTTTATTGAACATTGTTCTGGGTCCTCCAGCTATAGCTGTGAATCAAAGAGATGTAATCTTGTTCAGATGCAGCAGTCTAAACTTGATTATATATGTATAAAATTGTGATGTGTATAATACAAATTATATTTCATTTAACAAAAGGAACCGCAGAGGAGATAATAAACTAAATCTCCAGCCTACCAAAACCTTACATTGGAGAAAAGACAGCCTCTTCAATAAATGGTGCTAGGAAGACTGGGAAATTCATATGCAGTAAAATGAAATTAAACCCCTATTTTCTCTCACCATGCACAAAACTCAACTCAAAGTGGATCAAGGACCTAGGAATTAGACCAGAGATCCTGAGCCTAATACAAGAAAAAATAAGCCCACATCTTTAGCATGTCAGATTAGGCCCTTCCTTAACAAGACTCCTTAAGCACAAGAAATAAAATCAAGAATCAAATGGGATGGATTGAAACTAAAATCTTCTTCTCAGCAAAAGAAACAAGAGAGAGCCTACAGAGTGAAAGAGAATCTTTACCACTCGCAATCAGATAGAGCACTAATCTTCAGGATATATTAAGAACTCAAAAACTCAATACCAAAAAAAACAAATAACCCAATCAAAAAGTAGGCTAAGGAACTGAACAGATACTTCTCAAAAGAAGATATATAATTTGGATCAACAAATATATGAAAAAAAAATGTTCAACATCTCTAGTAATTAGAGAAATGCAAATCAAAACCACTCTAACATTTCATCTCACTCCAGTCAGAATAACAGTTATCAAGAATAAAAACAACAATAAGTGTTGGTGAGGATGTGGGGAAAAAGGTACACTCATACATTGCTGGTGGGACAGCAAATTGTTGCAACCATGCTGGAAATCAGTATGGAGATCCCTTGGAAAACTTGGAATGGAACCACCATGTGGACCCAGCTATCCCACTCCTCAGTCTATACCGAAAGGACTTAAAATCAACGTACTACAGTGATGCAGCTACATCAATGTTTACAGCAGTTCAATGTTCAGTTCATAATAGCTAAACTGTGGAACCAACCTAGATGCCCATCAATAGATGAATGAAACTGTGAGATGTGTGTGTGTGTGTGTGTGTGTGTGTGTGTATATATATATATATATATATATATATATATACATACATACATACATACAATGGAATATTTGCATTCTAGCTGTATTTCATCTGGGTAATTTCCACTAAGCAGAAAATAGGTGTATAGGAGTAGGAGAAGGATTTGTCTTAAGATTTTGCTGAGACATGAAATGAAGACTAAATCATGACACTAAACTGAAGAAATAAGCAAACAACAATTTAGCATGTACCTATCCTTTTAGTTTTCATGTCATTCTTTCTACAAAAAAGTCATACAAACATTGAATCTTTTTGAAAAATTGTTTGCAATGCATTTTCCCCAAATGCTTACAATTCTATCTAAATTCTGATAATCTGTTGTAAACGTTAAAACAGCATCCAGTATCATGTCCCTGTACTAGTAACACAAGTAGAGAACATTAACCACATCACAAGACTGTGAAGAAAAAAGAATATGATCACCTTCAGTCAGCACCAATATTTTAAATAATGTATAGCAAAGATGTTATATAAAATCCATTATTCATGGACTTTCTCATACATATATTTGAAAATGGAATGGTACTGGTTGCCCTGGGAATTTTTGTCATGGTATGTTATATAGTTCATAGCTTTCTACTCTGCCACACTTGTTTTGTCTAAAATGAATTCTCTAATTGGATTGTCAGTCATTTATACATTACCTTCTGCCCACCTGGCAAATGACATGTTCCCTTTAACCATTTTTCTTCCCCCTCTCAGCGGTTTGGCTGCCTTTGGCTGTCTCTTTCAGGAACATACATATCCTTCCACTTATAAATTGCTTTCTGAGTTAAACACAGGGTCCACGATCTAACTGTGTAGCACTTGTGATCACTCAATCAGGACTGTTTGAAAATACAGATATGGTCTGCAATATATTTCAAAAGGCAAAATGGCCCTTTTCAAACCTCTAATAATAATGATGACAAAATAATATGCCTAGTGCCAAATTTCAATTGATGCCCTGACTTGACATATTGTGCAATTAATTTTATTTTGTATGTATAAAATAACACAAGAATAACTAAAGAAATCCCCAGACTTCACCCCCAAATATAGTTATTCATTTAGAATCAAATCCATTACTTAGTGTCATCATTTTCATAGAAATTCCCTCAGATTATACTTAAAAGGAAAAGGAATGCAAAGTAGAAACCTAAGAGATAAGTACAAAGCAAAATAAAAAATCCTTTTAAATGGTTTGGAGTGGTCAAAATTATGTAGCAATTGACTCAATTAATTTACTGAAGTTGAAAAACTTTTTTTTTTCAAGGAACTGCTGAATGTTATTAAGAACCAAAAGATGAATAGGATATAGAATAGAATGTGCCCTCCAGGAAAAAATGTAGTCTTTAGAGGAAGATATGTATGCTGTGGAAATAAAATATGATGCGGGAAAGCAGTAATGAACACAATTCTTTATGTCAAAAGGCAGAGATTAAGGACAATAGAGTGATCTTCATGAGGGAAGCTGGCATTTGTGCTGAGTTTCTCAGGATGAATGGAATATTTCTGGTGGAGAGGGAATGCATGGAGAAAAAAGAAATTTGGTGTCAGTGTAAGTACATACGTGATCGTGAACAGTGCAGAGGGACCTACCTGACCCACATCATCAAGATATAGGACTCCAAAGCTTAGAGTGGAAGATAAAGCTGTAAGCGTGGAGAGGAACAGAGAATGGAAGACCTTAAATTCCTAGCAATGGGTTTTAACCATTAGTTAGAACCCATGTGGAGACATTGAATGTTTTGAAATTATGGAGCAATGTGCTTAAAGGGTGCTTTTATTGAAGAATTCAGGGGAAAGACAATGTAGGGAGAAACTCTAGTGTCCTAAGTCCCATATTACTGTCTGAACCAGACTGGGGGTAACTGGGTAGAAGTGTACAATCATCTCACAGTAAAACACGTTTGCCATGATATCCTCAGTAAGAAGTCATGGTCACTGATATGTCACATATTTTTTAGAAATGAATTCAACCTCATTGATTAGTCAAGTCAGGCACCCAAATGCAACCACTACTTGCCCCTTTGTTCAAAGTTACTCTTAGAAAAGTCTAAGAACAAGTACTCCAAATTTTTTAATCCTTTAGGGTTACTTTTCAGTACACAGAAAATATGTTCCTCCTAAAGGCTGGATATATGCAAGTTTCCCAGCTAACTGCTGACTAATCCCTGGGGGTACATTTTTATGTGCTATCTTGGTCCCAAGTTTAGTCAATAAGAAAGAATTAGGGCATTTAGGGAGAAACATGGGCAAGTGTATAGAAATAGATACAACAGAAATCATTCCGAACCCAGAGAGGCTGATTTTAGGCTGTTTTCTAATAAACAGGGACTTTCCAGATCCCAGTGTGTGAGCACGCATGAGAAATTTTAAGAGACTTGGGGCTTGATTACATATCATGAAGAATGCCATTCTTGGCAGCTATTATGCATGCAAACAACAATAAGTGTTGGTGAAGATGTGGGGAAAAAGGTACACTCATACTACAGGGACACAGCCACATCAATGTTTACAGCAGCACAATTCACAATAGCTAAACTGTGGAACCAACCTAGATGCTCTTCAATAGATAAATGGATAAAAAATGTGGCATATATACACAATGTAATATTACTCAGCAATAAAAGAGAATAAAATCATGGCATTTGCAGGTAAATGGATGGATTTAGAGAAGATAATGCTAAGTGAAATTAGCCAATCCAAAAAAACCAAATGTCAAATGTTTTCTTTGATATAAGGAGGCTGATTCATAGTGGGGTAGGGAGCGGGAGCATGGGAGGAATAGACGAACTCTAGATAGGGCAGAGGGGTTGGAGGGGGAGGAAGTGAGCATGGGGTAATTAACGATGGTGGAATGTGATGATCATTACTATCCAAAGTTCATGTATGAAGACACGAATTGGTGTGAATATACTATGTATACAACCAGAGATATGATAAATTGTGCTCTATACATGTAATAAGAATTGTAATGCATTCTGCTGTCATAGATAAATTAAAAAATACATAAAAAAGAATGCCATTCTTCTCTTACTCCCACTGCTATGCCCATGAATAAAGGCCCACTGGTTACAAAGCAGCAGATCTATAAGGAACTTTCTATTTATAGACTATATAATTCCTTCTTTATGATTTGAACCCTTGAAACCCAGAAACATGAAAAACTGGACCAAAATTCCCACAGCTACTAACTGACACTAATGGCTCTTGATCCTATTCTGGAATTACTTCTATGGAACACACTGACATTTATTTTTCTAAGGACTCACTGGGTCAGTTTATAGGTTTATTCATGTCTTTCTGTCATTGGTAAACCCTGGATTCTGACATCCAAATGCAGAAATGTGTATTTAGTCTAAAGATTAATATACTGACTGAAATGATGAATCCCTAGCAAGGTTTGTTTGTATCAAAAGAATAGGATCATGCCAGTTCTCAGAGGTTACAAGGAGACATTCTTCCCCCTGTAATTCATGTGTTAAAGTTTTGCTACAATTTTTTATTCTCAGGGATCCTTTTGATATTTGGATTGGCAAATCATACTGCATCCATTTTGGAGCTAAATGAGAAAATAAGGCAAAGATTTAAGCAAACACAAAAAGAGTTATTGTCTTGGAAAAGTAATACTAGAAATCATTTCCAAATGTCCTGAAACAGGAAAAGTTTGCATGACCATCAATATAGCATGAAACCCCAAACCATATATAAAGAGCATAATGAAAAAGGATTGTCCAGATAGATCTTTCTTTTGATGTAAAAGCCAAAACTCAATTTTAATAAATGGCCTCATAGCTGATATATTAGAGCACTGGAAAATATTAAATAAAACTTTTATCTTTTTTCACAATACATATTCGTTTTCATGGGACTCATTTTCATATTTTCTGTCAGTTATATATTAGGGTACCAGTGGAGGAAATGGAATGCCCACAAACTCTTATATGAGGAATGGTTATCCTTCCTCTGGGAACGTCCTAATATCTGACCCAGTTCTTGGTTTAGGGAAAAAGATGCTCAAGGATCTTGAGAGGGAAACACCATTCAACAATAAATCCAAAAGGTCAATGTAATAACAGATACAGAGTTTCAGTATTTCATATAAATGGTTCATCAATGATTTAGTAAATTCCAAGGGCATATAAAAATTTGTAAGATATTAAATGATTCTTGTTAATTTTGTTAAAGACACAGGAAAGAATAACATGAGTTCTACTTACTGTGACAATTGTCCACTTCAATATTTAAAAGTCAGGCATAAAGAAATTCAAGAAGTAACTCTGAAATGGAGGTGGAAGGGAATTTGTTCCAATATGAGAGGTTTAAGAACTCTAATGGTGTGGTTTTAGAGATAACTACACTCAAAATTATTATGCAAAAAGAGACCAAAACTCCATACATTGACCTGCAAATGCCATGATTTTATTCGCTTTTATTGGATGGAGTTAGAGAAGATAATGCTAAGTAAAATTAGCCAATCCCCAAAAAAACCCAAATGCCAAATGTTTCCTCTGATACAAGGAGGCTGATTCATAGTGGGGTAAGGAGGGGGAGCAAGGAGGAATAGATGAATTCTAGATAAAGAAGAGAGGTTGAAAGGGAAGGCAGAGGGCATGGGGTAATTAATGATGGTGGAATGTGATAATCATTATTATCCAAAATATAGGTATGAAGACATGAATTGGTGTGAATACACTTTGTATTCAATCAGAGACATAAAAAATTGTGCTCTATATGTGTAATAAGAATTGTAATGCATTCTGCTGTGATATATAGAGAGAGACAAAAACTAAAGACCACTCCATTTGGCTTCCTGCATACTGTCAACATCTTTATCAACTGTTCCAGAAAGGTAGAAGCTTAAGTAATAATAGTAATTATTTTTATTTATAGCATCCCTCTACTCAAAATAATGTTATATACGGTAACTAAATCCACATTAAAAACCAACAATTAGAAAACAAAATTAACAATCCCCTCCCCCCTCAAAAAAGCTGCCATTTTTGAACAAAAATAGGCCATGCAGCTATCATCCGAGTTATATAATGGTTATATAATACAACGTGTGTGTGTGTGTGTGTGTGTGTGAGAGAGAGAGAGAGAGAGAGAGAGAGAGAAATAGCTATCCTTCATGAGTTCATAGAAAGTAAATCTTAGGTAGGAGCTACTTTGTATAACAAAACATTTCTCAAAGCATACTATATGGAAAAAATTAAATGTTTCTGAGAGCAAATAATTTTTGAAATGCACAGGTTCAACAGAGTGGAATGTCCATATACAAAAAGATTGTGAATATACTATAAGATCCATACACTATAAGATCTCAAACAGAAGATCAATTGAAATCAATTTCCTCAATCAGAATCAATTTCCTCAAATGGAATCTATATCTCTCTCTCTTTTTTTTTTTGCCTTCTCTCCATTCCTGCTACCCCCATAAGATTAATTTTTAGAACTACTAGTTCCACCAAAAAGAAGAAAACGAATGCATTGTCTGGATATGTAAAAAAATGATCTGAATTTTAGAACTATTATTGAAATGAATGATGTACCTAGACAGAAGGGCTGAGAGACAGCACATCTTCAACCCCCACCCCGTCAACATTGTCATAAAGGCACTCTCAGGCACAGGTGCAGAATCAAGTCTGAGGACTCTGCTGTCTAACTTTCTGCCCTCCTAGTAACCAGGAACAAACAATGCGGACGAATGTTTGGCATATGGTGATTTGCGCTACATACCTTGCCAATGTAACTAAAAAATTACCAATTTTCTACTTCTTTTCATGTTTTATAAGTGAAACCTTTATCCAGAGATAATAAGCACCGGCTGTCAAGAGCAGTTCTTCTGTCTTTAGACTAATTAATTTACCGCTTATCAATGAGGACAGAGTAAAATAGTTGTGTTAATTTAGAAACATGGAAGAAATTTCTAGCTATAGAATCAAACTGAGATTTATTGTCAGTAGTGTTTATTGAAACTCTTTTCGTTCTTTTTTTCAGAAAAAAACAAGTCATGAGGTTTTTAGAATCAGTTCAATTGTCTTGATTCAGAAAAAGTTTTGAAGTAAAGCCCAATAAACTTTTTTCCATATTTTTAAAAATATTTTTAGCTGTAGATGGACACAATCTATTTATTTGTTTTTATGTTGTGCTGAGGATCAAACCCAGTGCCTCACACACGCTAGGCAAACGCTCTACCACTGAGCTACAGCCCAGCCCTTTTTCCATATTTAAGATAGGAAGATTCTGAAGTTTAGTCAAGAAAGTGTTAAACATTTAGGCAGATCTCTACTGAGATCTCTTCTTTTTAAAAATTTAAGTATTCTCTAAGTTAGAGTAATGGTCTCCGATTCACTCTTCATCTCCTTTACTGTTTCCCTTTTGAATCTTTGATGCAAGCAAAATAAAAAATGACAGCCTTTCAAGGTATTGTCTTACAACTTTCATGCACAAGTTCCACATTTCAAATTTTTAAAATGATCCTCTGTATCTCAGTGTCATGGAATTTCCAGCCTGAATCTCTGCCTTTTAGAAGGTAAAGACAGTCTCTCTTTCTCTTTATTTTCCCCTTCATCATTTCCCTCTGTGTCATTTCTAATCATACTTCTACCCAGTTACGGTTGTGTTCTTTCAATATCTTTACTCTAGCTCCTTCCAGTGGTAAATCACAAATGTGCTGCACACAGCAGATCTGGGATTGTTTTGATGTGGCAGGAATGTGATGGTGAATATAGATCATCCCCAGACTTTACCTAGTTTTTCTTGCACCTGATTTAAAATCCAAGGAGAGCCTCTAGTGGAGCCTGAATCTGGGGTTCAAATTTATTCAGAAACCTCAAGGTACTTGGTTCATGTGGGTATAGCATTTCTCAGACTGTCGAAAGTAGAACAGTTCCTGAGATGCATGGATAAAAATTTCCAAACCTTGGCAAAAATCCAGCAACACAATTCCATAAAACACATGATACTCACATTTCCACAAAGTGAAACTTCCTCTGGGCTCTTGAGAAAATAATGCTGTCTAATAATGGCAGCAGGTGTTTTTACTAATGATGTTTTAACGGCATTTTTGATGGTTTTAATTAAACCCCAAATATTTTTGTTGGAAAAATAAAGGACAAATGGTTTCTAAGGCAAAATAAATAGTGTTTTTAAGGATGCATTAAAAAAGAAAAAAATGTAAACTGCATGTTGTCTCATTAAAGAAAGAAAGTAATGCTGTAGTAAAGTCCAACGAGAAATATGATAATTGAGAAGAAGTTGAATTATTATGATTAAAGTTGGAAAAAGTTACTTTTGGAAAAAAACGTTGAATAGATTTATTAAAGAAAGAGTGTCATACCCTGCTCAATACCAATAAGAAACAAGTAATATTTGCCATATTAAAATAGTTTGCATTATATGTAAGTACATGAGGAATGTTGATGTCTGTTATTAATTGTGAAGAGGATTGAAATCTCAGGCAAACCTGATTCCACCCCTAAAAGATGACACTGAACTCAAAGCAGCTGTGGCTCAGCAGGGAGCTTTATGCTGTCATCTTTTACTTGGCAAGTTACATTAACTTAGCTTAGGACTTGAGATGTGATGGCCGAGAATCAGAGGCACAATCATGTAATTTTATTATTTTTTTTAACATTTTACCTGCTGCATCAAAAAATCTCACCCAAAAAGCCTGTTTGTAGGGACATGCAATGGGATATCACAATCCAACACAGGGATAGAAACAAGCACCTAGCGACAAAAGAATGATCCTAGCTTAATAGCTCCAGTATCTGCAAAAAATGTGTACTCTACCAGTTCTTTCAGTAAGCACTGAAGAACCAATGGTGGAAGGTATGGGCATGCCTCCTTGATAAAGGACTCTCCTGCAGAATCAAGCTTGGACTGGGATATATTTTTTAATATTTTTTACTTGTAGATGGACACAATATGTGTTTATTTATTTTTATGTGGTTCTGAGGATCAAACCCAAGGCCTCACACCTGCAAGGCAAGCGCTCTGCCACGGAGGTACAGCCCCAGCCAATATCTTTAAGAGGTTGGACAGTTTGCTAACCTATGATCTCTGCTTTTCTTTGTGATATTTCAGGACTAAAAGCTACTGTCACAAAAGAGATCCTTATTGGACACCAAAATGGGCAACATGCATATAATTTAATCAAAACCACAAGCTAGATCAAGGTAGAACACTTGGTTTTCTCCACTTCACATTGCGATGTTCTAATTCCTGTGTACTTTGACTGTCTCTGTCTCCTGTTGACCCAATCCTCCCATCCTACATCAATATCTATTCTAGCTCCAGCAAAATTCTGAGAAAAAAAAATCGGGAAGTTTTCTTCCGATGTGCATACTATGATAACACGCCTGTAATTTATTTTCCCACAAGTTGGATCTGATGATAAGCCCATGTATCCCTAAAGATCGGATTTAGATGAGCTTCCTGACCTTCTCCATGTTTCTCAACAAGGATTTAATAATTAAAGCCAGATAAGAAAATTCGAGGGAAGAAAGGAAGTAGAGAGAACTCTTATCACCTTTGTATTCATAATCTTTTCAACTTACAGTTTGTGTTATTAAAGATAAAGCTAGCTCTTGAGTTAAACAACCCCCAGTATGTGTCATGGATCATAGATAATAAAAGTTTATTTATGGAGCAATTGTGTTTTTGATTAAGGACAGAGTCCTGCAAGAATGCTTCTGGGAACTCATATCTAGGACCCTCATATCTCCACCACTGTCCACATGTGACTTCCAAGGGCAATATCCTCATCTACATTAAGCTAAAAAGTGGGACACAGGGATGGAGAAGGCACACCCTCTTTTGCATAACATTTGCTCTACATATATCACTTCATGCATATCATGCAACCTTACCTAAATGGCAGCATGCTGGGAACCATCACCTCTGGTTGGCCACTTGCTTCCCTACAGAACTATGAGAAAAGGATTCTAAATATGGAGAGCCCATTGCAATAACGGCATGAATTGATATTTTAATTAGTTAAAACAACAACATGTGGCAGTTTCTTCCTCAACAACCTAAACAGAATTAACCTATGACCCCAAAATTCCACTAGAAGGTACATGCCCCAAAGAATTCAAAACAGATGTTCAAGCAAAGGTTTGTATACAAATGTTCATAGCACCACGATTTACAGTAACCAAAAAGTAGAAACAACCCAAATATCCACTCAAGGATAAATAAAAAGTAGTACATCCCTCCAATGAAATATTATTCAACCTCAAGAAGAAATAGAATGCTGATACCATGCAATGACTTGGATGAACTTTGAAAACAGCGTGCTAAGTCTGAGAAGGTAGACACAAAAGGCCACAAATGATCTGATTCTGTTATATTAAATATGCAGAATAGGAAACTTCAAGTAGGTGAAGAGAAGATTTATGATTTCCAGGAGGTAGGGGACAGAGGGACAGAGAATGACTTCTTAATGGTACAGAGTTTCCACTTGGGGTAATGAAAAATTCTGGAACTAGACAGCAGTGATGGTTGTGCAACATTTGAATACACTTAATGCCACTGAATTGTTAAAATTACTGATTAATTTTTGCAGACTATACACAGTTTATTGGCCTTTGAAGATCAATGTGCTACTTAACCACTTTGTTAAGTAACAAAAAAATGCATCAGCAAGAGTTCGTACAATCCCAAATGACCTGCCTGTCTGGTTCACTTTTGCCAATCTTTGTATCACTTTATATCATTTTATTTCTTCTAAATTGTTATATATAATAGCAGAGTGTAATTCAATTCATATTACACAATGGAGCACAATTTTTCATGTCTCTGGTTGTACACAAAGAAGAGTCACACCATTCATGTTTTCATACATGTACTTAGGGTAATGATGTCGGTTTCATTTCACTGTCTTTATTAGTTCCATCCCCCCTCCCTTTCTCTCCCTCCCCTTTGCTCTATCTAAAGTCTGTCTATTCCTCCCATGCTTCCCCCAACATCCACATCATGAATCAGCATCCTTATATCAGAGAAAACATTCGGCATTTGGTTTTGGGGGATTGGCTTACTTCACTTAGCATTATATTCTCCAACTCCATCCATTTACCTGCAAATGCCATGATTTTATTCTCTTTTAATGCTGAGTAATATTCCATTGTTACACATACCACATTTTCTTTATAAATTCATCTACTGAAGGATATCTAGTTTGGTTCCATAATTTAGCCATTGTGAATTATGCTGCTGTAAACATTGATGTGGCTGTGTCTCTGTAGTATGCTGTTTTTAAGTCCTTTGGGTATAAACCAAGGAGTGGGATAGCTGGGTCACATGGTGGCTCCATTTCAAGTTTTCCAAGGAATCTCCATACTGCTTTCCAGATTGGCTACACAAATTTGCAGTCCTACCAGCACTGTATGAGTGTGCCTTTCCCCCTACATCCTTACCAACACTTATTGTTGTTTATATTCTTAATAGCTGCCATTCTGACTGGAGTGAGATGAAATCTTAGAGTGGTTTTGACTTGCATTTCTTTAATTGCTAGAGATGATGAACATTTTTTCATATATTTGTTGACTGATTGTATATCATCTTCTGAGACGTGTTTGTTTAGTTCCTTGGCCCATTTATTGATTGGGTTATTTGGGTTTTTTGTGATAAGATGCTTTATATATCCTAGAAATTAGTGCTCTATCATATATGTGTGTGGTAAAAATTTGCTCACATTCTGTAGGCTTTCTATTTACTTTACATATGTTTATTTTGCAGAGAAGAAGCTTTTTAGTTTGAATCCATCACATTTATTGATTCTTGATTTTATTTCTTGCACTATAGGAATCTTATTAAGGAAGTTGGGGCCTAATCTGACACAATGGAAATTAGGGCCTAATTTTTCTTCTATTAGGATCAGGGTCTCTGGTTTAATTCCTAGGCCCTTGATCCACCTTGAGTTGAGTTTTAGGCATGGTGAAGGATAGGGGTTTAATTTCATTTTGTCGCATATGGATTTCCAGTTTTCCCAGCACCATTTGTTGCAGAAGCCATCTTTTCTCCAATATATGTTTGTGGAACCTTTGAAAATGACTGATTTTTTATGAAGCGTATTTTACCACAATTTAAAAAGAAAGACAACATGACTTTCTGGGGGCATTTACTGAATCAAACCTTCAGCCTATGATACTTTATTAAGTTAATGATGTAAATATTAGTATAACACCTTAAACTTAAGAAGAAAAAGAATACTTAGTACTATAATTTCTCTTATTAATTTTTCTTTTGGAATTTCATAATATTCTCTTCCTTGAATCCAGCAAATTCTTTTTAAACAACTTTCTGGTTCCAGACACAGGTCTGTGTGTTCATTCTTAACAAGCTCTGGAAGGGTCTGAAGGTGTATTTATAGAATACACCTTAGACCCTAGTTATAAGTCAAGAGATATATCAGTAGAACATCATCAAAACCCATGTGGTGATAATACCATCTTATAATGCACCACAAAAGTTGTGAACTCTTTGTCATTAAAGATACTTGACAACTGAAGGACCATTAGTCTGTGGATGTCACTGCGATGCTGTCTGACAGCAGGCGTATTCTTGTCATGTCACACTCAGTTGGACAAAAGTCTTACCAGTCTGAACCTTAGTAGACATCTGACATCTCTACTCTGATGTGAAGATGCTGCTGATCAGGGCTTTGAAGAAAATGGAGCATCATCATCTCATAATTCTCCATGCAAATGAATGTGTGTGGCATCCTGAATGATACATAACAGAATAATCCAAAATCCATTTTATATTTGGATTTGCATTTAGATTTTTTTCTTTGTTGTCATTTCGCATTTGCTTTCCTAATCATATTTTAGCTAAATGTAATGGTAAGTGTGGCTTATTCTCTCAAATGACAGATGACAGCAGGAGGCAGTCTTAAATTATCTGAATGGCATATTGAGCCCGTTAGATTTAAATCTAACTGAAAAAAAAAAGTCATAAAATCCTAGAAATGGAATGGCCCTGAGGGATAATTTAACTTGACCTCTTCATTTGTATATAACAGCCAACTAGAACTCAGAGGTGTATTTTCATTAGTCATTTCTAGAGGGATCATATGCTCTGGTTGGGACCTGTTGTCTCAGTGTAATTAATACTGATCCCTCTCTTAATTTGCAAAGATATTCTGGTTTAAAAGATAACTTAGATATTCATCTAGCCTATATCTGTTTTGATGTTGTAAATCCCTTAAATAGTATTGTACAGACTACCTGCCTATAAAAATGCACTGGTGTACATACATATAACATTTACATCTAGTTTACCAGAAACCCCAAGCAGAAACCTGTTGATGTATATGTCAGGTTCAATAAAGTTGTATTGATCAATTCTTTTGCCCTACACACACAGTTAGGTGTGTAAAGCTGCCTGTTAAACCCCCACACCCTTATAAGATAGACCTTATTACATCCACCAAGACAGGAAAGTAGGCTAAGAAGTGCTGTGATGATGTCAGGACTCAGGCCTCTTAATCCATTGCCCCTTTGCTCATGAAAAGTGCTAGGAATAGAGTTCCAAACATAGGCTCTTAGTTTATATCCTGAATGATGCTCACTAGCTCTATGACCCTAGGCAAGTTGCTTAACTCATTTTGTTTCATTTTCCAATTTATGAAGTGTAGATGGTAGTAGAAGAGCCCACTTCATCCTGATTTATAAAGATTAAATAAAATAATATATTAGCAGTGCTTGGAAGACTACCTGGAATATAATAATCTCACAGTGAATGCTGTACATTATTACTAAGCAACACTGATTCTGTGCAATTGTCCAAGATGTGAATAAATGCCTACTTAAGTAAACTATTGCACAATCCAAAAACCAAAAGTTCAAAATAGGAATCTGCCTTCACAGTACACATGCATCCTCAAAATGTATAGTCCTTTAAAAATGGTGATATGCCAAAGAGGCACTAGAAAGTTGTTTGAAAATGTAAAATAATGAATTATGTGTCTAGTTAGCTTCATAAAACGTGATGGAAGAGTTTTAGAGAAATGTGAAACAAAATACCTTGTAACACCATTATCATGCCACATATCCTGTGAAAGGCGTCGGTAACTCCAGTGGATTATCAATAGTCATATTTCAATAACCCAAGTCCCTCCCTTCCAAATTATTCCCCATTTTGTGGAACATACTATAGCTATGCCAGATTCATTAATTTCA
Source organism: Urocitellus parryii (assembly GCF_045843805.1). Classification (NCBI taxonomy): domain Eukaryota; kingdom Metazoa; phylum Chordata; class Mammalia; order Rodentia; family Sciuridae; genus Urocitellus; species Urocitellus parryii. The sequence continues at coordinate 35,174,114 of NC_135545.1, read as the reverse complement.
TAGTACAACCCTGGAGGTGGGTGTCAGGGACTTGAAGCATTCATTGGAGGAGCTGATTAGTCCATAAATAATGAACTTACACATTTTTTGGCTCAAGTCTCCATTTTAATATAGGACCAACTTTCTTATCACCACCAGCTGAAAAGAAGCAGAATAAAAGTGATAGATAATGTCCTAGTTAAATTATGTCCTCACATATTCATACAGATTCTTCATTTTCTTCAAATAACAGAATGTGACTTTGAAATTTTTTTCTTATTTGGGAATCTTACTTGCAATAACAGAAGCTAAAATTTAAATTGCTTGAGCTAAAAAGTCCTTTTATTGATGGGCGACAATGGCTTAGAAGAAAGTAGGACATCTCTTTATGTGTTATGTCTACCTCTGTCTGGCACTTGCTTCACTCTCTTACAAAATTATTTTCTCCTCAAACTAGAACAAAACCAAAAACACCTCCCTGATTTCCATTTCATGTTGTACTATTCTTTCTTAAACATGAATGTCTAGTAAATAAAATATCTACTGATATTTTAGCATGCACTGTAAACAAGATCATAAGATCAGGGAAACAGTATCCAGAATTGCAGGATTCAAGAAATTTTTTAAAATTAGTCTTCACAACAAATTCCCTTGAAATCATGCTTTATTTCATGCACAATTATCCATAATAAAAGTCAACTAGCTATCAAAGAATGAATTACCAACTTTCTTTTCTTTGAAATCTTTTTTGCCCCTCATGGAAAATGGACTTTCTTCAGTTGAACTTCATGTTTTATTTTATAGGAAATCATTATCCTGGTAAAGAATATGATCATATGAATTTATAAACAGTTGTCAAAAGTGAGAAATCCAAGTGATTCAACTAAAGCCTCAGGTCAAATGACCTGAGCTCTTAACAACATTTTTGTAAAGGAGGTTAAATGTCTTCTGATAAAAGGCTAAAAATTAGGTATGGAGGCAAAACATTTGTGAGAGTCTTAGAATTGTGCAAACTTATTTTTTTTTCTTTTGTTCCTCAATTCTGAAAGAAATCAAAGAAAGATGAAAAATGAAGCTTAAAATAATAAGATGCACCTTGAGGTGTGGTATTCCAGTAAATGGTAGGGTGTCTTAGAATCCACATTAAACAGATCACTACACAACACCAGTTCTGCATCCTTGAAACAAGCATGGCTCTCACCATCAAAGAATTTCCATTGCCTCATGAGGAGGCAGAAGAATAAGCTGACAACTCCCACAACCACTAACAGAAGTTTATCTCAGGACAGAAAAAGGAACAGAGTGTTCGAAAAGGATGTGAGGGAGTGATCATTTTGGTCTCTGGATGTTGAACATGTCTTTAGAGGAAAAGGTCACAATGGGCAAGCCAGTTGCTTGGAATAGAAAGTTTCTAGGAAAACAAGACAGAAAGATTCAATCACGTAGGAAGAATGCTAAGAAGATTTGAAAGGCCTTGACCTGCTTGGGAAATGTCGATTCAGTGTGAGCTAGCAGAGTTCAATGTATAAACTGGAGAACAGCAGGAGATAAATCTAGAAAGAAAATCGTTCTTCACTCATTCTTCATTACTTATTTAACATACATTTACACAGCACCTCCTTTTCCAGGCTTTGAATTAGGCCTTGAAGACACAACCACAAAGAAGGCTGAGCTCATGCTGTGTCGCAAGACACACAAATAGCCACTGTCCTAGTGTCTGTACCTATAGTAGAGGAAGATGTCAAAATCTCAAGGGTACAGAGAAGGGACAAACTCAATCTCAGGTCATGCTGCACTTCAAGGGAACATTGGATCTGAGCTGCAGAGGAAAATTCAACTACTGAGATGTAAATAATCCCTTCTAGCTATAAAAATCACCTGTGCTGTATTCATGGTAATAAAGTGAAACTTATAAAGGCCAAAGAGATGATGCTCCATGTAACAAACTGGAGCAAGAACATACAATCATGAAGTCTATTTCATATTAATATACTTCTTATTGACACACAATGGTAGAAAACACCAGTGATGTTAAGAATATCAGTCCTTTCATACCCCCATGGAATGCATACCAGCACTATGCATCCAGTTCATGTGGGGCCCTCCCCATGTCCACTGCTGACATGCCAAGGGCCTCTAAAATGTTATGTCTTTTTCCTGCTTAATATACTCATGAGCACATGCACACCAACAGTGAAATAAAGGAGAGGTTAGGGAAAATCATTTCAGAGCTTTTAATACAGAGACGTTATCAGAGACAACAGGGGTTTAAAAAAATCTTTCTTTAGAAAATCAAGGATGGGTCATTGGTGATATTAAAATGTTTCCAGTTTTGTGAAGCTTTTTGGAATGAAGTAGAAAATTGATTACTGGTCTAGAAGATTCAAGTTCAATTACTAACCCAATGCTTGATTCATTACTTTTTAAACAAATAAATAAAAAGGATTGCTTGCACTATCTCTTTTCTCAATTATGAAAAAGAAGTTAATTTCCATTTGTCTTGACAGGACACTATCAGGATGGAGGAAACAATCTCAAAGTGCTATTAGGGGAAGCTCACAGAATTGAGATTTGCTGAGCCTATCAACAAGAGGCTATTCCAATTTCATTCACGGGGTTTATCACATACCTGTAAGTGTTCCATCCAGAATGTTGAGAGTTACATGTTAAATATACATAGCACTTGTTAGTTCGTTGACTTTCATGAAGCAGCTAGTAAATTATATATCCTTAGACTCAAAAGGACCAGTTGAAGCAGATACTACAGTGCTTAACATTAAATATGATCATAGAGTGAACATTCTTGGTACATGATCTAGGAACCCAGAGTATTGAAGCACTGCAAGTCTTCACCTTCCTCCCAACAGCAGGTATCTCCAGGTCACAGAAAAGAAAATACGGTTCCCATGGGCTTATACTTGCAGTGTAGGCTGATGAGGCATTCTTGGAGCACTTGTTCTTACAAACCTTATTGAAGAAACCAAATAAGCATGGTGAGAGATGGGCAGATGTGTCTCTCAGTGTGTGTGTTTCTCTTGCTGCTTTCCAACCCCTAGCACCTGGGTCATCAGGACTGTCTTTTCATGACCTGTAGGGATCATTTAGGGAACTAGGGGATGCTTGTCTAAACTGTGGGCACACAAACACAGGGAGTGGGCTGGATTTGAAATATGGGCCATAGTTTGCCAACTCCTGTGCTAGAGGATCACTCCAGTGTCTTATTTTTTATCATAGGTAGGACACACACCACTAAAATACACTCACTTACCCACTTACCCACCCATCTGTGTGTGTTTCAAATCTTGGCTATAAGTAATTCTACACTTTACATTAATTAAGAAAATATAATTTGCATAGTGTAGCTTCCTGAATAGGAAGCTTCTTTTAGATTCCTATTAGCTTCGTTTCTCTTCCTATTAGCTTCTTTTAGCTTTTTTTGCAACTTGCTTCTTTCCACCTTTCAATATTAAGTTCTTGACATTTATCCTTAAGGATAAAATGGAATCTAGTTCATTTTATTAAGACTGTTGTTGAGTATCTTCCATTGTTTAAAAATACCTGGTTAATACATTCATTGTTTGCTTTGGATGGACATTTGGGTTGCTACAGAAAAACATTCTTCCCCAAATCTCCTTATACATATGTGTAAGACTTTATCCCAGTTGGAGGATGTAATGGAAGATTGAGTTCCCTTTCATTTCTTTCAAACACTATTGAAACTGTGACACTAGTACCTTAAACAATTAATTTTAAGAATTGCCAGTTCAAGTAAAGCAAAAGTAACCTAGTTTTTCTTATTACTTCTTTCACTTTCACAATAAAAGCCTTAAGGAAACCATACATTTATTATTAATCAAGTAGTTAAATGCCCCAAAGATGGCAAGCTGATTCCTTCAGGAAGAGTCTATCTAACCTGTGTAGTTCTTCACAGCCCCAAGCCTTAAGGAGTTCTAAAAATTTGGAGCAGAGGGAATATTTCACATTGAGAGGGTGGAGTTAGGGCCCCGGAGCAAAGCTTTTAGAACTTTATGTACCATATCTTGCATGGTTTATTTCCTATGTCTAAAGAAATCAAGACTTGCTGGACTAGATTTCCCCTCTCTTAGTCTATTTAGGCTTATTTTTTTTTCAACAACTATTTTGTTCAGTTCCCTCTAACCAGAGGTTAGCACAGTGTCTGACAAAATGTAAATAAGCATTTTTTTTTTGGTCCTTTCATCTTGGAAGTTAAGTTTTGGTGGTGAGGACAGGGATGGTGGGTAAGGAACAAGGGAAGAAATAATCTAAAAAGAATCAGGATAACTTTGGATCTAAAGGTAAAAGAAGGCATAGCACTGCATCGCTAGCTATGGAGGGTGGGCTTCCTTTGGACACAATAGTTTCTGGAGGCTTCTTCAGGAGTTGGCAGTTAATGGGGCCCTGAGGATTGAGAAGGAGTCAGGCAGGAAAATAAGACATGGACCTTGTTACAAAACAAGGAATAGCAAAAGAAATTCCCTACGCTCAAGAAACAGTCAGAAAGCCTGTGACCTGGGCAGAGTGAGCAAGAAAGAGAGAGCATAGAGGAGATGAATAGACAGAGTCTATAAAACATGGAAGGTAACTCAAAAACAATTCTTGAGACGTTGGAATATCATTCTAAGAGCGGTAGAAAATCACGGAAGGGAATTTAAGAACCTTCAAAAGATACAGTTGTGAAATATAGGAAGCCGACCCAAACAATGAAGACTTCACTTAAATATAGCAGTTTGTCCTTTTCTTTTTTAACATTAGTTTTTCTAGTAAGTCTGTTGGATGAAATGGCACTTAAAATATCTTTTGGTTTTGTTGTGGACTCTGTTTGCATGAACGCTTGTGACTGACAGTTTTGAAATCTCGGCTCAGTTGCCTCACGAGTCTGTGTCATAATTTTAGTAATCACCATGGTGATTTAACCACCCCTACCAAAGTGAAAAAGACATCGCCATCCCCTGTGATTTCTTGTGCTCTCAACACTGACAGGGTTAGGCAGGGGGATACAATCCCCAACTTAGAATCATCATGCAGTTCTTGGCCCCTCAGGGAAGTTGTGTTAGTGGTTATCATGCCTCCTGACATTCACTCCTATGAGCATCCTTGATCACTGCAAATTATAATGGCCATACACTACTAGTAGATAAGGTCAGGGCCACACAAGAAACTAGTTTCTCCACTACCACGGAGTTCCCAGTATAATACATTCATTCATCCATTCAACCATTATTTTGGGGTGCTGTTCTAGGTGCTGAAATTTGAGATGGACCAAACTAAAACCATTCCTCATGGAGTTTACATACTAGTTTGGTAGGAATTTCATTTCTACATGAATATACCTTCCTGGATTAAGTAGCTACCTCCTGAAAATCATTGGCTCCTTCTCTTCAGTTATTTTAAAAATAAAATCATTTTCCAGAGTCAAGGCTCTGAGCTAAAATCATATCTTTATATGTCTCCAAACTGAGAAGGGGACCATGATGGTTAATTTTAGGTGAGGAGTGGATGACAGAATATCTAGATAGCTGGAAAGGCATTATTTATAGGTGTGTCTTTGAGGGTGTTTCTGGAGGGGACAGCCCTGTGAGTCAGAGAACTGAATGGGGAAGTTCCACCCTCAATGTGGGCAGACATTGTCCAATTGGTAGAAACAGGATGGACCAAAATGGAGGAAAATTGCCCCCCCTTTCTCTCCCTCCCTCCCTCACCCACACACCTGTTTCCTATAGCTATGACACATTTATTCTCTTTCCTTGAACATAAAACTCCAGGTTCTCCAGCTTTCAACCCCAGCACCCCAACCCAGGTTCTCAGTCCTTCAGCCTCAGGTTGAGTTACACCGTCAGCTTCCCTGGTTCCCTAGTTTGGACTAAGCTACACTGTTGGGTCTCCCTTATAGATGATCTACCATGGGATCCCTCAGCTTCCACAATCCCATGAACTGATTCCGCTAATTCCCCTCTCCATTGTTCATCTCTCTGTGTATCTATAATCTGTATACTCTCTCTATGTATAGATACATAGATATTGCATTAGTTCTGTCTCTCTGCAGAACCCTAACACAGGGACCAAGTTCTGAGGTTGTGTTATCTGAAGGCTGAGAATTCTGAGTCTAACATACATGAAAAGAAAATAAGATCATCTAGTCATTTTCAACACAATTTTTTAATAGCTAAACTGAGACTCAGACAAAGGAAAGAAATTGATTTAATTTATACCAATATAGTAAATATTGACTCAATGAGTTGGATCTTTGGTGGTATTCTGTCACCCCTGAAAGGAAGATTTTTTTGTCCCCTCATTTTATGGACACATGCAGGGAACACGTAGAGAGGTTCAGTGTGCAAAAGTATACATTGCTAAAAGGACTGAATGAAAATTAGAACCGCAGCCCAGTCCCTTTTCCACTAAACAAAAATATCATTCCTTAATAGGTCAGATTTAGAAATCTAATTCCTTCAATAGAACCTTAACTTATATGGAGGCTAATCCATGGGATTCACTCTTGAGAGTATCAATTTTCTTGAAATGTTTAATAGCAGTAAAAGCATGGTCATAGAAACTGGTGCAAATAGAAAAAAAGTGTTAATTAAGGTAAGCAAAAGACTAAAAAGATAAGCAAATGACTAATATTGAGAAACACTTCCTACTAGCTACTAATCTTATTAATACACTTTAAATAATAGTAAATGCTGTTTAGTAAGTGTTGACCTCTACCTTGGAAGACTAATACTAACAGCAATAGTAAAATGATATGTTCTGTGAATCAGGCACAGTGCTAGTACCAAACATGTATCTTTTCCTTTAAAGGGAGTTTTTTAAGCCTCTCTTCCTTACTTCTCAAGAGAATAGATATGGGTTTCTTCCCAGTAATAAAGATCAGATGCATGCCAATTCCCACATATATAAGTAGGAAACTAGGCATGTACTCAGAGGCAAGACCAATGCAAACTGAGATATCTAATGCATGTCCATAGAATTTAATCTTATTTATTTATTTATTTATTTATGCACTGGGGATTGAACCCAGGGGCACTTGATCACTGAGCTACATCTCCAGCCCTTTTTTATATTTTATTGAGAGACGGGGTCCTATTGAGTTGCTTAGCACCTCGCTTTCGCTGAGGCTGGCTTTGAACTTGCAATCCTCCTGCCTCAGCTTCCCAAGCTGCTGGGATTACAGGTGTGCACCACCGCACCCAGCCATAGAATATATTCTTTTTTGGGGATATTTTTTTTAAGATAGAGAGAGAGAAAGAGAATTTTTTAATATTTATTTTAGTTTTCGGCAGACACAACATCTTTGTTTGTATGTGGTGCTGAGGATCGAACCCGGGCTGCACGAATGCCAGGCGAGCGCGCTACCCCTTGAGCCACATCCCCAGCCCTAGAATATATTCTTAACCCTGGTCAACCTAAGGGTAGATTCCCTTAGCACCAAAGCACAGTTTATAAAAGCTGAGTACATAGGAACAGGCAGAAAGCAAGAGCAGGAGACTAAAGATTATTGGCTCTATTTGCTATTTTAGGCTCTGCTTGAAAACATGTGTGGTTGTAGTCACTACTGATGCTTATTATCAATTGGTAAAGGGGGAAGGTGGCATGTCTGTAGCATGCTACCTCCTTACAAATGGAATCCTAAACTTCCAAGACTTCTAAAACATAGATAGGTTATTAAAGAAGGCAATCTGTGCAATGGGTCTATTACTGCTCGGAGAATTTTACACAGAGGGTATTGTGAATCTCCAAGAAAGGGATATATTATTTGAAACAGAATCCTCTCGTTTTATGGCACATCTTAAAAAGTGAGGGGTTCTATGAACCATGAAGAGTCTCCTGGATGTAATGAATTTCAACAAGCCTTCAATCACTGAATGCTCATGACATCCCAGGCAATGTGCTGTGTGACAGATGATTGGTTAACCAATTATCGGGCTAATCAGGGAGCAAGGCAGAGACAGAAAAAGTTGAGAAATACTTCCTGGCATCTGATGGGCCAGAGCTGAATTCTGCCACCCCATCCTCTGAAAGTATTAGTACTTTGAAAGAAATCAACTGTCCCGTCCTTCACTTCTTATCTGTGTAAAATGTAAGGACATTTTCTTTTCTCACAAGGGAGTACCACTGCAGGAGACTGAGTTCTAATGCAAGCAGAGGCTTTCTGTATTGAACTGCAAAGATTAGCAGTTGTCTGAGGAGAGAAGCTTTTGATTTCTTTGGTTGCAGGTTTCAAAGAACTTGATTAGATATGGCAGCACTGCCACTGGCCAAGAGAAATGTATGAAATCTGCATACAAAGAGAAACATTCGCCATGCCCTGGCCACCTCCAGTACTGATTCATGGACTTTGTAGTTTTAGGTATTTATGCTGTCACCCTTGCTGATCTAATTGGCATCTGCAGAAATGCAGCATCAGCATTTCCTAGGAACTTGTTGGAAATGCAGAATCTGGGGCCCCGTGCCAAACATACTAAATCAGCATCTGTGTCTCAGGAAATCCCCATGTGATCTTGTGCCATTTCTAGGAGCATCTGAGTGGACAGAGGAAGGTTTTGTCCTCACAGCTATATAACCTTTGGCAAAAGAGGGCAGCAAGAACTTGGACCTGACTTTGCCCCACTTGTAAACCTTCATATTTCTCATTATGAAATATTGTCCACAGAGAGTGATATGCACCTAAATTCTTGAGCCTTTACCTTCCTATATTCACAGTAAAATTCATGGGATATTGTGTACTGTGCTTAGAATAGCACTTGCTTAATAAATGGCAGCTACTGATAAAACGAAAGGTGGTGATAAAGAATTCTAATAATGTGAGCTGTAGTGGTAGTAAAATAGCTATGTGTCTTGGAAATGTCTAAAAGGCACAGAAGTCATCAAGTGCAGTGTGCATACATGTAATCTCAGTTACTTGGGAGACTGAGGCAGAAGGATCACAAATTCAAGGTCAACATGGGCAACTTAGCGAGACTCTATCTCAAAGTAAAAAATAAAAAGGGCTGGGGTGTAGCTCAGCGGTAGAGTGCTTGCTTAGGTAAAGTCCTGCCTTCAATCTCCAGTATCACTGGAAAGAAAAAACAAAAACAAAAACATAGATGTCATAGGAAGATAGGAAATAAATCTCAAACAAATGTTGAAATAAAAACTTGGGAATCAAGTAAAACTAAAAAGAAAAGGTAGCATGTTCCTTCCACGACCACTCTCATCAGAGACTCTTCCTACAAAATTTCTTGTCCCTCCATTTGTGTGACTCAAAAGGAAAGCTCTAAACAACTTTACACAGGCAAGTGACTCCTAGGAAAACAGAGGAAGGCCAGCCAGCCTTCTGTGACTATAGGTAGTGGCCAATCGGAACTGAAATAATGGTGTTAAGGAGATGTGGCATAGGAGAATTTACAGTGCCTAATTTCACCTGGTGTAGGCATTGTCAAGGAAGTGCATACATATGGCACCAAGTTGTATTACTTGTAATTCTTGCACTGGTGGCAGGAGCTCAGTATAAAATGGACAAAGCCAAAGAGTTGTGTTTTTTTTTTTAATTAAAAGAATATTGACCAGTGAAATGGTTTTACTCTGACTTAAAATTTGCTCCCCTTCCTTCTGTTCCCCCGCCCCCTAATCTAGTTCACCTGAGACTTTCCCAGTTTCCCTGTTTTTAGCATTGAAAATCTCACATCCAAGAAAATTCCCCTAGTCTTGGGTCCACTGGAAGAGTTGGTCACTCTAGCTCAGCCTTTTATACTGCACTATTCTAATTCAGTATATGAAAAACATTGTTCTTGATTCTTTTAAATTCTGGGGTTTTTTTTCAAAATTAGTTTAAATCTATCACAGATGAGAGAGAGAGAGAGAGAGAGAGAGAGAGAGAGAGATTTCTCTCTTCCCCTCTTTAAGATCATTTCATTTCATTAAAGAAAAAAATATGGCTACAGAGTTCCAGAGACAAAAATCAATGACTAATGAAAGGGAACATAGAATTATGAGATAAATATATTCATGTCATTATTTTTTAAGTCTCCTGTTAGCTATATCCCTCACAGCTTTCAGACAAACACCAGCACCAACCTGAAAACCTTCTAGCATGTGCAGAACAAAAATATCAGGCTAGAACAAATAAGCAATTCTGGTCTGGGAGTGCAGTCTGGGATTGCCCTTTCAAAGGGCAGCAGTCTAACAGCTTGTTAGTTAGCCTTTTTAAAGGCCAGCAACCAGGAAAATAGACCACTGGGTGTGGGTCACTCCACAGAAAACAAGCCACGTGGGTATGACTATTTGCAATGCAATAAGAAGCTCCTGTCCAGGAATAAAACCAGTCACTCTTGGTCAAGGACACCAGAATAGAATTTCAAAATATTGTTGTAACTCTAGAAATGCTTGACCTGGGGGTACCTCTTCAGGATTAGATTCTATGCAAATAAGTCAAGTGGCTCAGAAAAATATTTACATACAAAAAAAAATGTTCACTTTGAGGCTGTTCAGCAATCTTAAAAGAAACTAAATTTTGAGCCGAGACAGGATGATCACACGAACAATACCATGCCTCTATGGGAGTCACCACAAAAATCAAAGTGATAGTTTTTGAGCAAAATAACACATTCTGTGCCTTAAATAGCCTATCTCACTTAACCCTCATAATAACTACTTGAAGTAGGCACTTTTTTTTTCCATTATCATTTTATTCATTAGAAAATATAGGCTTATCCCCCACAGCGGACACTCCGCCGAGGCAGTCAGCGGCCACCATCCGGGAAAGCTGAAGGATACACCGCCACTCTCCTTCAGAGTGCGACATCAAAACAGGTCGGTGTCATTCAGCTCACCCCCCAGACAGCGGGAATTCGCATAAAATCTCTCCTAGGCTTGCCGGGAGAGGGAGTATCAAGCTGAGCCTCCATACAGACTAGGGGGAAACCAGAGACACCTGACCTCCAACCCCTCCTCCCAGTAGCAGCCAAAAGGAAACCTGGCTAGCCAGCGCTGGGGGAGGGGCAAGCAGAAAAAATCAAAGTGATAGAGTGCCAGGGATCCCAGCAGCCTGCAGCAGGGCCCCGGAGATCCAGGCCAACTGATTCGCGTGGCCTGCCCTGCGGCTACAGAAGGCGTGGCGCCTCAGTGAAGCCATTAATTGGCAAGCAGGGAGGTTAGGGAAGGCCATTAGGTGGAATCCCACCAGCCAAGCCCACACGGACCCTTGGGCCGAGCACGGGTTCTCAGAAGGGGAAGGAAGCGGTACAGTCCCATCCCCCACAGCGGACACTCCGCCGAGGCAGTCAGCGGCCACCATCCGGGAAAGCTGAAGGATACACCGCCACTCTCCTTCAGAGTGCAACATCAAAACAGCGGACACTCCATCCAGGCAGTCAGCGGCCACCATCCGGGAAAACTGAAGAATACACCACCACTCTCCAACAGCTTGCAACATCAAAACAGCCAGCAGCAGGACCCCGGAGATCCAGGCCAACTGATTCGCGCGGCCTGCCCCGCAGCTACAGAAGGCGTGGCGCCTCAGAGAAGCCATTAATTAGCAAGCAGGGAGGTTAGGGACTGCCATTAGGTGGAATCCCGCCAGCCAAGCCCACCGCCCACGCCCGGAACAGGCCCAGCGACCTGCCAGCATTGTAGTCACGACACCCCAATTGGAATAGGGACAGAGCAGAGCCGCCTTCCACTCCCGGAACAGGCCCAGAGAGCCGCCAGCGTGGTAGACACGTCACCCCAATTGGAGTAGGGGCACAGCCGCCGCCCGCACCTGCAAGGGAGACTTTTCAAGTATACAAGAGCAACATAAATAAATAGGGGGTAAATTTCAAAACACAACAGTTGCACCAAGCAGAAAGAAACGCGAGCAGTATGAAAAGACAAGGAAAGAAAGGACCACAAGCAATGCAGGTCAACTCAACTTTAGAAGAGGTAATAGGTGCAACAGATGGAATATCAGATAAAGAGTTCAGGATATATATGCTTCAGATGATCTGGAGTCTCAAGGAAGACATGAGACAGCAAAATCAGACAATGAAAGATCACATTGACAAACAAATCCAGGAAGTAAAAGATCAATTTCACAGGGAGATAGAGGTAATAAAAAACAAACAAATTGAAATTCTAGAAATGCAGGAAACAATAAACCAACTTAAAAACTCAATTGAGAATACTACCAGCAGAGTAGATCACTTAGAAGAGAGAACATCAGACAATGAAGACAAAGTATTTCAACTGGAAAAGAACATAGACAGCTCAGCAAGTCTGCTAAGAAACCATGAGCAGAATATCCAAGAATTATGGGACAATATCAAAAGACCAAATTTAAGAGTCATTGGGATACAGGAAGGCACAGAGCTCCATTCCAAAGGAATAAACAGTCTATTCAGTGAAATAATACGAGAAAACTTCCCAGAATTGAAGATTGAGACAGAATCCCAAATCCTAGAAGCCTACAGGACGCCGAATGTGCAAAATCATAAGAGATCCACACCTAGACACATTATAATGAAGATGTCCAACATACAGAATAAGGAGAGAATTTTAAAAGCTGCAAGAGAAAGAAAGCAGATTACATTTAGGGGTAAACCAATCAGGATAACAGCTGATCTCTCAACACAGACTCTGAAAGCTAGAAGATCCTGGAATAACATATTTCAAACACTGAAAGAAAATGGGCTCCAACCAAGAATCGTGTATCCGGCGAAATTAAGCTTCAGGTTAGAAGATGAAATTAAAACCTTCCACAATAAACAAAAGTTAAAAGAATTCGCAGCTAGAAAACCATCTCTTCAAAAAATCCTTGGCAAAACATTACAGGAAGAGGAAATGGAAAACAACATTGAAAACCAACAATGGGAGGTAGGACAGTAAAGGGGGGAAAGTAGTCAAAGAGGATAACAAATCAGGTTTAGTAACATCAATAAACAAATATGGATAGAAGAACAAACCATATCTCAATAATAACCCTAAATGTTAATGGCTTAAACTCACCAATTAAGAGACACAGGCTAGTAGAATGGATCAAAAAACAAGACCCAACAATATGCTGTCTACAGGAGACGCATTTGATAGGAAAAGATATACATAGACTGAAGGTGAAAGGTTGGGAAAAATCATATCACTCATATGGACTGCGGAAACAAGCAGGAGTGTCCATACTCATATCTAATAAAATAGATTTCAAGCCAAAGCTAATCAAAAGGGATATAGAAGGACACTTCATACTGCTCAAGGGAACCATACACCAACAAGACATAACAATCATAAATATATATGCCCCAAATAATGGTGCAGCTGTATTCATCAAGCAAACTCTTCTCAAGTTCAAGAGTCTAATAGACCAACATACAATAATCATGGGAGACTTCAACACACCTCTCTCACCACTGGACAGATCTTCCAAACAAAAGTTAAATAAGGAAACTATAGAACTCAATAACACAATTAACAACCTAGACTTAATTGACATATATAGACTATACCACCCAACATCAAGTAGCTACACTTTTTTCTCAGCAGCACATGGAACCTTCTCAAAAATAGACCATATACTATGTCACAGGGCAACTCTTAGACAATACAAAGGGGTAGAGATAATACCATGCATCTTATCTGATCATAATGGAATGAAACTGAAAATCAATGATAAAAGAAGAAAGGAAAAAGCAAGCATCACCTGGAGAATGAACAATAGGTTGCTGAGTGATCAATGGGTTTTAGAAGACATCAAGGAGGAAATTAAAAAATTCCTAGAGTTAAATGAAAACACAGACACAACATATCGGAATCTATGGGACACATTGAAAGCAGTTCTAAGAGGAAAATTCATTGCTTGGAGTTCATTCCTCAAAAAAAGAAAAAACCAACAAATAAATGATCTCATACTTCATCTCAAAATCCTAGAAAAAGAAGAGCAAAACAACAGCAAAAGAAGTAGAAGGCAAGAAATAATTAAAATCAGAGCTGAAATTAATGAAATTGAAACAAAAGAAACAATTGAAAAAATTGACAAAACTAAAAGCTGGTTCTTTGAAAAAATAAATAAAATTGACAGACCCTTAGCCATGCTAACGAAGAGAAGAAGAGAGAGAACCCAAATTACTAGCATACGGGATGAAAAAGGCAATATCACAACAGACACTTCAGAAATACAGAAGATAATCAGAAATTACTTTGAATCCTTATACTCCAATAAAATAGAAGATAGTGAAGGCATAGATAAATTCCTTGAGTCCTATGATCTGCCCAGATTGAGCCAGGAGGATATAGACAACCTAAACAGACCAATAACAATAGAGGAAATAGAAGAAACCATCAAAAGACTACCAACTAAGAAAAGCCCAGGACCGGATGGGTATACAGCAGAGTTTTACAAAACCTTTAAAGAGGAACTAACACCAATACTTTTCAAGCTATTTCAGGAAATAGAAAAAGAGGGAGAACTTCCAAATTCATTCTACGAGGCCAACATCACCCTGATTCCGAAACCAGACAAAGACACATCAAAGAAGGAAAACTACAGACCAATATCTCTAATGAACCTTGACGCAAAAATCCTCAATAAAATTCTGGCGAATCGGATTCAAATACATATCAAAAAAATTATACATCATGATCAAGTAGGATTCATCCCTGGGATGCAAGGCTGGTTTAATATACGGAAATCAATAAATGTTATTCACCACATCAATAGACTTAAAAATAAGAACCATATGATCATCTCAATAGATGCAGAAAAAGCATTCGACAAAGTACAGCATCCCTTTATGTTCAAAACGCTAGAAAAATTAGGGATAACAGGATCATACCTCAACATTGTAAAAGCAATCTATGATAAGCCACAGGCCAGCATCATTCTGAATGGAGAAAAATTGAAGGCATTCCCTCTAAGATCTGGTACAAGACAGGGATGCCCTCTCTCACCACTTGTGTTCAACATAGTCCTCGAAACACTGGCCAGAGCAATTAGACAGTCAAAAGAAATTAAAGGCATAAAAATAGGAAAAGAAGAACTTAAATTATCACTATTTGCAGATGATATGATTCTATACCTAGCAGACCCAAAAGGGTCTACAAAGAAGCTATTAGAGCTAATAAATGAATTCAGCAAAGTGGCAGGATATAAGATCAACACGCATAAATCAAAGGCATTCCTGTATATCAGTGACAAATCCTCTGAAACGGAAATGAGGACAACTACTCCATTCACAATATCCCCCCAAAAAATAAAATACTTGGGAATCAACCTAACAAAAGAGGTGAAAGATTTATACAATGAAAATTACAGAACCCTAAAGAAAGACATAGAAGAAGACCTTAGAAGATGGAAAAACATACCCTTCTCATGGATAGGCAGAACTAACATCATCAAAATGGCGATATTACCAAAAGTTCTCTATAAGTTCAATGCAATGCCAATCAAAATCCCAACAGCATATCTTGTAGAAATAGATAAAAGAATCATGAAATTCATATGGAATAATAAAAGACCCAGAATAGCAAAAACAATACTAAGCAGGAAGTGTGAATCAGGCGGTATAGCGATACCAGACTTCAAACTATACTACAGAGCAATAGTAACAAAAACAGCACGGTACTGGTACCAAAACAGGCAGGTGGACCAATGGTACAGAATAGAGGACACAGTAACCAATCCACAAAACTACAACTATCTTATTTTTGATAAAGGGGCTAAAAGCATGCAATGGAGGAAGGATAGCATCTTCAACAAATGGTGCTGGGAAAACTGGAAATCCATTTGCACCAAAATGAATCTGAATCCCTATCTCTCGCCGTGCACAAAAGTTAACTCAAAATGGATCAAGGAGCTTGATATTAAATCAGAGACACGGCATCTGATAGAAGAAAAAGTTGGTTATGATCTACACGCTGTGGGATCGGGCTCCAAATTCCTCAATAGGACACCCATAGCGCTAGAGTTAACAAATAGAATCAACAAATGGGACTTACTCAAACTAAAAAGTTTTTTCTCAGCAAAAGAAACAATAAGAGAGATAAATAGGGAGCCTACATCCTGGGAACAAATCTTTACTCCACACACTTCAGATAGAGCCCTAATAACCAGAATATACAAAGAACTCAAAAAATTAGACAATAAGATAACAAATAACCCAATCAATAAATGGGCCAAGGACCTGAACAGACACTTCTCAGAGGAGGACATACAATCAATCAACAAGTACATGAAAAAATGCTCACCATCGCTAGCAGTCAGAGAAATGCAAATCAAAACTACCCTAAGATACCATCTCACTCCAGTAAGACTGGCAGCCATTAGGAAGTCAAACAACAATAAGTGCTGGAGAGGATGCGGGGAAAAGGGCACTCTTGTTCATTGCTGGTGGGACTGCAAATTGGTGCAGCCAATTTGGAAAGCAGTATGGAGATTTCTCGGAAAGCTGGGAATGGAACCACCATTTGACCCAGCTATTCCCCTTCTCGGTCTATTCCCTAAAGCCCTAACAAGAGCATGCTACAGGGACACTGCTACATCGATGTTCATAGCAGCTCAATTCACGATAGCAAGACTGTGGAACCAGCCTAGATGCCCTTCAATAGATGAACGGATAAAAAAAATGTGGCATTTATACACTATGGAGTATTACTCTGCATTAAAAAATGACAAAATTATAGAATTTGGAGGGAAATGGATGGCATTAGAGCAGATTATGCTAAGTGAAGCTAGTCAATCTTTAAAAAACAAATACCAAATGACTCCTTTGATATAAGGGGTGTAAACAAGGACAGGGTAGGGACGAAGAGCTTGAGAAGAATATTTACAGTAAACAGGGATGAGAGGTGGGAGGGAAAGGGAGTGAGAAGGGAAATTGCATGGAAATGGAAGGCGATCCTCAGGGTTATACAAAATGTCATATAAGAGGTAAGGAGGGGTAAGTCAAGAGAATACAAATGGAAGACATGATTTACAGTAGAAGGGGTAGAGAGAGAAAAGGGGAGGGGAGGGGAGGGGAGGGGAGGGGGGATAGTAGACAATAGGACAGACAGCAGAATACATCAGACACTAGAAAGGCAATATGTCAATCAATGGAAGGGTAACTGATGTGATACAGCAATTTGTATACGGGGTAAAAGCGGGAGTTCATAATCCACTTGAATCAAACCATGTAATATGATGTATTAAGAACTATGTAATGTTATGAACGACCAATAAAAAAAAAAATATAGGCTTTAAAAGATTAAGGTGGATAGCCCAAAGCCACATATATCATAAGTTGAAGGAGAATACATACCAATGTCTTTTGGTTTCCAGAGCCAAAATTTATTTTGCTGTGCAATATTTTTAAAAAATGTGTAAAGTATGAATCTTTTTTATTCTATCGAATAAGATTAGCATCTATTTCAATCCACACTCTGTCCATATTTTAGTAGGATGTATTGGGGCCCTGGAGACAATTATTGGTTTCATTAAACATAGTCTTTGAACATCAGAAATAACTAAAAGTTATATATCCTAATATTAAATATTTTAGTCAAATTAATCTAAAAATAACTAAATAATGATTAATGTCTAAACCTAATTTTTCTAGTTTTTAATTCCTCTGGTCTTACATAGAATGTAACCTCTGGATTTTATTTTACTTTCCATTTAGCCTCTGTTTAGAGGATATATCATCTTTAAATAAAGAGGCAAATGTTATTTGAGCAAAGGCTAGGGACACATTCTGTGCCCTTAATACAAATAATTTTAAGCAATTTGACAGATAGAGTGCCATTACATCATTCCAGATACTAATGGGCATAATAATTCTTCAACTTCCTCATGAAAGAGAGCTCTAAAATGAGACAACTGAGTGAAAAGAAAATGTCAAGTTATTTATGGCTTCCATTATGACTCATAGATAGAAGGTGGTCTCTTTTTGGAGCCTTGTGTCTATCTGGACCTTGTTTGCAAGGGACATTTGCTCATTTTTGCCAAGCAGTATCTTCTCCTACTTCCTCAGGTAACTCTCCCCATATTGGGAGACCACCCTTCCCTGATCTTAGTGCACATGGCTCAAGGAGGTTGGCTCATCTCTAGCCCCAGAGATAGTCTTATGATAAAAGCTAGAGTCATTAGAACCTCATCTCTTTTTGGCAAAGATAATTCAAAATAGATACTCATAGCAAGCAAGATTCAATTCTTAGTCTGTGTTAGTCAGCTTTCTATCACTGTGACAAAGTACCTGAGACAAAAAAAAAAATTTAATGGAGGAAAGATTCTGGCTCATGCTTTCAGAAGTTGTAGGTGCATGATCACTTGGCACAGTGGCTTTTGGACCTGGATCAGGCAGAAATACACAGGGAGTCTATGGCAAAGGAAAGTTGCTCATCACATAGTAGCCAGGAAACCAAGAGCTAGAGAAAAGAACCAGGGCATGCATACCTCAGAGGCCCACCTGCAATTAGAATCCACCTCCTGAAGTTTCCACCATCTTCCAGTAGCCCCACAAGCTGGAGATGAAGCCTTCAATACAAGAGCTTTGCAGGGACATTGAAGAGCAAAACCATAATAGGGACATTGCTAGAGCACTGAAGAGAGAAAAGATCGTCCTTCAAAGACCTCTTTAAGCCCATAGGAAGGTTAAGCCTTGGAGCTGCTAGAATACCTCACCTTAAAGAGGTGACATGAGTCAACCAGGAGAAATCCCGATCACAATAAAAGGAATATCTTAGCAATTTAACAGTCCAATTGAGTAATTGTGAGAATTAATAATTAATAAGCTTATCCTCTGGGGGAGGAATCTATCCTTTACTCATTGTAAATCTTTGTTATTAATAGGTTGATTACACCTAATCCAAAAATCTCAAATGCAAAGTGATCCAAAATTGGAAACTTTTTGAATGCTAACATGATGCAAGTGTAAAATTCTATATGATAAAACTTTGGTTTATGCACTAAATTATTCAAAATATAGAATTACTTTCAGACTATATGTTTAAGATATATATGAAACACATATGACATGTTTAGACTTGGGTCTCCTTCCCGAGATATGTCATTACACATATACAAATATTTATAACTCTGAAAAAAATCTGAAATCCAAAACAAGTCTACCCCCAAGCATTTTGGATAAGGGAAACTAAACCTGTCTTTAAACTAAACAGAGATTTCCTTCTTCATCATTGCCTGTCATGTAAAATCCCTAGTGAGTTAACAAAGCAAGCATCAAAATCCATTTTTATCTTTCTCCCTAACATCCACACTAGATTGCATTTGTAGATTTGAAAACTCATTTTGTATAGTTGTTGAGTGTTTACAGTGAAGCGCAAACTTAACTCAAAAGTGTTAAAAAAAAAAAAAAAGGCATATCTGAGGAGGTAAGAGGACGTTAAAGGTCACCTAGGCCTTTGGGAAATTTTCCTAAGTCTCACAGTTAGCTGATGCAAAGCAAATCTGGTCTTTACATCTCTAAGCCAGTGTTCTTTCCACTGCAGTACAAAATATTTTATTCTGTCACAGAAGCAAGCCACCAAAACACACACTGTAAATGTGTTTTAATTTTCAGTAAGACACACATGTAAGTGTTTGGAGGACTCCTTGAATTAGAACATACTGCCTCCTTCCCTCCTTGGAACTACGAGTCACATTTGGGATCTCACCTCAAATTTGGCTCTCACCTCCTTTCTCTGACTCCTGCCACATGCAACACATTCATCTGTTGTATTACTTATGTTCTTGTATAACAGCTGTTTATGGATGAATATGTCTCCCTATTAGAACACAAGAAATTTATATGCTTTACAGATTTCTCTCCCCAGTTAGTAACACAAGCCTGTGTGTGGCACTCAGTAAGAACTATATATTTTAGTATAAATATAATTATATGATGATGATTACTATATTCTAGGAATTATTATAAATAATAGTCATTGTATTCAATTTTTAATTTAATTCTATATTTTAATTTTTGTTTTATTTTTAGTTTAATTAATTTATTTATTTTATCAATGTTGTCACATTATAGGCAAAAAACAAAAATCAGTCTATAGAGGTAGTAGAAGGTAGAGCTAGTACTTAAACCTGACAGATCTGGTTCATTGCCCATGTTTTGCCACAATAATAAAATATTTCAATGCATATTGTATCATGTGCAATCCAGTTTGAAATAATGGAGTTTACCATGTCCAGGGCAGATGATGAATTCAATGCAAATAGAAACTGACCTGTGAAGGAATTTTTTAAGTCCTCTGAGAAATTTAATGTTTAATTAACATGTATTGATATAATCCCAGATAGCCAATCCTTGCTTGTTAGAAGAATGGGTTAGAATAAGTTCATGAGTAAATAAATGAAACTCACAAATGCTGTGTAAGTTGAAAAGGAATGGTTAAAAGTCATTTGAAATCATGCCTGAAAGATATGTTATGTTCTCACGATTTTAAAATTCTTTGTGTTTGTAGTTGATGTGCATTATTTGTATAAGAAAATGGGATCAGAAAGTCTTAGAAGAAGGTTATAGAAATATAAGTACTCAGGATAATTCTTTGCATTATGCAGGTTAGTGAGTTCCTTATTTATTTGCACTTTAAATCTCATCTTTTCCTTTAAAACATCTCATTGGTCTAGCATAAATCCATGCTGAAATGTTACATTTTAAAATGTCAACATAATATTAAATGTTTGTGTCATTTTTTCTAGATATCATTCAATGAGTTTTTTCTAGATATAATTTTCTGATTAAAATGAAGCTGATTAAAAATAAATTAAAAGTAAACATGCATGGATTTGTTTCCTATTCTGATTCTGGTTTAGAAGTAGAAACAGGAACTTCTTAGACCCTTCAAACCAAGCCTGTCCATACTAGTAGAACTTTGATAATTTATATGCAGCAATTGGAGTTCTTGGTTAATCAAATTGCAGACACAAAGACCACCAATGGTTATTTGAATCCGATAACATTTAGTATTACTCAGAGGTAACTTTGTGGTTATAACCAAATAGGTGACATCCATGTATCTGTAACATTCTGGGTAGAGATGTTTTTCAGAGATTTCAGAGGTTGATATAAAATTGCTATTTATGTTTGGAGTTACAGCAAAAACAAAGTCTAATATTCACATAAAGTCTTATGCTTGCACACACACATATAAACACACTCCATCTATCCTAAAAATGTTACAATCTTTTTATCCCAGGTTTCTCTCAATCTTACAACAGACTACACGCTGGGAACAATATCTTACATGTCAAAAAATAATTGCTCTGTGACTGGTCATTGGAGTTAGAAACCTGCCTATTTTACAACCAATTGCATTTACCTTTAAAGTACGGTTGTACACGTTGAACACTTGGAGAGGGAATTTCAACAGATGGAACTTGTTTTGGGAAGTGTGCAACCATATAGAACCATATAGCAAATCAGCTTGAATCCATACACCTCTGATCTTTTTCCCCAGAGGCTATTTTATTTCCCAAAGAATATCTTTCCATTCATTCACTGATAGAAATATAGCACATTATTTTCATGGTGGTTGTTACTGCTGATGTTTCATCCCAAGTGATGCACCTTAATGTTACAATTTTTGAAAACACTGGAAGTTATTGGCAGGATATCACAGATATTTAGAATCATAAAGAGGTCTTATTGGTTATGAAGTTTAGCCCATGTGTGCTTTTATTCGTTTTGTAAAATCTATGTCATAACACTTTAAAAACAAGGGTAAGCATGTTCTTCAGAAGTGAAAGTTCTGTCTCAAGCATTCACACCCCTCACTCTTCTTCTCTAAGGTTGCAGAGTTTAATAATATTCAACACTGAGATGTACTGGATGAATGTCCTCTCCCCAGAGCAATTAGCATGAAAAGTATTCTCCTTGCCATTGACCACTGATGACACCGTGGCCGTAAGTTGCAATGCTTCCTGTGACCTAATTACTGCCAAAAAGATGTCAATATTCTCTCTGCTAAGATTAATATTGAGGTTTGGGGCAGACATTTGTAATGGTACGTATAGGCTTTCTCAATCCCTTCAAGTAGTGGATAAGAGGGTCATAAGTCATAAGAGGGACCCAGGCAACTCTGTGGCCTGGAAGAGAAGGAGCAAGTTTGTGCACTAGTGACACAAACGACTCACACAACAGCTGTGCTAGCAAGCATTCAACAACTAGCTTTCCAGAAGGCACTGGAGAATCAGAGGGAGAGAACATTTTGTGGTGTTTGCCAATTTCTATGTTGTAAAGACTCCCAACACGGCCCGTTTGAAGCTGCCAAGAGGACATTAATGGGTTCCCAGAACAATCAGATCTTGTGAGCCAGTGTGAGCTGACTCCAGCACACCACTGAATATATAACAAATGCTTCTATAAATAAATGAAAAATGATCCAAGCAGTAAGTGCTTCAAAGAAAAGAATGTAAATTCAAAGACGTATACAGCGATATTTCTCCTTGACAAGGAACGTCAACACAGGAATAGAGGAACAGCAGATGCTCACACGCTCACCCCAATGCACACCCCACACCCCATGTGCATTCACCATTTCATTATATGCTAATAGCATTCTACTGCAAACACCTGAGACTTTCCATCTAAGGGCTTTTGCTCAGACCACACATGGGGCAGACGAAAAGTGCCAGGGAATGGATGCCCTTGGGAGCAGTCCTCAGACAATGACAGATGGGAGCAGGAAGAAAAACATTTGAGATTTATTGTTCCCAGGTGGGACAGCTTTGAAATGTGTCCACACCGTCCCTGGGAAGGCAGGCTGGAGCCTGGAGGTCCAGATGCTCACTAGCGCCCCCTGCACGCACGGCTCCATCCATTCGTGGTCTGCCTGTTACCCTTTGGATTTTTCCTGGAATCACCTCCCAAATACACCACATGCACTCTCAAATCCTTGTTTCTATGGACAATAAGCCAATAACAATCATCTTTTCTGGAGAAGCAGAGAGAAATATGAATTAAGGGTAAGAATCGGGTAAGAGGATAAAATGGGAGTGTGTTCCAAGCAGATGGGAAAGCAAGGAAGGTACATATGCACTACTGAAGCAAGTCCTGTGCACTCCTAGGAGTCACCAACTTATGCACAATCACCAAAGAAAAATCATAGCACTTATGGAGTTCAGGGGAAAATGCTCAAAAACTTCATGAGGAACATGCAAAATTGATAGGAATCTAGTAAAAATAATAGTACAGTTTTATACATGTTAAATGATTACAAATGCATAAGCCATTTGTGGAATTGACTGTACGAAAGACGATAGCTCACTTAGCATCTTTTTTAGTGATGAGAATCCTTAAAACATACTTTTTTTTGCAATTTTCAAAAATACAAAACATCATTATTAACTATAGTCAACCCACATTGTAAAATAGCTCTCTTAAATTTATTCTTCCTTATACTGAAATTTTATATTCTCTGACCAGCATTTCCCCACTCACCCGCAGTTCCTAGCTGCCACAATGTACACATATTTCAAAACAGCATATTGTATAAGACAAATATTTACTATTTTTGCTTCTGAATTAAAACGTAAATAAGGAGCCACTTCTTCCAAATTAGATGATTTCATTTAAGGTCCTCTTGTATAGACAGTATATTTTCTTTGATTGTGAGAAAGGTTGCTCCTCATATTCATATTCTCTCTCTCTCTCTCTCTCTCTCTCTCTCTCTCTCTCTCTCTCTCTCTCTCTCTCCTTCAATCCTTATGCTTAACAAACTTTCTGTTTAGGCCACGTTCTTATTGACCTCACAGCACTTAATGTCATAGACCTTTCTTTCCTTTCTATGACATTGTATAGAATGGTCTGCAACGTGGATTCCTTTATGCCAGTTGCTCTGGAGATGTCATGTGTCCTCTCATTTTTTTCCCAATATTAAAAGCTTTCCTTTAAATGTGCATGCATTGCTGGTGATTTTGACCCAGGACACTGAAACATGGTTTGGGTATTAAATGGGTTGAGATTTTGTTTTGTTTTTTATAAAGAAAAGTTCATAAATACAAAAAAAAGAACAAAATAAACACTGCAAATAACATATGAAGTAAACCAAGGCAGCTGGTAGATGACTAAGTATTAGTGTGTGTGTATGTGTGTGTGTGTGTGTGTGTGTGTGTGTGTTGTGAATCTATGCATATTTTGTATCCCTGTGTGGCTCAGGATGATGTAGTTTTTTTGAATTCACCTAAAGTTTCTTTCCTATGAATGAAATCATACTTAAGAAGACACAAAATTCATGTCATATTCAAACTATTCCCTGATACATAAATGATATTAGAACAAATTCACATTTTTCAAAAGAGGCATTATTATAACAAAACTAGTTTGGGGTGTGTGTGTGTGTGCATGCGCATGTGTGGGTGCGTGTGGGCATGCATAATATAAAATGAAGTACTAATTATAGATTAAAGTGTTAATTATTGATCTGGATCAACAAAAAAATATGCTCCCTGATTTTCTCTACTAAAATATTCTGACCTCTTTTAATATATTTATGTTGGGAATATATTTCTTATTTTAAATGTGTACAGAACAGGAATATGCCTTTCATGTGCAATACTTTGCAATTATAAAGACAGATTAGAGATATATACTAGAGGAAATCAGAATATTAATGTGACTGGTACAGTTGAACACTGTTCAATTTGTGCCAACATGGAGACAATGTTTGAATAGTGTCTTAGGGCAAGTTCCCAGGGAGCAGAACATGAGATAGGTATTCATGTTCCCTTCTCATTAATAAATCAGTGATTTATTAAGGAGGTGCTCTCAAGGAGAGATGTAAGTAAGGCAAGGACACAGGATAGGGAAGGGGCAGAAGCTAAGCAAAGATGCAGTTTCAGATGATGCCAAAGCCTGACTTCCATCTAATCTCCCTGGGGGCTCTGGAAGGTGAACACACTTCATAGTCTGTTCCACCTTCATTCAACAGACCTGGGTCTTCGAATCACTTCCATGATCAGCTGTTGATTAACTGTTAGCTTTGGGGACAGGGAGGAAACATGAGTCCAACACATCTCCAGGAAGGCTGCCAATCAAGCAAGAATCATTCTCTGAGAAAGTTGTGGTCGTGATACCTACGGCACCACCCCAACACCTGGTGTAAGGATGCATTATATAGATGAAAAGGATCCATAATCTCTGAGCCATGCACCAACAGTATCTGCTACAGAAGGCAAGCACTATTTTTGAGGGCAATGTGTCAGAATTCAATATATTATCTTTATTCAGATGCCCCAACTACTTCATATGATAGAAAATATTAGTATCACCGTTTTACAAATAAAGTTGAGGTTCTTAATACTTAAGCAATTTATTCACTGTTCCAAATTAGTGTGAGAGTCTGTTACACCATCCCTTTAATCCATAGCTCCTTGCCTCTCTCCAGTAATGTTATATTACATGTTTGTTTTGTGTTTTCATTTTTATTTGCTAGACTAGTTCGGTTCTAACCATAGATGTCTTTCTTTAAATGAAAGCTTACATAAAAACCCACTATATAAAACATGAAACAGAAATCGCCTCTCTTGGATCTCCATCTCATCCTGCCTACAGCAGCGGCACAACTGAGGTACCATCCATCACAGAACCACACTGTGTTATATCCCGTTGAGAGCCAATTCTCCATGGGTTTCTCTGTTTCTCCCATTTTTTTTTTTTAAGCAAGGCACTGACAGTTTTATTCTGGGCCATCTTTTCAAAGACACTTGTGTAGCAAATCGTCTAGGGTGATAAAGATAGCATCTTCCTCCAAGGCAGAGGGCAGATTTGCTTCCTGAGCAGAAGGCCTCAAAGGGGCAAAATTTGGATGGGTTTCCTAGCACACCACACCACCCCCTCATAAGACTGGGTCTTTCCCTAAACTCAGGCTTCTCAGCTGAGACACAGACCTGCTAGGTGTGCAGCTGCCACCTCAGTCTACCTCTGCATTGTCCCAAGGCATACGGAACAATAGAAACCAATGTGAACATGAATCTCGTACTGTGCACAATAAAGTCTTTTGTCTCTGACCCAGGAGTCTGTTTCTTCTGCCAGCACCCATGAAACTAATTTGTTTGCTTACATGAAAGGTAGAATCTCGGACCCTTTGCAGTTCCTGGCATACCCATCTTCTGTTCATATGGGTCATACTGAAATAGAACTCGTTAGTTGGCATTACCTGAGTGGTGCACTTTATGGAGACTGCTACCTAATTCAGTTAGGAAGTGGTGTTCAGTTTCCCCCAAGGATATTCCAAACCAAGCTGGCAGCCGAGACAGACTCAAAGAAGGACCCAGGCCTTTGACAGTCAGAATCACATTCAGGCATGCCAACAGCTCACTGATGTGCCATGGATGTTTCCAAATGAAACAGTTTGGAACAAAGCTAGCAGACAGAATGGCCCTCTCAAAAGCTTTGAAGGGCATTTGGCCATTTAGGCTACTTATTGGAAGCAGTGCGAGTTTGGATTTAACTTGATTGCCTGGTGTTTCTTCTCTGTGTGAGTTCCCTTTATAAAATCTCTGCACAGTGTGATATTGAGAATTAGAAAAAAGATAGATACTATCGGATCTGTTACAAATATCAAGACAGGAGAGTCTTCAGTAGAAACTACAATGCTCACTAAAGCCAGGAAAAGTTTCTGTGCATGAATATTAATGAAATAAGAGGTGAAACATAGACTATATTAATGTTCAATATTGTATTAATATACTATCTTATATTCAATATTGAAAACATTAAACCAATTGGATTCAATAGCTTATATAGACACCTATAACTGCGCAAAAGATATACGGTTATTGAGAATTTTCTGAAGTTGGGCTTATGATTTTCTCCTTTTTAAGTGTGTAGAACATTAGCACATGAAAGGAATATTTATTATAGTTGGTATCAGTGATAATTGATATTTATGGATCATCTATGACATGACTGGCTCTTGATTAAGCTTTGTTAAGTACATCTGCTACTTAATTGTAACCACAACTAATGAGAAAGTTATTATTTCAAACAGTTTGCAAATAAAGAAACTGCATCTAAGAGGTAGCAATTATATAATCTGGCCAAGGTCACATAGCTAATAAGTGGAATACTTGCAGTTTAGATTATTATCTTCAATTTTAGAAACTTAAGATTTTAAGCACCTTCTCACAGGCTCAATAAATTGTACCTGAAATAACTGGTGATATTAATGTTAGAAAGTATGGGAGCATCTATGGGACAAAATCTGTGCAGAATACTCTTGATTTCAGATGCTGCATATTTAACAGAGGAGTAGAGTTACTCCTTCATTTACATAAAGGATTTGGACTCCTTGCTGGCTTGACTCTTCTGAATTCTGTGGCATTTTCTTCTCCTCCTTATTGATTAGAGTTTGAAGGTCCTCAATTGGTCAGAAATTTAGTGCTTATTCACTACTTCCTTCGGATGGTCTTCATATAGTTTGCCCATGGGCAGGCCTTGGTCCCCCTATCATTCATCCACTCTAACCCCAAATGATGAAAATATAGTGCCCTTTTATAATATTTCCAAAGGAGCCTTTCTTATACTTTGAAAGGGGAACTTCTTTTGGAACTGCTTTGGTGGATGATGGAGAGTATTTCTGAGCAGATGGTACATTGTCTTCAAGGAAAGGGTTGGCTTTGTTTATTCGGAGCCCACTCTGACCCTGACCACAAGGGGTTCCCTGCTAAGTATACTATGGATGTTATTTCTAACATATGGAGAGTCAGCATGGTGACCCAGAAACATGAGGGAACCCCAGGGGAGTGTCTGTGAACAACTTTCTCTTTTGTGATTTTCATTTTTCATTATGTGTGACATTTTTGAAGCTGAGCTTTTTAAGAAATATCAGTTTTAGAAGAACAGACTGGGGATATATTTCAAGGAAATGTAGAGCAACCACAAAAGAAAACAAGCATATCAGAAAACGTGCCCATTTGAGATGGGAAACGGTGTCTGTGCCGTGCCTTTTATTCTCTGTTAGCCAAATGAGGTGTCAGGATATTGTTCTCAGAACTTTTGGAAATAAACAAATAATCAAATCGCATTCTCCTTTTGTTTGTTTTCAAACATCTGTGATGTTAGCTGTCGGCCTCGTGTTTGATATTTTCAACTTCAGAATACATCTGTGCACAGTAAAGAAATTTCAAAGTACCTCTCACTGTAGGTATTAAGATGGAATCTGTGTTCTCTCTGTTGCGAAAGCTGAAATGTATTCGTTTGGCAATTCAGTTGTATTGCTTCCATTCTTCCCAGAATCTCAATGTTCAAAAACTTCATGCATAAGAATATGGTTATTTACCTTTAAAAAATATCGATTCCTATCATAATAACTTGTTTTGATTGGGATATGTTAATGAACAATAAAAGGTCACAACTACCTGTCCATCCAGGGCATGGAAAATGTGGAGATGATGATGTTCATTCTTATATAAGTTCACTTAATTACCATTTTTTTGAGCACTATTACCAGGTCCCTGGCATTGTGATAGTGACACACACACACCAAAAAAAAAAAAAAAAATCAATGAGCACCTGGACAATCAGAGTTCAGAAGACTCCACCAAATACCAAAGATGGATTCCCCAGCCACTAAAAAAAAGGGGGGGGGAGAGCAATAACAAGTTAGTAAGACTGGGCTCACATGCCCCATCTTTTAGAAGTGAATGA
This sequence comes from Urocitellus parryii, assembly GCF_045843805.1. NCBI lineage: Eukaryota > Metazoa > Chordata > Mammalia > Rodentia > Sciuridae > Urocitellus > Urocitellus parryii. The sequence continues at coordinate 35,145,531 of NC_135545.1, read as the reverse complement.
GGCAGAGAGAGGGATTAGAAGTCCAGGAGCTTACATTTAATAAGTATAGTCAAAGTACAAAGCAGTGCAGAAGCAATCGGGTACACTTGTCAAAGTCAGTGACTCAGAATGTCCCAGGTCAGGTGCCAAGGTGAGATGCAACCAGTGAGGGACCTCTACCAGAGGGGGTCCAAGGAAGTCCCAGAGAGGTGGCACCTCAACTCAGGATGCAACAGAAGAGAATTTCGGCATGCTTCACATTTATTTAGGAAAGCAAGAAATATACATTCAAGGGAGAATGGAAGTTAATCTGGAGGGGGAAATATTTGGGGGATCTCAAGGTTCTCTTTTCAAAGGAAATGATATAAATGGTGAGCAGAGGAAGATATGTGGGTGTGATATCAGATATTCTGGTGATCACAGGGCTGTTATGATGGTCTGGCAATTCTCAGGATCCTTAATTGAATGTTTTCTCCATTATCTGATGAATAGATAATGCTGGGAAAGTACCATAAATTTGGGTTTTGTATCTCCCTTTGCTCAATCTATTCTAAAATACATATGTATTAGGAGCACCAATTAACAGTGCACAGGACAATTGTCATAAGTGGGGACATCGCCTGTAAGTTTAAGATTGTGAGTAAAGATATGTAGATTCCCCCATATCTGAGAGTGACAGGCTTGGGAAAGAGAATTGACTTGGGGAGGAAAGGTATGGGGTTTCAGGTTAAAATTACAGTTTCCTTGTTTTTTCTCTCCTTTCTGCCAGTAGCAGCTGTAAAGAAGAGTAAAGCTACTAAAGCCATAATCTATGCATTTAAGTCACAGTTTCCCAACTGATGCACAGGAAACGGGTTAGAGATGTGCCATGAGACTCTAATCACCTGTACTGGTTTCACAGAAACAGAGAAGGCCAGAGGTCTTCTTTTCTCTGAAAGTAGGTTTTTTATTTTTTTTTTCTAGAACTCTTAGCTGAGTGGAACCAGAGGTTTTCTCCTCCAACCCTGTAACTTGGCAGACCCGGTGAGCATCACCTGGCACTGCCCAACACATCATACCACACGTGGCCAAGAGTTTCTGCACCACCTGCTCAGCTCTGTCAATAATCAGATACAAATGAGCTATTTGGGGGCATCTGTAAACTTTGTATGAGGAAGTACTGAAGGAGATCTGGTTCAAGGTACCCCAAAGAACAGGATGGGTAACCAAAGGTGTAGTCTTTGGATGATGAAGAATAGAAAGGTCAGGTAGAGGTTTTTGTAAGGAGCAACTCCAAGAAACAAACAAAAAGTCCATCTTCTCATAGTTCTGCTATGTCTGTCCATTTGTAACCTGTGTGTTTTAACTAAATATATTTCAGCACACAAGCTAGCACTCTACCACTGAGCCACAACCCCAGCCCCCAGTTGATCTTTAATAACAGACACATAGTCTATGAATTATAGCCAAACTCATTATTGTTTTTAAATATTTACCATGGAAAACTTTGTTTAGTCTAACTCCATTCCTGTTATGATAACTTTTCAGGTAGTTAGTCGGCCATGAATGGGTGAGCAGGAGAAAGACAATGACAGGTGATTGAAAACCACAGGGAGCCTTATCTGACAGAAAAGCACCTGGAAGATGGAGTCTGGCATTTTAAGACCTTACCAAGCCATAATTACATCCCCTTAAGAAAAGCTATTGTTGGCAATTATCAAGAATACCAGTATCAATAAGTGTTGGTGAGGATGTGGTAAAAAGGTACACTCATACATTGCTGGTGGGACTGCAAATTAGTGCAACCACAATGCAAAGCAGTATGGAGAGTCCTCAGAAAACTGGGAATGGAACCACCATTCGAACCAGTTTTCCCACTCCTCGGCATATACCTAACCGACTTAAAATGAGCATCAACAGTGATACAGCCACATCAATGTTTATAGCAGCTCAATTCACAATATCAAAGCTATGGAACCAACTTACGTGCCCTTCTACAGACGAATGGATAAAGAAAATGTGGTATATATACACAGTGGAATATTACTCTGCCATAGAGAAGAATGAAATTATAGCACTTGCCAGTAAATGGATAGAACTGAAGGCTACCATGCTAAGTGAAAAAAGCCAATCCTAAAAAAAAAAAAATCAAAGGCTGAACATTCTCACTGATATGAAGATGCTAACAAAGAATAATGCAGGGTACAGGGAAGGGAAGAATAGAATTTCATTGGATTGGACAAAGGGAAATGAAGGGAAGGGAGAGGAGATAAAAATAGGAAAGACAATAGAATGAATCAGATATAACTCTCCTTTCTTATTCTTATATATGAATACATGACCAGTGTAACTCCACATCATATACAACCACAAAAATGGGAAGTTATAGTCTATGTATGTATAATATGTCAAAACACATTCTACTGTCATGTATAACTAAAAAGAACAAATAATTAAAATTGAAATTTAAAAAGAGAGAGAGAAACTATTGTTTCAAGACCATGCCACACTCTGACAAGTGGCCTGAACCCTTCCTTATCAACAAAACTATGTCACAACTCCCAATCATCCTGGCAATCAAAACATCAAGACCCTCACAAAGAAAGCTTGCTGAGAGTCAGTCAAAGGGTGAAAAACTGATTAAGGAGGCAGGAAATTGATGCAAAAACCGGGCACACAATTTCTTTAACTCCTACTCTGCAAGCACCACACCATACCACTCTCTCTTGGAGGCAGTCCATTTAGTCCCTATCCTGTCAATCAAAAGTCATAAGGTGGTCCTGGGAAGGATTCTCTGGAAACTGCTCTGGGAACCTCAATAAAACTGGAAGACAGGAGGGGCATTTCATCCTTCTCTTCTCTAAGTGGACTCACTTTCTCCCTTGAAAGTGTCTCCTTTTCCCCTTTCCTATCCCATCTAATAAATTCATGTCTGCTTCTCTGGAGCAGCATGTCTGAAATCTTTTTGGTGTGATCTCGAGAATCAGAGTGAAGCGGGTGGCCTCTGTGGTTGGCTCAGCTTTGCAACAGTCCTCTGCCTGTAGTATCTTTAGCTCTGAAAGATAAGGAAAAGGAGTTTGATTCCTTCACTACAATGTCAACTGCTATAAATTGTTGAATGTTTGTAAAAAAAATTTAATTCACATTTTAATGTATTATTGCCTATGTGAACAGCTTCTCCGATAAAGTCAACTTCAAAGAGTTTCAGGAGGTTAAGAAGCCATTTGACGGACAAGTGTGATATTGAAAAAATAAACAGGAACTCAATTTCTAGAAAGATCAATAGAAGCATGTGTTTCCCTCTAGTCCTTCCAAGCATAACTGCTATGGACTGAACATTTGGGTCCCTGTATGTTGAAAACCTGGGATAGTAGGAGGAGGTAGGGCCTTTAGAATGAGATGAGGTCAGAATGTTGGAACCCTCATGATGGCATTAGTGTCTGTATGGAAAGATACAGGAGAAAACTGGGGTTTTGCTCTGCTGTCTGTCATGTGATAATGTAACAAGAAGACAGGCCCCTGCAAACCAGGACACAGACTGTCATCAGGCACCTGATACATGGATGCCTTGATCTCAGACTTTCTAGCCTCTAGAATTAAAAGATCTAACCTCCTTGCATTTTGTTCAAGTACCTATGGGGAAAATCATGTGCAATAAGGACTTAGAAATCTGAGGCAATCCTATGATCAGTCAAAAGTTGAAGGGTGGTGCCTGGGTAGGACTTTCTAGAAACTTCTCTAAGACCCAGATAAAAACTAGAGAACAAAGGGAAATGTTGTAATTCTCTTTGAGACAATCCACCCTCTCCAATTTAGGGTGTTAATCTTTCTCTTCAAATAAACTTTGCTATAATTTTACTATGGTTTGTGTCTTGCTTAAATATCTCCTCTTGAAAAAAAATGAGAGTTGAGAGACTGGATATGACCCCCCACACACACCCCCACCATACACGCATACTCTCACCAATCACGTGGGTAACACCTCCACTTGTCAAGAAGATGATAAGAGATTACTATAGTCAAATTGTGGAACTAGCCTAGATGCCCATCAATGGATGAACAAAGAAAAGGTGGCATATATACATAATGTACTCTTATTTACTCATTAACAAGAATGAAATCCTGTCATTTGCAAGAGAATGGATGACACCTAAGAGCACTGTGTTAAATGAGATAAACCAAATTTAAAATCCAGGGTTTCATTATTCTCTCATATGTAGAAGTTAAAGACAAAAAAAAAAAAAAAAAAACAGGGGGAAAAGTTGGGGAGTTGTCTCATGAAAATAGAAGGGAGATAATACAGTAGGAAAAGGACTAGAGGTTAGAGGAGGATTGATAAAGGGAGGAACTGGGAGATGATATTAATCAAATATATTGTTACAATGTGTGCATGTATGAATGTGTAACAACAAATCCCATTATTGTATGTAATTATAATGTACCAATAAAAATAGAGAAAAATAAATAAATAGCATACTTTAAACAACTTTTCATTTCCATAAGAACTTGACAACTGAAATGAAATGGGACACTTTGAATTTTTAATAGTGAAACTCCTAAAAGAGAAAATTTCAAGTCTAGGTGCTTTCACCAACATTTAAGGAATAAAAAACACATACAATCTCATCCCCCAAACTGAGGAGGGGGCTGGGATGTAGCTCAGTGGTAGAGCATGTGCTCAGTATATGTGAGGCCCAGTATACACAAAACAAAATAACAGAAGAGAAAGTGCTCCCAAATTCATTTTATAAATCATATTAGCTTGATACCAGAACTAGAAAAGACAATACAAAAAAACCCCTATAGATTAGTATGCTTTATGCCTGCAAACACAAAAATCTTTAACAAAAAGCAATTTAGCAATATATATGATTTACATATGTGTGTGTGTGCACGCACACACACCCACACCCCCCCCACACACACAGTGATTAAATGAGGTTAATTTCAGGGATGCAAGGCTGGTTCAAAATTCATCAATGTAATCCACCATGTTAACAGACCAAAGAAAGTCACATGATTGCATCACACTGATTTTTAAAAAATTGACAAAATTAAACATATAGTCATGATAAAAGCTGTCTAAAAATGTCAATGGAGGGAATACCCTTATCTTGATAAAGAGCATCTCTGAAGGCATTAAGGCTACCATGATTGTGAATGGAGAAAGACATTGCTTCCCCTGAGTCAGAGCAATGCAGGAGGGTCACTGTCACTCAGCATTGCCACCAAATTTTAAACAGTATAACAAGAAAAGGAAATAAAACGACACATAGATGAGAAAGGAAGGTTTAAACTCATCCTTATTTGTGGAGGACATGATGGTCTGTGCAAAAAAATCACAAGGAACCTATAAAAGGAATATAACTCTTGGAACTAATAATGGAGCACAACAAGTTGATGTGACATAATAACGTGATATGACATAAACAATGAAAAACAATTGCATTTGTGTGTACTTGCTATAAACCTATTGATGTTAAAATTAAAAATGCAATACCATGTACATCACCTCCCTCCCAAAATAAAATGCTTAGGTATAATTCTAACAAAACATGTAGAGGATTTGTATTCTAAAAACTATATATCTAAATTACATGTATGAAGACACGAACTTGTGTGAATATACTTTGTATACAACCAGAGATATGAAAAATTGTGCTCTATATGTGTGATAAGAATGGTAATGCATTCTGCTGCCATATATAAATAAAATTTTTTTTAAAAAAGAAATAAATGAAAGAATATCTAAATACATCATTTCTCCTCCACTGGATATACAATTTTAATTTTATGCAATCCTTATCTCATCAAAAATTATACACCCATATACACAATTATTCTAAAATTTATGTGGAAAGACAAAGGAGTTAGAGTAGCTGAAATAATTATGAAAAAGAAATAAATTGGAAAGAATCTGTCTACTCAATTTTCAGATTAAATATGTAGCTACGGTAAATCAAGACGATGACATATAAACAGAGCAATAGAGACATAGGTCATTAGAATAGAACACAGAACCCAAAATTGGCCCACATAAACATCTGAGTGATTTTTTTAACAAAAGTGAAAAAGCAATTTACTGGAGGAGAGATAGCTTTTTCAACAAATTGGTTTGGAGGAATTGGACATCCGTGGGGGGAAAAAAAGAAAAGAATCTTGACCTAAGGCTCACATCTCATACAAAAATTAAATCAAAATAAATCATGGACTTAAATATAAGATGTAAAGCTATAAACTTTTGAGGAAAAAAAAAATTAGGAGAAAAATACTGAGGATCTAGGTATAAGCAAAGAACTCTTAGGCTTGACACTAAAAGTATAAACCATAAAAAGAAAAAGCAAGAAATTGCACTTCATGAAAATTAAATAATTTGTGTCTGCAGAAGGCTCTGTTAAGAGGATAAATAATCAAGCTACAAAGTGAAATAAAAATGTCTGCAAACCACAAAATCCATCAAAGGACTATTATCTAAAACATATAAAGAATTCTCAAGATGAAATCATCAGAAGCTGTTCAATCCAATCAAGAAAATGGGTAAAAGATATGAAGAAACATTTCAGTGATAAAATAATGAACAGTACTGATGGTGATGTAGCGGTGATTGTCAAATGATGAACTGGTGGCAAATATGGATACAGGAATATTTTCAACCAAACCCCTAGGGAAATGCAAACTGAAACCATACAATGCCACTATTAAACCATCAGAATGGATAATGTCATGATGATACCAAACACTAGTAAGGACCTAAAGAAACTGGATTGTTACAAGTTGCTGGTGGAAATGTAAAATAATTTAGCCACTATACAAAACAGGTTAGCAGGGTTTAAATATATATATATATATATATATATATATATATATATATATATATATAAACATGATTTAAGAAATAAAACAATTTTTTAATGAAAACTCACAGCAATAATTTGGATGAAAACATAGTCAGCCAGGCACTTGTGAAGAATCTAGCTGGAATAGGAAGAGGCTGCAGATTGGAGATTGATCAGTCATAACAATTTTGTTATGACTGAGAAGGTTTGAACATAGGACTGGGAGAGATTGTACTTTCCAGTAGATTAGAATTTGGTAGCTTATAAAATGACTCTGTATTAGAATTTCCTAATAGGTTCAAAGCTTATTAATTCAGACTGAAAAGGGATTATATTGGTTAGCCATCTTTCCAAATTGTTTTTCTTTAAGATATTAATCATGAGGGGGAAATGCAATCATTTAGTCTTCAAAGACTGACAGAGTTTTAGCTATTTTGACCCCAAAACACCAAACCTAGAATACAAGGTATTAATTATTTATTGACTAACCTCCCCTCTCTGTGTTCACAGTCTACAAGTTCCATTGTTCTTCAAGGTGCTTCACCTTCTGATATTAGACTCAGGGACTATGGATCCAGTCTGATTTGCAGCAGCCAGAGATGATATTTCATGTTTCTATAAAATAGTATGGCATCAATATTTTTACCCTATATGGGAATTCAAAACTCATATACTAAAGACTGGTCAAAAGCTGTTCTGAGTGCCCACAGCAATTGTCATTGACTCTGTATTCTATGACATCTACCCATTATTTTTAATTACACTGTGAACTGTCTTTGTTTTCTCAGAGCACTCATCAGAAAGGGCTCACTTCTAAAGGTTTTATATATATATATATATATATATATATATATATATATATATATATATATGTATATATATATTGAGGACCACTTTACAGGTGAAGAGGCAGACATTAAGAACGTTGCCTGAGGTTAGGAAGTCAACGAGTGGTGGAATCAGAAGTTGACATCAAATTGTGCAATTGATTCATCCTTAAGCTCTACTGCCTCATGGAAGAGGCATCTACAGAATTTACTCTCTGACATTAGTCCTTGCTCCTAATCCAGCCATCCAGCCTTGAGCCAGCCCATGGACATATTCACTAAAATTGCATTATGCAAAGTAATTAAATATCAGGTCCTACAGAAGTCAAGGGCCAGAATTGATTTACGCCACACTTACTGCTCCTGGAGTTGAAAGAGTCCTGTTGGATCCTTCATGAAAATAATGCATACAGATTTTCCATTCTGGTTGCCCAAGCCCTCTCAACAAGCTGCTGCTTACACTCAGGAAATCTGCCTGCCTATTAATGCTTCAGATAAAATGAAGTCCCTACCCACATTGCTATATCCCATGGGCCCAGGACAGAGCTAGGCACATAGTATTTATTCAACACAATGTACTAAATAAGCAAGCAAATCCTCCCCTTCCAATACTAAAGAAAGAAGATGCTAATGTCCAAACCTGATACAAACTGTTTTCTCTGGCATACTAAAGTAATTTTCTAACTTCTGATTTAACTTACAAAGGATCAATGTCAATTGGAATTTGAACTCTGGTGTTCTTTATTTATAACTTAAACTACCTTGTATGAAATATTCTGCTCACGTCTGATTCATTTACACAAAGTTATCAAATCTATTTTTTTTAGTCTTTCCCCAAAGAAATCCTAATAACAGAACTATACAACAGGCCATCCACTTATTTATTTTCAGCTAAGAACCCTCAGGGAGTCAGCATGCTTCCAGTGAATTTTGTCTTATAGCAATGATATCTAAAGTCCCTTTCAAACATCAGATTCCTAGAATTTCTGTCATCCAGAGCACCTATTTTATGAAATAATAAGGTATGGGAATTCTAAGCACACAGGATTTCAAACGCTAGTTTTCACTATTTAGGAATAGGCCAGTGGCAACCATTGAGGCTAAACAGTTTTTGTATTCTGTAAGCACAGCAAAGAATATTTTCTAAACAATGTCTTGTTAGTCATCACCAGTATTTTGGAGTACACTATTTAAGTTCTAAGTCTTTCTGTCTACATGTTCTCCTAGAGGGTTGAGTCAAATATTTTCCTGACTTCACACGATTGTCTGAGGCCAATTTTCCAAGTTCTATCTAATGACATCTTGCAACGTTTTCTGATGATCTGTTAACTTTTGTGTTGGGTATCAACGTTATACTTATCTTGCTTCTTGAACTTACTGTTTTATTCTATTCACTACACACACTCGAAACATCTCATCTTTCATTTACTCACATTATATTTGATTTTAAACTCTGAATCAGGCACTATTTTAGTTACTTGGGATTTAAAAAAAAAAAAAACAAACACATCATCATTTCCCTCTTGGAACTTACAGTTTACAAGGAGAGATGTGTTGTTATTCAAAGCATCATAAAAATAATGGCAAAATCATTATTTTGTTTAATACTACAAGAGAGAAGTTTATATTTGAGCAAAAGCATACTAAAGGACATCTGGAATTTCCATTTTCAGTAGAGGATACTAATTTGTAGCAGGTAGAACTCTTGGAATATCCACTTAAAGCCATGAATGCTATCAAGACATCAAGACCTGAGGGACCAAGATCCCAGAGACAAGAAAAAAAAATCACTGTGGTAAGATCGAATTCTACTCATTTCCTCCTTTGGGTTTTCATAATTCATATGGGCACAGGTCAAGAAGAGCTTAGCGGAATCAGCCATCAAGAGGCAGAAAAATGTAAGAATAGCTTCATAGTGATTGAGATAGAAAAAGCTGGTATACAGAGCCCAACAAGAGACAAAGGCTCTTATAAATACCTTGGTCTTTCAGCTGGAAACCTTAAAAGACTGAATTCTAGAATAAGAGTAAATGGTAAAAATAAAAGATCCTACAGAGACTGAAATCCTGCCTGGGAACAGCTCAACTTTTGTCCAAAATGGTGAACTACCTCTACTTACCAAAAGCGAAAGATTCATAGACTTCTCACAGAGAGTAACCATCACTCAAGGAAATAATAATAATATCCAGGAGATAGGACTAAGAGAGGAAAAAAAAAGACCATAAGAACAGACTCAAAGACAACCCAGGTACTTAAGAGTTATTAGATCAAGCCTTTAACTAATTAATATCTTCATAAAAGAGATGTCAAAACAAGAAAATGTAATTAGGGAATTGGAATATATAAAAAGAATCAGATGAAAATTATAGATGTGGACATACAATGAATGAACTCAGAACATGAGAAAATGAGTTTAACAGCAGATTAGACAAAGATGAAGAAAGAACTAGTGATTAGATCAGGAAGATTTTTCAGTCTGAACCAAAAGAGAAAAGAAAAAGAGAGGGAATGTACATAAAATAGACTAGAGGAACATATGTGTAAAGATCTAAAAAAGTAAAGTGAACAAAATGTGGACAAACAATTTTACATGAATAATGGCCAAAATTTTTCCAAAACTAATGACTGTTATTAAGCAACAGATATCAAGCACTATAAAGTTCAAGCATTGAAAACCACATAGAAGACAATAACTCATATACCTCAATAAAATTGATGGATACAAAACAAAGAGAAACCTTAAAATCTTTTTCATGAAGCAATAGACTAATCTCTATTATACTTTTTAATTTATTCTCCCTTATTAATACCATTCACAAGCCTAATCAAGAATAAACCTTTTGACAGGCATGGTGTAATCCCAGTGGCTTGGGAGGCTGAGATAGGAGGGTGGCAAGTTCAAAGCCTCTTCAGCAAAAGCAAGGTGCTAAGCAACTCACTGAGACCCTGTCTCTAAATAAAATATAAAACAGAGCTGGGGATATGGCTCAGTGGTCAAGTGCCCCTGAATTAAGTCCCCAGTACCTTCCCCCCCCAAAAAAAAAAATAGAATTAACATTCTTAGGGCTGGGGCTGTAACTTGATGGCCAAGCATTTGCCTAGCACATGTGAGGCCCTAGGTTCATTCCCCAAAGAATAGACTCCTTTATTTTTCTGCAGAAATATCAGTGTTTTTAAAGTGCAGAAATAAATAAAACACAACAGTAATATAATAGCCAAATTTGCAATTAACTACAATATTCAACCACAAAATAATAACTAAATTGTGTTATATTCTTACATTTGCTTATACATAGCACACACCAATTAAGATAAATTATCTAGGTGCTGGGGTTGTGGCTCAGCGGTAGAGTACTTGCCTTGCATGTACAAGGCCCTGGGTTCAATCCTCAGCACCACATAAAGAAAAATAAAATAAAGGTATTGTGTCCAACTACAAATAAAAAGTAGATATTTTTTTAAAAGATGAATTATCTAATACTATATATAGCAACATAGATCAATCTTCCAAAATATTTGGACCAAAAGAAAGACACAAAAGAGAATATAATTCATGGTTTATTTACCTAAAGTTCAAAACAGACAAAACTAATCTGTAGATATAGAAATCATGACTGTAGTTACTGTCAGAAAAGAAGGGTCAGTGACTGATTGGTAGGAACCCACCAAGATTATTTCTGGGGTCCTGGTAATATTTCCTTTCTTGATTGAAAAGTTAATATTTTTCAAGTTCCAAAATCATGATTCATTTACTTTTTGTACTTATAATTCAACTGCTTCTTTCACATAGAAAAACAATGGAGTAAAAATGTCTTTTTATATTGACTTCTCATGTTGACCCTGCTCCTTTATCAGGGCCCTGGTAAATAAGATGTGCAGCCTTCATCATCATTTTGGACAAAGCAGATTTTTAAGCTCATTCCTCTTTAGTACCTCCCACTGCAAGAAGTTACCATTTCAAAGAAACCTGAAATATCTCAAATTCCAGATTCTAATATAAATCATGGAAGAAATGCCTATAATAAGAAAAGTTTTAAAGTCCTACTGCCAACAGGGTCGTTTTTTTCACAGTCCCCCTGCTCACTCTCTCACCTGTCATTGCCTTCCACCTGACAACTCCTGAACATAATGAAGAATTATAAATTAAGCTCCCGGATTCTGAAGCAAATATTATATAAGTTTATCTCTGGAGGAAATATAGTCCTCAAACTCAAAGGCAAAGTTTCCCTTTGTTAAATTACAATGGATTGAATACAAGGGAAATTATGTGATATCTATATTATCTTAAAACCCATTTTAAAAAAAAGAAAAAGAAGGAACTTTATTCTGGAGGCAGAAAGTATGTGTTTTAATTTAAAGACAAAGTTTCCTATTATCATACTTTGAGTTTAGCCCTTGGTTAAGACAGGCTGGAAGATGTCTTACATAAATATAAAATAGGTTATCGCCTAAAAATTGGGATGATTATTAGTACTAACGAGCATATGGTTCTGGTTATGCTTAATATACACATAATATATGTGCATGTATATATAACAGAATCCATTTTATATACTATATAAATAAATATAAATAAATGCAAGATCTATGACACTATCCTGAGAACAAGCAAATAAAAAACTAAAAATCCCCCTTTGAATCACACAATCATTGTGGAATTAGAAAAAAGACGGACCCTGTGAGAGGGTGCCCTTTGCTCTATACAGTGCCCTTGACCCAGGCAACTAGAGCCCTCTAAAAAAGGACATGGTCCTGTTTCCCATACTGAACACTAAATACTCTTTTTTTTTTTCTGGTACTGGGGATTAACCCAGGGGAACTCTACCACCAAGCTCCATCTCTAGCCCTTTTCCTTCTTTATAAATTGTAGACAGTATCTCACCAAGTTGCTCAGGATGGTCTTAAACCTGGGATCCTCCCGCCTCAGTCTCCCAAGTGACTGGGATTTCAGGTGTGCACCACTACACACCTGGCCCTAACTATCTTTTCATGGACAAAAATAGGTAACAAGGATATATGTTGATTCAAATGCTCTACACCGTGGCTGAGATGGGATTTTGTCTTCTGCTTCTTCTTGCCTGTGTTAGAATTCTAACCAAAAGTTAACTTCACTCAACTGTACTTCTTTCATGCAAGTTACTGATTAGGAATGATTACTCGACATGCTGGATTCTGCCAATGAAAGAGTGTAGCCGATGGTATGCAAAGAAAATCAGTAGTTATCGAGACTGTGACACACAACCTGCTAAAAGCTGATCACTTCAGGGTCTCTCCTGCAGCTTCATGCCTATGGACCGTGCCAACTGCTGATGACCAGCAGGGGCAGATAAGGTACAACCTGGGAGGCCAGGGCAGCCGATCTGGAGCACCCGGATTACAGTTAACTTACACCGCCCCTGTTCCAACAGTGCCCTTTCCGTTAAATATAATAAATCTTCTCCTTTTTAAGTGACAGGGAGTCAGAATTGCTACTTTTGCTTTCCACAGTGAAAAACGGGGAGAAAACCTATCTACAATGGGGAAAGCCATTTGAAAAGAAGCTCTCCAATAGTCACCTGGTTAGGCAAAACTGCAACCCAAAATACGAACACAATTCTTTTTGCTACACGCAGAAAGTGATTTTAATTTTGTGTGCATTATTATATTTAATGCATTCCACACAACGTGTCATTCCCTCTCTAGATTAAATTATTTTTTAAAATATTTTTAGTTGAGGATGGCCACAATACCTTTTTTTTTTTTTTTATTTTTCATGTGGTGCTGAGGATTGAACCCAGTGCCTCGCACGTGCTAGGCAAGTACTCTGCCACTGAGCTACAACCTCAGGCCACAGATTAATTATTTTATAGTCAGGAAAGAAATAACAAAGGTAAAACTTTTAGTTGCCAGTCCTTGAAGATGTTTTGAGTGATTTGTATCCTTGAAATATTTCCTGCATTCTCTCTGAAAGATATTCTTCTCAGAGTCAGGAAGGTAGGAGATTTAGATCATATAAATGACATCAATAGATCAAAACTGAGTCTGGAATCACCCAGATAAAACTTGCCTCTGAACCCAGAGAATTTCTCAGAGATTCTCACAGAAACTGGGAGACTAACTTGTACCTTATTTCCCATCATTTAATAGTATTACTTGCTCAATCTGAACAGGTGTTCAGTAAAGATGACTAACATTTGTTTGGTAGTTTCCCAACTTTTGCGAAAATGTTTATTTTTTTTAATCTCCAAACATCACTAAGTATGTCTTTTTACATTTTCCATTGTACAGATGTAGAAACTGAGAGTTTCAAAAATGAGCAGATAGCTAAAACATGTGGGAGTTCCACAATTTTATCTCATGTCCCTGTGCCTTGAAATTTTTATTCATCCTCAGTACATCATGTCCCTAAAATATCACTAGTATTCTGTTTTTGCAAATCAACTAGACCAGAGTCCCTGGTTAAAACTTAATAGTAGTAATAGTAGTTTTTCTGATTCTAGTTTGCAAATTATACCTTCTATCCAATGTCTGCTAAGAGAGGGTTTCTCAGCTTTGAAACTACTGATGTTTGTGGCCATGTAATTCCCTTGGAAGAGCAGAGAATGGACCATCTTGTGTACTTTATGATGTTTAACAGTAGCTCTAGCTTCTATCTGCTAGATACTAGCAACATCCTCCACCTAAAATCATATTATCAAAAATGTCTGTAGACATTGTCAATGTTCCCTGGAAAGTAAAAATCGCCTCTAGTAAAATTGACTCTTAGAACCACTAGCCTAAGAAATCCAACCAGCACTTAAAACTTCAGACAGAGTTTATATCTTCTTTTTAATTGATGTCATTCCACAGATTCTAAAGGGATCTTTTTTTCCCCAGTTATACACCATTCAAAAATAGATTCTCCAGCACAACAAAGCATCCCTTCCTAATACTATTTTCCTCTCTAGGATGTTTATCAAACCTCACGTTGCCCATTTGTAGTTGCATTTGTTCCATGTTAATAGGCAATTTCACAAGATTCCTTCTCCCCATATACAGGTGCCCTGAAACATAGTAGGGGGAGGAGTATTGATCTGACAAACAGAGACCTGGACTTTAATACCATCTCTAACATCTGTTAGTTATGCAGTCCTGTGAGGGGTACTTAAACTCTATAGAGTTTCCTACTGGGAAAAATAAGGATTTTAAGATTCAAAGAGCAAGGTGGTGCAGAAAAAGCAAAACATACTTACAAAGTAACATTTCTGTGACCTTGAGCAAACAGCTTAACCTCTGTCTTCATCTGGTGAAGGGTGTGATAGTTTGACACCACGGGTCTGAAAATTCTTGCAGGGTCTTCGACAGTGGGGAGGGATGCATAACCATGGCCTACTATTGCCACTCTAATCTCTTCCTCATAGCACCCTGGCATCCTTACTATCCCTCCAGCTCTCTCAACATCTGTGCAGTGACCACTTCCTCTGCCTGTAGTACTTTTCCCCCAGAAATCCCCTTGGGGCACTCATTCACCAACTTCAAATCTAAGAGGAAATATTACCTCCTCAGTGAGACTTTCCCAGATAAACTGTTTAAAATACCCCTTCCCAGCCAGGAGTGATGGTGCACAGTTGTAATACCAGTGACTTGGGAGGCTGAGGCAGGAGGATGGCAAGCTTGAGGCCAGCCTCAGCAACTTAGGGAGACCTTGTCTCAAATAAAAATTTAAAAGGGCTGGGAATGTAGTGGTAAAGCATCCCTAGGTTCCATCCCCAGTATGGCCAACAAACAAAAATATCCTTCCCAGCCCAGAACTCCTTCCAATAAAACACTATTAAATTTTTTGATATTATATTTATTGTATTATGCTTATTGTCTATTTTCTCCCACTGGAACATAACCATGAAGATAAGGACCTTATTCATTTTGTTTAGCCCAAAGCCTACCAGTGCCTGGTACATATTAGAACTGTGTTGGATAACTGAATAAAATATGAAACAACCAAGCAACATAGGATCAGCACCTGCTCCATGTCCAACTGTAACAGAGCATGTCTTTTTTATTTTTTGTTTTGCTATTTATATACCAGGAACCCATGAATGTATTTCTATTGGAATATTTAGGCCTTAAAAACATTTAATTCTTAAGTTTTCATTAACAAATCTAGTATTGGGTTAAATAACCTAGGATATACCACATTTGTTTGTCACCAACCCCCTTTTAACATTATATTTATTTTTGTTTTTTAGTAGCAAGAAACATTTTAAAATATTTCATATTAAACACATTTGGAAAATTGATGAAAGTTATATTTTGTCAGTACTCATCTGTAAGTTCAAAGGTATAATATTACATGTCGATCCATGAGAATAATAAGATCCTTTTGATGAGTAAAATTACTTAAAATGAGGAATTAAGCAGGAGAGCTAGTCTCCAATGAGCCTCAGCTAATTTACTTCTATGATTTATTTTGGTTTCACAACATTCAGCAGAACTTGAATCACCTAGAGAAGCAGTTGCAAGTTGTAATAAATATTAAGAGCTCATTTGCTATCTTAGAATACTTATGAATATCTATAAAGGCATGATTGAAAAATCTATAAAGGCATGATAGAAAATTAGTAGAAAATGTGTTGAAATGTGGAGAACGGCAGATCTTTTACAAGGGATTGCGTTACTGAGTTCCTAATGATGAATAAGACAATCCACGTACTCTTAAAATTAAAAAAAGAAAAAACAAGAAAATCTCAATAGAACAACAGTAACAATAACAACAAAAGAACAGGAAAATGATGTCCAGCAGGAAAAAGAATTACTGATTAAAGGTAGAGACAGGAAAGTTTGAGGAAGATTGGTCATAAGAAAGAAGAAGAAAATGTTTTGAATACCAACTTATTCTGCACATGTTACATGAGCACTACTGAGCTACACTACCTACAAGGCGTCTTCTTGAATAGAACATGCTTAAATGTAGGCTCCCTTCACAGGCAGAACTATCGAGTGAAAATAAGCTGGATATTACGCCGAAGATGTCTTCTCTCTCCCTCTCTCTCTCTCTCTCTCTCTCTCTCTCTCTCTCTCTCTCTCTCTCTCTTTCTCTCTCTTTTTAACACAACCTGAGACTAAATAAGAAAACATTAAATCAGCACAGCTTCAAAAATATGAACATGTCTGCATGGTTGTGTGAATACATATACAACATATACACACAAAATAAATATGGGTAGCTATGTATTTAGTGAGTATATGTGATGTAAAGGAGACTGGATTTGCATGCACATGTGTGAACACATTTGTTACAAGCACGAACTCTGAAGCCCTGTTTTAGTGGTACTTGAAGCATCCCATATTCCTCTGTAGATGAACATCCACTCCCTCCCTGTATAATGTGGGAAAGGGGAAATATTTAGATATTCAAGTCAACTGGTGCAAGAGTACTCCCTTGATGCTGAATTTCATGGCTTGTTTTCACTTTAATGTGCATATTGAACATAATCCTGAAGATTATATTATGCCTAGGACATGAGTTTTCTGTTATTCTCTTGCTTCATGTCTCTGGCAGAATGAGTTGAGATTTAGTGTTATAAGTAATTATGACTTTCACACATTATGCTTATAAGATAATGGAATATATATTTCTTATATCATTTATATACTGATCGATGAGTGGAGAACATATAATTTTATCAGTTGACTATGATAGCTAGTGAGTACATTTCATTTTCTCTCATCTTCCAGGTAATAAAAAATAATGAATACATCACTATACTTTACTGTCTTATGTAAATGTTACATGCAGTTAAAGAGTTATAAAGTCAACAAGAAATGTTAATGGCAGAGAAGGAAATGGCACAGTATTAGAAGTAGAAGGGGCTTGTTTTCTGGTCTGTTATGAGTAAGAGAGAGAAGAAAGTCCCATTTTGGTCTCATTGTACTACTGCTATAGTTTAAGAATTGGCAAACTAAAGCCCATGCACCAAATCTAGCCTATGACCTGTTCTTGTAATTAAAGTTTTATGGCAACACAGCTACATCATCCTTTTATACATTTTGTATGACTATTTTTGGGCCATGGTGGCAGAGTTAAGTAGTCTAACAGACTGTAAGATCTATAAAACCTAAAATATTTACCATTTGGCCCTATATAGAAAAAGTCTACTGAACCAGTCCATATCCTATCTCTAAGAAGGTGCAGAGCAAGTGTCCTTGGGCAGCTGTGTAGACCTAATAATGGTCCCAGGATCATCACTTTAAAAGCTGTGGTAGGTTCAGCCAGCCTCTCACCCCATTCAACATACCTGTTCCTCAGGAACACAGAAAAACACACTCCCAACCCCACACCAGGCTGGCTGTCTCTCAAACCCTTATGTTCTGTACATTTTATTATTGTATCATCAGTTCCTGGAGCTTTGTCCGAAGCATATTAGCCATTAAAAATGTTATTACTGATTTGTACAACAAACATTCCTTAACCTCTGCAAACATTTATGCGGCACACACTAGATATTTTGCCAGACAAAAATTTATAGGTATTATCTAATTTAGTCCTCATGAAAACCTTGGAGGTCGGTCTTATTATTATCCAACTTTATGGGAGGCAACTGAAGCCTAGAGGGTTAATAATTGGAACAAATTCAAGTGCAACTGGCAGTAATACCAAGGCTATCTGCCTTGGAGATCATTCTTTCCCTTAACAAAGGTATGGCCCCAGCTATTCATGTCTGTTGGAGGCTTTTCTACCTGTTCATGTTCCTAAGGTTATTCAGGACTGGGCCAAGGCTGCTGATGCTGGAGGCCAAGGACATTAATGTCTGTGTCAGCAGTGCCAATGCCTGATGTTGGGAACATGGTCCATAACTCCACTGATGACACTCTGCCAGAATCGCTGTCCTTGCTCATCATACAATGAACACTGCAACTGGAATGCTACACATACCACTCACTTCCTGGTCCTTGCAACCATGGAAGCTTTGAGAGCACCCAGTGGAAAATATAGGTGGAGTTCTGTTTTAGTTTTCTCTTATTTTTAACACCTGCTTTTATAGGAATCACAGAATCCCAGAGGATGGGATGGTGTAAATCCGAAAAGCAAATCTCTCCTTCCTTCTGCTGAATGATGCTTTGTCATTGAACCAGATTTCTACATCTCATTCTCTCTTACTTGGTAGGAATTCTCTATTCCAGGCAAGGTGGTGCATGCCTGTAATCCCAGCAGCTCAGGAGGCTGAGGCAGGAGGATCTTAAGTTCAAAGCCAGCCTCAACAAGGGCAAGGCGCTAAGCAACTCAGTGAGACTCTGTCTCTAAACAAAATGCAAAATAGGGCTGAGGATGTGGATCAGTGGCCGAGTGGCCCTGAGTTCAATCCCTGGTACCCCCCCTCCAAAAACAAGAATTCTCTCACAACAAATACCTGAGTCAGTCACATGAATAAATGCCATCTTCTGAGTTGGGGATCTTCTGGCCTTATCCCCGCTTAGCTATAGCCTAGCATGGGGACAGGGTGAGATTGATACCTGTGCTTTAGATCATGGAATTTAAACATCCCCCTGGATTCTCTAAGCCATGGTTTTCTGCTTGATGTTTTTGATGAATTTCTAGGAAGATTGCCTGGCAACAATTATGCTCTGATAGGCTGAAAGGAGCAGATTTTTTCTTCTTTTGGGGAAGGGTGGTTAAATTTCATCACTCTCTTCCTGGCAGAGGCCATGTCTTCATGAGCACATGGGCCTGTGTAATGAGGCCGATTGAGGCTCACCAGGGTCGAGAAGACTGGCTCCTTTTGCACACCTGACAACAGGGGTGTGCAGAGATTCTCTTATATGATAATAATCTGGAGTACATGCTTAAAGTTATCTTTTTCTTACATAAAAGTTCAAAAGAATCCAACATAATTTCTAAACATGCATATGTATTTGTTTTTTGATCAAACACAGCCAGGGTTTTCAAATATAATCTCTAACCTCTGCTTTGAGATATTAGGAAAGAGAAAATTTATTCCTAGGAGAACAAGAGAAACCATTCTTTTAAGGAGATATTGACCCTTTGGAGAATCCCTGAATCTCTTCAATCTACTGGCAACTTCAAATAAGTCACACATTGTAAAGCTTTCTGGAATTACTATCATGACCCAGGTCAGCACTATGCCTCATGCTTCTTAACACACATCCTGTAGGTTTCCTTGTGGCTCAGAACAACTAGGTCAGTTCAAAACCATGCGCCCTGGTTGGTTCCTTAGTGTCCATGAATCTCTATGCTGGAAGTGTGCCGCAGTCTGTCTGGGCACAATTCACAAGCCACTTATCAAGCAGAAACAAACTTTATTTTTAGAACACACAGCCACACCACATGAGCTCTTCAGGAAGTCCCTCAAAGCCCAACTGCCACCACCAGCTTCCGGAGAGCCTTTCAACCCCCACTCCTCCCGCTCTTGAGGCCGATTGGCTGGGTCGCGTGGGCGGAGCCAAAAAGTCCCCCAATGAGCAGCTCCATTGTCTGAAAGGGCGGGTAAACATTCCAATGAGCATCACTACAAAGGAGCCAATCAGTTGGCAGCTAGAAGCTTGCTGGGGCCGCTGTGAGCCAATCATCAGCTGGCAGCTGGAAGTTTGCTGGCAGCTGAAAGTTTGCTGGCAGCTTGAAGTTTGCTGGGGCCCCTTCCGCTGTGGCTCTCAACAGAAGTGACCATATGAAGATTTTCCATGAATAATTTCATATATTCTGACTGGCTATGTGGATACTTCCATTGTTTGGGGATTAGGTTTTCCTGCTAAAGAAGAGCTGAGTGGAATAGTCCACATGTGTGGACAGCTGGCATATGACATTGGACAAGGGGAGATGAGAATCTGTGGAAACATGTTTTCCCATTTGTTTTAGTCAGCTTTTCTGTGGCTGTGACCAAAGGACCTGGCAAGAATCATTTTGGAGAAGGATAAGTCCGTTTGGGTCTCAGTTTCAGAGGTCTCAGTTCATAGACAGCCTCCATTGCTCAGTGTCCAAGGTGGGGAAAAACATCATGGTGGAAGAATGTGGTGGAGGAGAGTGGCCCAGGACATGGCCACCAGGAATCAGAAAGATAGAATGAGCTCTGCTCAACAAGGACAAAATTTATACCAAAATGCACACCCCCAGGGACCTAACTCCTCTAGTCATACCCTATCTGCCTACAGTTACCACCCAATTCATTCCTGTCAGAGGATTAATGCACTCATTAGGTTAAAGCCCTAATAACCCTATCTTTTCACCTCTGAACTTTCTTGCATTGTCTCACACACGAACTTTTGGAGCACATCTCATATCTAAACCATAACACTATTCCCTTTTTCAAGATTGAAAAGTTTTTGAGAAGTCTCCCTATAGACATTTGGAAGATGTCCATGAAACTGGGGCAATCAGCCTCACTTTTACAAAGCTATGACCAGGTAGATGAGCAGGCAATGGATCCCCTTTTTATCTGCCCTCTCTCCTTTCCCACTTACCTTCTGTTTCACCTCATTTCTTCTTGCTGAAAATTATGTTCCCCAATAATATATTAGTACCTGACTGATGTCTGAAGATCTGCTTTCTGTAGAACTTGGTCTAAGACAATCCTCAGGAGAGTTTTATTTAGGTAAAAAATAAAAACCCTGTCTAGTCCAGATTGTGGAGTATGAACCTTTGAGGTTTTCAACAGTGTATAAATTATGGAGAAGGTAGGTTAATGGGGCAGGGAAGAAAAAAAAATGAGACAAATTGACCACTAATTCTGCACCTTCCATCATGGAGGACTCAGGCTAAATACTGAACATTCCTAAGTCTCTGTTTCCCTGACCCTAGAAGAAGGAAAGTAATAGCCTCTGAGAAGTAAGAATGAAATGAGATAATGGATAAGAAGTAAGAGAGATTCTGGTTACTAGTAGATCATTGAGTCAGGCAAACCTTGGTTGAAATCCCAGATCTGCCTTTTAAAGGCTATGTTAATAGTTAGCCTCAGCCCAGCACTAGATCATAGAACCATTGTAAATTACAAACAAGAGCAGGTAGGCTCGATACTTAGCACAATGCCTGCAACAGGTGCTTCTAAATGTTGTCTGCTATTGTCTCTTAAATCACTTGTGACGATTAAAGTATTAAACAACCCTTACCTATTATAGCTCATTATAATATTGATAATTTTCTTTTTCATAATATGTGTCTCCATCACTTACACTAAAGATAATATATGTTTTACCCAAGTGAAATATTCCTACAATTGGTAGAAGTGATCAAATTACAGGATTTTCTATTTAATGCATGCACTTTGTCATAGTGAGAAGCTGAATAGAAGAATTTGTGGAATTGAAGTAAATATAATTGGTACATGAAACCTATGATTCATGAAGCTTCTTAGTTTGTCAGAGACTACCAACTAAGAAAATATTGTTCTCCAAGGAGCTTGCAATTTAGGGGGAGAGGTCATCTGCTGTAATTTAAATTGACTATGATTGAAAAATTATTATAAAATCAGACAAAGAAACATCTAACTTAGTTTTGAATGGTCTTGACCAATGAGGAATCATGCAAACAAGCCTTTAAAAGTCATAGCCAACAAAGAAAACACTTTCCTTATTATTTTGCAGAAAACCAACAATTTTTAAAAAGAAATGATTTGCTAAACTAAGTTGAGATAGTCTATCTTGAAATCTACCAAGAATCCATTTGTTGAGAGCCACAGCCAAAGGGGCCCCAGCAAACTTCCAGCTGCCAGCAAACTTCCAGCTGCCTGCTGATGATTGGCTCACAGCGGCCCCAGCAACATCTAGCTGATTGGCTCCTCTGCGGTGATGTTCATTGGGCTGTTTCCCTGCCCTTTCAGACCACGGAGCTGCTCATTGGGGGACTTCTTTGGCTCTGCCCACACGACCCAGCCAATCAGCCTCAAGAGCAGGAGGATTGTGGGAGGTGGTGAGGCTTGTGTGGGTGAGAGGCTTGTGTGGGTGAGAGGCTTGTGGGAAGCCAGTGGTGGCAGTTGGGCTCTGAGGGTTTTTTCCTGAGGAGCTGTTTTGTTTGGCGTTTGTAGTTCTAAAAATAAAGTTAGTTTCTTTTGACAAGTGGCTTCTGAATTGTGCCCAGCCAGACTGCGGCATCCATTAAAACTCATGATCTTCAACAAAGAAAAAAATTTTAGGGAATTGAAAATTTAGATGGGAAATAATGTTAGAAATAGTCTTTCCACAGTGATAATGCATAAATCTCCAGAATCTTCTTGAACTGTAAAACTCGTCAGGAAACATGTCGAAGCTCCTCTTAAAATCTCTTGTCATCAAGGATGAAATTTACAAGTTCAGGATGAGCAGAAAAGATAGTCTCACCCTCAGAATGCCCACAAGAATTTCTGTAAAGTCAGCAGTGGTCTAGATCTGTAAGCTAGAAGGAAAAGTGGATATTCAACAAACAGTAACATTTGCCAGTGGCCGTAATGAAACCCATCTCTTCCACGCTGCAGAAGCAGGAGTAAAATATAAAAAGATATATAAACAGGTGTTTGCTACAACCTACTCCCCTGAATCTGTGTGCATTCCTCTCCTCTGCCTGAGGATGAAAGAGCCAAGGTAAAGCACTCACTTAGGATTCTTGAAACATTTCTGTGAAGTAAGAAGTAGGAAACAATAGATATCTATCTTGGTAAAACGGAGACTGTAAAGGGTATGTGAGCTGTTAGGATGTAGATGGGGGGAAAAATACTTTATCTCAAGTCTGTTTCAAAAAAAAATTAGGATGGTTTCTTTACCCTTTAAAATTATACAGATCTCTAGCTCACCCTACAGCACAGAAGAGAAATATTATCGTTCTTATTTCTGTTAGTAGTTATAGGTAACTTTCATAGGGTGCTTTATATAGCCTAGTTTGGTTTTCCTTAAAACAGACTAGGGGTTGGGGGCAGCTAGTTGTTTGGGAAGCTGATTCTTGGAAACAGGAGTGAGAAAATGAGTTTTTGCAGAAGGAGCAAAAACTACTTTAGCATCTTTTACCTAGCCTGCTGATTTGGGCAACAAGATGTCAATCATGCCAAGACTTCTGAGACGCACGTAAAACCACTTCCGCAACTGTTCTGAACAACAGGATTCCGGGGCATATATCTGCTGGCTCCAAACACCAAGTGCTTCAGGGTCGGTATCCTTTGCACTTCTGGTCAGCCTTGCATGGAGCTAAAAGGACTCCCAAGGTTTCAAGAAAGCTCTGGGGCAAAAATCAGCAACACAAGCAGTGCTTGAGGTGGAGTTTGGTCAGGGTGAGTCAAAATGTCCACCAAAGCTGTGGTTAAAATCAGAGGTTGCCAAGGAGATGCTGTGAAGGCAGCAAGAGGGTCAGCAAAGTGGCTTATTTTATTTAATCCTCACACCCCCCTGTTATACCAGCAGTTTCACCATTTTCTGAAAAGGATATTAAGGCTGAAAGAACTAATATAATTCGTCCAACTTCACACAACTAGAAAATGGTGGAACAGGACTCCACACCTGAGCAATATAGATCTGAAATCTTAACCCCTGTGTTCCCTGCCATGACCCCTTGTACAATGTATCCGTCTTTACTATGCTAAAAAAATACAGAGAAATAGTTTCCAATTATAAAGCCCAGGGTTAGACTTCCCTAATCTGTCTTTAAGAAGCTTGTACCTGCAGACATGTAAGGGACTTTGTTGAAGCTGTTGCTACACAAGTTGAGTTATAAGCACCTCCACTGAAGGTTTCTAATAAGATTATCCACCCAGATTTCTTGATTGGTTTCCTGGGACTCTTTGTTATAGGCAAGCTATTCCTATCTACAAGGATAATAAGACTTTTTTTTTTTAAATAGCCATCATTTAAAAAATGGAACTACAGGCTAGAATGCATCTATTGTGGATATCTAAACATTGCACTAGGTGAATGAAACGGATCTGGTTGTTCTATCCAGTATGAACAAAACATAGATTAAAATCATGTCTTGGGCATGTAAGTTTTGAGATGATGCACAATTTTTAAAAGTGAGAAAGAAAGCACGCATTGTTTGATGCATGAGCAGGAAAGGCTCTGAGATAAAGGGAGGAAACTAGTCCCCAGAGAGGTAGCTAACCAAAAAGCTCCATGTGCAGGGTGCATAAGCATCACTGCATTGGTTCATAAGTGAAATGACTATACACATATCCAGCAGGGACACTTGAGGGTGAAGGAGGGAGGCTATTATGAATTTCACTGGATCAACAGATATAAAGTAGGACCACCTCAAGCAAAACACAGTGCACAAAGCACAAGGCAAGAAGACAGGTTTGATTCATTCTCAACATTACTAAAATATGAGATTCATATGAATGTTTGAAGATTCTTTTATCCTGTCCCTAAATTACCTTACCAGAATCTCAAGCGGAGAACCCCCCAATTTTTATTTTAATGCTATATACAGATGATTCTTAAACATGCTAAAGTTTAAGCACTAATGCTTGAGTCAAGTTCATTGTGTATGTGTGTGTGTGTGTGTAATTTACATAGAAATTTAGACTCAAATACCTCAGTGATATCATCAAGATGACAAAACTGGGGGTAAAAAGGACTGGATTGTGTTAATAAATACTTATGTACATATTGATGGAATACCTAGTGAATATCGGCTTTGCATTACTTCAATGAAAGGACTGAGGCAATTAAACTATAAAGAAGAAAGGTTATTTAGCTCACAGTTCTGGAGGTTCCAGTCCAAGATCGAGCAGCCCCTTTGCTTTGAGGCTTTGGCGAGAGCACAGATGGCAATGGCAGGAAGCGCATTTCAGAGAAAACCAGTCACCACCCCCATCATGAGCCAGGAAGCAGAGAGAGATGTCGGACCCATGTTCCACACCCCCTTTCAGGGGCATACCCTCCATGACCTAAGGACCTCCCCCTAGGCACACCGGGACAAGTTAATAATCCTGTTAGTGAATAAAGCAATCAAAAGATATTCTAATGAAGCGAATATATACATGAGTGAGGTCTATAGAAGGTATTCACTTATATTGAGTTCTACCATGTTCCAAATATATATATATATATTCACAACAAGAGTCTAAGCTAACACAGAAAAGAAGAAACTGAGGCTCAAAGAGGTTAATCATAATTTTCCCTTGATATCCATGAGGGATTGGACCCAGGATCGCCCACGGACCTCAAATCCAAGGACGCTCAAGTACCTTACGTAAAATGACATGGTATTTGCATATAGCTTATTACATCCTCTTACATACCTTAAATTATTTCTAGATACTTATAATACCTCATATAATATAAATACTATATATAAATAGTTGTTGTACTATAATGCTCAGGGAATGATGATAAGAGAAATATCTCTACATGCAATTTTTTTCCAATATTTCTGACGCACAGTCAACCGACCGTGTCCACAGATGGGGAACCCACCCACGGGCACAGAGGGCTGAGTCCTTTGCTCCAGTTGCCTCCGACTGGAAGAGGCTGAACAGGACTAAGGTCCAGGCTGTGTAAATCCAAAAGACCCAAAGGTAAGAAAGGAAGGCGCTCTATGTACTTAGCTCAGATCCCCAAAAGAGACAGAAAGGTTGAATCAGAATTGAATTCTTCATCCTAGGGAAACCAGCCATGCTTTATTTAGGGAAAGCCATTTTGTTTTATTAACACACACACACACACACACACACACACACGCCTAAGATAGCTCCCTTGCCTCCCTCCCTTTCGGCAGCTGCTTTGAAGCCGACCAGAGGCTCCAGAGGGAGTCAAGCTGTTCCTAGCAGCTGTTTCTCAAACACCTAACTTCATTTTCAGATCAGAGCTGGGGTTTGAAGCTCTTAAAACCTGTGCTGCTTCAATCAAAGGAGAGCAGAAGCAGCCAAAACAATCAGCCACTCTCCGTCAGTCCATTTGAATGCCACTCTGTACCAGAGCCTCAGGCATAATGTAGTGTGGGGCTGTTTGTTCCAACTATTTTCCATTTCTCTCCCCACCCCTTCTCTGTAACAGAGACATACTGAGGGAGAAGAAGGCATCTCTGACTTCCTCTTCCTCTTTTGTTTCCCTTCTGCTTTTATTATTTATTTTATTTTTGGATGCTCAAGTATTGAAATATCAAAGAGGATGAGTAAAATGACGCATCCATCTTAAAAATGAAAAATTCGCATATTGTCATACGTGATTAAAACCTTCTCACAAGAAATCAAATGTCACAGATAGGGGAGAAACTCACAGTCCCTATCCCAAACTCTTTCCCTCCTTTTCTCCCAAAGGTAACACCAATAGAAATTTTTTTTTAAGAGAGAGAGAGAATTTTTTTTTAATATTTATTTTGTAGTAGACATAACATCTTTGTTTGTATGAGGTGCTGAGGATTGAACCCGGGCCGCACGCATGCCAGGCGGGCGTGCTACCACTTGAGCCACATCCCCAGCCCACCAGTAGGAATTTGATGTGTCTCCTTTCTATCCAGGTTCACACACTTTTATTAATATGTATGTGTTCATAACAAATAGGAAATAGTGTTGTGTGAGTTGCATTTGTACTTTCCGCCGAAAATTTCATACTGTGCATCTCCATGTGGATTAAATTTTCATCGAAACTTTTTGGTTTTTATAGGCATAACACGTGGGTACATGACAGCCTAGCACATTAATTTCAGTAGTTTTATGTTATTCCATTACACAAACATCACACAGTTCCTCTTTTATACTCTCCAATGTTAAATGCTTAAATTATCATTTTTAACTCCTTCTTCATTTCTGTATTTCTACAGTAAACCTATGTGGTAGATTTTTATCTTGGGATCTCCATTGTCCAGATAGGAAAGTCAAGGTTGAAGCACATCAAGTAACAAGTCACACTTACGCTGCTGGTATCAAGAAGCAGGTCAGAAGAATCTAAAGCCTATTTTTCATGTACAACAGACTTCATGAGAAAGGAAGGAAAAGAAATAATAATACTTCTGGAGTGTCTACCAAGAAGTCCTTAATAAAGTGACCCTCGGATGGATATGGAAATTGTGACAGGTTTTTCTCCTGACTATAAGCTCGTCCACTTCCAGTTTCTTAAAGAATTTTTGTAGAAAATTTGCAATTGTACCACCTTTCCTCTTCCTTTAGTGATATAAATCTTCTCTCAGCTTTTTGCTGGTTTTATAATGTAAAAGTCTTTCTCAAGGACCTGGGAGCCATCCCTTTTTGAAATACAATCAGGAAAGATAGTGTCCCTCTGTCCCAGACTTTATAGGAAGATAGGTGCTGGGCTTCAGTGAGCTGCAGTTAGGCAAACAGAGATGGTCTAACCCGGCTGACCAACCTCACCCACTGTGTGCTCCAGCAGGATTCCACTAGCTCACCCCTGCATCTAAAAATCCTTTTCTTTTGCTTCAGAAAAGTTGAGTTCATTCCCTCTCCTGGTGCAATCATCTTGATCCCTATTGTCATAGTCTTGAGGAAAACTTACTTGCCTTTTTAAACAAGGGTCAGGGGCAGTTTTCTTTCAGAGTGTCACTGTGACCATTTGCTTCCACAGACTAGACTCTCTCAGAGAGGGTTACCATCCATAGTCTATTCATTTCCCCTTTTGTGTTCCCATTACATGCTAAAAAACAAAATGCAGAATCATAGATTCTCTCACATTTTTAACATCAGTGATGTTCTTTGAAGCACCAAAGATACCAAATTCAAGGACATAGCCTCTTTGTTCCCCATGCTATCCCTCCCATTCAAAACGAGGAATTCAGAATATTGCAGGGATTCTCCTCGACCCATAGTCCTGAAACCATCCAAACGCCTCTCACATAACTCATTCATCTTTCTTCCAAAGGAAATAATCTTTAATCCTCAGCTCAGCTGCTGCAGATCGAGCCCCTCTTCTGTCTTGTAAGAAAAGAATTCAGAGACTATGAAGAAGCTATGGAATGCTGTGTAAGTGACATGGTGGCAGGACAAGTATCCCATTTCAGCCTACTGAGTGCTATGGGGTATGTCATTGTTACTTGCTACTGTAACATTTCCTAAATATTGGTAGAGGTCATTATCTACAGGCAAATGCATGCCACCAGAAGCAACCAGTGTTTTCAGAGCAAGCACAGAGCTTTGACTGCTAAGAAAGGGTACTCTACTGAATGTGAGTGAAGGAGTAGAGGAGAGGATGGAGAGGAAGGCATCAAGAATCATGCCAGGAAAACCCAGTGACAAATTGTGCTTGGCCCCCTTCCTAAAGGCTACCTCTTTTGGTCTCCCCTTTTATTACCCTAAGTGAATCACCCTCTTATTTTGATGCTCATAACTGCCACACTTTCTTTAACAGAGCTGGAGGATGAACCAGAATATAATTAGAGAAAAGTTAGTAATACAAAGGTTTCTAAAAAGTGCATCTGGCACCTATGAGACACTTAACTCGAGTTTTCTAATTGAAGCAGAAGAGCAGTATGGAAATAAAAATCCATCATAGTTCAATCCCCATATGGACAGGGTCCTGGGACTGAAGCAAATCCATCTGGTGTTTCCCACTGGGATGGGAAACAAGAACAGCAGTGACCACACTATGGTAGCACTGCATTCCAAGGTGCTTGTTTCCCACGGCTGTGTTCACAGGACTTAGCAGGATTGGAGCATGAAGTGTGTGTTAAAAATACAGGCTAAGTCACTGGGTTGATAGGACATGGATACCAATCTCTTGGAGCTCCTGATGAAGTCAATTAAGGCCTTGATACATATAAAAATTAATTCCTTAAATATCAAAGTGTTTAAGTTGTTTTTCAGGATATGCCTCCAGAATCCACTCAGAGATGGTTTGGAGATGCTTTTCAAGAATGGATACTCACAGAAGTCAAGCTATCTGGTCAATTGACCTTTTGACATTATAAGCTGAAACTCCCTAGGTCAGAACATTTTAACTCCCCTTGAAGAGAAACACATGACCTGTGAAGCCACATAATGACCATATACACCTGTGCAACAGAGCCCTAAAACTCCCCATTATCACCACCCAATCAACAAGCAACTTCTCCCTTTTCCCTTCCAATAAATTCACCACTAGCCACTAATTGGAGAGGCAAATCTGAGATTATTGTCCCTGACTTCCTTGCTGGTTGACCATACCATAAAGATTTTTTTTTTGCAAAAATCTATGCAATAATATTGGCTTATACGCATGTCAGACCATGAACCCTCACTCAGCATGACAGTGACATGTTATCATGTACAGAGTGCTGAATCTAATGGACATAATCATATACGGAACCAGAGGACCTGAGATGTTGAGGAGAAGAAATAGTTGAGTGGGAAGCACGTGGTGGTTTGAACCCATCCCCAAAATGCAAAACAGAGACCAATACCTGGGGTCTTATATTTCATTAGTAACACATAAAAGTTTCAGTTATTTACATTCCAAAGATATAGGCAAGGATAAGCCCAAGAAAAATGACCAAGTCACTCACTAGGACCACATACTAGAAGAAAGCAATTCTCCATCTCTTCCACAAAGTCAACTTGGTTATTGTCAGCCATCAGGGATTTTTTTCCCCCACCAAATAACGCTAAGGTTAAGAACACACTGTTTTTTTCTTCAATTCACAAGACTAGCTTATATATCATGAGCTTAACTGGCTGCCACTCACAAACACCTGCTCTTTACACAAATGTCCAGATATAAGATTAAATGAGAAGCAATACATAAAGCACCTGGCATGATGCTTAGCACATAAGAAGCATTGAAGTTAGATTGGCTTCAACATTACTAGAAATGAGGAGTGGCCATACTTTTATATTTGAAGATACAAAAACAATCTCTTAATAAATATTACCAACAAATTACAGTAAGGTTTATTCAGACAGGTAGAACAACATTGAGTTATAACTTTTGTTGCCACTGATTATTTTTTATGAATCTCACACGAGCTTCTAATGGAATAAACTCCTTTAACCAGAACCTTTATTTAAGCTTCTTGAGAGACTTAATAGTAACAAGGATATTCATATTTTTCTCAGACACTGCTCAAGGCAAGCACATCTTACTAGTTTTCAAAACCTAATGTCTCCATCCAGGGAAAACAAATTGAATTAACTCCATTGCACATGTGGAGAATTAGGCTCATGCACACATCAGGGATGCTGAGTGGGCTGCAGTAAATGGCATGGATAGGACCCTGCTGGCTGGCCATAGAGGAACTTGAGGAAGGCTTCAGTGGCTTATTGTTATTGGGATTCACAGAAATACCCTTTCCCATCCAACAAAATCGCTCTCCTAGAATATACCTTTGAAGCATATTCTGGCTTTAATAAAGCAAGTATTTAAGCCATATTGTAAAATCCGGACTGTCAATCTCTCAGGACTCTGTGGCCACCTGACTGTGCGTTTGACACTTAGATGCCCAGGGAAACACTGACACAATCCAACCATTTAAAAGTAAAGGGGGTATGTGTGTGTTTAGCCACAGCCAAAGATTAGAGATGATGAGAAGACAACCAACATACCTTTACTTTGAAGAGATTCCACAGGAAAGAAAACCTGATGAACTTCAGTTTCATCTCAAATGCAAAAGTTGTCCATTTTAAATCTGAAAAAAAATTAATGCTATTCAGTCACCCCAGAAATACAAAGTATCATGGGATGGGAGGGGGTGTGTCAAAACCTGGGCAGACTGAGGTTTAGTTGAACTGGGAGTTGGGGAAGAAGATCTTGTGAAAGCCATCAGGATGGGGCAATTCCCAATGATGCTGACAGTGGACACCAGCATCCTGCAAGTGGCAGAAAAAAACAGCAGGTCCAGCACCTGCTTGGTAACCAGTGAGAAACTGGCGATTCTCAAACCTGGAATGAACTGGGTAATTGTAATGTAGAGCCAGGGTGACATAAGCAGATCAGAACAAGGTATTTTTCCTGCCCCAGAGTGAAACAGATGTTATATTCTGAATACGAGCTTTTGACTATTTTCAATAAGTTTAATCTGCACTTATTTATCTCTGTAACCAAACATATAGTACATATCAGGAATTCAAATTTAATGAAGGATCACTAGTGAGCAAAAATATCACAATAAACTTTAACTTTACTCTGTGTAACTGCTCGAAAACCCTAATATCTGCATAATATTTGATGAATCATTAAAGTTTTTATGTCATCATAAAGAATTTATGTGGAAGTTCAAAGTCATTCATGTGAGGTATTCATCACAATGTCTTTCATAGATTTTCGGTAAATCAATTATGATATTTTCATACAATGGGATTCTATGTACACATTTTAAAATTTTAGTTTATTTTTAATAGACAAAGCTGTCCATGACATATTATTAAGAAAGAAAAACACATTAAAACCAACATAGATAAAATAATGATTTTGATTAGTTAATTAATTGTGTGTGTGTGTGTGATTGAAAAATTCAAGAGGTATAAGCACTAATTTGGTTTTCTGCGGAAGATAAAGATGGATTTCATTTCCTTCTCTCTCTTCCTTATTTTCCTTCCTTATGCATTATTTAAATAATTACAATTTCTTCACATGTAAAATTTCCTTTCCAGAGTTCAGGTGGCTCTATCACATCCTCATTGCAGATTCATCTGATTTCAGGATCCTCACCACTCGAGAACAGGCTCAGACCAAGGTTACAAAAGTGGAAAGGGAGGAGCTGAACTCCGACACCCCGTGGCCTGCGGAAGACTCAGTCTCCATTATTTACGACCTCCACCCCTGCTACTGAGTGCCTCTAACACTGCCCGGGAGGAAAGGCGCTGGCCATGACCACTCTCTCTTCTGGAAATATTCAGAGTCAAAATGGCAGAAAAATAGGTTTTATTCAAAGCCAGCTTTGATGGACAATTGAAGAAACTAAATTGTTTCAAAGGTTCTATCTCCAAAATTCCTGAAATTGAGCAGACATTTTCAAGGGGAGAAGGCAGGGGAAGAGAAGATGGCAGGATAGTGAAAGAGAAGGCAGGAAATGTACCTCGGCAGATTTAGTCACCTGGTTAGACAGGCGTTCTCTGCTACCATCTTCCTTGGCCACGTGTTAGGGTGGGAGGTGGTATCTCCTCAAGACCTTCACTCTCTGCATGAGGAAGCCGTTCCCAATGTCAGATTTGGGTCCCAAATTTAGTCTCTTTCACCACCTGTCAAATTGCAACCCAAACTGGATAACTCTGTTTGACCCAGTACATCCAGTTACATCTACAGAACCTCTTTCTTCAGGACATCTGCTTTGATATTCAATGAGACTAAATTATCTGGTATAACTATTTCTTGATACAAACTCATGCAATGCTTTGAGAATAGTTGCACTTTGAGGCAGGTATCAAAATGCAGAGATGACTCTAAAGTGACATGACAGTCTTCAAAAACAGAACCGTGGTAGAGATTTTATTTCTCTGATAGGTGGAGAGAAGAAATAGTAGGAGGGAGAAGTAAACACTATTAATAATGATAGTTGGAAATGTTTGGATACTTTCTTTGTGCATGATACTATACTAAGTATTTTGGAAGAGTAAGGGATGGAGATTCTATAAAGAATTCTATGATATGTGGAAAATTAAAATAAAACAAAAAGGCAGATTGAGGTCCCCTAAATACCAGGTCAAGAGAACATGAGAGAACAGTCTCCTGTCATATCTACGTCCAACTACACTTCTGATTGTGTGCAGCTTGCTACCTCTTGTAGTTTACATGATGAGAGGTACAGTTTTCAATAGAACAGAACATTCCAGTCCCATAGATAGCAACCTCACCCTAACTCTCTTCCTTTGCCAAGAATTTCTCTTTCTATAATTTTTTCTATAAATTACCCAATTGCTTTTTTTACAAAACAGCTCACTACCTAACTTGCACCAGTCTGAATTCTTGAGGAACAACTGACATAATTTCCCTCCCCACTGTATCTTTTGCCTTTAAAAGTTGTTTGAAATCTGTAAGACTCCAGAAAATATTTCAGCTGGCCTAAAATTCACATCTCCAGAGCTGCAACTCAGAGCAGCCCAAATCAATTCTTTGTTTCTTCAACAATTTGTGTCCAAATTTCTGTTAAGGGTCTAGAGATAAATGGACTATAACTTTGACCATTTTATAGATGAGAAAACAGATGCTTAATGAATTTAAAACTTGCCCAAGTACACACAAAAGATAATGAATGCCGCAGTCTTGGCTGGGCACAAGATCACGAGCCACCACACAGCTTTGTAGGTTCAAACAGCAATTCTTTATTCCCGATCTCACACCAGCCTCCACACGCGCTCAGGGGAAATTCTCTATCTCCCCCACAATACACGTCCTAAATACTTTTTCTCCAGGAGAACTCAGTGGGGGAAACTCCAGCAGCAGGCACGCCCTACTCCCAGCAGCAATAATCTTCAACCTCCCACTTCCCTAAAACTCCTTTTGTCTTAAACCGGGAATACCCTAAGGAGCGGGATACTTCCTCAAACCTGATCAGCTCTAAACCCGGATCCGCCTTGGTCCTTGAGCAAGGTCACCTTACATGCAATGTCAACAGCGAAATCCATTTAACATGGGGTATGCTGGCAAGGAAATTTTGAAGTGTCATTCCTACTTGACAATGGCCCTCAGCAAATGAACAGAACTGGGGTCACACTGGAGCAATCTGGCTTCATGTTCTGCCCTTTGACAATGCAATGATGTTGTATAGTATATGTAGTTTCTAGACCTTTAAAAAAAATCACAATCCAATTTGATTCCATTCTTAACACTGATTGTGTTAGTTTCTGGAGTAAGTAGATAATATAGGAGAATAAAACATAACTGAGGCCCTCTATAGGATTATACAGAAATAGGCATTTTTTCCAGCTATGAAAGAAAACCAAAATTCTCAAGTACCTTTTATCTTCTAGGTGAGTCGTCATCAAAGTGTGGTCCCTGGATCAGCATCATATGACGCCTTATTAGAAAGGCTGATTAAGGATCCCCGTCCAAAATCTACAGGCTGAAACTTCTGGGGTCAGGCCCAGAATTTGAAATCAATGAAGCC
This sequence comes from Urocitellus parryii, assembly GCF_045843805.1. Taxonomy (NCBI): domain Eukaryota; kingdom Metazoa; phylum Chordata; class Mammalia; order Rodentia; family Sciuridae; genus Urocitellus; species Urocitellus parryii. The sequence continues at coordinate 35,111,017 of NC_135545.1, read as the reverse complement.
TTACAAGGGAAAACCGTTCTCTGGGTGCTGGATCAGACATTTCACAACTTATCTCATTTAATCCTTACAACAGACTTTCAATGTCAATTCTTAATTCCAGGTAAGGAAACCAAGCAAGGGGAGCTAAAATAATATTCCCCAAAGGCAGAGCTAGTTAGTGCTAAGCCTGGAGATCTAACTCCCATCTGTAGGAGCAGCAGCTGAGGTAGTGCAAATAAGATACCCATGTGTTTTGACTCTGCCACTAGTTTCAACACAACCTTCTTCATTTGCTTGTGGCTGAGCTGTTAAAAGCACTGGGAGCATGCGGAGGAATACAATTGAATGGGAAACTAAGATACATGTGGGCATTTATCTCATAATAAGATTCTACTTATGAAAGGATGCAATCGTGTAATTAGACTCCGGGAGACCAGAAAGAAGAAGAAGAAAAAAAGTGACTCTTATTTTAACTGCTTCCCAGTAATGGAGTGTTGCAGAGTTATTCACACAACAGATGCTGTGAAGATATGTGCTGATTCTGTGGATCGCTACATAACCTCACTGCAACAGAGCTTCCAATCCTCATGCGCAGAGACGTCAGTTCTCCCTAAGCAATGTCTAAGGCTTACAGTAGCACTATAAATCGAAGCTAATGGGAGAAAATGCAACTCCTTCATTCAGACTTTCTGAAAATATTTGCCTGTGATATTCTGTGCAATAGTGATTGCACCCACAAAAAAAAAAAAAAAAGACTATATTTATTCAGAGTCGGCTTCATTTAGAGAGCCAGATTAGGGAGAGTAATCAAATGCATTTCACTTTTACCTAGTAAATAAGTTAAATGGTCCCTGTGGTTATTCATTAAAACTTTTATGGTATGTTCATCAATTACCAAACAGCTTGAACAAAGCAGAGGTAAATTAACTTTCCAAAATCCACATGGCTTGCCAAAAGGAGTGTACTCACTCAAAGCAATTTCATTGGTTTAAAGTTCATCCAAAATACTATTAGCTTAGAGTCCAATTTTGAACTGTCAAGGGGAATATATACAATGGTAATTTCAGATCATTATCATGGCATTCCAATGCAAATGGCCACAATTTAATTCATTATCACTAACATTACATCTTTATTTTGCTACCAACTGGTGACTGACATTTCCAGGGCTACAAGAAGCAAATGCTAATTAGACCACCGTGTACTCTTACCCTTTCCTTCTTTCATTGTATTTTTCTATCTTTAGGGAGACATGCGGGAGACCACTTCTGACCAGCTGCTGGCCCTTGACACTCCTCTCCAACCCTCCTCCAGACCATCATCCCCAGCATAAAATGAAGTTCCTGTGGCTTTCCAATTCTGCGCATTGTGTCTCTGAAATGGAGCCTGTGTGATGAAATGACCTCTTCCTTAAGCCATCCACCCAACCTAATTTAGGAAATCTGAAGCCATCTCCAGGGCGACAGAGCATGGGCATTAACATGCAAACAAACTGCTCTGAAAGTTCAAATTTGCATTTAGACCGGACTAAAGAGGAAGAAATGGCTTTCCATGCTGTTCTTTGCCTCCATCACCACGGTTTCACAAATCCCAGACTAGTCCTCGAAATGATGTGGGAGCGGAACTTCCTCAGTTCCTCTCATGCATGCTTAGGTGGACCCATCTCTGAAACCATGCCTTCTCATTCTCAATGCAACATAAAAAAGAGTTGCAAAATCTCTAGCTCCAGTGAAATATCCGGTGTGTTCAGATGAAAGCAACTGGAAGAATGAAGTCAAAGATCCTCAGATCTGCAAGATACAGATTCAGAGAGGAGATACACAATATAATATTTTTTCACTTCCTTGAAGTGAAACAACAATTCTGCCATTAAGATGAGGTCTATCTCCAGAATTCCATGAAAATGCTATTCATTGAGTTATTATGCAGCTTCAATAAATAATAATAATAATAACAGCAATAATAATAATGGTAGATGGAACTCTATCAATGATAATTAAGTGGAAAGTACCCAGCAATTTGCTTTGCATAATTTAGTCTTCAGAACAACCTTCCAAGATACGGATTTGGTAACCAAACAAGAAAGAAGAGCCCCAGAGAGTTAGCATCTAGTGCAAGCAGTAACTCCACTTACTCAAGTTTCATTGACATGAGAGTACAGTTTGAATTGACCTCCTTCTCTTCCTCAATCACCACCCTCTTCCATAATCACATTTCCTGCCCTATCCAAGTCAGCTTCTTTCACTCAAATCCTCGTCTCAGGGTCTGGTTCTGGGGAAGATGGTATGATCAACAGAAGATGGTAATGATCTGCCCATCCCATGGTAAACAATAACTATATGTTGAATGTGGAGTGAATAAATAAACTGTTCCACTGTTACCAAAGTCAGAAGCAGACAGAATAATAGATAATAAGAAAATTTTTTAATTTTTTTATTTGTTTTAATTAGTTATACATGACAGTAAAATTTATTTATGCCCTTGGATATATCATACAGAGATGGGATATAATTTCATTTTTCTGAGTGTACATGTTGCAGAATCATATGGTCATGTAGTCACATGTATACATACAGTAATAATGTCTGTTTTATTCTACTATCTTTCCTATCCCCACATCCACTCCCCTCCCTTCCCATCACTTCCCTCTACCTAATCTAATGTAATGCTATTCTTCCCTAGTGCCCCCCCGCCACCTTGTTGTGAATTAGTATCCACATATTAGAGAAAACATTCATACTTTGGTTTTATGGGATTGTCTTATTTTGCTTGGCATGATATTCTCCAACTCCAACCATTAACTGGCAAATGCCATAATTTCACTCGTCTTTAAAGCTGAGTGATATTCCATTGAGTATATATACCACATTTTCTTTATCCATTCATCTATTGAGGGACACTTAGGTTGGTTCCATAGTCTAGCTATTGTGAATTGAACTGCTATAAACATTGATGTGGCTGCATCACTACAGTATGCTGATTTTAAGTCCTTTGGGTATAAACCAAGGACTGGGATAGCTGAGTCAAATGGTAGTTCCATTCCCAGTTTACTGAGGAATCTCCATACTGCTTTTCATAGTGGTTGCACCAATTTGCAGTCCCGCCAGCAATGTATGAGTGAACCTTTTCCACCATATCCTCACCAACATTTATTGTTGCTTGTAACCTTGATGATTGCCATTCTGACAAGAGTGAGATGAAATCTTAAAGTACTTTGGATTTGCATTTCTCTAATTGCTAGAAATGTTGAACACCTTTTCATATATTTGTTGATCGATTGTATTTCTTCTTCTATGAAGTGTCTGCTCTGTTCCTTATCCCATTTATTGATTGGGTTATTTGGTTTTTTTTTTTTTTTTTGGTGTTAAGGTTTTTGAGTTCTTTATATATGCTAGAGATTAATGCTTTATTGAAAGTGCATGTGGTAAAGATTTTCTCCCAATCTGTAGGCTCTCTCCTCATGTTATTAATTGTTTCATTTGCTGAAAAGAAGCTTTTTAATTTGAATCCATCCCATTTGTTGATTCTTGATTTTACTTCTTGTGCTTTAGGAGTCTTGTTAAGGAAGTCAGACCCTAGGTCAACTTGGTGAAGATTTAGGCCTATTTTTTTTTCTTTCATTAGGCACAGGGTCTCTGTTCTAGTTCCACTTTGAGTTGATTTTTGTGCAGGGTGAGAGATAAAGGTTTAATTTTATTTTGCTACATATGAATTTCCAGTTTTGTGAGCACCATTTGTTTAATAGGCTATTTTTTCTCCAGTGAATGTTTTTGGCATCCTTTGTCTAATATGAGATAACCGTATCTATGTGGGTTTGTCTCTGTGTCCTCTATTCTGTACCATTGGTCTATAAGTCTATTTTAGTGCCAATACCATTACTTTTTCATTACTATAGCTCCGTAGTATAGTTTAATGTCTGGCATTGTGATGCCTTCTGCTTCGCTTTTCTTGCTTAGGATTGCTTTAGCTATTCTGGGTCTCTTATTTTTCCAAATAAATGTCACGATTGTCTTTTCTATTTCTATGAAGAATATCATTGGGATGTTAATAGGAATTGCGTTAAATCTATATAACACTTTTGGTAGTATAGCCATTTTGATAATATTAATTCTGCCTATCCAGGAGCATGAGAGAGGAATTTTTTTTTAATGGAAAATTTTGAAATACTTTTCTCCATACCCAAATCCAGCTAGGCTAGAAAGCATTTATTCTTTAACATGATTGATACATATATAATTCAATTTAAGGTTTAAGAAACAATTCCAATTAGGTAGGCGTACCCTACTTGGAAATATGCCTTAGAAAATTGGCATGTGATAGCCAGTGCTGTCATTATAATAGCTAACACTTGATACAGCTCTTATAGCCTGAACTTGGGCCCCCCAAAGGAAACATTTCTCAATAACAACATTCTAAAACTGGTTTTCCTCATCCATCATCTAATCATTAATACATTTCACTTTAATAACTCTGTGCATTTCAGATGGAGAGCAAAGGGAAGCCTTGTGTATTGCATGTGCTATTGCTCCCATACTTCTAAAAAAAAAAATGTATCCTGCTGAAAAAGTACATGCCCCGGGGCCTGAGACTAATAGGAATTTCGAGGCCTGTTTCATGTTTGCAACTTAATCTGTCTTTGTCCCCCATCTCAGCCAGCAAATACAATTTCATAATAACACAACTCATCTCTGTGTTTTTGAACTTGGCTTTGGATTGGGGATCATTGTGTCTCTGCCTTCAGATGTCTTACTTTGATGTATTCTATTTCAAAGGGAGAGATAAAACCCAAAGTTCATTCTCACAATGGGACATCCTTTAAAGCCAAAGAGAAATGTTGGTTGGTCCTCTTTGTGGCACACAGCAGCCCAGATTCACTTTGAGATTCTCTCTTGAAAGTCCCTGGGCAAGTGCAAAAACAGCTTTCAGTGATTTATTTTGTGCCACTGTCAGAACAGAATTGCTGTGGCTGTCTCCATTGCACAAGGGGGTGGCCAGAAGTTGTGGGAGTGAACCAGGGCAAAGACCTCGGGGGAAATAGGTTTCCTAGTTGCCTCTTCCTAATTACTGGCCACAGAGCTAAGCTCTTCAGAGCTGATGGCTCCACTGGGTATAAATACCATCAGTATGTATTTTTGGAAGTCTAAATCTGGACAGAAGAAATAGGGGATCTATTCAAACCTACATTCTCTCTCCTTTCTTCATATTCTTTCTCTCTTTCCATCTTTTCCTTTCTCTTCCTCCTTTTTAAACTATAATTATACAAAAAAAGACTCTCATATATTTCTCTATTAGACACAATGTATTTCGCTTTCTAAAACTTCCTTATTTCTATTGATCCTTTAATTTTCCATGCCATTTGTCTCTTCAGCTTCCTGTGATCTTGAGTAAAGCTCTTCCTAAATACAGTTTGTCCACCTTCTACTTCTTCTAATAGATTTTTTTTTATTTCTACAGGAATGTGTAAGTTTTCCTTCTTTTTATATCCCCAGTACCTAAAATAAAGCCTAGAATGTATAATACACCCAATAACATATTGAGTGAATGAGTGAAGGAAAGACTAAATAAAACTTTCATCATTTGCTCTTCTCTGAATCATTCTCCTTCGTTTAAATATACTCACAAATGGCCTGTCTTGGAAAAAAAACCCACCTTAATATTCTTGAATTCTGTACCCCCTAAAATCATTAATTTGAAAGCACAAAAATCATATATTCTCTCTTGTCCTTTTTTCTACTGCAAACAATTTTATAACCAAAGAAAGAAAACAAGTGTCCACCCCTTAAAAGACAAGGAATATTATCTCAGCAGAAACTAAAATATAGAAGCTGTCATCCTCTCCTCCACACCCACTCCCACCTTTCTTGGATGACATATTGGATCAACAGCTTACCTCTGCTACAGTTCCTACTGGTAGGATGTCAATCTCGGTTTCAGTGGCACCTATGGTAGAACTGGGCACAAGTAGGATCTTGTATCACCAGGGATAATGCTTCATTGAATAATTTGCAAAATATTTTCCAAGTGTCAAAACTTCAAGATATCAAGCTACACATGTTAAAGGAGTTTTTTTTTTTTAATCAAATGGCAATCCAACACCCAATAAACATGACTTCAGAAGGAAAATAAAACATGCAGATGGGGAAAACATGGTTGAAAATAATTGATCTCATAATGCAGTTTCAAATTTAAGTAGTACTATGAGTTTAGAGCAGGGAGGTTCAGACCAGCTGGAGAGGTCACAGAAAGCTTTAGGGAGGAGATGACACTTTAACACAGACTTGAAGAAATTAATTAATATATGAACACTTTCCAGTAATACACTCTTAAAAAATTAAAAAAAACTTAAAAGCTCTAATTTGTTGTGTTTGACAATTCCATGTTGTAAATACTCTTATCATGGCCAGCAACTGGTTGTCAGAATTCTTGGAAGCTTAATAGCTAGTTTTCCTCAGCAAGTTCCAACACACCACTGTTGGTAAATTTCTAAATAGGCCCATGCAGTGGTTTGTGAGTTGCAAAGGTCTAGCTGTCTTCCTATAAAGAATCTGCTATTGCAATGAAGGAAAAGTGGTTTAGGGATGAGAACTTGGTAGACTTTGAAGTGCTTTTAGCTTAACCCACTTCAAAGGGTCCTGGTTACACCCGGGAAAATTGTCCTCTGTCTCTGAATAGCTCTGGGTCTCAGCAGTGTGAAGAGATAGCAGCATCTAAAAGTTTGATCTTCTGTCCCTGTCTTCCAAAATCTAAGAACTCTACAATCCTGTAGTTTTAAGAATACTAAATCTATGAGCTCTTTCTATCAAAATTTTCTTTTTGAAGAGGCAGTCATGGAGGAAAGAATGAAGTGAGAACAGAAGATGCCCGTCTCCCATGAAAACCAAGTTGGCTGGGGATCAGTGTTTCTTTGGGCACTTGCCTGATGAGGGGAGAGAACTTGGCAAAGGTAACCCAGGCTTCTGGATGTGCTTATGTTTTTGTTTACTGAGCCCAAGGGTTTATTTCTCAAATGAATCTCCCTTTTTTTTTTTTTCATTGTGATGGTAGTAATCATGAAAATCCCCCTGGTAATAAGCTCTGCGAAGGTTTCCTGGCGAAACAGGCTGTAAATATTGGCCTCGTGCCACGTTTTCAATATTTTGGTTTTGAAATGCTATAGCCAAAATGCTCGGGAGGCCTTTTCAGGCAATACTCATTGTTCTGACCTCAGCTGCAATCCTAAAAAAAATAGGCTCCATACTTTGTCTGGCTGCCATCATCCTGGGCACAAGCAGAAAAGACACCTCTCCAGTTCCATTCCTTGGTGCCCAGCCCTCAGAATGAGCAGAGAGATGTCTACAAGGGTTTCTTCAGCGGGTAAGAGTTGGGTTATTTGAACACCAATATTCCTCTTGGATATCTACTGCTGTGATTCTAAGCCATTTGGTCCTGAGAAACGAAACGAAACAAACGAAAAAGACACAAAAGCAGGTCAACTGGAAGTGTGGCTTCCATGAGTTGGTCATTGACTTACAGTGTCACCTGGACTTCATCAGCTCTGCCTGTCAATCTCAGTATCCTCATCTACAAAAGAAAGGAGTCTGATAACTCCTAGGCTTTCGTTCAAATCTGCAAATCTAGAAATCTTACTGCCGAGGGAGTACTAAACTTTTCTCTTACCATTGAACTTTATCTAAGAGACTGATACACTACATTGACTCTCATCCATGTGGTACCTACAAAATTGGACATTAGAGGACCCAAGAATCGAAGACAAAGGATCTGTCCATTAAGTTGCTCACAGTTGGGCAGGAAAACCCACAATAGAAAAAAATGATTAGGATAGTACAAAGACACATTCCCCCCCCCATTCCCTCCAATGAGTTATAAATCTCTCATGGGTTGTTGAAATTATATAATAATATACATTAAGGATACATTAAGTCAGCTGAGTCTCTCCTCAGGTTTGACCTAGTCCATGGATCAGGTTATGATAAACAACATTAATCAAATTATGCCGGGGGGTTCTCATCTCAGCCAATCTCATATTTGTTGATTCACTAAAGTGCCTTCCATAGTATCTATATAACCATGAGAATCAAGTAAAAAAAGGGTTTTACCCTCAGCTCTGCCACTTACTAACTTTGAGATGTGACACAGTTTGTACTCATGGGTCACTTTTCTCATTCACATGAGAGAATATTTTGCTCTTCATCCCATGCCTCCAGGGCAATGTCTAAAAAGAGGCCGACATATTAAGCGCTCAATAAATATCACCCATTATTATTTTTAGAATTATATATGCATACATATCACAGACCTTCTGCTTGTTTGTAACCTAGTCCATAATATTTATATGAAGCAGCAATGATTTTCATTGGATTGGCAAGGTATTCATAAACAATTATAATACTAACTTTAAATTTTCTTTCCTATCAAGACAGCTATGTCTAATTCAAGGTTATCCATCCTACATTAATCCTCTCTCCCCTATCTTTGTCTCAAATTATGTATGCCACTATATTCTAACAAAGAGTCATAATTGCTCCTAAGGAGGTTTATTCAGGTATCTATGGAAACAGAAATAAGAAAATCCAAATGTAACCAGTTCAGCTGGGGTGTCCAGGAAGACTTTTAGAAAAAAGTGACAATCCTTGAGTTGGACATTAGAGAAGACACATAAGGGAGTTCCAATATTATGCAAAGGCACTGGGACATGAAAGCCCAGGCTGCCTTGGGTAGCTCAGGACACCCACAGTGAAGAATGCACCATGAAAGAATGTCAGGGGGGGTGGGGCAGGCAGTAGTTGGGAACCATATCTGAGAAAGCCTTGAACACTATGCTAAGGAACCTGAACTTTACCCAGAAAACAAGAGTGAGCCCCTGCAGGGTTTGGAGCCGTTTCCCTGCATGAGGAGACTGGCATTCCTAAATTTCACACTGGAGCAGCTGAGGGATGCATCCTAGGAGCAGAAGACTGAAAGTGAGGAACTGCAGACTAGGCAGCCCCCACTATCCTATTTTTTACAAATTATGATTGTGGTAAAATATACATAAGAAAACATTTACCATCTTGACGATTTTTGAGTATCCGGTTCAGTGGTATTGAATACATTCACAATGTTTTGCCACCATCACTGCTGTTCAATGTAACTTTTTTTTAAAATTCACACAACATGGCCTTATTCACCCATATCTTACAAGTCATCCTGCACTCATAAAATGACAGAAAATCACATATGCTGTTTTTAAATTTGAATGAGGAGGGTAAGTAGAGAAGGGTGGAAGAAAATTAAAGTGTGATCAGCAAAAAATTTTGCCATCGACTGCCTTGCTAATTGGCTGTTCATGTCGTGCTAGTTTTATGGACATTTCCCATTTGAGAATAAATCTAAGGCATAATTCATCCCTAATTATCAGAGAGAGAGGAAAACAAACATAAACCCAGGACCTCATTTGAATCATTTATTTCTTTTAACTACTTAAAGATTATAGCCACCGGCTTTTCACTAACTTATAGGAAAGGAAATACAATAAATAGGTGAAGACTATTCCTCTGGAGGGTGTTGGGAAAGTAATGACATCAATGAGTACTGTAGAGACATTTTGATGTGTGCCCTCTGCATATCTAATTAGTACCCCAGCAATCTGTTCCATCACTAAGGGAACATTTCTGAACCCCCTCTCCATTGTTCAGGTTGCAAAAGGATTTTGTCTCAGGTGGGGGGTCCTGTTATAAAAAAGAGATATGAGTACTTATTGAAAACTGTTAAGTGTTAAAAAATGTTACTTAGATATGAAATAATTATAATATTAATTATATGCATGTCGTGATTGAAAATTTACTATGTGTCTGGCACTGCGATAAGTTTTTTTTAATCATTTAATATCTAAAGTAGGAACTGTGATTCCTATTTTACAGATGAGAAAACCGAAGGAACTATCCAATGTCATTATTGTTAGCTGGAAAATGAGAACCTGGATTTGAGTCCAGATCCCCATGAGCCTCAAAGCCATCCTCTTAACATCATTCTGTCCCGATGCACGGGACCCCGCTTAACAGTCAGAATCCACTGAGTTTCTCACCATCTTCTATGCAAAATTCTCTCTCCTCTCTAGGAAGCTACACTCTTTCTTGCTACTTTGAATTAAAATATCTCTTTCTGGAGCTTTCTTGCTCCTTCATTTGGTGATTTTCTCCTCCTACTCCTTCAGCCCTCAATTCAGATATTATTGATTTTTGAATCAGGAATTGCTTATTTAAAAAAAAGTAAATTAACTAACCAAATGGTTCCCTTCTCTACTTCTCAAAGCATTAGCTCAAGTAAGAGTGGCATTAGGTCTAGCACATCTAAATAAATATTAGTGGATTATAAATTAAAATCTTATATTGATTAATATACTAAAAATGCTGACATATTCCACAGTTCATATTACTTAAATAAAAATGTTATAGGGCATTTATAGCTGAAAAATGTGTTTTAAGAGTTAATATTTGGGCTGGGGTTGTGGCTCAGTGGTAGAGCACTCACCCGGTGCTTCTGAGGCCCTGGGTTTGATCCTCAGTAACACATATAAATAAAGAAAATAAAGGTATTGTGTCCACCTAAAACTAAAAATTTTTTTTTTTTAAAAAAGAGTTAATATTTGCAACCTAGGTGTCCTTCAATAGATGAATGGATAAAGAAAATGCAATACATATACACAATGGAATATTACTCAGCTATAAAGAAGAATGAAATTATGGTATTTGCCAGTAAATGGATGGAACTTCAGAGTATCATGCTAAGTGAAATAAGCCAATCCCAAAAAACCAAAGTCCAAATGTTCTCTCTGTTATGTGGATGTTGATTCACAATAAGTGGGATAGAGGGAGGAGTGGAAGTTCACTAGATTGGACGGGGGGATGGTGGAATGAGTGGGGGGATAGGAACAGGAAAGACAGTATAATGAATTGAACAAAACTTTCCCATGCTCATACATGAACACACGGCCATTGTTAACTCCAAATCATGTACAACCACAAGAATGGGAAGTTATACTCCATGTATGTATAATATGTCCAAATACATTCTATTGTCATGTAGAACTAAAAAGAACCAAAAAAAAAATCTAGGGCAGAAGATAATATTCACAACCATCAAGAAAAAAAAGAGTTAATATTTGCAAGGTTGGGAATGTAGCTCAGTAGTACAGTACTTGCCTAGCCTAGCATACACGAGGCCCTAGGTTCAATCCTCAGTACCAAAAAAAAAAAAAAAAAAAAAAGAAGAGTTAAGAGTTGCAGCCTGAAATTCAGAAATGTGAAAATCCACAGAACTAGATTGGTGAAATCATAAAAATCACTCTTCCAGGTGAAGTATTAGATTTATTTTACAATTACTCTCAGAATCTGAATATATCCATTTATCATCTAAGCTTGTCAAAAGTGAGAACATTCATATGTTTTAAAATATGCATCAACACTATTACAAGAAGGTTCAAACATACTAGAGGAAAATGAAAACTGGAGATATGGTGCTCAGAGCCTTCTCAAGAAAGAATCCACTGCCCAGGTGCAGGTATTGCCATTAACTGGCAACCTGCAGCTCTGAGCTTGATCAAGATCACGTGAACTTCACAGCCAACACCCTATGCTTCCCAGAGCATCCTGGGAAGTTTCTGAGCAAGGCCACGGTAATGATGGCCCAGCCATTTGTCATTTTTTTCTAGAGCTCTAAGAATATACTTTTGGTTCTCTTTCCTCTATTTTGTACTACTTCCCAGGAAATCGAACCGATAGATATTAAACACATGCAAGCACACGCGCACAAACGCACACACACATCCACTCACACACACACACACACCCACCAGTATGCAGGAATGGCCAAATAGAAATGCAGGTTCTCATACTGCAAAAATTATGGAGTTTAAGAGACTTTGTAAAAACCCTGCCCCAACCTAGGCTTCAAGAATTAGTGGAGATTCTATTTCTTGTCCTCTGCTCACCTCCTCTCCATGTAAAAGGCTATTTTCTTGTGCTGTTCACACCTAGGTAGAGATGCAGGTATTTAAAAATATATATATTTAACTTTGACTTATTGTTCTGCAATGTATTTAATTACTAGTCCCATCAATTTCTCATCTAAAGTAATACAAAAACAAACAGAAAACACACACACTAATGCCCAGCTCATATAAAGTACCAAAAACTTGGTTAGCATCTAGTATGCACTTAATACAAATTAGCTCTGGTTTTTCCTAAAGGAATTACTCTCATTTTATCACTTACTGCTCAAATATTCCTATTAATTAGTAATGTTTTGCATACTATTAAAGGCATCATATTCTATACATCCTCCTACTTACCACTGTGCATGAGATCTATTATTATAACAGCTGTGACTTATTCTATTTATTAATGAGATTGATGTTAGTAGATGTTATCTATTTTGCTCATCAGAATACAATCCTGACTAATCACAAAAAAAAACTTCCAGCTTTTCTCTCTACCTCCAACTACTGGACATGTCAATCAAAGGGTCATCAATGAGCATTAAGGGAAAGGTTAATTCTTTTTTTTTCTTTTACATTGCCCAAGCAGGGTCCCCAGAGAATACTATGTAACCCTGAAAGAGAGGCAAACCTAAGGATCTGGGTGGTAAACCACGCTTGGCACACTCGGTTATTCAGCTATTTCCTTTTGTGTGTTCATTCCTCATTCTGCATTCAGTAACAACAACAGCAAAACTTCAAAACTCCATACATGCAAGGTTAAGTGTCAGATGTTGGGAATTCAGAATATTTAAAGATAGCCTCTTCCCCCTTTGAGTTTACATGCCAGGGAAGATAATGAAGGTATTATTCCTTGTGTTGACCTCAAGAGAATTGATTTTCTTTAAAAATATGTCCTACTGTCTCATGTCATATTTAGAAACTTTGCTCTACTGAAAATAATTGGCATTTAAACTTTGAAAAAAATTAACATGCAAAATTATATAGGTTAAAAAAAAGGAAAATTTTCCTCTACCATCATCCCCCAGCTATAATCATGGAAAGAATTTTCTACATGCATGTCCATAAATGTTTGCACTTTTTGGAACGATGTGTGCAAAAAAAAAAAAAAAACACATATTTTTTTACACTCAAGAGTCTATTACTAATTTCATTTTTTTATTAGTAGATATTTTACTTAATGACACAGCAATGTTTTGAGCTAAATTTTCTCATCACCATCTCCTGAGCCTGTCCTCCCACTTCATCTGAAACTTTCATCTATAATAGTTTTTTTCCTTTCCCCCTGAATTAGCCTTCTATTTCCCCTTTGACCAAAGAATCAAGTAATCATTACCTTAGGAGCAATTTTGCCAGAGAGAGAATATCAAATAGTCATCTTTGCTATGTCCTTAGATTTTTCTTCTTAAGAACCATGTCTAAAGTTCAACTTCTGTTCCTAGAATTTTTTTGCTTCAATTGTACTCTCGGGACAAGAAATCATAATGTCATCTCTCCTAAGTCCCTCATGGTGACTTTCAGAGTGGTAGGATTTATCAGAAGGCCACATTTTTATCCCTCTCTGACTCCCACCTTTGCCCTGGCCACATTTCTACCTTCTCAATCCTAACACTGATGTCCTCAGTCCTGAGCTGATGAGGTCAGGCTAGATCTGGGAATGGCTGCTGGTCCTTATTCAGGACAAGTGCTCCCTGAAGGAGGCCAGTCCTCTGAAGGGCCACTACAAAGAGGACACAGTCTTAACTTTTGCTGTAGCTCCACCTCCTCATTAACAAAGAAAAACTAAAGAAGAAATGAGGAAAAGTTCCCCTTTGTTTTCTTTTATGGAACTTTAGAGCTTTTCAGAGATATTAAAAAAAAAACTGAAAGAGGGTTGCTTTTAACTCTGAAAATATTCACCTTTAACACAAGGACGCTACCCTTGAACTTCAAAACTGTGTCCTGCCTAAAAGACCAAAGGGTTTCTAGGATAGATTTGGCCTCATGGTTTCTGAGCACTCTTCCTGTCGATTTGCTATTCTCATCTAGCGTTTGACTTCTTTACATTTTTTTTTCCTGTGTGATCTAGAGAAAGGATTGAACTGAATTATAAGGCGCTTCTATAGCAGGTATTCAGAAGCATTTAAGAGGGGAACCCTCTGACACAGATCTGACATTCTCTCCATTTATATGATTGAGAAAACAAAGTATAAAAAGGTAGGAAGGTTATATCAAGCTTGGTTTTCAGCCTACCCACCAGTGGGATAAAACTCCGGCTTTCTAGTTAGTTACAGGTATGTGGATATCTTTTTTTTTCACCCCTGGTTATTAGTGTTCAAGTATATTGTGAGGTTATTGGAGACAAAATCAGACCATGCAGTGTACACATCATTTTATTAATAATTCATACCCTGGATATTAAATAAAAGATCACTTCTAAGACTACTGCAGTGAAAATATTACAATTATTAGCCAAAAATATAGCTTTAGAAAGCATTATAATTTTAATGGGTGTCACCAGTCTCCGTAAAGGTATTAGTTGATGTGGTTAAAGACTTAGAAACCACACAGATTCACAATTGATGTAATAGTTACAGATTGACTCTTGGAAATTAGTCACTCATTTAAGTCCAGGCATTCTAATACTTGACTAACAATAGAAACAGTGAATATCATCCAGAACTTATCCAGTGTTAAAATTTATTTTCTACCATGCCACTTCATAGCTGAGAGGTCTAATATCTAAAAACATTTGCAGATCAACTGATGTCCTTGGAACAATTGGACAAACTACAGGGTAGCATTGTTCTGACACATGCATACCCTAGCTTAATTAATCCTATAATCCCATTTATTTATATTTTAAAGAATACTATTCAAATCATGTTGGAAACCAAAATAAACTACTCAAGAATAATAACAATAGATTGACAGCCCAGCATTGATAATACCCCTAAAACAACTTACTGGCTTTAGGCAAGTAAGTTACTTAGTTACACTATGCTATAGTTTTACTCATCTATAACATGGGAGTGTGCATTCTACGGATGGTGTGCATGAAGCTGTACTCTAGACAACTGGGCTTGCTCTCTGATACTCTTGGGTCCATTTCATTCATGTGCGCACCAGAAGATGAGAAGACCCTGTGAGGTTCTCTCACCTGACCTGCCTTCATAAGGCAAGTTATCATTAATATCTGTAGCAAGACATGCAATGTTAAACTCTCCCACGCTGTGCCATGGAGGAGAGCATGATGGGAAATAGTGATCCATTCATCATTGCTGAGAGCCATCCATGGACTATATGTGGACTATATCAGTATGGAAACCCATTGAATGGAAAAATCTGGTGTTTGGGAACTTCCAGGAACAATCCCACTGGTGAAGACTGCCCAGATTCATGTGAATTTCTATTCAGCTCTGCCCAAAAGTCCCACATAGCACGGAAAATGGGGGTGACCTGCTGTAGCCACAGCCTCTCTGAGTTGGGTGTAGCCTGCCAAGATGCCAATCAACCTGTTGACTGCTAGACAACATGAAGCAAGACTCCACCCCTGAAACCTTATCCCTGCCTTCGATGCACCCCCTTAAATAACCCACCTGAGCCATTTTTTAATTGTTCAGCTCCAGCTCCAGTTGGGCTGGACCTATCAGGCGCTCTGCTTTAAACTCTATTCTTTGATTCTGTCTTTTATTTCTTCACTAATTATTTCAGACTGTATTTTCTCAGGTGGCTTATCCCCTCTTGGGCAGGAGAAATTATCCTGGTGAGGTGCTGGCAGCCTCGAGATACATCTCTATTAGCATAATCCACAATTGTGGTACCCAGTTTTGAACTATTGGGTAAAAAAGTTGCCATTTTGTTCTTCTTGAAAGGTATGCTAGCGGATACTGAAGCCAAAAGACATGGAAGAGAAGTCCCTAGTGTACACCAATTAGTCTTGTGACCTTGACACAGTCATTTTTTCTAAACTGCAGTTTCCAATGATATTAATAAGGGATATTTTCTGCCAGTTATAATGCCTACGACCAAAAAACCTGTTTACCTAAGAAAACAAGAGCCTTTTTTATTTAGTACTCCAGGTTGTGCTTTCCATGTGTTGTCTCATCTAGCCTTCACTATAAAATAGGGATAGGTAGGGATCTATAAAATAGGAATAATAAGCTCGGAGAGGTGAGTCATTTCCCCAAGGTCACAGAAGTGGTTAGACTAAATTTCAGCTCCAGGGACTCCAGGACAAATGAGCCTTTATCTACCATAACATACACATCCCTGATTTACTGAATGAAAGAGGGGGGAATGAGCTTGCTAGTCAACAAGCTTTTTGTGCAAAAATGCATTCTTATAAAGATGACTCCACAAATGAAAGGGGTTCTTACCATCACACTTCTGTTGGCTCAAAACATGAGTGTTTGGTAAAGTACATTCCTTATGCAGTGTTGGACCTACCTGAAATTTAAACCTCAAAAAAGGATTTCTCTTGCTGAGTCCCACTTTACTGAGATTTATGAATAAAAGGGGTGACATATTTCTCTATTCCTTTGAACATCTTATGCACTTTCTACCAGTATCTTCCATTTAGGTGACCGAAAGAAAAGAAATTAGAACATAACACTTCTGAAATAAGGTTGTTGTACATGACTCAAGCTCTATATACATTTTCATATTTTATATTCACTGTTCAATTCAATCAAAAATTATTTGAGCACTTATTATGTGCCATGCAGGAAATCTACAACACCTCATGGGATGAGAGGCATGTACCTGCCTTCGTGAAACATTCAGAGAGACTGACAGTACTTCAGAGCAAAGCTGCAAGATAGTATATCATCAAATTACTTGTGAATTGGATGCTCAGAGATATCTTTCCCAAAACTGAGGTACTAAAAATAATTTGATATTAATATTCATAAACATTCTATCTTATCCTAACACACTTTCTACTAGGTGGCCCTATTTCATCAAGCTAATGGCTTAGACTAAAAGCAGGAAGGAATTTGGGGATGTATTGGGGGAGGAAATAAAGTAAAATAAAGCAGAAAACCTTTTATTGCAAGATACCCCGAGCTCAGAAACACTGACCGCATGACCGATGGGTCATTTCTATTTGATGCCAGGTGGAGGTGTTTAAATTCTCAGTTTTGAAGTTGATTGAAAATCAGATCATATCATACTGTCTGCCAAATCTCAACTTTCAGCTATTATTCTCCTCTTAACTTTTTTTTTGAACGTTCTCCTACAACAAAAGAAGAGGTCTGTTCTCTTATTCTTCAATTTTCTACTGCTCTTTTTGGGATCATAAGCAATTGACAAAAGATATATATATATATATATATATATATATATATATATATATATATATATATATATAGTGCTTTGCTCTTAAAATGTGTGCTCTGTTGAGCAGTTTAGGGTGAATGATAATACTATCATCTTTCAAATATTAACCAAAGCATCCAAGGAATCATTTTTAATATTTTCCTGGCCTGAGATGTTTGGGCCAGAGTGTACAATTTCAGAAAACACTCATAAAAACTATGATTAGATAGTAGACATATAGTGAATTTACTATATATCTACGTCCACTTTTATCTACATCCAGGGAAAGGACTCCAGATTAAAGAAAACTAATTTTCTACTTTAAAAGTATCTATTTTACATGGTACTTACCATCACTGTAATTTCACATTGTTCCTCTATTGGTGATATCCTTATCTTTTATTTTGGCTCATGTCACAGTTTGATCTTGGTCTTATTTTAACAACATGTGAGTTTTGAAGGGAAGGATGGTTCTTCTCTCCTCCAGAGGTTTTTGTTTCATGTATCAGAAGCTCCTCTGACTTCTCTTACCTTCAACTAAGTCCTTCTCTGGGGGGAAGAACTATTTGATTTTTTTAAAAAATTGCAAGGATAAACTACATGTGTGTAATTTATTTTCCTTCTTTTCCTCCCATATACAAGTTACCTACAGAAATTATATATTGAATTCTACCCCGTAGGATTGAGGTTTGTCCCAGACCAGTGTCCTATAGAACACAGTGACTGTTTGTTTCATTTTAACTTTCATTACTGAAAAGCATTCTTCCTAGAGATACTAGCTATATTTGCTATTATCACTTGTATTAGTAGAGAAAATAATATTTTTATCCCTACCTGTCCTCTTCCTTTGTCTTGCCATTTAATTGGTACCCAACTGCAATAAGGAAGAGTTTCTATATATTAGACCACTCAAAAAACCTGAACAGAGAAAAAAAAAAGAACAAGTATTCATAAACACAACAGGAGAATTTCCTCCTTTATATAAGCACCAGAATTCCAGAAATAGAGTCCTATAGTAAAAGAAAATTTAGGTCAGTCATCCTATGAGGGAAAAAAATGTATCCCACTGTATTTTGGAACATCTGTCTCTAATCCCAAAAGATGGATCTCTCGTTGTCTGGGGGGAAGGGGCTAGAAGAATAAAGGAAAAAGATGATTAAAGTCCATGCAGGGAGGAAGGGCTACAGATTTGCCATATTTTGTGTTCAGACTTGTCAATATGTCACAAGCAATGGTATAGCAAATAAGAATATTTGCTCTGAATTCCTAATGGCTAGATTCAAATCCTTGTACTGCTACTCTCTATTTCCTTGAGTTTTTCATATCACCTTTCTGAGCTTTAGTTTCCTCTCTTGAATAAAACATAGTAGCTGCTATGTACAGTCACTGAGGAAGTTCATTGACACAATGCCAATCAATCTTCATGCATGGACATACTAAGAACTTATTAAATGTTGCTATATAAGTACGATGAATTTGTTAGTGGTTGTGTATTGAAAGTGAAGATGAAAGGATGATTGTATGTTTGGGCTTCCTTATCTTTTGGATATGAATCCGTGACCAGAATTAACAGTGAACACAAAATGTGAGGCATACCAAGAAATGCACCCACAATGTTGCAGTCATAGCTTTGTAAAATGGATTGTGTTTAGAAGAGGGAAGTGCATTACAAAATGTGTTGGTGTTTCACATCCCCATGATTTGCCCTTCTCTTGCCAATTCTTCTACTTCACAAATTTCTATTCGAGACCAAGTCCCCAAATATCTCTTTTCTGAAACCTGGCCCAGTATTTTGGGGCATTAAATTAAAAAATCATTCAAGAAAATGCAGCACAGAAAATAATGAGAACAATATTCATTAAGGAAGAACAAGTATTTTGAAATTATATTTTAAATTGTTCATTAGGTTTGTTTTATTCTACCACTAATGGTTTGTGAAAATTTAAATTGTTCCTCTAGAAACATTAGATACTTCAGTGGCTGTGATTGAAAGAGACTTTGAAGTGAACTTGTGGCTGGAAAGCTACCTCCCATAAGCATGTCATGAATGCCATCATTCATTTAGATAACACAAAAACATGCTTTGGAAACCCACCGGGCTATGCAATAAATAAAAGCAAGCATTCCTGATTTGTTTTCAATGTATAGACTATCAAAACCCTGAATGCATCTGCTTTTCTATTATCATATTGTTTATTCGTGGTTGGTATTAATTCCTCAGGGCCAAAAAGATTTTCTCCAAAAAAATCTTAAACTACAATGTTCCCCCTACAACCAACCTGTAAGGTAAGTACATCACTAATTTACTCCTGGGAAAATGCTTTAATTCCAAATAGGAACTCTTGTAAATAATCATTAGACTTTAAGAATACTTGAGGAAACCAAAATGAGAAAAGAAATTAGAGTAAATGAATTTTTATTATACAAAGAGATACACAATTAATGAATGAGGTTCCTTCTATATTTTGAAAAGTGTGTATCTCTTCGTCCTCAAAGACTCTCTAACACAATATAGGGAAATTTCAAATGGCTTCAGATGATCTGTTAATCCTCAAATAATGTTTGATATTTTTTATGTGTTTGTGTAGTTACCTTAGTAAATTTTTCTGGAAATATTTTGCCAGTAATTAAATCTGGCACATAATGCAAAGATAAACAAACAAATAAACAAAATAAATGAGGAGGTTAAGTATCCACTGATGTGCAAGCTCACAGCCTACTGCTACAGAACCCACAAAGAACAAGTGGTAAGGTTCTGCAAAAAAAAAAATAAGAAATCCAAGTTATTTCACATTCACATGGAATCAACTTACAAATCACCAGCAGGAGGATTCATATTGAAGGACAGTCACCAATAGTATTGATTTTTATTTACAAACAATCTTTCCCAAGTTCATGAAAGATCCCTTCCATATGCAGGGTGATTTGGATGTGTTCAACACCACAATTCCAACACAAAGTCACACATTTCTCTTCTTTGATTCTGTCAGATGATGGGTTATGATTGGATAATTAAGCAGCAGATTTTCCTTGTCTTTAAGTTTTGGATAATTATTTAAATGTTAATTAAGAAAATTAAGAATCCAGGTGTCTCAACCGAGGATTGCAGATTTGGCATGCAACATACATTCTCCCATAGGCATAAGGATTTGCCTGGTATAGATGGGAACCAAATCGACCTAAGGTTTGGAGAATATAGACTTGAAAAAACATTTTTTCTTCGTCCCAAGAAAGCAGTATCTGACATAGACGCTGATGTCATATGCTTCAGTAAGGATGGAATTAAAAAGTAACTGAGCTTCAAATGCTAGGATCCTAGTTGGAATAGCAATTACCACTTATGTACTATGCTATTTTCCTTCTGTAAATAACAATATGTGTAAAATATCAGCACTGTGCTTGGCACATAAAACGTAACAAATATGCATCAAGTTGAAAAAGGCTGTTGGACACCCAGGTGTAGCTTCAGAGTAGACAGTTGGCCCCAGAATTTGGGAAATCAAGTTGGAGACACAGACTCAGAAACCATTTGCATGCAGATGGCCATAAAATAAGGGAAACGGTTAAAATCTACCAAGGAGGATACCGAGAAAAGGAGATGACTAATCAGTTTCAGCAGAAAAACTTTAAAATGCTGGTAAAAGAGTATCTCACAGAGTTCTTAAAATAAGGGAGAAATCAAAGAGGTGGAAGGGAAAATAAGCCAGCCAAATATGAGAGATCAAAGGCAGTGAGAAGTGACAGTTGCCAGGATGGATCTCAATGCATCTCCTATTACAGAGGAGACAAAGTCAAGACAACCCAATGGAGTCACCTGGGGTTGGCAAATGGGACCAGGTTTCTAGAGCTGTCCCAGTGGAATGGCCAAGGGAGAAAGCGCATCGCAGTGAATTTTTAAAAGAAAAATATTGACAATATTGTTCATGGGGAGAGAGAGATTAGAAAAGGAAAGAAAAAAAAAGGATACTATTCTCTCTGACCTTTTTCCCTTCCCATGAAGACTTCAGTGTTTTCATGGGCAGCGAAGGGGAGGCAGATGAGAGGAAAAGTTAAAGGGCCCGGAGAGGATGGATCATGAACCAAACAAGCTCACAGAGGAAATGCAAAGAAGGTGTTCAAGAGCACAAGAAGGCACATTAGCCTGAGAGGGGAGGGGATTATTCTCTGAATGCAGAGAGAGGCTGGAGAAATAGAAATGTCTGTCACATGGCAACAGGTGGCTACTCATGGTACAGTCTCCATTCTGAGTGGGAAGAGACCAAGACATTGGCTGAAAGTATTAGCACAGCAAGTCAGAAGGGATGGAGTACTTAAAGATTGGAATTAATGAGATATATAGATATAGATATAGATATAGATATATAGATATATATATACACTTACACACACACACACACACACACACACACACACATATATATAATGTATATATAAAGGATTCTTGAATTGTCCTTAGGGTACACCCACAGAAAAAGAATGAAAATTTGCAAAAATGTGTAATTTCCTCTAAAGATAGCACCCAGGGAGTAAGAATTGAAAAGGCAGAGCTATCCGACTGGTTATTTAGTACTCAAAACTATGCTGCAGGAATGTACCATTTTTTTCCTTATTCGTTTTTTAAATCTCAGCTGCTAAAAACCTAACAGTGTCGTGGACCAGGCCACTAGATTAGATATGGTTTATTTTCTCCCTTATGTTCATTGGATAGGGTCATGGAATTTGTAAACTTGGAGGTGAAGAACTCATTATTTCCTCTTTGCAGAGAGGGGCACTGTTGCCTTACCTAAGTAAAGCAGAGAGCAACAGGCCAGGCTGAATTCTGACTGTGTCCTTTGCTTTGCCCACTGTGACAGACTGTGCCATCATCCACCACGTTAACTTGCACCAATGGTTTCCAATATTAGTGCTTAGCTTATATGGCAGGTCACTTGAGAAAACATTTACCTTGAACCAAGGGCTTTTAATAATTGTATGTTCCCATAAACACTGTCTCTATGGACAATGGAAAGGTCATATATTTTAGAAGGTTTGTGTGTGTGTCTCTCTCGGTATATGTGTATTTTAGTTCTTCTTGTGAAAAAATACATCTAATGCCAGAGTTTGCTTTTCCTTCAGTGAGGACTACTTTAGTTCATACTTTATGAGGCATTAGCTATTTCCCTTTATTTATAAGGAACAAAGAAAGAAATATTTGGGGGGTTTCATAATCATTTTATGGTTAAAAACCCAACCTAATGGATTGTAAGTGCTTTTGTCTCTCAAATCCCATCCCATTTGATTCATTTTAGGATGACATCAAAAATGGATTTTTAATTATGGAAAGAGGATAGATTGTAATGTGCCTTTCTGAAAAAGGATTCAAAAAAAAAGAACCAATGACTTCTTTAAAAATAAAAATTGTTGTCAAAGTATTTTTTGTCCATAATGGCCTCTGACATTCATAGGATTAGTGCATTAGTACATGGGATCTTAGCTGTTACAATAGACAATCCCCAGGTCTCAGTGGTTCAAGTTCATTTGTTGCCCATGAGACAGAGAACAGTTCTTCTGCTGTCTTTTTTTCAAAGTAGTAACTTGGGAATTCAGCCTCTTCCTGAGCACCATTCGTTACACGTGACCTCCCCAGATACCATGGAATGAAGAAACCTAAGTATGGATACTCAACTAGAAGAGTTTATAGCCAAGTTTACAAATGGAATATACTCCTACCCCCATTACATTAATCAGAACCTAAGCAAATGACCCCAAAATAATCACAAGGAAGGCTTGAAAATACCCTCATCCTGAATGCCCAGGAAACTGACGTGCATCTAGTGAACCTCACCCAAACTACACTACTTTTTTTCCTTGTGTGAACACAAGAAAAATTTATTTTATAAATATCCACTATTCCTGGGTGGTTACGTGTACTAAATGGAATAAATGGTTTTCAGTGACTCAATTCTCATTGCCTTGCTTCCTTCCAAGTCAACACCTTCTATTTCAACATGCCCCGGATTGAATAATGGGGAACAAAGCTTCCCAGAAAACTAACGTTTACTGAGAATCGAAATGAAGGAACAAAGCTTCTGGAAGGTCAATGAGATATTCAAGGTTGCTAAAGCACTTAGAATCTACCAATGCCTTGAGGAATCCGACAGATTTATACAGAATTACAAGAATCAGAATGGTTTTTTTGTGATGGAATAGCATCCATATTTTAAGGAGTAAAGAGCTTTTGTGTAGCCATCCAACATGCTGTCTTACATGTCCAGAGTGTTCCGTGCTGCGTCGTATTTTACCCTTCAAGTATCAATGCTTCACCGGAGAGGACATCTCTTTCAACCCTAGTTAATGCCTATCTCACTTTATTTTTATTTCTCCCAGAATCCCTTTCACCTACTTGTTATTCGTATCTACTTTTAAAATGAGAAAGCCTTATGAAAGGTAAAACCATGTTTCCTCTTTCTGGTTGATTGTTGGGATGTGACAGTATCATGTGTTCCCCTATATTCAGGGCACCCCACAATGGCTAACATCTTATTAGGGAACTCATGAATAAATACATTCACAGGTTTCATATAGTGCATGAGAACCAGCATTTTTCAATAAAAATGTATACCATTAGCAATGAGGAAATCAAGGTTTGAAAAATTGTTTTTCTGAAGTATAAATCCAATAATGGATGAATGTCTTTTTTTTGCGGGGGGGGGGACTGGGAATGACCCTACAGTTGCTTTATCACTGAGATATATTCCCAGTAAGATAGGGTCTCTAAAAATTGTGCAAGCCCTTGGTAAATGCTGAAGACATCACTAAGCTGCAGAGGCTGTCCTTGAACTTGTGATCCTCCTGCCTCAGCCTCCCCAGTCACTGGGTTTACAGGCATGTACCACTGTGCCAGCCAATAACTAATGAATTTCTAACTCCAAAACTCCGGACTTTTTTGCTACACAACATTCATTCTGGTTTTCACGATCTTTTTACAAAGGTATGTTCTCAATCACTAGTATATTTATTTATTAGCAGTAAATATCCTCACACAGAGATGATTTTGTGTGTTTCAGTGCAAAACTATTCATGCAATTGGACAGATTTTAAAATTTCATTGTAATCCCAGGTGACATTCTGGGAGGCACAGTTTATCTGGAACTTGACTTGCTGCCACCTGTCAATCTAGGTGCTCTAGATATTTTTGTAAATCCTTACAATGGTCCTTTTTTGATCATTTTAAGGATAAAGAAACAAAGGCTCAGAGAATTTAACACAAGATCACAAAATCTTTAAGAATTTACAAGATGTGATGGAGATAGGACCCAAACCCCAAGTCGGCTTCTGGAAGCCATAATTATTATGATCTATAAATATAGACTATCTGTGGATCCCAACTGCCTCTGATATTCACAAGGATGATTGGTTTTGATGGTCTTTGGTGATTTAAGTCTGACGTAGCCACCCCAATTCTGACATGTATGAAGACAAATACATCTTAGTAGGCAATGGAGATTTACTATCCATTTCCCCTTTGGGTATTTCTTCTCAGAACATTTCTATTTGTGTTAGGATCAATAGACAAACACACACAGGTAAGCTGTGTGTGTGTGTGTGTGTGTCTGTGTGTATGTGGGTGTGCACTTGAGTGGCGTTTGTGTGCCAAATAACAATATATGTGTCTTTCTGTTCCAAATATTGTTGATGAAGCACTTAAAGAAATATAAAATAAATTTTTTTTTCCATTTTCCTCCTGCATTCAGAATTGTTAGGTAACTGATCACTCTTGTGACCAAGAACTAGAAAACCACGAGGAATTCTAATATCCTAAGATGACTACTCATGGACCCAGGAGAGGGCTACAGTGAATGTTCTTGGAGTTAGGAAATACTCTTTGTACTCAATGGGCTCCTGCTTCCTTTCTGCAGTAGTTTCTCTTTAAAATGATTTGTATACAAATAAGACAGAAGTGAGACTCAGGATAACGTGGGTTAAAATAATTCAGTGTTTATAAAATCACATTTATATATTTTCACTATCATTCACATTAGTCATATTGACAACAGATTGAAAGGGATTCATTGAAATGACAATACCTGTAGTAATATAAACATAAGCTTTTCAAATGCTTCGTGTTTAGAAAAATGTTTGTATTATATTTTTAGGGTCAGACATGTAATTTGAGTCTGCTCAGCCATTTGACTGGGTCTTCAGTGTGTTATTAGAATTATTAAATTTATTTCTTGAACTATTGTTCTAATAGCACCTGGTTCATAAATGTCTTCTATAAATATTATGCTAAGAATAAAATAAAATTTCTGCCTTGTGAATATCATTGTTTAACAGGGACCCATGAACAGGCACATGAACAGACTATAATGTTTTGAAAACAGAAACCTATGTAAGTTAAATAAAGACAGCATAATGTAGTCCTAGGTATGAATTAAATTATTAGAGAAATAATTTAAAGATCCTGTGCACAGTGGAGTAGAGAAGGCAAAGCATATTCCCCACTGATGTTAGTCTTGGTCACTTGACCTGCTTTTGAAAGAACTATTAGGAGACATGACAGAAGCAGAGGCTTCAAATGAGCTGTGTGCATGGCTTGGCCTCGCGTACTTGTGCCATCTGTCCTGAGGAAAATGTGTCTCAGGTGACTGCAGCTCCAAGGTGAATGAACAAACAGGTAGAACAGCTCTGAACCCAACCTGAAACCTAGAACCTAGGCAAGGCCAGCCAGCATCAGAGGACATGCATCTTCTTAAACAATCAAATAAATGTTGGTGCTCTGAGCCACTGAGATCTTGAGGTCGGCTGTTATATGTCAAAACCGGATGAATACATCATGTAGGTGTATGAGAAAAAAAAAGTATTTTCAAACGAACAGGGAAAAGTGGTCCTCTTTTTTTCTTTCTATTAGTTTTGACATGTTTCGAAAGTGATGTTTTTTACAGGCTTTCGTTATACTGATGTGAGACTTGACTTCTTCTGAGTTGCCTAAAATATAAAATTTAGTATGTGCAAAGTGGATAGTTCTCTAGCAGCCCCCCAAATTGTCAAAGCATATTTAGGAGAGAAGACTTTAAAGTGACTTTTGAAAAATCTAGACCTGGATCATTAAAATCTTATAAATAAATTAGATTCTAATTTGTGGTCTATGTCTAATGCTTTTGACATAAAGCTCTTTATGGGAACATAGGTCCTGTATTAATGAATTGACTCTCAGAAGCTTGCCTTTGCTAACTTGAAGTGTTATAATACAGTCAAGCAGAAACTGACAAGGTATCTATACTGGTTAGTGGAGAAGGACATCCTCCTGGACACAGTGATTATTTTTTGTTTAATTTTTAAACTTTACTATGCCCCCAAGTGGTCCTTAGCATGCACCAATCGAAAAGCAAGGAAATTCTGTTAGTTAGCCCTCAGTTTTATTCCTTTCCTCTTCATGTTATCCATGCACATACTAAAACATTGGGGGAATTTTTAAAAAGAAGTGAAAGAGAAGAGAGAGATGAAACATCCCAAAAGGTCAAAAATCAATGATCCTTTTACAGATGGGACTCCTGGGAAACCCACATACTTTGCTTTTAGCCAGGGTCTGAGACTCCTTCTTGAATACTTGGTTTTTGATGACATAAATCAATAATTTCTTTAAGGGAGGTCCTCAAGGGACCCAAGGGATGCTGCCTTTGAAATATCGAATGGTTTCTGCCAGTTCACAAAAGGCGTCTAAGCATATTCTTTGGTTATGCATCACCTTTTAATAGGAAAAAATTAAATTTCAAGAGTAATGGTTTTTCAGTATGGAAGTTCTTCCAAAAATTACAAACAGAGCTACAACATGATTCAGCAACCCCACTACTCAGTATATATGCAAGGAAATGAAAACAATATGCCAAAAAGATACTGCAATTCCATGTGTAGAACAGAACTATTTCTAATACCTAAGATATGCAATGAACCCAAGGGTTTGTTAGCAGATAAAGAGATAAAGAAATGTAGTACATGTACACAATGGCATACCATTCAACCATAATAAAGGATTCTCTCCTGTCATTTACAACAACATGGATAAACCTGTAGAACATTATGTTAAATGAAATAAACCCACCATAGAAATCCATATTCTGAATAAGCTCTTTCACATGGAATCTAAAAACTGGTTTCTTAGAGGTTGAGAATGTAATGATGGTTACCAAAGGCTGGGGAGAGGAGGTGAAAGGCTGGACAAGGGGCACAATATTATAGTTAGAAAGAATAAGTCCTGGTTTTCTAATTCACAGTAGGGTGACTAGAGCTAATAATAATGCAGTGTGTATTTGAAAAGCTAGAGGAGAGGTGCGTAAGTCAGTCTTTCATTACAAACACCTGAGAAAAACAACTTCAAGGAGCAAAGATGTCTTTGTGTTCATGGGTTTTGAGGTTTTTAGTCCATGGTCAGCTGGCTCCGTTGCTATGGATGTGTGGTGAAGCAGGACATCATGACGGAGAGGGGGTGGGGGAGCAGAGCTGATCACCTCATAGTGGCCAGGAAGCAGAGAAAGACGTAGAGGGAGGAAGGGCCAGCTACAAGGAAGACCCTTGCTTCCAGGGCACCTCAACAGAGAGCTTATTCCTCCAACGAGGCCCACTTCCTATAGTTCCACCCCTAATACCGCCGTCAATTATCTCCCCATCAATAGATTAATCCACTGACCAGGTCGGAGCCCTCATGATCAGATCACTTCCCAAGAGCCTCACTTCTGCACAGTGCCACATGGGGGATCAAACCTTAAATACTTGAGCCTTTAGGGAACACTCCAGATCTATATTGTAATGAGAAGATTTTGAATGATCTCACCCCAAGGAAAGGATAAATGTTTAACGTGATGAATATACTAATTGCCCTGAATGGCTCATAATACAATGGATACATATAATAAAATATTATACAGTACCCCCTAAGTATCTATAGTTATTATGTGTCACTTATGACATTTGATGGAAAATTAATGGAACTGGAGACTATCAAATAAGCCAGTCTCAAAAATCCAAAGGCCAAATGTTCTCTCTGATGCTAGCACACAATCAGGGGGTGGGGGGAAGAATGGAAGTTCATAGGATTAGACAAGGAGAATGAGGAAAGGGAGGAGGGACAGGAATAGGAAAGACGATAGAATGAACTTTCCTATGTTCACATATGAATACATGACCAGTGAAACTCCACATCATGTTCAATCACAAGAATGAAATCATGATTAGAAAGTTATACTCCACGTATGTATAATATGTCAAAATACATTCTATTGTCATGTGTATCTCAAAAGAATAAAAAAATAAAGTAAAAAAAACCTGATTTTTAAAATCTGTTCTAATTAGTTACACATAACTAGAGAATGTGTTTTGAGGTATATATCATAGCATAAATGGAGTATAATTTCTCATTCTTCTGGTTGTAGGTGATGTAGAACTACACTGGTCATGTAATCATATATGTACATAGGGTAATAATATCCAATTCATTCTACTATCCTTCCTACTCCATACCCCTTCCCCTCCCTTCACTCCCCTCTGGCCAATCCAAAGTACCTCCATTCTTCCCTAGCTCTCCACCTTATTGTGAATTAGCATCCACATATCAGAGAAAACTTTCGGCCTTTGGGGTTTGGGGAATGGTTTATTGGTTTATTTCACTTAGCATGATATTCTCCAGCATCATCCATTTACCAGCAAATGCCATAATTTCATTCTTCTTTAAGGTTGAGTAATATTCCATTGTCATTCTATGTATCTCACATTTTCTTTATCCATTCATCTGTTGAAGGACACCTAGGTTGGTTCTGTAGTTTGGCTATTTTGAGTTCAGCTGCTATCAACATTGATGTGGCTACATCACTGTAGTATGTTTATACCTTTGGGTATCAACTGAGGAGTGACTTAGGCACTAGAACAAAGACCCTACGCCTAATACAAGGAAAAAGTAGGCCCAAATCTTTACTATGTCTGCTTAGGAACTAACTTCCTTAACAAGACTCCTAAAGTGCAAGAAGTAAAATCAAGAGTCAATACATGGATGGATTCCAACCTTAAAGCCTCTCAGCAAAGGAAACAATCAATAACGTGAAAAGAATGCGTAAAATATGAGAGAAAATGAACTGGTTTTCACTTTAAGACATGCTACTTTGTCCTGGATGGCAAGGAGGTGAGAAACAGATGCTCTTAAATGGGGCTGGTGGGAAGAAACCCTAATAAAAACTTTTTAAGTGTGAAAATTCAAATCATAAATGAAAGAAAGAAAACTGAACATACTTTGGCCTCTGGATTTTTATCCTAAGAAAATAACATTTAATTTTGTGAAAGAATATTACTCACCTGAAAATCACGAAAAATTGAGCCATGGTAAATCAGCTAAATTATATAGGAAAAAAAATAATGTAGAAAAATTATGTAGGAAAAAATTTACATGTGTAAATTATGTGGAAAAAATAAACCAGACCACCATATTCCAAATTATTTTTGCAGAAATTATTTAGTTATATGGAATGGTATTTAAAGTGTACAAGTTGTAAAATAGGTTACCAAACATGAATGCAATAATCCCCCTTTAAAACTGTATAACTAGACGTGAGGAGAGAGAGTAAGATAGAAAAATTGTTAACAGAAGTTAGCTCTGTGTATGGGATTCTGCATAATTTTGACTTCATGCTTTATGGCCTTACATTGTTTTTCCTCAAATATTCTACAATGAATACGCATATCTTTATTATTAGATAGTGTAATAACTTGTATTTTTTAAAATTCCTAAAGAAATGTTTGTAAACCTCAGCACCACTAACATTGAGGACTGATAATTGTTGATGTCCTGTGAATCATTTAATCTTTAGCAGGATATCCAGCCTCTACTTGAAATCAACAGAACACTGTCTCCTTACACACCCACCTCCACACACACACAGTTGAGGCTTCCAGAAATGTGGTCAATCATTGCCAAATGTGCCCTGGGGGAGGGGGTAAAATCACCCCCAGATGATAATCCCTCCATGAATAAAATTCAGAAATCCTTAAGGATTGAGACTAAAAGCATTGTTACTAATGATTATTTATTTCTGATCTCCTAGTTGGAGAATAAAATAAAAGCAGGAGTGTGGGTTTTATCAGTTGGTTTGATTCTGTTTGGATGATTTCAGTAAGGAAACAGTCCTCTATGGAGAAAACCAGCTTCTGCAGCTCCAGTTTTCATTCCCATGCCAGTTCATTGCCATAGTCCAAAGGGACTGCATGACAGCGAGAGGGCTTTGGTGCACCAAAGATGCTCCCAGAGAATAGTGAGCACGAGGATGTGGGGCTAGAGAACTCCAGCTGGGCTCTCTTCCTTAAGTATTTGTTTAATTACCTATAAAATGCACCAGTGTCCCAGGGACACAGGAGTGCTTGTCTAAGATGACACAACTAGCTTTCACTTCTGATTATGAATTATCCACACCAACCGACCACATTATGCCTCCTTCTCCGGGTTCACCTCTCGTATGGGAAGCAGGTAGAGTCAAGGGTATGAAGCTCGTCACAAAGGGGCAGGTACCATGAGTTACACTCAAGAGTATATAAGGGACTTTTCCTCATAGACTTTAAATCACAAAAGAAATAACAGGAAGTAATAA
Organism: Urocitellus parryii; assembly: GCF_045843805.1. NCBI lineage: Eukaryota > Metazoa > Chordata > Mammalia > Rodentia > Sciuridae > Urocitellus > Urocitellus parryii. Next base: position 35,080,159 of record NC_135545.1, on the reverse strand, counting down.
AGAAAAAAAAACACCATTACTGTGTTTACTCTGTTACAGGCATTTTTACTTCTAAAAGCTAAGAAAATATAGAAACCTGAAGTATGCATAGACAGAATTAGGAGCTTTGATAAGAAACCAGTTTTTAGTGCATGTCAGTCACGATTCCAGATAAATCTACACGTAAATATCAAATGACCAAAAAGTGCAAACTTTCCTTTAATGTCATATCTTGCAAATAGAGGATAATGTTGAAAAGTATGGAATGGGAAAATGGAAATCAAAAGACATGCAAATTATATTAGTTGACAAATATTTGAAACGCCGGTGCAGTGGGTAGTGAGAGGCTGAGGTTCCTAAATCAAGATGTCATTATGAGACACTTCCATTATTATCTCTGCTCTAGAAATCAATTAACAGAATATGTATGGCCAATCGTGTTAGTGTTATTATAAGTACCCATCAAATGCAATTAAATTACTATTATACATATCACCTTCCAATTGATGACTTGAAATTGGTGCTTTATGTCCTAATGATATATTCTTATCCTTAAAATAAGACTGTAAAGAACTCAAGGCAATTCAGTTACCAATACTTCAGTGCCTATTCATGGTTGACACACATCAGGGAGCATGCATCTGACATGTGTGCTGTTCTGCGCTACATTTCCCTGTACAATTGCCATTGGGTGGGTGGGCAAGGACATTCAAACATGGATATGTTTAAATAAATATTGACTATAAAACTGCATGCCACATCACACCAGGGTTTACTACTCATCCAAAGTGATGTTATGAATCTCCCAACACAATAAGCTGCATTCACTTTCCTACATGTCGCTCACAGTCTCTCTGGCATTGCCTTCTCGGACCACAAGGAAAATTTAAGCAAGTTTTCAATGACCTTTATCAATGCAGCAGTAAGTTCCTGGAGTGAGGCTCAGTGGATGGTCATGAAAGGTCTGACAATTGAAAGCTAGTTCTAGTGCTGGCTGCCAAGCTCTTATTTTCTTCAGTAGACAATTCTCAGTCCCATCTCTAGGCTTTTATGTGTGTTATTTATACTGTCTGGAACCCTTACTCTGCACCCCTTCCCTGCCTACCATCACCATCACCATCACCATCACCTCACCATCACCAACACCATCACCATCACCATTAACCCATTACACTTCATCAAGTCTCTGCTTTTGAGGCTTTGCACATTCCCAGGCTGAGATTAGCAGCCCTACCTCACTACTCCAGCCCTCCTCATCTTTTTTTTTTTTAATAATACAGTCATGCACAGCATAATGAAATTTCAATAAACAATGGGCCACATATGCAATGGTGGTCTCATAAGATTATAATGGAGCTAAAATTTTTCTATCACCTAGTGACAATGTAGCTGTTACAAAAATGTAAAAATACCCTGAAGCACTGCTACTGGTATAAAAGTGTAGCACATATAACTATGTATGACCTATAATAATGATAAGCAACTATATTGCTAGTTTGTATATGTGTTATATTATAATTTTATTGTTATTTATCTTAGCTTTGTGTCACTGTGACCAAAAGACTTGACAAGGAAAAGTTAGAGGGTGAAAATTTCTTTTGGCTCATGGTTTCAGAGGTTCAGTCCATGGTCAGCTGACTCTGTAGCTCTACAGCTAAGGGGAGACAGAGCAACTTGGGTGAAGGGGATGGCCTAGGAAAGCAGCTCAGGACACAGCAACCCAGAAGCAGCACGAATTCTGCTTTCCTTTGACAAAATATAAACCCCTAAAACACTCCCTAGAGATCTATGTCCTCCAGCCACATCTAACCTCCCTACAGTTTTCATTCAGTTAATCTATGTAAGTGGATTAACCTACCAATTAGGGTAGAACTCTCATCATCTAATCATTTCACCTCTGAACAGTCTTGCATTGTCTCACACATGAACTTTTGGGAGACACCTCTTATCTAAACCATAACATTATTTTAGAGTATACCCCCACTTATTTAAAATAAATATTCACTATAAAATTGCATGCCACATCACACCTGCCGTGTCCTGGTACAGCTCATATTTACCCCATCTCTTGAATACATGAAGACTTTGAATGATTGACTTAAAACGATGAGGCTTGTGTAAGCACACTCTTTGGTCCACACAATGACAAAATCACCAATCCACACATTGCCCAGACTGAATCCCCATTGTTAGGCAATGCATATAACCCTTAATGTAATTGCTGGTAACATTATTTTCCAGTGAGAGCTGAAAGAAGAAAGATTCTCTTGTTTTCTAAGACTTTGAACAATATCTGGGAAATTATTCTGCACACAGATATTTGATTCAAATACATAGCCTAATCTACTTCATTATCCAGCTTTCCATATAAGTTTGCTTTTGCTTTTGAGAATAAGACCCCCAAGACCTACTGTCTTAAGACAAAAATTATTCAGTAATTTAGGGTTTCTAAGAATCTGCTGGGTAATCATCGTGGTCTGGGATGGCTCCGTTAATCTCTGCGGGAATTCCTCGTGGGTCAGCAGTTACCTGCAACTCAGCCTGGGGTTCTTCACAAGGTTGTTGCTGGGTTCCCAAGAGCATCAGAGGAACTAGCCCCCGACATGTAAGTATTTATCATATCTTGATTTGTACCAGACATCCCATTGGCCACCACAGGTCACATGATCCAGAAAAATGGATTGCCTGGAGAGGCAGCGAGATCAATCAGAGATCAACATGGCATCCTGGCCACATTTTAATTTCTCAATAAATCTTACAACTGATTCTTACATTTTGGATGTTTGTTTTCAGATACCTCCATGGCCGCCAACATAAGAATCTTCCATTTTTTTTAAAACCAAGAATAAATACAACTATGACTGTGCTCCTTAACACTTAGAATGAATTATTCTTGAGAGCATACTAGTAGTGGGGGGAAGAAGAGAGGAAATAAGATTACGATAGTTTGCTAAATATATGCATTTTCTACTAAGCCATTCTCCTGGAGTGGAAAGACTTCACTGTACAAGATCTTCAAATTCAGTTGTTTGTACAATCAAAGCAAAAAAAAAATGTATATTACTTGAGATATATTGATTCACTCATTCCTGTTGATTTGCCTCTATTTTTTTCTGATTAAATAAACTTGTGACAGTAAAGTACATAACTTCCAGGAGTGGCTCCTCTGTCACAAATTCCCAGTATAACTTGTTTGGTAAAGCTGATTAAAAACAAAAATGTGTCATTTAAACTGGCTCCCTCCGTTTGTCCACACATGCTATAAATCCCTTTCATTATCCAGCTTTCCTTTCCTAAGAAATTACGGGGGGTATTTACAGCTTTAAGTCTCTTAAGCCTCCTTCAACTGACCATGTCCTCCTGTGTTCACAAGCTTATTTCAGAGAAGGCCCCGAAACATAGAAGGATGTGTTTACTAGAATGTGGCTCCCTAGGGATGAGCCAGGCACATCTGTAATTCTAAGGAGAGTGTAATGAGGAAAAACTGGTGGCATCCTGAATGGCTCACAGCTGTTCTGGAAGCTGATAAATAAGATGCTCGACAGGAGATCCCTAATTGGAGCCAGTTTTTCTTAAGTGGATACACAATACCTTGCAAGACTGGGTGTTGGAACGCAGATAGCGTCGCTCACACGTGACTTAGTTTGTCTTGTAAACAGTTCCAATTTCAAATGGTATTGCCTCCTTAAAAAAAAAAAAAATTCCAAAAGAGGAAAAAAATGTTCATTTCATCAATTCCCCCCCACACACACACACTGAGTCAAGCTAGCATTCTTTTTTTTCTGGTGTTTTTCTGCATCAAAACCCCTCTATTTGTGACCTGCCTCTTTTTTCTTCTCTTTCTCTTTTTCTTTCTTTCTCTCCTCCTCCCACCCTGCCTTTTTTCATTCTACGTCCTTCTCCCCTTCTTTTTTTTGGAGGGGTACTAGAGATTGAACTCAGGGTCAGGGTACTTAACCACTGAGCCACATCCCCAACCCTTTTTTGCATTTCACTTAGAGACAGGGTCTCACTGAGTTGCTAAGTTGCTGAGGCTGGCTTTCAACTCTATCCTCCAGCCTCAGCCTCCAGAGCCGCTGGGATGACAGGTGTGCACCATGATGCCTAGCTTCTCCTTCCTCTTTATTTCAATCCCTCCTCTTCTGAGCCGATTGTTCCTCAGAAGCACTGAATTAATTATTTCCTTTCAGATCCTGACCACCTAATCCCGAGGCTGGCATTTACTTGCTGGAGGATAGTGGTCTTTCGATCCTTTTTGGAGAATGCCTATGACATTCCAACTTTTGACTGTGGTCCTCCTGAAACTGCAGATAGAAAAGCAAGTGGCAGCACCTTTCCTTCTCTGGATGCTAGGTCTCATTTGCCTCTGGGTAGGAGAGGACGTTGCTCTCACAAGGGACCTGACCTACCTCATCCATTACCCCTCTGTGCACTGTGTCATTAGTGCTATGTTCTAGCAGAGAGCTGTTAAAAATTCAGCATAGATATTTAAAAAAAATAATAATTGCATGACCAATGCACTATTCAAAATGCTATGCTCATGCTTCCAAACAGTGAAGGGATGCGGCGCGGGGGTAGAAAAAATCCAGAAATTTTTCAGCAGGATACTTACCTTCCTTCTACAAATGGAGGATTTTACCAGTTCCCATTTTTAAAAAGTAAGACATATTTCCCCTATAGGATTTTTTTAATGGTACTCGGGATTAAATCCACATTGGTGTACATGCTAGGAAAGTACTCTACCACTGAATTATGTTCTCAGCACACACACACACACACACACACACACACACACACACCTGCTTTTTTTTTTTTTTTTTAAGACTGGATCCTGCTGAATTGCCCAGACTGGACTCAAATTTGTGATCCCCCCTGTTTCAGCCTTTCAATTAGCTGAGATTACAGAAGTGCACCACCACACCCAGTTATCTGTACCTTTATAAATATTAATTACCACAATGATTTTTTATTTTTCTTTACCAATGGGACAGAACCTATCCATTCTATCCACAGCATTTCAACTTCTCATTCCTGGCTATAAAATACAGCATGAAAGCATCACTTCAACAATCTGGGTCTAGTTGACCTCTAACAAGCATAAGAAACTAGAACAATGATGTTTTCAGAGCTTCCCAGGACACCCATATTAGGGAAAGCGTGGGGATTCTGTTCTTGTGCACGTATACACATGCTCACTATGTGGGGACAGAACCATCGTCTCTATAAGCAGGTCACTCATGAGCTGCATAGGGAGACATGAGTGGCAAGGACAGCATCCTTCTGACACTCATTCCTGTTTTCCAAATTCCCATGTGAAACATTGTGAAAAGGTAGAAAATGTAACCCTCACTGAAAGCAGCAACAGAGTCCAAAGTGTCCATTCATCAATCCTGAAAGCATCATCTGTGGCCCACACAGTGCCAAATGGTAAAAATACAGGGAGAAGAAAATACCTGCTTGCCCTCCAACATTTCACAGTCTTGTGAGAAAAACTAAGGACATAGGAAAAAAATGTCATCAAGTGAGAGATTGTTTTAATGGACCCTGCCCCAAGAACTCCTTCTGATGTAGGAGATAAATCCTTCTGTACATTTTAAGCAGGAAGGACCCGCACTCCTGTTTATTATATCTCATCCCCAGGGAACCACATTAGACAGTGTTAATAATTTTAAATACTGATCTAAACTAGTGATGAGTTCTTGGCCACGTGGCTCAGTTCCAAGAGAAATTTTACACCCCATAAGGTCTTGGAACAGAGGGAAAGACCAAGAGCTCTGGATCCTAATGAGATGCTGACAAATTAGCAGGATCTTTTAGAAAAGATTATATTTCCAAGAATAGAAAATTCTAACATTAGATTAACAAGGACCAATCACCAAGTTGCTGATACATGGAGATCCAGATGGGTCTAGAAAGTATATTCTTGATGAAAAATAGAGCCGTAGTCATGCCAGTCAAGGGGTTAAAAAAAAAAGCCAAGGAAGCAGGAATTGTGAAATTCCACTCTTATCAATCAATAGCCACAGATATAAGACTCACCTCCCACTTCTCTGGAGGCTAGACAGTACAAAAAGAGATTTCCCTGACATATTCTTCTCAACCAAAAAAAAAAAATTATAGTAGGATTTAGAAAAGCTAAGTGTTCCCTGACAGATTACTTCAATTCTGTGAGAGGAAAATATTACTTCATCTCTAAAATGAAAAGAAAAACTAGACTAGACTGCCTAACTCACATGAGTGAGGCTCAAATAAAATTGTCACCATAATATATATTTGGTGATTACTATATATCAGGTGAACAATTTCATTTGATGTTGTAAAAAATAATCTATGACATACATGTTATCTCCATTTATATAAATGAAAACACTGAAGCTAAGAGAGAATAAATAACATGCATGAAGTTAGTAGCTAATAAGTGGCAATACAGATAGGAGAATACTACGTTTTAGGATGCTTCATGACTTGGCTACAGGAGGGCCACATTCTGCCTTTAATAAAACAGCAAAGCAAAAGTTGGCTTCACTTTAATTTTAACATCCTCTGATGAGTTAAAATTAAAACAAGAACACAAGGACATTCATTATTAATTGCGCATTCATTCATTTTTCATTTGGGCAGACCTAATCAAAAGCCAAGTGGTGACTTCCTTGTGTACTCATTTTTTATACTGTGCTCATAACTCTTTTAATAATGCAAATATTTATTATGGGCATCCCTGGAGAATCAAAGGTGCTCAACGAAGGGATTTCTAAATATCACGATCCGCTGCTGAGCAAAAACACCAGGATACTTCTACTGTTTAAAGGGTCAGAGCCACAGGGTCTGTCAAAAGGGTCACTCCACACAAAAAACAAGGCAGAAGGTTATCCCGTTTCTGGAATAAAGTAACAGCAGGTATAATCTTCACCAGCAGAGAGAGAGAAGGCATGAGGAGAATTTCTCCAGGGTACCTACAATCACATCACAGGTCAGAAATGGCACCAAAGACTATTATTATACAATGGACTTGAATACTATCAAGACTCAGCTTTCCAAGTATGGTTTCCCATACAAATTATGTCAGTGCAATTTTAATAAATATTTGAGTATTTTCTACCGCATACAAAACACCATACTCTGTTCTGTGAGTTTTTTTAAATGAATAAATTTGATCCTTCCTACAAGAATCTTAGTTGATTGACAGAAGCAGGTGAAGTTCAGCTTCTTGAAGGATCTGTGTACTCCGCTAAGGACTTCATCCTGGAAGAAGTATTAGTTAAGCCACTGAAAGTTTATATGGTCATATATATTCATCCAGAATATGTGTGTGTATGTGTATACATACATATACATACACACACACAGACACACACACACACACACACACATATATATGTGAATATATATATATATATAGACAAATTTATATTTATAAAGAAAAGCATGTAATTTGGGGCTGGAAAGTTGAAAATAGAATGGAATGTTCCTGAGACTTATGAAATCCACTTAGAAGATGTTACAGGATATTTGGATATAATAAGATTTCTAATAGGTACATCTTAGGATGAACATCCATTCCTTTTTTATTTCCTAATTAATTGTTGCAACTCTCATGAGCCTTATTAGAAAGCAGTCCTTGTCGTAACTTTTGAGTCTCCTCCACTGTTTGAATCTTAGAAGGAACCTGGGACTTGGTTCAAAGTTGGTCATGGCTCCGAATGCCAAGCAAAGGGTATGTATGGTCAGCTCACTATATTTTGATTTTCACAGTTGCATCTTTTGGTCTGGGATTCTTTTTTTCCACTTCTAGAAAAGGGCCTTCCTGGGTGCAGGTCTCTGGACCATCCTAAAAGCCAAAATGTGAGGTAAGATCTCTCCCCACACAGTTAACTTGTAGAAGGCTGTTGTAAGCTGGCAACTTCCAATAAGGATCTTCAATGCATTAACATTCCCAACTATTCCTCACCCTGCCCAGTTCCACCAGGGTAGCTCCTTACCAAAGAAATGCTCATATTAACTTTATGTTGGGTCAAAATTACCCTCTTCCAGGAGCTCTTGGTCCTTGACCTGTTCCAGGTGATCCAGTCTCTGCATCACATGCCCCTGATGAATATCTCTTTCCTTGTCAATGATCTTTGTTGGGGCCACCCCGATTAACTATAGAACTGGGTGGATGGTGAAACCCAGAAAGAAGAGCACAGGCTTTCGATTTCTGACCACCCCAAAGTATACAAAGTTCAATCTTTTACCTCCCTAAAGTTGTTCTCTCACAGCTTTGCACACCTGGAGTCCCAGACAGTGACATTCATGATCCAGTCAGAAAAGTTCCAGATCTACTGGAATCCCCTGACCTAGGACGAGGCCTCCTTAAATTAATTTTCTTATCACTAAGAGAAAGTAAAATAGCCCCAAATGGGAAAATATTATGAAATTCCACAACTGACACAGACCAGATGCTATTTCAAGATGTTTTTGTTCTTATCATAATAGACCCAGCAGAGAACAGACCTATTGGACGCACTGCACTCCTGTTTGTTTAATTCACCTGCTCATTCTGACAGTGGATTTGCTGGCTAAGGAAGGCTGTGTCCTTCATCAGAACACTTAACCCTGCTGCTCCCTGATAGCCTAGGCCCCATCATACAGCGCATATGTGGAACCTCTAGAGGTACAACGACTGTTATTTAATGAGTCACTACAGTGGACTGGACACTGTCCTCAGCAGTCCAGAGGCATTAACAGATTTCCAAGAGGTAGTAGAAGCTGGCTACATTAAGAAGACACATCTTTTATGAAGACTGCTTGGATCCTGACAACTAAATCAGCTCCATCCTATCTTTCAGAAAAACATCCTCAAAGTATTACAGCAGAGAGAGTATTACACACACACACACACACACACACACACACACACAATATGCAGGGGAAAGAGGTCTTGTTAAATGCAGAATGTGCCTCAGGAGGATCTCTCTTAGAGTGTTGGCTTCTCAAACTACAGAGATAAAGCACTGAAAAATAAAATTTCTAGAAAGGGTTAGCATATGGTACATATTAAAATTTGACATTTAAAGATTGAGGCCTTTTTATTTCAGTACTTCATAAATCTCCCAGGCAAATCAGCTCATTTCCCAGGTCTTCTTAATTGACACATAACTCTGGTGTGAGGCTGTGTTTGCAGGAGTGCACCGTCTGAGAGCAAGGACTTCTCTTCAAGGAACATCTTATATGTCGACACTAATCCGTCTTCAACCAAGCCACACGTTTCTGTTTAAAACTATTTAGCTAAATACTCTGGAGGTCAACTATAATTTCCCTTTAGTTGTTCTCACACTGTCAGAATTCTAATTATGACCCTGTTGGGAATACTTGCTTTCTTTAAAAAAATGTAAAATACAACATAAAAATTTATGAAGCAAGTTATTGCAGGTATCCATGTTCAAGGGTGCAGTGGTCTCTTTGTAACTGAGTTTTCTCAACCAGTGCCCTTTTACACTTCATTTTATGGTCAATGTGATGCTTCATTGAAAAAAGAATATTAAAAATAATTTATTAAGATGAAATTGCTTCTTCAGAAGGCACACTTTTTATCTTTCTCATTTTATAAGAATCCCATTTTAATTTGCTCCCTTTGCCATCTCTAGGATGAATTTAGAGATTTAATGGAGTAGAGACTGAATGCCAATATCAATGAAATGATTAATTTTATATATGTGAAGGATTGGTTTGTTTGATTTAGGAGAAAATTCCAGTGGTAAATTATCCCTGGACTTTCTTTAGTATAAACTGCTGGCCAAAGAGTAATTCTCATCTTCACTTACTACTGTGAATTGGAAAAGGCATCTCTGTGATTATTCTGGATACGTTAAAGGTTAACAGTGAATAGAAATGCTGCTATCTGTTCCACAAAGAGACAACAGATGCTTTTCCTAACAAAGTTGAATTTTAAAAAGTGTACCTTGAAACATAGTTCTCTGCGAATACATAACCACGTTGGCCATATGCTCAGTCAACCCTACTTATTCACCATGCCATGTCTACTGTCTGTGGTCAAAGAAAATATTTAAACATAACAAGAATAAACTTCAGTGTTTGAAATTAAAGATTATATTCCAGGCTTTGTTTCAAAAGATTAACAAAATTATCAAAAACAATGTTGACAAAAATAACAGTTAAGTGACTTGTGTTACGGGTGGACACAAAGTCAGAGCTTTTTCTTTTTTTCTTTTTCCTCAACATATGCTAAAAGCATATGAATGATTTGAGGCCACTTCTAAAGTAACCTAGAATCAAAGACAGTGAAGGAACCTAATCTAGAGGGATTTAAACAGATGTCTCCCAAATTGCAGGGAGAGCAAATGATGTGTCTTAAAGTTTATGTAGAAAATAAGTGACAGAATTGCCTGGAACTCAGATAGAGTGCATTTAAAGTAAGATCCTTCCCAACTCTAAAATCCCATGCTGTTTTATTAATGCAAACAGTGTTAAGGCAAAATGATGAGTGATCGAGGTAAATTAGTTGTGCACAAGTTATCCAGTATGTATTAGTGATTCAATAGATACATGTGTATATACCGGGAGGTAGGGAAATAAGGGAGAAATGAGAGGGAAGGAGGGAGAGAGAAAGAGAGAGAGGGAGGAAGAAGGAGGAGGAAGAGGGAGAGAGAGACTACTATGAACCAAACCAGTGAGTCCCTGCTTTCCTGGAAGCTCACATTCTGTTTGGAGATAAAACAAAAATATATGTGATTATAATGCTGTGCCCTAAATACTCCAATAGGGGAAATACAGGGTGACATAAGGGAAAGACTGACACCTGATCGAGACAGCATGATTACGGATCAATCTGAAGAGCAGCTGACATTTAAACTAAAACTTAAAGGATGTATTGGAGTTAAGTAGAAACGGGAAAAGGAGGGAAGAGGGTTTCACACACATGCAAAAGTCTGGGAGGAAATGGGAATAAAGCCTCTTTGATAAAGCACAGTATTAGGAATGGATCAGAGCATGATGGCAAGAAAGGTAAGAGAGGAGATAAAAGAGGAAAGAAATCATTAGATTAAGAAGGGACCAAAAACCCATATTCAATATTCATACTGGGTATATAATGGGAGTTCAATAAATGTTAGTCAAATGAGTTAGTAAAACATACAGTGGACAGAACAACAGAAAGGTTTTATCTAGTTATTTTATACATGTACATAATTCAACATAATTTGTTGAATCGGCTTCCACGCTTATGAAGACATTATTCTGAAAGTAATAATAACCCATTCAAAGACTTGTGAAGAGCAGGTGTGGTTATTTGATTTTCAAAAGAAATTTCCTGTTGGACTGGAGATGACTAGAGGTGTATCTTGAAAGGCACAAGGATGAGTTTGAAGGCCAATAAAAACCTGCACAAGGGATGCTCGGCATCCTACACACCTGGAAGAAGGACTTGCTAGCAGACAGGAAACAGAATGTGCCGCAGTCTGGCTGGGCACAATTCAGGAGCCACTTGTCAAAAGAAACAAACTTTATTTTTAAAACTACAAACGCCAAACAAAACAGCTCCTCAGGAAAAACCCTCAGAGCCCAACTGCCACCACCGGCTTCCACAAGCCTCTCCACACACCAACCACCACCTCCCACAATCCTCCTGCTCTTGAGGCCGATTGGCTAGGTCGCGTGGGCGGAGCCAAAGAAGTCCCCCAATGAGCAGTTCCGTAGTCTGAAGGGCAGGGAAACAGCCCAATGAACATGACCGCAGAGGAGCCAATCAGCTAGATGTTGCTGGGGCCACTGTGAGCCAATCATCAGCCGGCAGCTTGAAGGGCAGGGAAACAGCCCAATGAACATGACCACAGAGGAGCCAATCAGCTAGATGTTGCTGGGGCCACTGTGAGCCAATCATCAGCCAGCAGCTGGAAGTTTGCTGGCAGCTGGAAGTTTGCTGGGGCCCCTTTGGCTGTGGCTCTCAACAAGAATGGATGGAACTCAGTTCGAGTCCTAAGGTGTCAAGGATAAAGCCCAGATTCCTATGTAGGATGGAACACTAGCATTTGATTTCTCAAATGAAAGATGACTAGATGGACCACTGAGATGGACATGGGGATACTTAAATTGCTCAGTAATTGACATGCTCTGTTTGAGCTCCTTTGAACACTAGTCATCTGCTGGAGATACACATATGGAATTTATTATAGAGATCTGAGCAGGAAATGATCAGTTGGAAATTACCAGCCTACAGATAGTAATTAAAAGTGAGGCAGTAGTCAAGAACACCCAGAGAGTCCACGTTTGTAAATAAGAAGATGGCTAAGTGCAAATCCTTGAAGAACAATACATGAAGCAACCCACTCACTGGGTTATTTGGGCAGGAGTGGGGGGTGGGTGGGAAACCACATCTTTTTAATCAAAAAAGAAAGAAAAGATGATCCTTATGGAAAAGATTCTCTAGAGATCAAATTTGAAAACAAACATTTTAGCATCAATCTAATCCTTGGTGCTAAGTTTTTAAAAACCTCCCGGGATGATTTGGGATTAAAAATAACACAGAATGCTGAGCTGTAAATCAACTCCTCTCTAATGCATATGATAACTTGGAGACATTAAATAGCTTTCCTGAGACTCCATTTCTTTCTCTACCAAAGAGAAAACCCCTTTGGAAGAGAACAGCTGAGAAGATTGTGTTGTTTCAGTTGGCAGAGGTGGAATCACTTAACATATTTCTGGGTACATAAGGGGGGTTCGATAAATGTTAGCCAAATGAATTAGTAAAACATTTATAGTGGACAGAACAATAAAAAGGTTTATCTAGTTATTTTATACATGTATATATAATTTTAAAAATCAGATTAAACATACTTTGTTGAATCAGCTTCTCCATATATGAAGAATATTTGCTTCTTACTCTAGCACCAAAAGAGAAATTGTCTATTTATATTCAGGGTTGACTTGGTTTCATGGGCCACAATAAAGAGTCAATTTTTTGCAGTTCATTGACTTAGCCATTGGGTAAGCCAAATCACCCATTAAAATACCATGGTCTGGTTATTTAAATTGCACAGATATAACTCAACTAAAAAATGAAATAAAAATTGCATTCTGGGTTATATAATTGGATTTGGCATTTTACATTTTGATTGTTTTGCTATAGGTGTGAGATTGGTATTACCGACAAACGAACGTATCTGCTCTTCAATTTAAAATGCTGGAAAATAAAAATATTTTATTTTGTGGGGTTCAGCTTATGCTCAGTACATTTGGATAGTAATTACAAGGCTTTAAAAGTAGGAATAACTCAGGTTAAAGGTTCACTGCTTCTCAGTGACACAAGTCCTAGATTTGAGGAAGCCATTTCCATAAAAGATAGTAGATCAGTACTTCTCTAACCTTTCCATTGGAAGAGCAATTGGAAATCATGATGCTCTGCAGAACACCATAAGTTACAAAATGTTAAACTTTAAGATAATTAAAACATTATTTTTATGTCATCATACCATCCTAGGTTACTGGGAGGTAGAAAGCTGGTGGTGAAAGCCACAAGCTCTGAAATCAGATTGCATTTTGCAAATGGAGAAACTGACACACAGAAATTAAACCCCTGTCCATGTTCATACAGGTATTACTGGCAAAGCCCAAATTCAAGCCCAGGAAATATCAATGGCAACTCTATCAAAATAACTGTTGTAAGGTTTAATAAGTCATAAAAGTGTTTAGCATAGTATCTGGCTATTGATATCTATTGAATTTTTACAAATATAAACAAGATATTTTATAGTCCAATATTAAAAGAAAAAATAAAAGAGGAAAAAAATACCAGTGAAGAAATTTTATCCATGATATTGATTATTCTCTTGAAATTTTAGAAAAAAAAAAGTTACTTTAATGGAAGAATAGTGTTGGTCCTGGAATTTCATGTGTGGTTGCCAACGTAAATATTTGCTATTTGATCAGAAAGGTAGATTCTAAAAGGAAATTGCCTAGTCTCTACTCAGAGCACTGACATTTAATCACTGTGTGACCCTGACAAATTACATAATTTCTCTGGGCTTTGGTCATAAAATGGGGATAATTACAATCCAAATGTGGAGCACATTAGATAATATGTTGGTATGTATAATAGTGTCTGAAATCAGTAGAGGTTCTATTAATGTCATACAGTGCTATTTTTATTAGTTCATAGGAATTCTCTCAGTACAACGTAGAATCATAAATTCAAAGGTAAGGTAGAATCACTTCTGATATTAACACATATATGAGTGCATTAAAAAAAATCAGAAAACTGCTTTACTTCAGTGAATAGCTCACATAATTTAAAAGTGAAGCTATTTTATCTTTTGAATTAGAATTTTAAAGAATATACCAACTCTTGCATAGATTATAGTGACAGAGAAAACAAACTAAAACCGTAAATGATATTATAAAGAAAAATGGAATTCTAAGTATATCCTAAGTTGAAAAATATTGGTGTACCTCTTCCCAGGATTTTTTTTTTTTTTTAATACTCGGGATTGAACCCAGGGGACTTAACAACTGAGCCACATCCTCAGCCCTTTTTTTCTATTTTATTTAGAGACAGGGTCTTGCTAAATTGTTTAGAGCCTTGCTAAGTTGCTAAGGATGGCTTTGAACTTGCAATCCTCCTGTCTCAGCCTCCTCAGCCACTGGGATTACAGGTGTGCACCACTAAGTCCAGTCCAGAAATTCTTTTTTCTCAATTCTTTATGTGCCTGATTTTTTATTTATTTTTTTCATTCTGCAAGTTTGCCTTGAACATCATCTTCTCAGAGAGAGCATCCCTGACTCCTCTGTTTAGAAAAAAAAAAAAAAAAAAAACTCCCTCCTTTTAATCTGCAATCAAACCACCATCCTGTTTATTTTCTTCATGACACAAATAACAAAATGTAATTATTTTGTTTGCTTTTTTTTTTCCTACTGGAAAACAAACTCAATTAGGAGTGGGATTTTTCTATATTGAGCCACTGCTCATTTATTACTTGCCTAATCCGATATTTGGTACATATTGGCAATTAACAAATGTTTGTTGACTAGATGAATAAAGGACAGAAAGACTTTATATTCCACTCTCATTTGGGGTCTTATCTCCAGAAAGATTCAATAATTTGGCCCTGAATCCATAACAAGCTTGGGATTTCTGTTCAGACTTGTGGGCTGCATTGAGAGGACTGTGGGGACCCCAAGATCCCCAGGAGCAGGGCCTGTGTGGACAGAGTGGAGGGACAAGGGGAGGCCCTGTAGGGATAGAAGGGAGCCCCAGGAGGTAGTGTGGGAAACAAGTGATCTGGCAGTGGGGTCATCGAAGCTAAGATTAGCTCCTGCCGGTTCCTGAAATAGACTCTTAAATGGTCTCTTTGTCCCTGCTTCTTCTACCTGGTTGCCAGATTTTTGAAATAGAAATCTCCCCAAATTTGCTTGCTTAGGGCTCTGCAGTAGCTTCCCAGGGCTTCCTAAATAAAGAACAAGGCTTGTGAGAAGATGTCTTTTGGTGGACTGCACCGTTCTTGCATAGCTTTCTCCATGGACTCAGGATCAGTATACTATTGCACAGGGTGAAAAATTTTACAATTCTGAGTTCCTCTCACTCTCCCATTAATTCATGTCTCTGCATGTTTTTCTGCATGTTCCTCTACCTAGAATACTCATCCTTAGTTTTCCAAATTGGCTCCAGTATTTCAGGTTCGGAATAGAATATGACATATAGACCTTTGTCCTAATATGTTGCCTGCAGATACACTTCCTCTTCCTTCTCCATGGTCATCCTTTAGATATCAGTTGGATGAAAACACAAAGACCCACGCACGTTTATTAAGAATACATACTAGCTCTGAAACAGAGGTTTCTAAAATTTCACAATCAAATATAGAAAATTATTCAAACTACAACATAATCTGGAGCACTTTCCTCATTATCTACTGAGGTAGACTTTTTGCATTATTATACAGCGTTATCAATTCCCTTTTTTCAATATTATGCTTTCCCATTAAGCCCTGAACCTCTTAGTACAATTTTCACTTGAGTCAACTATCCTTGGATAGCCAGGTCTCAGCATATATACAAAAAAAGTCCGAAGCTTGGAAATGAGCATTATTGTTATTGTCATTATGTTAGTCAGCTCTTTGTCACTGTGACTGAAATACTGACAAGAACATATCAGAGGAAGAAAAGTTTCTTTGAGCTCATGGTTTCAGAGGTTTAGTCCATGGTGGGCCAACTCCATTGCACTGGGCCCAAGGTGAGGTGGAACTTCATGGTGGAAGGGTTCAGCAGAGGGGTACTGCTCCATTCATGGTGGTCCAGAAGCAGAGAGGGGTGAGAAGAATTACAGGGAAGATGAATCCTTCCAGGACATGCCCCCAGTGACTCACCCCTCCAGCAACATCCCACCTGCCTACAGTTACCATCCAGTTAGACCAATGAAACTAGGATGGACTGATCAGGTGACAGTTCTCATAATCTAAGCATTTACCTCTAAATAGTTCCAAATTAATGTAGGAGCTTTTAGGGGACACCTCATATGCAAACCATAATGATCATCATTGCTGTTTCCTGAGTTCAAATTTTTGAATGTGACATTCTTCTGCAGCTTCTTCAGGTGAAAAAAAAAAAGATGGTGTAAGGACTCTGCTATGTATGCACATTTCAATATTCAGTAATTGAAAAACCAAGTATAAATTATTGTATTGTATATGAACCAGGAAAACTTGAAAAGGAGAAGTAATGATCATGTGGAATGGTGTATGTGTGTGTATAAATAAATATATATTTCTAAATTATATGTAAATTATATTTATAAAAATTGAACAAAATTATATGTGCTAATTATATATAATTCTTCCTATTTGAGGTAGTTATGGTCTATAAAGTCATCATACAACTGAATTAGTAAATACTAAACCATTGCTTCCAGGAGAAATTCAAGTGAGTTTTCTATGAGCCTCTTATAACATTTTCATCAAGGATCAATACATAACCTCCTTATTTAATATACAACATTGATTTATTCACGCTGAATGCACAACCAACAGCACTATAACTGATGCCTGAACTAACTTATCTAACACTTGTACTTTCTCTGTAAGGCACCCCACAGCCTTCCTGCACTCACAAACCTAGATCCCACTTCATCCTTATGCTTGGGGACGGTTATGAAGAGCAAAGTCAACAGAAAACACAAACCTGCAAAATATATGGCACTAAATAGATCACAATAATGACAGTTTTTCACAGTATGAGCCCTCAAAAAAGGCCGAGTGTTAACTAGTCCAGAGATGAGTTCACATTAGGCTACTCAACTTTTTCTGCCACTTTGCATATATGCATTTCCGTGTGACCAATGCATGCATATAAGCCTGTCCAATGACCGTGAATTGATTTGGAGGTTACAAATACATTTTAGCCAGTAGATTAATTCACAAATACAAGATCTACTGATAATGAGCACTGACTCTGTGGGGGTATATGCATTTATATATGAATTGTATATAATGTCAAAAATCTTCCACGTGACAGCTGTCTAATTCTAAATATACTTTCTTTTTTCCAACATAAAAAAAAAATCTTCCAAGTGGATGAAATCTGTAGGATCAATGTTTGCTTGTATCCTATTTGCCTGTTACATAAGAAGAACTAAGAAGTATGATTAAAATAAAGGAAAGAATGGAAATCTGCGTGTCTTTTTATCTTTATTGAATCACAATCCTAAAATGGTAACTAGAGACATTTTTAGAGAAAGTGGGTTTCTGTTGCTTCATCTTTTGTTAAAATAGAATATATTGTAACTTCTAATGATAGAGGTATATATAATCATTGTCAAAAATATGAAAAAATTCAAGAAATGGAATATGGATCACCCACCTTCCTATGAGATAATATATCAAAATTTTGATATATTTCTTCCCACCTTTTTTTATGCATATAGAACCAATCAAATATGAATAGAGGAACAAAGGAAGGAGAGGAGAGGAAGGAGAATGAGAGAGGGGAGGGAAGACAGGAAGGAAAATGGGGAGGGAAGGGAGGGGCTCAGGATTATGAACTAAGATCCATTTCCATATGTGTATGAGTTTGTCAGGATAAATCCAACTACTGTGTATGACTACAAATCCCTAATAAAAATTAATAAATAAATACAAAAAAATGGAATTATACTCTTTTCTACTCTGTTTTTAACGCCATTTCAGCATCCCCCTCATCCTTGCATTTCACGGTTAGCCTAGCCCTGATCTCCCTGAGCAAGAGCCTATCGTCACCTGAGGTTGCTAAAGGTACTCAAGGCTCAGCCATCTGTTGCCTTTTCTAAATAAATGCCTAGGATGGGCTCTGCTGGGGAGAAATGGAAGAAAAAATATCTAAAAACTTAAACTGCTTGATTTTTTTTTTTACTTTAATTTTCATATTCCTTGAGAGATTCTCACCTAACTAAAGAAGAAATCATTTCTGAAGGTGCAGGGTACTTACACTAAAAGAGATCGGCCATTGCATGACTGACCTCTGCCGAAGAGCATCATCTCATAGCAAGGCAGCTCTGGCATGTTTCCCAAGGAGACCTTTCACACAACACCAGAATTAAAGTTTTAAGATGTACATTTAAAGAAACTCTCCAAAAGCCGAAAAGTTCACTCTCCACTTCCATCTCTTCTGACATTATTGTTTTTCAATACAATGAAAGATAATGTGGACTTTTCTGTCTTTGTGAGTTACAAAAGGTATCCTGGGCTGGAAGAAAGGAGCAATTCTCACTCTTTTGTTCTCGTAGGAGTTGCCTGATTATCTTACAACAGGCAATTACTAAGCAAACTTAATCACCTAAAAAAATATACCCGTAATACCATCATAACAAAATCTCACGTAGGCTCAACCAATACTTCAAATTTCCTATTTTTCTTTTCTAATATTTTATTCTTTGTCTTAATAAGAACAAAGTTCTAAAACCTAAAAAGAAAAACTGAGATGATTATGAACAATTAAATAAATTGAGTCCATTTCTTAAAATATCATAACATAATTTGTTTATTATGGGAAGAGAATTAATTAACCAACTCACAAGAAAGTGTTATAGAGGGAAAATTAATATGTCATACACTGACATATTCTGGATTCTTTGAATGGCTTTTAAATTGCCATGTAGTCATTAGTAAATGGTTGAAATTAAGCTAATTTTAGGCTGTTGATTCCCAATATATATCCAAAAAAAGTTAATCATTAGAAGTTATTTACATGTTGAAATGGATTAAATCAACATGGAGGACATTCTTTTTTTTAGCCATGAATTGAAACAAATGTTACTTATAATCCTCTCAAAGTGAAAAATAATATTTTTTTGCCTTTTAAAGTATTGAAAATCTCCTTGAAAATGGCACCGCTCTATAGTTTGGCTCTACAGAACTGGGCTCAAAAATCAGCCTGAAAATTCCCACTTCAATAAGCCAGGAAGGAAGGGTCATGATTTCCGTCCTCTCTAGAGGTCTTCTTACTTCTCTGACAAACCCTTATTTACCATCTGCCTCTTACAAAAGTTTTTCTAACCACTGACTACAAGTATTTGCTTCTATTCATAGGATGTTTCTCTCTTTTGAAGGATACTTTTTTTAAAAAAAATATATTAGTTATTGATGGACCTTTATTTATTTGTTTATATGTGGTGCAGAGAATCCAACCCAGTGCCTCACACATGCCGGGCAAGTTCTTTACCACTGAGCCACAGCCACAGTCCCTTGAAGGATGCTTTTTATCGACCATCTCTCAATCAACGAATCATACTAGTAGTCCATGAATGCTAAGTTGTGTTGCCCTGAGTGTCATGTTTCCTCAGAGGAAAAGGTAGTAGCATGTGTAATCTTGCTACCATTAAATGTGATATTTAACACATATAGGCTATTCACCAAATTTGGGACCTCTGTCAATGTACCCACACCATATTATTCTATACTCACAAAAATTATACAAGATAATTCTTAGTTGCAGACACCTTTGTAAAAGTTACTTGAAATTTTAAAAACCTAGTAATCTCTTAGGTAAAATGGGAGCTATTCAGTGAATATTCCAATTAGGTAGTACCAAGTGAGAAGGGTAAGACGCCGATCCACGTCTCTAGGTCCTATTCTCAAACTGAGATTAAATCTACCTTGTTTTTTAACACTTACAGCTAATTGATTTGGGGCAAGTAAATAACCGATGAGTTTACACAACTACACAATAGAGATCATGTACTTACTTTATAGGAATATTGACAGGATTAAATAAACGTCATAAAGTATGTGGCTCATAAAATGGTTCACGTGGTCCATCCTTGGAGTATCACAAATATTAATTCCTTTATATTTCAAGGTTTGGGCTATTCGTCTCATGACTATAGCTAGCAAAACAACTGGGACATGTTGTGCATTGTGCATGGAGAGAATTGTCTGCATTGCACATGGGAGAATACAATAAAATGTTTAAATCAATACCATCTTCACTGCACTGGGGTGTATTGGCAACACAGCTACCAGAGAGAGAGACTGGAAACGGTTGTATGTAGCAGAGGATTCTATCAACAGAAGGGCGTGTGAAAGCAAATATTGTACAAAGTTAAGCAGACAGGGAAGACTTCATTCAAGGCTATAGTACCTGGGGAAAGAAATCTGAACTCAACTTCACTGAAATAAAAGAGCAGTTTTGAATGCTGGGGTAAGAGGGAGAACACAGGCCATCTGCATTTGTTAATCAGATTTACCCCCAAAGCTTAGAACATCCTTGTACGTGTATCACAGGAGGTAGTTTTACAACTGGACACCAAAGTCAGACTCCCACCCTCCCACGGAAACTGGGATCTCCCAGTTGCTATCTAGGGATGCTGTCTCCCTTGATATTTACATTTTAAAGAGATGGCTCAGAGATCCTGGAAAAAAACTGTTCCTGGGCTGTCAAACTTGCTCGAGGATTTTGAAGAGACTCACCTCCATCCCAAGGATGCAGAGAACACATTTATAATGACCAGTTTTTTCTAAAGTAAATGTTCTAAGGAATGGTAGAGCACTTGCCTAACATCGTCAGCACCACATATAAATAAATAAAAGTCCATTGACAACTAAAAAACATAAAACAACAACAACAACAACAAAGTTGAGTCTGGCTAAGGGGAAGCTTTAGGCTGTCTTGGTCGGGATGGCAACATTGAGGGAAGGATGGGTGATGAGAAGGAGCTTCCCTTCTCCCCATGTCCTGAACTTCATGGCAGGGTAGAATGGCCCTTCCCTTCCCTGGTTTCTCATCAGGTGATATCTCCCTTGTTCTACCATTGCGAAGTCACCCACTTTGAAGTCCTCACTACAGCTAAGCCATTGGTGTAGCCATGCTTTTGAAACTCCAGAACTTTGAGCTAGATAAACCTCTTTTCTTTATATATTTTCCAGCCTCAGGTATGTTGTTACAGCAATGGAAAATGAACTAATACAGTTATACAATTACTGAGTTCCTTAAGTCAGTTAGTGACACAGCAGATTGGTATCACTTAGGTTTAAAATAACACACTTTCAAGATTGGTATCACTTACGTTTAAAATAACACACTTTCATGTTTTTCATATAGTATCATATTATATCCCTAGATATGATACTAAAAAGTTACCAAGAGACTTAAAAACAAATTAATGGAGTCTATACTAAATAATCAATGAAATAGTTAAGCAATTTTTAATATTTTTTTTTCTAAACCTATCCACATTAAATGCTTCTCTCTCTAGGATGTCGATTTATGGCAATATTTAGTGTGGCATGTAAGCTCCATCTTATTATATTTCAGTTAAGAAAGAAGCTTCTAATTTTCTGAATTGTGTTGACTAGAAGTCTCCTGTGGAGTCAGTCTTGTCACTTGGTTTATTAGTTAATTAAGTGTCATTTTATACCTTATTTTCTAAATTCCAGGCACCCAAAAGAGCTCACTCTAAGATTATCCTCTCTATTAGGTATCTGCAATAATTAGTCTCATCTTAGAATACCTATTATTCAATGCACAATAGAACAGAACAATTAATTTGGACCACATGCAATTATGTTGAAAGGTCAGGTGCTACCCATAATAAAACTCTTTTCAAAAGTGTGTTTGGGGAGAGCATTAATATGGTTATCCAGGAGACATTTTGGGGGCAAAAAAACTCTCCAACTGCAATTAAATGGGTTGTAAAGTAATCACTTGCCATTTTTCATTTTTAAAGCAGGAGACTTTTTGAATGTTGTGCAAAATGAATACTTCTAAGACCAATCAACTTGGGGAAATTTACATCAAGAGGTGACAAATTCATGCCCTAAGGAGAAAAAAAAAAAAAAAGCACATTATTTGGCCTGAAACTTCCTGTGTTGAGTTTCAAGTTATAAAGAGCTTTCATGGAGCCATTGTTACCAACCCCTCAAATACACTTAATAATGAAAATGCTGGCTTTATCCATCTTGGATAATTTGAACTATATAGCCATAAAAATTACAGTTAGAAGTATAGATGTGTGGATTATAAAGAATCCCCAGTACCCAAATGTCCATGAATTTATAATTCTGTGTTCTTCAACAATATTATGTTTGCCTGTTAAATGCAAATTTCTGAAGTGGATTTCACTCTGGAGGAAGTTCCAAAGATACCTCTGTCACTATTAAAGGAATATGTGTATTTTACAGCCCTAGGCAGGTTTATAAAATGTTCATTGTTTTCCTCATTTGGGGAAGACTTTGCTGATAAAAAGAAAAATGGTGGAGAGATCAAAAGGCAAAAAAGCACAATAAGAATTGACATCAAAACACTTTTCCCTTGGGGCTGAGGCTGTAGCTCAGCGGCAGAGCACTTGCCTAGCATGTGTGAGACACTGGGTTTGATCCTCAGCAACACATAAAAATAAAATAAAGGTATTGTGTCAGTTTACCAGTAAAAAATTTTTTAAAAAAACCTACTTTTCTCTACATTACTCAATTATAGCATATTAAGGATATTTTGAGTTAAGACTAAATGGAAGAAATACTTTTTTATTTCATGGTAATAAGGAGACATTAAATGTGGATTACTTAGAGAGGTAGATTTCATTCAAGAATTGTTTATGAATTAAACAAATACTTATTGCATGATGTAGTAGTGATTATCTTAGATAAAAGCATGATTAAGATATAGTTATTTCCTTCATGATTTTCCTTTGGAATGAAAGTATTGAGAGAAGTATAGGCTTGCACTCTGGAAACAAGACTCAATTTCAATCATTTTAAAAATTTTTCTTTGCAATACTGAGGATTCAACCCAGGGACACTATGCCAGTGAGCTACATCCTCCAGCCAGCCAGCCAGTCTGTCTGTCTTCCTTCTTTCCTTCCTTCCTTCCTTCCTTCCTTCCTTCCTTCCTTCCTTCCTTCCTTCATTTTCTCACTCTTGCTCTCTCTCTCTCTCTCTCTCTCTCTCTCTCTCTCTCTCTCTCTCTCTCTCCCTCTCTCTCTCTCTCTCCTTTTTTTTTTTTTTTGAGAAAGATTTCCACTAAGTTGCTGAGGCTGGCCTCAAACTTCTCATCCTCCTACTTCAGACTCCCAGTCACTGGGATCACATGCCTGGCTCTATTTCAGTCTTTATCTACCTTTTTACTTAGCTGTATGACCTTGAGTAAGTTCCTTTTTTTATTTTTCCACATCTATAAAATGATCATTTTAAATACTAACAACTACCAAGTATTCTCAATTGCTTTTGACAGAATAATTAGTCCAGACTAGCTTAAACGAAAGGAACACTCACTTACTCACGTAACCAGAGGTCAGAGAGGCTGAGGGTGGAATTGCCCTTGAGAAGGTCTAGGACCTGGGACTCAAAACCTATGAGGTTTGGAATTCGGGAGCCCATTCCTTTATTCATAATTGCCTGTTCTCCTCAGAACAATGTTCCCTTTCTGACTTAATGGGGTCAATGGCCAGCATCTCATTGGGGTGGTGGTGGGGGGAGGTTCTTTTTTCCTGCCAGGAGGATGTAAGCCACCTGGAAACTTAAAGTCTACATCAATAAGTGAAGAACAAAGCACAAATAGTCAGAAATAGATTTACAGAAAGCAGAGTCCCTGAATAGGTCTAGTCCACATGGAGTGGAAACTAGACAAGGAAAGATGGATCCAGTGGTTTATTTAAGGGGGTACAGGAAAGGCAGGGATAAGGGTTCGCGGGTGGAGTCTTGCTTCTAATGTCTAGTAGTCAGCAGGTTGATTGGCATCTTGCAGGTCACGCCCATCTGGGGTGCTGTGTGGGATCTTGGGCGGAGTTTCAGGGGGAAGTTCACCTGCATCAGGCCGTCAATCCCTGTGGGGGGTGCCACGCGGAGTTCCCAAAGCCAGATGTATGCCCTCACTAGGCTACGATGTGCAACACAGTCCACACACAACCCCTAGATGCTCAGGACACTGATTTTTCAGTCCTCATGGTATTTTTAGAATTCCCATTCTACCAAGTCAAAGAGAAGTTTTTATTCAAAAAGTTAAAAAGGAGACAAAGAAGTTAAAAAGGAGACAACACTTTGAATATTGATTTAGAAGGAATGTGTGCACATAACCTGAAAGTCAATCATCATTAGTTTTGGGGTGAATTAAAACTTATTCATCTACATAACCATCTTTTATTTACTAAGTAGGACCTACCCTGAATTGTGTGCATGAGTGTGGACGTGCAGGTGTGTGTATGAAGAATCCTGGCCATGTCCATCCGACGGGAACACCTCTCAGGCCTCATAGACTACAAACTTTGATCTTATCAGCTCAGCATTCCAGATTCTTTTCGGTTCGCCCTGCCGTCCACCTGCCCATCCGCCACATTCTGCTTCACTTGCTTGCTTCAGTTGCATCTAATTAACTGATGTTTTCACCCAGGCTGGACACTTCACCATCTCCAAGCTTATTTTGAGTGCATTTCTCCTTGAGGTGCCTTTCCTCATTTTCTCATTTCAAAAGGCACTGCTTAGCTTTTGGGGACCAGCTGAGATGGAATCTGCACCAGGAAGTGTTCTCCTACCTGTCTGTCGAGACGTTATTTGAACAGGCATATTTAGTCCCTGAAATATCCTGACATGCTACAGGCTGGTCTATTCAGGGAAGTCCGTCAGACACAGACAGTGACAGGCTCGGGCAATGATGCCCAAACTGAGCTTGACTCCATAGATTTCATCCCTGGCATTGAATTCCAATGGTGTGGAACTCAAAAGTCCTCTAAGTCTTTCCTCGTGTTAGTTCACCTTCCTGCAAGAGCATCTCTGCTTCATTTATTTGTTCAATTCCTACTCATTTTTTAAAATGGGGCTCAAATATATCCTTGATGATTTATTCTTAGACCCTCCTAAGCACCATTTCTCTCTCTCTCTCTCTCTCTCTCTCTCTCTCTCTCTCTCTTTCTTTCTCATTTTTATTGGTGCATTATAGTTATCCACAATGATGCGATTCTTTGTTATATATTCATACATGCACACAATGTAACAACATAATTTGGCCAATATCACTCCCCCCGCATGGCCCCCTCCCTCCTAGGCTCACCTCCCACCCCTTGGTCCCTTTCCTCTACTGATATCCTTTTGACTTCCATATATCTCTGCCTCTTTTAGCCACTTCTTTTTCTTAAATTCATCTCAACTATGACACCTCCCATAGGGTTTCAGTTTGTAAATAAACTATAGACTGAAGTATGATCTGCTTGAAGGTACAGCCCTTGCCTACTTGTCTTTTGATCACCAACGTTAATTTCAGTGCTTAACAAATACTTATTAAATGAACAAATGAATGGATAAATTAATAAATGAATGAAATTATAAGGCTTGGTTAGATACAATGCTCTAACATTTATAGTAAATTGGTTCCCACCTAAGTGTTATATTAGTTTCTTAGGATGCTTTGGTTTATCTTTTCCCTTGTCTCCCCAAATGCTAATTTTTACTGACTATCCAACAACTCCATTTTTCTATTTTTCCATGTTGCATTTTCTAAACCACCATTATTGATGTATTCCTGATAACGTTTGTCATCCATACCACCCAGCTTGTGGAATAACTTCATTGAGACATTGAGCAGTGGTGTTGTCCAGAAACCTGATACTTTTTTTTTTTTAGAAAAATATTAGACTTTTGCTACCAACTGTCTCATTTAACAACTAACTTGGGGGATAAGATGTCAGAATCAGGGGCTTTTATCCGTGTCTCATTGTTAGTCTCCCTAAGTATGGAGGAAAATATTTGGATTATTTAGAATGAAAGACAGTGAAGTAAATGTCTCTGACACATGAATCCACCGTATCGGAGTTTCTTAGCAATGATCATCCTGTCACAGCTGTTAGAATTTATTCATTTATCCATGTGACATTTTAACAGGAGGCAAATCCAAGTTATTATGAATAGATATAAACCATTCAGTCCAAAATGGCTTATATTAGCAACTTCATCCTGCTGACAAGCCTTGTTTTAGAAATTTGTAAACATTATTCTTGTGCATTTGATTTTTTTTCCTCTTCACAGATCTGAACCTACTTGAGGCTTTTATTCTATAAAATTTAAAACTGCCAGCTTAAAATGCTTATTTAATCATATCCTAGGATGTGAGAGATGGAAACATACGGCATTTAACTAGCTAAGTGATGAAGAAAGAGGTGGCTGTTGCTTGCTTGATTGGAGTGTTCTCTCAATTCCAGTGGCCTCACTCTCAGACTGTGCAGGAAACTGTGGATATTGGAGAATAAATTAAATGTATATTTGGGAAAGGCATTTTAATGGGAGAAGAGTAAGAGCTTTCAAGTGAATTACCTGTGTGTGTGTGTGTGTGTGTGTGTGTGTGTCTACTTCCAAGATGACTCTGAATTCTTTATTTGAACTAACATGGCTTGGATCAATATGTTACTGTTCTATTTTCCTGATCCAAACAAGAAACAGACAGAAATGGTGTGAAATTTTAAAAGTATATGAAGAACCAACTCCTACCAAGGGAAGGCTTGTAGTTCTTAGGTCTATAATGCTAAGGCTGTCTATAAACGTATACCCCTGCCTTACAAAACATTTGGAAATACTCTTGTTTCTTTCGCCCTAGTAAGTAGGTGCTCAGCTAATGATACTTGCTGAATGAATTACCAAGAGGGGAGGCTTTTTCCCCGCCTTGGGGTAGGCAAACCTGTTTTCAAACCAAAGGTACGACAGTAAAAGCTATTGTAAAGATACAATGAAATAACATATGCCAGACAGCATTAAAAGGTACACATGCCCAATATAGTGGGGAATTCTTATAGTAGGCATTTGTACCTGTGCATCATTCAGGGTTCCCAGGCAGGATTTGCTTACACTGAAATAGAGTCGCTTTCGCCTTTCTTGAGATTTTCTGACGACATAGAGTAATAGGATGAGTTGAAGACAGGACTAACAAGGTCAGTGGCAATCATAGGCACAAAGTGGTTTCCTTCCATTTTTACAAGCTACCTTGTAGTATCCCTGGGCGATATTGGAAGCTCTACAAGGCTGGCTTTGAACTCGTTTTTCGGATATTATTCATTGATTATTCATTTGTTAATCGATTTATGATTCACTGACTTATTCATTAAACTAAACATCACACACACACACACACACACACACACACACACACACACTCTACAGGACAGGCTCCATATATATGAGAAGTAAAGAAAGAAAAGAAGGGGAAGGAGAGAGAGAGAGAGAGAGAGAGACCTGTCCTGAACTACCTCTTTGATCTTTTGAGCTGTCCTTCTGTAATAATTCTTTTTTTTTTTAATTTTTATTTTTTTTATTGTTGGTCGTTCAAAACATTACATAGTTCTTAATACATCATATTTCACAATTTGATTCAAGTGGGTTATGAACTCCCAATTATACCCCATATACAGATTGCTGAATCACATCAGTTACCCTTCCATTGATTGACAAATTGCCTTTCTAGTGTCTGATGTATTCTGCTGTCTGTCCTATTCTCTACTATCCCCCCTCCCCTCCCCTCCCCTCCCCTCCCCTTTTCTCTCTCTACCCCTTCTACTGTAAATCATTTCTTCGATTTGTATTATCTTGTCTTACCCCTCCTTTCCTCTTATATGTCCTTATGTATAACCCTGAGGATTGCCTTCCATTTCCATGCGATTTCCCTTCTCACTCCCTTTCCCTCCCACCTCTCATCCCTGTTTAATGTACATCTTCTTCTAAAGCTCTTCGTCCCTACCCTGTCCTTGTTTACTCCCCTTATATCAAAGGGGTCATTTGGTATTTGTTTTTTAAAGATTGACTAGCTACACTTAGCATAATCTGCTCTAATGCCATCCATTTCCCTCCAAATTCTATGATTTTGTCATTTTTTAATGCAGAGTAATACTCCATTGTGTATAAATGCCACATTTTTTTTATCCATTCATCTATTGAAGGGCATCTAGGCTGATTCCACAATCTTGCTATCCTGAATTGTGCTGCTATGAACATCGATGTAGCAGTGTCCCTGTAGCATGCTCTTATTAGGTCTTTAGGGAATAGACCGAGAAGGGGAATAGCTGGGTCAAATGGTGGTTCCATTCCCAGCTTTCCAAGAAATCTCCATACTGCTTTCCAAATTGGCTGCACCAATTTTCAGTCCCACCAGCAATGAACAAGAGTGCCCTTTTCCCCGCATCCTCTCCAGCACTTATTGTTGTTTGACTTCCTAATGGCTGCCAATATTACTGGAGTGAGATGATATCTTACGGTAGTTTTGATTTGCATTTCTCTGACTGCTAGAGATGGTGAGCATTTTTTCATGTACTTATTGATTGATTGCATGTCCTCCTCTGAGAAGTGTCTGTTCAGGTCCTTGGCCCATTTATTGATTGGGTTATTTGTAATCTTATTGTCTAATTTTTTGAGTTCTTTGTATATTCTGGTTATTAGGGCTCTATCTGAAGTGTGTGGAGTAAAGATTTGTTCCCAGGATGTAGGCTCCCTGTTTATCTCTCTTATTGTTTCTTTTGCTGAGAAAAAACTTTTTAGTTTGAGTAAGTCCCATTTGTTGATTCTAGTTGTTAACTCTTGCGCTATGGGTGTCCTATTGAGGAATTTGGGGCCCGATCCCACAGTATGTAGATCATAACCAACTTTTTTTTCTATCAGATGCCTTGTCTCTGATTTAATATCAAGCTCCTTGATCCATTTTGAGTTAACTTTTGTGCATGGCTAGAGATAGGGATTCAGCTTCTTTTTGATGCAAATGGATTTCCAGTTTTCCCAGCAACATTTGTTGAAGATGCTATCCTTCCTCCATTGCATGCTTTTAGCCCCTTCATCAAATATAAGATAGTTGTAGTTTTGTGGATTGGTTACTGTGTCCTCTATTCTGTACCATTGGTCCACCCACCTGTTTTGGTACCAGTACCATGCTGTTTTTGTAACTATTGCTCTGTAGTATAGTTTGAAGTCTGGAATCGCTATACCGCCTGATTCACACTTCCTGCTTAGCATTGTTTTTGCTATTCTGGGTCTTTTATTATTCCATATGAATTTCATGATTCTTTTATCTATTTCTACAAGAAATGCTGTTGGGATTTTGATTGGCATTGCATTGAACTTATAGAGAACTTTTGGTAATATCGCCATTTTGATGATGTTGGTTCTGCCTATCCATGAGCAGGGTATATTTTTCCATCTTCTAAGGTCTTCTTCTATATCTTTCTTTAGTGTTCTGTAATTTTCATTGTATAAATCTTTCACCTCTTTTGTTAGGTTGATTCCCAAGTATTTTATTTTTTGGGGGGATATTGTGAATGGAGTAGTTGTCCTCATTTCCGTTTCAGAGGATTTGTCGCTGATATACAGGAATGCCTTTGATTTATGCGTGTTGATCTTATATCCTGCCACTTTGCTGAATTCATTTATTAGCTCTAATAGCTTCTTTGTAGACCCTTTTGGGTCTGCTAGGTATAGAATCATATCATCTGCAAATAGTGATAATTTAAGTTCTTCTTTTCCTATTTTTATGCCTTTAATTTCTTTCGTCTGTCTAATTGCTCTGGCCAGTGTTTCGAGGACTATGTTGAACAGAAGTGGTGAGAGAGGGCATCCCTGTCTTGTACCAGATCTTAGAGGGAATGCCTTCAATTTTTCTCCATTCAGAATGATGCTGGCCTGTGGCTTATCATAGATTGCTTTTACAATGTTGAGGTATGATCCAGTTATCCCTAATTTTTCTAGAGTTTTGAACATAAAGGGATGCTGTACTTTGTCGAATGCTTTTTCTGCATCTATTGAGATGATCATATAGTTTTTATATTTAAGTCTATTGATGTGGTGAATAACATTTATTGATTTCCGAATATTGAACCAGCCTTGCATCCCAGGGATGAATCCTACTTGATCATGGTGTATAATTTTTTTGATATGTATTTGAATCCGATTCGCCAGAATTTTATTGAGGATTTTTGCATCAAGGTTCATTAGAGATATTGGTCTGTAGTTTTCTTTCTTTGAAGTGTCTTTGTCTGGTTTCGGAATCAGGGTGATGTTGGCCTTGTAGAATGAATTTGGAAGTTCTCCCTCTTTTTCTATTTCCTGAAATAGCTTGAAAAGTATTGGTGTTAGTTCCTCTTTAAAGGTTTTGTAAAACTCTGCTGTATACCCATCCGGTCCTGGGCTTTTCTTAGTTGGTAGTTTTTGATGGTTTCTTCTATTTCCTCTATTGTTATTGGTCTGTTTAGGTTGTCAATATCCTCCTGACTCAATCTGGGCAGATCATAAGACTTAAGGAATTTATCTATGCCTTCACTATCTTCTATTTTATTGGAGTATAAGGATTCAAAATAATTTCTGATTATCTTCTGTATTTCTGAAGTGTCTGTTGTGATATTGCCTTTTTCATCCCGTATGCTAGTAATTTGGGTTCTCTCTCTTCTTCTCTTCGTTAGCATGGCTAAGGGTCTGTCAATTTTATTTATTTTTTCAAAGAACCAGCTTTTAGTTTTGTCAATTTTTTCAATTGTTTCTTTTGTTTCAATTTCATTAATTTCAGCTCTGATTTTAATTATTTCTTGCCTTCTACTTCTTTTGCTGTTGTTTTGCTCTTCTTTTTCTAGGATTTTGAGATGAAGTATGAGATCATTTATTTGTTGGTTTTTTCTTTTTTTGAGGAATGAACTCCAAGCAATGAATTTTCCTCTTAGAACTGCTTTCAATGTGTCCCATAGATTCCGATATGTTGTGTCTGTGTTTTCATTTAACTCCAGGAAGTTTTTAATTTCCTCTTTAATGTCTTCTAAAACCCATTGATCACTCAGCAACCTATTGTTCATTCTCCAAGTGATGCTTGATTTTTCCTTCCTTCTTTTATCATTGATTTTCAGTTTCATTCCATTATGATCAGATAAGATGCATGGTATTATCTCTACCCCTTTATATTGTCTAAGAGTTGCCCTGTGACATAATATATGGTCTATTTTTGAGAAGGTTCCATGTGCTGCTGAGAAAAAAGTGTAACTACTTGATGTTGGGTGGTATAGTCTATATATGTCAATTAAGTCTAGGTTGTTAATTGTGTTATTGAGTTCTATAGTTTCCTTATTTAACTTTTGTTTGGAAGATCTGTCCAGTGGTGAGAGAGGTGTGTTGAAGTCTCCCATGATTATTGTATGGTGGTCTATTAGACTCTTGAACTTGAGAAGAGTTTGCTTGATGAACACAGCTGCACCATTATTTGGGGCATATATATTTATGATTGTTATGTCTTGTTGGTGTATGGTTCCCTTGAGCAGTATGAAGTGTCCTTCTTTGTCCCTTTTGATTAACTTTGGCTTGAAATCTATTTTATTAGATATGAGTATGGACACGCCTGCTTGTTTCCGCAGTCCATATGAGTGGTATGATTTTTCCCAGCCTTTCACCTTCAGTCTATGAATATCTTTTCCTATCAGATGCGTCTCCTGTAGACAGCATATTGTTGGGTCTTGTTTTGTGATCCATTCTACTAGCCTGTGTCTCTTGATTGGTGAATTTAAGCCATTAACATTTAGGGTAATTATTGAGATCTGGTTTGTTCTTCTAGCCATATTTGTTTATTGATGTTACTAACCCTGATTTGTTATCCTCTTTGACTACTTTCCCCCCTTTACTGTCCTACCTCCCATTGTTGGTTTTCAATGTTATTTTCCATTTCCTCTTCCTGTAATGTTTTGCCAAGGATTTTTTGAAGAGATGGTTTTCTAGCTGCGAATTCTTTTAACTTTTGTTTATCGTGGAAGGTTTTAATTTCATCTTCTAATCTGAAGCTTAATTTCGCCGGATACACGATTCTTGGTTGGAACCCATTTTCTTTCAGTGTTTGAAATATGTTATTCCAGGATCTTCTGTTGAGAGATCAGCTGTTATCCTGATTGGTTTACCCCTAAATGTAATCTGCTTTCTTTCTCTTGCAGCTTTTAAAATTCTCTCCTTATTCTGTATGTTGGACATTTTCTTATTATAATGTGTCTAGGTGTGGATCTCTTATGATTTTGCACATTCGGCGTCCTGTAGGCTTCTAGGATTTGGGAATCTGTCTCATTGTTCAAGTCTGGGAAGTTTTCTCGTATTATTTCACTGAATAGACTTTTTATTCCTTTGGTTTGGAGCTCTGTGCCTTCCTGTATCTCAATGACTCTTAAATTTGGTCTTTTGATATTATCCCATAATTCTTGGATGTTCTGCTCATGGTTTCTTAGCAGACTTGCTGAGCTGTCTATGTTCTTTTCCAGTTGAAATACTTTGTCTTCATTGTCTGATGTTCTCTCTTCTAAGTGATCTACTCTGCTGGTAGTATTCTCAATTGAGTTTTTAAGTTGGTTTATTGTTTCCTGCATTTCTAGAATTTCTATCTGTTTGTTTTTTATTACCTCTATCTCCCTGTGAAATTGATCTTTTACTTCCTGGATTTGTTTGTCAATGTGTTCTTTCATTGTCTGATTTTGCTGTCTCATGTCTTCCTTGAGACTCCAGATCATCTGAAGCATATAAATCCTGATCTCTTTATCTGACATTCCATCTGTTGCAGCTATTACCTCTTCTAAAGTTGAGTTGACCTGCATTGCTTGTGGTCCTTTCTTTCCTTGTCTTTTCATACTGCTCGCGTTTCTTTCTGCTTGGTGCAACTGTTATGTTTTTGAAATTTACCCCCTATTTATTTATGTTGCTCTTGTATAGTTGGTAAGTCTCCCTTGCAGGGCGGGTAGTGGCTGTGCTCCTCCTCTAATTATGGTGGTCTGTCTACCCCGCTGATCGGTCGCAGGTCTGCCCCCGCTGCGGGCACGGGTGGTGGCTTTGCTCTACCCCCACTCCAATTGTGGTAACGTAACTACCACACCCTGGGGTCGTTGGTCCTGATCTGGATGTGGGTGGCGGCTCTGCTGGGCCCCCACTCCAATTGGTGTGACGAGTCTACCGCGCTGGCCGACCTCTAGGCCGGTGGGTCGCAGTTCTGCACAGCCCCCACTCCCAATGGGGGTACCTGACTACCTCTCCAACGGGTCGCTGGGCCCCCTCCAGACCCTGGCGGCGACCCTGCTCCGCCCCCACTCCAACCAGT
Organism: Urocitellus parryii; assembly: GCF_045843805.1. Classification (NCBI taxonomy): domain Eukaryota; kingdom Metazoa; phylum Chordata; class Mammalia; order Rodentia; family Sciuridae; genus Urocitellus; species Urocitellus parryii. The sequence goes on along the minus strand of NC_135545.1, from coordinate 35,046,667 downwards.
GTGACGCAACTGCCTCGGTGTTACGTGTCCACCACGCTGGCAGGCTACCTGGCCTGTCTTGCCAGTTGGCGGCAGGTCTGCCTGCCCTGCTTGCTCGGATGTCAGCTCTGCACAGCCTCTACTCCAAATGAGGTTACTTGGCTACTGCGCCGTGGAATCGCTGGTCCTATTCTAGGCGTGGGCCGCTACTCTCTTCAGCCCCAGCTGCGTTTGGGGTGTCATGGTACCACGCCGGCGGGTCACTTGGCCTGCTCTGGGCGCAGGTGAAAGCTCCACTCTGCCCCTACAGCACCCCGCTGGACCCTGATTGAGAAGCAGTCACCGCCTGTTCCCTAGCCTTGGGCCAAAGCAGCTTAGGTAGCCGGAACCCCGCCTCTCCGATCCCGATACCCTCTCCGCTGGGAGCTGGTTCCAGGGAGCGACCCCACGGGTTCCCCAGCCCCAGGCCAAAACTGTTCTGGGAGTCAGAACCCAGTCGCCCCAAGCTCAGCGCACGCTCCACTTGGAGCTGGCCTCCACCGGCAGTCTCCGCAGATTCCTCAGACCTGGGCCAGGTTAGCCCCGGGAACCAGAATCCAGCTGCTCAGTGCCCGGCGCATGCCTTGCCCAGCATGCGCCTCTAGGAGTATTTTCCACAAGAACCCCCGCCCTGAGCCTGAGCAAGAAATCTGTCTGCTAGACGCAGGCCAATACCAGCCTGATATCACCTGTTCTGTAGTTGAATGGGCTGAGATCAGTAGAACACGGGGATGATTACATCATCTCTCCGAAATGGCGGCTGCTGTCCTCCACTGGTCCGACCGGTGTCTGGAACCAAACTGGGCCGCTTCTCTCCTCTGTTTCAAAGCCGGAACTCAGCACTAAGGGCTCTGATGTACCACTGGCGGGAGCCCCCCCGGATCCGTATCGCTGTTCCCCCGCTCCGGCACCCTGCCGCTCCCCGGCACGCGCCACAGACTCCAGCCTCCGGGCGATCGCCTGTCAGGCTATGCGACCCTCCGTGCAGGGAAATGGAGCTCTCAGAGCCAAACTTCTCATGATGGAAATCTGTCCACTAGATTCTGGAGCACCTCAATTTCACTGGAGCTTCCCAAAGATATCCTTCAGCCGTTTTGCATCGTCTTTCTCCCACTTAGTGACGCGGCGCCCTGGGGTGATGCACTCCCTTCGCCGCCATCTTCCTATTCTCCTTGAGTTATCTGTGCTCCACAGGAAGGAGGATCACTTTGATTTTTTCTGCTTGCCCCTCGCCCAGCGCTGGCTAGCCAGGTTTCGTTTTGGCTGCTACTGGGAGGAGGGGTTGGAGGTCAGGTGTCTCTGGTTTCCCCCTAGTCTTTATGGAGGCTCAGCTTGATACTCCCTCTCCTGGCAAGCCTAGGAGAGATTTTATGCGAATTCCCGATGTCTGGGGGGTGAGCTGATTGACACAAACCTGTTTTGATGTTGCACTCTGTGGGAGAGTGGCGGTGTATCCTTCAGCTTTACCGGATGGTGGCCGCTGACTCTGTAATAATTCTTGTTCTACTTTCTGTCCCAAGAACAGATTTTTTCCTCATAAAGCTCTTTATGTTTTACCCCTGAAATCTCTAAAATAAGTGTAAGTGAAGTTAGCCAATCCCCAAAAAAACAAATGCCGAATGTTTTCTCTGATATAAGGAGGCTGACTCATAGTGGGGTAGGGAGGGGGAGCATGGGAGGATTAGTTGAATTCTAGATAGGGCAGAGGGGTGGGAGGGAAAGGCAGGGGCCAGGGGATTAGCAAAGATGGTGGAATGTGATGGACATCATTACCCAAAGTACATTAATGAAGACACGAATTGGGTGTCAACATACTTTATATACAACCAGAGATATAAAAGATTGTGCTGTATACATGTAACAAACAACAGCATTCCACTGTCATTTATTTTTTTTAAATCAATAAAAAATAAAATAAAATAAGTGTAACTATAGCAACATAAACAGTAACAACTACTTTTTTAACATGACTGTGGTCAATTGGTATTTACTTTCAATATATACAAGGGAAAAAACAAGTTGATATTCTATACATTTTCCAGGGTGAGAGCTGGGGCAAGGAGTAGTATTGAGGTGACATAGTAGGCACATTGGTGCCACCCAGATCTTATTCTCTGACTGATGCTCCTATGCCCAGCTGCTTTTAGTGCTGACTGCTACTAATTCAAATCCACCCTATTATGAGAAGTGCCTACTGCTGATGGGAGCCAGCCCACCTGAAAATGTTGGAGAGGCCATGTCCTTCATCCTAGGCTGGTCCATAAATACTGACTGACATTGGGGTACAAAGGGTACAGCCCCTTTCATCAGAGAGACAGTTCTAAGGTTCATGCATGGGATGAAACGTTCAGTATGACAGAATGGTAACGTTGATGAATTTTGTTCAGATAAAGCAACTATGAAGCTGAACAAAACAGCAAAAATCACCACTTCAGGTTGGGCTCATTAAACTAAACAGCTTGGTGGCAAGCAACCAGGAGAACAGTACTCCTACCAGCCTGAGGGTTGGGTCCTGTTTAGAGTAAGCAACGGACCTCACCAGGGAATTAAAGGTGAAACAACCCTAAGATGTTTGATGAGTTCAAAACACATCCCAGGTTGATCCAAGACTGCTCATGTGCATCACAAAAAGGAAATGGCTCAAACCACACGTACATACCTGGTTAAGGAAGACTGTAGGCACACACAGAGGAGATGCAAGAAATTCCAGCAGAAAGTCAAAGTCAGAGCAGACTTAATATGGCTTGATGTTTGAATCGACTCCTGAGTCCACCCATAAATGCATCATCAGATGGTGGAAACAAGGCTGACTCCAGGTGTTTGAAGACACCTCTGACCAATCTCTGGCTGATTATTAAGCTATCCAAAGGGGCAAACCCTAGGAAGCCAAGCCTAAAAATAAAAGCAAGAAAACAGAGCAGAAACCTCAGTGGTCCACACACTGCAGGGAAGACAGACTTCACAGATTTAGTTCAGGCAAGTTACCAAAACAAAAACGATAGCTTTCCAAAAGCACAAATTCAGAATCTGGAGTTATGGCAATATGTTATCTAAAATGTTTAGTTTTCAGCAAACAAGTATGAGACATTCAAAGAGACAAGAAAGTATGACCCATATTTAGAAAAAAAATAATAATAAAGCAATCAAGAGAAATTATCTTTGAGTGTTCTCAGATCCTGAATTTAGCAATGACCTCAAAGAAACTGTTAAATATGTTCAAAGAACTAAACGAATCTATGCTTAAGTAATTTAAGGAAAACATAATGACAATAACTTAATGAATAAATATTCAATAAAGACTCAAAATGAATAGCATTTTATAGGCACGTAAGAAAATAAGAAGCATACCAGCATACATGTAATGCGAATTCCAGAAGAGAAGGACAAAGGAAAGGTCATAAGAAAGTTTAATAAAAAGTGTGCCTGAAAATTTTCCAAATTACATAAAGAACATTGATGAGCAGATCAAAGGAGTTTGGTGATTCCCCAAGTAGGATAAACATAAGATCCATATCTACACACGTAATAATCAAGCAGAAAAATCTTAAAAGCATCAATTGAAATAACTCAGCACAGAGCAAAATGCATAAATTTATATACACCTTCAAGAAGTTGCATTCAGAAGACCAGCACAAAAGAAGGGGCAGAAAGATGTTTGAAAAAAAAAAAATAATGCCTGGAAACTTTCCAAATTAGACAAAGACCATTAATCTACAGATCAAAGAATGAGGGTGAAAAAAAGGAAAATTAAACACAAAGCAAGCAGAAGACAGGGAATAATGAAGATCCACACTGGAAATCAATGAAACAAAATACAGAAAACTGATAGATAAAATGAAAGAAACTAAAAAATGTTTTCTAAAACAGTTTTTCACGTTGTGGAAATGTAAGCTGTAACAATTTAAATACTAAAGAAGGAGTATCATTATCAATCCTACATAAATTAAAAGTTTATAAAGGAATATTATGTAATACTTTATGCAAATAATCTAGATGACACAAATGAAGTGAACAGATTCCTAAGAAAAGTGAAATTATTGTCTCAAGCAAAAGTAGGCAATTTAAACAAGACAGTAACATGTAAATAATTTGAATAAGTCATTTAAAAATCTTCTAAGAAAAGCACAGAAGATTCCACTGTTGAATTCTATCACATATTTAAAGAAGAAAATAATACCAATCCACAAATTCTTTCCTAAAACATTTCAACTCATTCTATGAAACTAACATTATCTTTCACTAAAGGCAAACAGAGACATCCAAAGACAATCAACATTCTTTATGATGATCAACACAAAACTCCTGAACAATCACAAACTGAATTTAGCAGCATATAAAAAGATGATATACTATGTAATGTGGAGTTAATCCCAGAAATAGAAGGTTGAATTGACATCTGAATCTCAGTTAATGCAATACGTCTTATAAATAGAAGAATGAGCAACAATCTCACAATCATCTCAACAGATGCAGGGAAAGTGCTTGACCTGTCTCCTGGAGAGTATTACATAGGAGTTTCTGAGATGACATTGAGTATGGGGGTACAGACATGTATCATGATAACCGGCATAAATTGGGTCTAAAAGAGTACAAATGGCAAATGTCTTTACAAATGGTGACAATGTGGATTTTTGAAAGGCAAAGGAGGTGTGGTCTAAATCAGAATGGGAGACTTAGTGGCTGAGTTGTTTCCATTGCTGGGTGCCACACTGATTGGGGCAGCGTCCCTTAAGTTTGGTCATGATGACCTTCCTCCTGGTACAGACCTTCCTAGGCACTAATCCATCCCAGAATTGGTTTTTGGTGCAACTCAGCGAACTAGTCCTTCAGCATTCCAGACACTGGAGTCATTATCCTTTCTTCGCCATCTAACTCTGTGACCGTCCATTTGAGAGTTCAAATAGACACTTCTAGTTTGCTTTCTCCAATAAGCATAATATGTGTCTCAGTATAAACTCAGCTTTTTATCATTTGCAACATGTACTTAAAGGGCTGTGCAGGAAGCCATCAGTGAACTGCATGAGGATCTTCTCTCAGCATGGAAGCCAGAGAGATTTAGGTTTGGCCTTGGGAACTATCTGTGGTGCTCCCACAGCAATAGATTGCCCAATGCACGTGAACTTTATCTCGGCTCTGCTAGGAAAATCCCTCATAGTAGCTCCAAAGATGGGCGTAGCCAATTGGGAACTGTACAGCTCAGCGCTCATCTTTTTGGTGAAGAACATTCTATGGAAAGCCTTTGATGTTTCCTGATATAAATAATGCAGGCACGGGCTCCATTTTAATCATAGACTAGAAGCTCAATTCATCTGATTGGCTTGCCCATCCTTCACCGGCTTTTGAAACTACTTTCTGTCTTCTGTGGTTTTGTTCGCCATTCTATTTTTCTTAGCTTTTATTTCTCAGCCAGTCCATTCCACCAAGGGTAATCCCATTTCTTGAGAAAATGTAGGTAAAGTGCACAATATATATTTGGCTCTATGAGTTAATTAAAATTATTTTGTTATGTAGCCCTTGAACATTAAAACACTCATGTTACCTCCAAAGAAGTTCATATTCTTGTATAAACCTTTCTTTTCATATCAATCTTTTACCATATATCTCCATTTACCCTGAACTTTATCCTAATTGAATGACCCAGGCTTACTTGGATGGCATATAACTTAACTGTATGGAAAACACTCAACAATAAAGTTAATACACTTTCTTACACATTATTTTTCATTCAGCAAAATGTAATTAAAGTGATTTAAAGATACCATGAGTTTTTGACAGTCGTCTCCAAGGAGGCCAGCTTGATGTGATATTAAAATGTGTTTCATTTTATCTAGTGGAAATTCAAGAGGAATGCTTTTTGCAATGCAAAAAAGACAAAAATCTCAGAATGAAAAATTCATTTTCAATCCCTGCAGAGTTCATTAGGAACAACACAGTGCTAGAAATTAAAACATTTAAATGCACTTAATAAGGTTCTATAATGGAATGACATTTATGTTTAGATATATTCTCTAGTTTCTCTCTTCCTTCTTTTATCCCTCCAAGTTCTGTGACTAGGAAAAAGTGAACTGCTGATATGATTTAATTAGTTAATTATAACTAGATTCACCAACAAAGAGTTGAAGGAATTATCTAGATTGTTAAAGTTTAGAAATGACCCCCCCAAATATCTTGATATTCTAGTCAAAAGTGGGTTATGATTGTTGCATAATTTAAACTGTTTATAGTTTAAGACTGCACATGCTTGGAAAATAAATTAGATGATTTAGGCCAGAGTTAATTGATCAGAAGAGGAAATAAAGACAACTTAGAAAGATTCTTAAATTTTTAGCTCTTCTTACCCTTCCCCATACAATGAACTTCAACTAAACTATATATCTAACATATAGATAACTATAGGTATACGAATGTAGATATATCTATCTATGTATGTAGATATAGATATATATAGGTATACATATGTAGATATAGATAGATATGGATATACTATTAAAAGAAAAATGTCTTTGTCTAATTATATATAGAACTAACTGAAGGCTATTTGTCAACACAATTTACAGTATTATTTTAAAACGTCAAAGAAAGATATTAAATTTTAAAGAGCTTATTATATTTTTAATATCACTATTAGGGCCAAATATCTACTTGTGAAAAAATCCTTAATATCGATCATACTTCATTAGCAGTGTGTTTGCATAAATGTCAGCTGAATCCCTTGATCAACTTTGGACACAAAATGTTTCTATGCCATGTTTCACCTCTAAATTATTTATCTCCCTACAGATGGAGAAGCTTAAGTGAATGTCTAACTCAATGAATAAAATGTATGTCCCTGAGTTTCCTGTCCTTATTTTATTGTACACTTTCCATATTATATTGGTTTTTAATATCAGAGAAAACTAAATTTCAATAATCAGATCAACTATGATAATCATAATTTGATATTATCTCCATAAACTCTTTCTCCTGTATAGTTTCTTTTATAGTTCCCAAAATTATGGTTTAATGAATGCTGAACTTAGTTTAAGAAAAAAAAGTATATTACCCTCACATCTGGTAAGTTATGATTTGCAGTTTGTACCTCATATAATCAAATTTTATTACACACTTGCTTCTTATATCATTGGTCAGAATCTTCGATTGATATGAAAAGCTCTGGGCTGGATTTTAGACAGACTTTTGAATAGCAGCCTCATCAGAAATTTGTCCTGCTCACTCACCATCTCCTGATTCTACTTTTTTTTTTCCTATAAGCTTCAAGGTCAGAAGGCTGCTCCATCTTGGTAGCGGTTTCGGGAATTTACAAAGTCTTTTCAGCAACTACAGAATAAAAACAAGTGCCCATTTAAAATAGTAGCAATAGTAATTCCAATAATAAAACCCACTAACATGACACAGGTCTCGATTTCCATTTCCCAATCAATTAGATGTGTCGAGAAAGATGTAAGGCTGGACTGGACCTGGCATTGGGATGAGCCTCCCTCAAAACTTGCTGGAAGTGCTATTCAAATAACTGAAATAGGGAATCAGGTGGGGCTGTGTAATCCTGTTTCAGGGAAGTGCAGATTCAACACTTTGATCTACCACAGACATACTCAAGAGTAAGTAGGCAAGAATTGGTTCCCCATGGAGGTTTCTCACAGACTTAACACAGATTTCTTTATATATATATGGTGTTGACTGACCTTGATTAATTAATTAGTTAATTAATTAATTTATTTATATGTGGTGCTGAGAATCAAACCCAGTGCCTCATGCATGCTAGGCAAGTGCACTACTGCTGAGCCATAACCTCTGCCCCTTTACATGGATTTCTACTACACTTATCTACTTCTCATGCTCTGAAGCTCCACCTGAACTTCCAGAGCAGAGCACCTCTCTATCCTGAGGCCTAACACTAAGACCATGAATATTAAAGATTAGTCAGAATGTGGTGCATGTTCCCACGCAAGATGGGTGATGTGCAGCAACATGAAAACGAGAGAGAAAAGAAGTACATTTTTTGAGTTATTTATAAGAAAAATTGGGCATTATCCCAGAGAGGATGATGGGACAGCAAAGCGGGGCTGAAACAGGGTGGAGAGAGAGATCTGCATGGCTTGATTTAGCAATGAAGGAAATAATCAATGAAGTTCCAGGGTGAAGACAGAAAGAATGACAAGTTGGGGAGTAAATGCCAATATACTTTTAATTTTTGAAGGATCCCAGAACACTTTATCACTTACTTAAACAAAAACATCATGAAAAGCATTCTTTCTTCCATATTCTCCAAACGTTCTCCTTAAATTCAACGACTATTATCCTTCTCCATGTATTGGATCTGATTGATCTCACTGATCAATATCTAAAATATATTTGGTTTGACATATCCATATAACTGATTTGGCACCGTTTATTGGAGTAGGGACTTATTTCTAAATTGTTTGACAACATATAAAAATGTGAGTTTGTCTTTAGTCACTCTCATTGTATTTGTCTATTTTTATCCTTGTATCAATAGTTATTGTCTTGTTTACTAAAGCTAGATTTTTTTTTTATCAAAAATGGCACCCTTATGTTAATTTAAACAATGGTCCAATTAGTGATTCCACAGTGGGAGAATGCTCACAATTAAAGAGCTGAACAGCAGCAGGAATACCATCCATGTATTGCCAAACAAAACACCTAGGCCCAATAGTAAAACTTTTAGGAGAGCAGGAATTCCATGTGTGACAGCCCTCCATTTAGAGGTCACACATATGACCACTAGCTCTAGGGTCACCAGGTTGCTATGTTAATTTGCCTCTTAAAGAACCACAGTAATGAAATAAAATGGTTTTTGGAGAAAAACAGTTTTTCTCTTCTTGCAATTGATTGCTGATATATACCAGAAAATAAAGAAGGCTATCGAACTTGAAAAGGAAAACAACGTAAATAAATAAATAGCTATTCTTTTCTCATTGGAACTGATAATTACAGAACCACACAGTTCATTCTGATACCTGTTTTATCCATAGCTCATAGTTAACATTTTTTTAGGATTTTTAGCACTTTTAATTGTTTTGCAATTGTTTTGATTCTTCTATGTATTTCTGAGGTGAGTTCTTTGCTTTTGATCTCCAATAAACTGCAAACAATATGACTTAAAACACCTGAGTTAATTTGAATAGTTTTCTCAGGGCATCCTACTATGCACACGAGTCATCTGAGGATTGTGTTACAACTCTTTCTGATCCAGTAAGTTAGGAAGGGGACCTAAGATGATGCATATCTGACAAGCTGGTGTAATGTCACTGTCATGTCATCGTTACTGCTCTGCCGACAACACTTCCAGTAGTAAGGGTTTACACAGAAATGCAGAGATTAAATCAGCATCAAGCTTGGAGAGTAGAGCACAGGCATTTTGGGGAGGACTACAAATTGGTACCCCATTTGCCCAGGGTTGGCAGCTCCTGATCTGAACTGAGAATCTCATGTACTCCCAAATAGGAAACACAGTACTCTTACTCTCCTCCACTTCACGCTTAATGCCATTTGGATTCTGCTCACTTCTCACCCTAATCAATACAGCAGCAAAATAGCCAGTCCTCCAGCTCCTTCATGTGCCTTCTTGACAGTAGTTCCTTCCCCACTTTGAAACACCATCATAATTATTCATAAAACAAAAATAGATACATGTCATACAACTAAAACAAAAAGAGACAGCAGCAGCCACATGGTGATACCCAAATAACCCAGCACCATGATGGGTCACTGAGGATTGCAATCTCTGATTGCTAGTGCACCCCTTTCAACATCATCTTTCACCACATCCTGGTTTGCAAGGTATCTTCAGCACCCCAAGGGAACCAAAACCCTGCTCCTATTTCTCACTTCCGCTTGAGAATGACTTTCCTCAAACACCCCCTCTTTATCTGGATAGTTTCTATCTTTGAAGATTTGGGAGTATCCTCAAAGGAAAAGAACTTGGTGTTCTTCTTCAGCAGTCACACACACACACACACACACACACACACACACACACACACAGTACATCTCTAAGTATCTTCACTAATAGGGGAGAATCTCCTCTAGGGTGGGTCCTATGCAGTAAGCATCTTTCTATCTTTTCTCTTTAACTCATAATAAGGGCTCTATAACTGAACTCCTTTCTAAACTGAGTGAATGAGTTAAAAATTCAGCTCATGCAGGCTGTAGATTTTTTACAAACAAAGGAGATGAGATATATAGATAACTCAATGTTCTCTTTTTCTTCACACAGTAGTATTTAGAAGAAACTGAGAAGAATGTTATATTTAAGGAAACAATAAATAGTAAACAAATACAAATAAAATAGTTACAGAATAAGACAAAACAACACAGGGCTGGACACATAATAATTATGTGCCATATTATACCTATTATGATTCTCTTTATTTAGTTAAAGACAAAATGCACCTACATTGTCTGTAACTCTTAGCCATCCAGAGTTTTACTGCTATGGCTACATTTTCATTTCCCTTGGACCCTTCTTTTTTCTTCTTTTTTAAATCTTTGAATTACCATTACCTTCTACTGTTTGACAGGTAACACTTAGTCTTTGAGCAGATGCTTCAAAGGATGGCTCCCTAGTTCATTTAGAAAGACATGCTAAATCTTTGATAAGGCCTTGAAAAGGGACAGTACCTTTTAATGTGTGATCAGACTTTAGTACCTGACCCATTTAATTGGGTGGCCGAAGGGAATTGGGAAGATGTCAAAGCCTTGGGCTTGAAAGAACCTTGGTAAGGTGTGAATCCTAGGATCCTTGTCTCTCCAAACTCCTGGTGCGGAAATAACAGAATGCATGCAGAGCTTTGAAAGTAGTAGGTGTTCAATAAATGTTTCTAAAATAAGGTAAATGTATTAGATTTTATAAAAGATTCAGTATAAGAAAATGGCTCATATAATTACAGAGGCAGACAAGTCCCAAAATCTTCCATGGCAAGCTAGATACCCAGGAGAGCCAAAGGTATAGTCCCAGTTCAAGTCCAAAGGCCTATAAACCAGGAGAGCTTATGATGTATATGTTCAAGTAGGAGGACAGAAAGCAAACAAAAAACTAAAAAAAAAAAAACCAATGTCCTGGCTTAAAGACAACCAGGCCAAAGGAATTCTCCCTTCATTGAGCTTTTTGTTCTATTCTAAACTGATTAGATGACCCCACCACCGTTGGTAGTGGGTGATCCTCTTTACTCAGTCTACTGATTCATATGGTAATCTCTTCCAGAAACACCCTCTCTGAACACCCAGAGTAATGCTCAATCAAACATCTGAGCATCCTGTGGCCCAAGAAAGTGGACAGACAGAATTAACCATCACAAACTCTTAGCGCAGTTCTTGGAACATCCTAAGAAGAATACCTTAGAACTACCATCAGCGTCTTGAGTTCAAGACTCCCAGTGCCTCCTGGTTCCTACTCCTACACTTCTCCTGTCCATGTCACAGTTACAGTGCTCCAATGATCACAGCCCATGAGGAAAACAGACACCACTCTAAGGCAGGATGGTTAACGCAGTGGGAATTTAACACAGACAGCTGTGTGGGCAATGGAATTTCTAGAAGGCCAAGCAGGGAGTGGGGGTACAAGAAATAGAGACTGTTCCAGTCCTAAGCTAGAGGAACACCTGTCACACAGGTAGGGGCCTGTGGACCCTGGTGAATAGCAAGGCTCTGGAGATAGCTGGAAGCTCAAAGAGGTGATCCAGACAGTGGGAGAGAAGAAGCATTTCCCTAGCTTCCCTATTCCTCCAGCACCATGATCTCTCACCAGTGCCCCTGTGAAGGAGCCCAGCCAGAAGCCAATTGACCCAGGCCTGAGCACACACCTGAAATGTTGTCACTAGAGTGGACAGATCAGGGCAGAGGCAGAGCAAGGCATGGATCTGAAGGAGACAGAAACATAACACACAAGAGGTCTGGCCACATTCTCCACCATTGCCTCTTACCCTCTTGACCGCCCCAATAGACTGTAAGCTGCTTCTGGGAGGAAACTCTGTACACATCAAATGCTGAATACAAAAACATCTATAAAGTAGGTATTTCCTGACTGTCCACCAATTTGGCTCAAATCATCGAGGCATCCTTGAATTCCTTCCAGATCACATTTGTTCTGCTTCCCCTTCTCGATGTTCAGTGTAGAGCTGCCAAATGCAGGAGGCGCACTTAAATTGGAATTTCAGATGAACAACAAATCAATTTTTAGCGTAAATATATCACAAGTATTGCACGGGGACTGATACCAAAACAAATGATTGTTTGTTCATCTGAAATTTCAATTTAACTGGGTGTCCTGTGTTTTCATTTGCTCAAGCTTGCAACACTTAGAGAAATGCAGAAAGAATGCTCCCATGAGGAATTAGCATGTCTCCTCTTCATCGTGCACGTGCTGTGCTGACCTGCGCATGCAGATCACTTATAACCGCTGAGGATGTAAAGGGTATCACAGGTATGATGGCTTCAGAGCCATGCTGATGGAGACTGGCAAGCCTTCTGACATTTTTTGCATTTTGTAAGGGAGCCCAGCTGGTTCAGGCAAGAGGTTCAGAGACTCTCTACTAGCTCTTCACTCTGCCTGCAAGGTGTAGAACAGCCCTGGCCTGCGAACTCATCAACAGACAGCTTACCCTCTGCACCAAACCTTAAAAGTCTCTCTGACAAATGGTCATTGACGCCAGAAAGAACTAGGTTTGATTTCTGTGGCCATTGTTAAAACTATGGACCAGTTACTTCATCAGGGTTTTATTTTGGTCAAGTAGATTACATAAGCAGAAACCGGAGTGAGACTGGGTAGTTTTAATCCCTGACAGTGACCATAACTCGGTGCCCTTTAAGCATGAGGCTTGCAATTTATCTGCCCTGTTTCCACATCTGTATAACCTGATGATAATGATAATAACACAAATAATGGGGTTTTGCATGTCAAGTTAGAATATTCTACCTGGCAGGTAAAAGGGAGGGACCCTGACTGTGCTTGCTTACAAGCAATTGAGGCTGACATACAGGAACTGATGGCAGGTGACGATCGCTGCAGATGATGCCTAAGCTTCACTTTGTGCTGTCCCCTTCAATATCATATTATATCCCACCGGACCCACTTCTCCTGGTTGATTTTTATTGGTACAGTATGATGTGGTTCAGGTGAACCTCCACAAGAGCCCTTCCACGATACCCCTGAAATGCTAGCCATATGGTATGAGCATGAGATGCTCCCACGCCTGCCTGCCTTCCTAGCTGCAAGCTCCCTGACAACAGAGAGAGTTTTGTCATCCAATTTCAATGCCTAGAGATCTGTGTAATGTCATCGTATAGCTACAAATATTTGGAGAAAGTTTGGGATGACATATACTGTTCCACATAGGGAGGTAACTAGAAGTTATAAATTATAAGGATACTACAAATAATATTAACAATAGGGACTATAACAACTCATGTCATTCATATGTGCTAGATACTGTGCTCAGAACTTCACATTTAATTCCCATAAACCAATCTATAGGATTGCCTCTATTAATAATAAACTCCATTTCACAGATTAATAAAATAAAGGCATTGAAAAGACGATTTTTATAAGTTTACACGGTGAGAATAATGAAGATCTAATACTAGACTAACATGGAGTCTCTAGATGGAGGACTCAGGTAATATATCTCTGTTTATTGGAATTTCAGCTCTAATAAGCAAAGGAAAGATGGGAATGGAACTTTGTCTAAAGACACTGAAACCCAAATATGCAGCACAGAGTACGTCTCTCTTGCTAGAAGGGTACCAGCAACCCCCATATTAAAGTTACCTGTAGGCCAGGTTTGGGGCCCTAACAGATCATTGTTCTATGCGCCTCCATCTCAGAACTAAGTGAAAATCAGTTCTGCTGGATTCTGCTGTCTTCTGATTCTCCTTGAAAACACCTGACATTTGCTTTTCTTTTTTTGTGTGTCAGATACCTTAGGGCTTCTCTATATATCTATCAATTTTCAAAAGAAGCTTTTCCTCATGAGTAATACTTACCCATTAAAATTTTTACTCTCTTCTTTCACCTTGATTCTTACTTTAGCTTCTTATGAACTTTGTGTGAAGTTCTAATCCAAGAAGAAACTAAGAGTCTGTCTGACTCCTTTGCTGGACTCATATTACAGGGAAATCAAATGGTCCTACAGGCAGCCTCGCTATTTTTGCCCGTAACTCACTACATATTTAAAAAAAGAAATCCCTGTCCTTCCTACTGTTGTTCCAAACAACATTGGTAAAGTGAGCAGCAGTCAACTTGAATGATGGTATACACACCATCTCCATGCAAAGATGTGTGCACATAAGAGAAATCACACGTGTCCACACACCCACATGCTCACACAGACACACACACACATTTGTTGAGAGCCACAGCCAAAGGGGCCCCAGCAAACTTCCAGCTGCCAGCTGATTGGCTCCTCTGCAGTGATGCTCATTGGGCTGTTTCCCCGCCCTTTCAGACCACGGAGCTCCTCATTGGGGGACTCTTTCTCCGCCTACACAACCCAGCCAATCGGTCTCAAGAGCAGGAGGAGTGGAGGGGGCGTTGAGAGGCTTGTGGGAAGCCGGTGGTGGCAGTTGAGCTCTGAGGGAATTCCTGAGGAGCTTGTGTGGTGAAGCGTGTGTGTTCTGCTTGATAAGTGGCTCGTGAATTGTGCCCAGCCAGACTGCGGCATTTGGTGGCCCATTCGGGAACGAACCTGTGACCTTGATGTTATCAGCACCAAGCTCTGATGAATCCAAATTTAAAAAGTTTAGAGTAAAAAGGGTTATTTTAAGTTTATCTTTGGGGAATATATACCCCTTCCCACACATTCTTCCTTTTTAACCCCTGATTGTCACTTTCTGGTAGGGGACATGGCATCTCAAGGTGTTCAGTGTTATGAACATAACTGTGTTGAAAGTTTAAATGTTCCCCAAACACCAGGGCTTAGATTCTAATGCCTGATTTTCTTGAGGAAAAGGAGCACAGCGTAGATATATAATATTGTAATCATTTTCTTGAAGCCAACTGCTGGATTCCCTAATTCCATAGAGAAATAGATCTATTTAATGATCTAAAAGGAGGAAGAGCCTTCAACATTTTTACCTTTCCAGGTTCTGCAGAATATTTCCTAGTCTCTTTGTTCTTTTCTGGGGGTTTTCTGTCACTAACTTTGATTTGTAAGTAAACATAGTGCATTCATTACTGCTAACTTTATATGATTAAAGTGAATATGGTATTCAGAATTTAAAATTTCATCATTTTGAATACTTCTGGTCTCTGATGTGTTATTTTTTTTCTCCTTTAATACATGCCTCTACTTGCTCTGATTCCTGCTGAAATAACCAAATACAGTAGCAGGGGATGCTAGAAAGTGCTTCGTTGTCATGCTGTGGAGCAGAGCTTCTCAATCTTGGCACTGCCCGCCTTTTGGACTTGATAGTTATTTGCTGAGGGGGCTGTCCTGTGTGGGTAAGAATGCTTGGCCTACCTGACCTCCACCTGCCAGACACAACGAGCACTTCTCCCCAGTGCAACAACCCCAAATATTCCCAGATGTTACCAAAGTCCTCTTGTCGTGGAAGTAGAATTCAAAATCTCTCCCAGTTGAGTTTTGCTACTATGGTGGAAAATAAATAAATAAAAGCACCAATGTTTGATGACCACCCATGTGTGCTATGCACTTAACCTACATTTTCTAAACTCTACTCTTCCCAACAGAATCCTGAGATAGGCAGCAATACCCCTGCTTCACAGATGGAGAAAATTATACTCAGAGCAATGCAATAATACACCTGTGGGTTCACCAATCAAAACTCACCAAGAAAGATGACAATGTGACTCTAAACCTTCTCCTCTCTCCCCTCATTTCTACCACCTGAGGCAGTGTTCTACCATCTCACAGTGGCTGCCCTCCATCCCGCTGACTCTAAACCCTTTTCCTCCTGCCGGGACATACTTAGCAAGAACCAGTCACATAATTAACAGTGAAATTTGCTCTAATTCTACCCCTTTCCCCCTTAGTCAAAATAGTATCTCAGACTTTTGAAATTTTTATAATTACAGATATGATCATAACATTTTAAAATGTATAAATAAAATGATTCCAATTTATAAATTATGCATTTGTATAAAGTTTAAAATGATGACTACAACAACATAAGCTTCAAGTCTGTAAATTCATTCTAAATTCAATTTTAGTGATTTTTACCTCAGCTAAATGTGCTAATGACAGGTGCACATTTAATACTGGATCAAATAGTGATCGATGCAAGAAAGTTTTGTTAGAAAGTTTTCCTAGGACACTCCATTGAAGGATGCGAGATAATCTGAGATTGTAGATTCCTACTATCTACTTGCCACAAATGGAAGGCTTCCACAGTCTGAGCAATTGACAAGGTGTGCTCAACAGAACTCTAGATTGATTCATGAGATATCAATCTAAGTGCCTTTGGGTAATGGTTGAAAACAGCAATAGTGAGCACAGCTCTTCTTTTGAGGTTGTATATACATTTAAGAGCATAATAAATACTGCACTATGCATCTCACACTTATCTGGTCATTGATTCTCCATTCCACACTCTGCAAGAATTAGTGCTGTGAGGACTACTTTCTGAGAAATTGCACTGTAATTTCTCTTCAAAGGAATGCATGCTTTGTTTTGAATGAAATCCTCTGGAGCTCTTGCTTTCTAATTTTTCCAGTTATTTTCACATCAATTTTCTGTACTTATTCCATTAAATATTTTCAATGAGAAAACATAAATCACTTTTAGTCTGGCCAGAATCTGTGGAACCTTTGAAAAACCAGATATAAAGTCTAGTTTATCCTTTCCAGACAAACAAGGCACACCATGTTCAAACTCCAATACCAAGCAGCAAAACTCACGGGCATCTTTCCCATTTTTAGATGACAGTTCTGTCAGAAACCCCACCTCCATCTATCTACAAGATGTGGGGGGGACACAGTATCAGTCAAAGCTCATCTTTGGTCACTGTAGATAAGCCATCAAATACATCTTGCCCAGGGAAAGCATATGGAGATAAATTTTTTAACATATTCTAATCATCGGATGCCCACTAACATTTACATTCCATCTTCACTGATGGGAATGATAAGGACTTACAAAAGCATGAGCATAGAATTTAAAGCTCAACACAAGCATTTCTATTTGAAAAGGGTGCTAAGTGGATAACTGCATTTTAGCTGCCGGAGCATTTCATATAAGCCAGCAGGACCAAGCATCACACCAGGTCAGCAAAACCTTACCCCTCTGTGTATAACACAGAACTTCCCATTTAGAGAGGGATATATTTTGTGATGAGCCCTGGGTCACTCACCCAGGCCAAGGGCTTCTTCCTCTCTGGTTGAGACAAGATACACAAGGTGATAAATATTATGACTCAATTCCAGGGAAAGACTTCTAACAATGATAATCATAGAAACTCAGTTTCGTTTATCTAGATCTATGAGTTTGTTTGCATGTGATTTTTTTTTTAAATTGAATTTTGGAATTGAAATACAGATTACCCCTAAATAATAAAATTGTTTTCATCGTTCATCTCTAGAGTTCAACCCAAGAACATTGTGAGCAGCAATTAAAACACATTTGCTAACTTGTTATGTTCATTATTATGATCACTAATAGGCAAGTAGCATGTGGAAATGACCAAGTCGCTTTTAGTCTGGCCAGAATCTGTGACCAAGTCATTTCCACATGCAACTTGTCTACTAGTGATCATAATAATGAACATAACAAGTTAGTAAATGTGTTTTAATTGCTGATCACAATGTTCTTGGGTTGAACTCTAGAGATGAACTATGAAAACAATTTTATTATTTAGCGGTAATCTGTATTGCAATTCCAAAATTCAATTTCAAAAAAAAAAAAGAAAAGAACATGCAAACAAACTCATATACCTAACATAGAAATTTTTACTTCCTTTGCAATTTGCTAAGTCAACTCTTAATTCAACTCCTTGCCCATTTAGCATTCTCTTTCCTATAACCTGAGATCTGCTTTCCATTACTGTTCCTTCTCATCAGTTGACGAGGTGGTTCTCACTCTCATCATCTATCCATCTTCTTCTTTGACCTGATTCTTCCTTAACCACCCATGTCATTTCTATCCTCTCCCACTTGTGTAAACTGTTTAATGAGACTATTTATATTCACTGTCTCCATGTCCCAACCTGTCCTTCATACCTCAAATCTCCATGATTATAGGAAAGAAATTTTCAAAGAAAATTTCAAAGAAATTTTTCCAAAACTCATCAATGGTTTTCTAACTGATATGTCCAAGAGTTTTTAAAATCATTTTTATTGGTATATTATAAGTAAACATAATAGTGGATTCATTAAGCCATATTTGTATATGCACATCATTTGTGAAGTCTTATTTCCTATTACCTTCCTTTTACCTTCTTCCTCCCTCCCACTGATCCACTTGCTCTATTCTACTGATCTACCTTCCATTATTATTTCAATCAGTGCATTATAATTGTGTGTGTGTGTGTGTGTGTGTGTATATATATATATATATATGCAAAAGTCACTGTGGCTATATTCATATATTCAAGCATAGACATAACATAATTTGGTAGATTTTGTCCCCAGTATTTCCCCCAAGCCTTCCCCTCTTTTTTCCTCTTGAACCCCTTCTTTTATTCTATTGGCCTCCTTTCTATTTGGGGTAACACCCCTTTATTTTAATTCCATTTTTTCCTCTCCCTTTCTTCTCTTTTCTTTTCTCCTCTCCTCTCCTCTTCCTTCCCTCCTCCTCCTCCTCTTTTCTCCCCCCCTCTCTCTTTCTCTCCCCCCTTTCCCTGCCATAATATATGAAATAAAATATTCAACCCTTGACTTTCTGAATCTGGCTTATTTCACTAACATGATATTCTCCAGTTTCATTCATCTGCCAGTGAATACCATTATTTTATTCTTCTGTATGGCTTAGTAAAACTCCATTGTGTATATATATCATATTTTTTTCCATTCCTCTGTTGACAGGCATCAAGGCTGATCCCATAACTTAGTTATTGTGACTTGGGCTGCTATAAACATTAGTTTGCTTGTATCACTATAGTATGCTAATTATAGTTCTTTTGGATAAATACCCATGAGTGGGATAAGTGGGTCATTGGGTGGTTTCATTCCTCATCTTTCCAGGAGTCTCAACACTGCTTTCCAGAGAGGTTGTACTAATTTGCAGTCCCACCAACAGTGTATGAATATACCTTTCTCCCCATATCCTCCCCAGCATTTATTATTTTTATTCTTGATGACTGCCTTTCTAACTGGAGTGAGATCAAATCTCAGTGTAGTTTTGATTTGCATTTCCCTAATTGCTAAGGATGTTGAAATTTTTTTCATACATTTATTGGCTTTCTTTCTTTTTTTCTTTCTTATCATTGAGCTACATTCCCAGCCCTTTTTATTTTGAGTCGGGGTTTTGCAAGTTGCCAAGGCTGGCCTAGAACTTACAATTCTCCTTCTTCTGCCTCTCTAGTAGCTGGGATTTCAGGCTTGTGCCACTATGCCTGGCTGTCATCATGTTCTTCATTGTTACCTTTGCTCTGGAAGGTTTTTATTTGATGTCATCCCACTTATTGATTCTTGGCTTTATTTCTTGAGCTTTAGGAATCTTCTTAAGGAAGTCAATGCCTGCACCAATATGTTGGAGTATTGACCCTATGTTTTCTTCTAACAGTCGCAGAGTTTCTGGTCTAATTCCTAGGTCTTCAACCCACTTTGAACTCATTTTTGTGCAGGGTGAGAGACAGGAATAGAGTTTCATTCTTCTTCATTTGGATACCCAGTTTTTCTAGCACCATTTATTTAAAAAGCTATTTCTTCAACATGTGTTCTGGCAACTTTGTCAATGATCTGATGATTGTGTGTATGTGGATTTTTCTCTATGTCTCCTATTCTTCTGGTCTTCATGTCTACTTTGTGTCAGTTAATACCATTCTCCTCTTTCTACTCCATCTCTGTGGTTTAAATTGAGATCAGGTGTTGTGATGTCTCTAGCATCACTCTGATTGCTCTCTGCCATCCTTTAAACCTCTATGATCATATATTCCCCCAAAAGACAGACTTTTTTCAAAGGTCACCAGTGGACTTCTAATTGATGTGTCCAACAAATTTTCTAGCATTTTCATCTATTTGGTCCTTCTTGTATTGAGAGACTGTTCTTCCATGCTATTTTTATAGGCTTTCCTACTCACCATCTCCAAATGCCTGGTAGTCCTAGGAATGTACCCATTACACTCTGTCTTAGGCAAGGCTTCTGGAGTCTATATCCCCTATTGATTTTCATTAACCTTGCTTTTGGCTCATAAACGGTCCCTTCATTAAAATATCTTCAATCATCCCTGTTGAGGGTGCCTGCCAAGCCCCTAACCTGTGCAATACCTCTAACTAAAACATGTTTCCTACCTGTCCTTCCCCACTTCTGTTCATATGTCTGGTTCTTATGCATCCTTCAAGATTCACCCTAACCTGAGAATCCAGAAAAGACTATCTGGAAGGAAAAACATTTGAAATACTTGCCAGATGTCTTCTTATATTTCTATAATTGCATGTATCACTCATTATCTTAATGATCTATTTCCTCTACTGGAAGATGAAATTCTTGAAGTGGAAGTTACAAATAGATGTAATTTGTTCTGTATACTCAGTTTCTAACTCGCTATCTCTTATGTAAAAAATCCTGATTGAAAAAATAAATGTGTTATTGGAAAATGCTTTGGTCAGATCCCCAGGCTGCAATGACCTCTCGGTTGATATGGTCCTCTTTGTGATATAATAATTTCTACAGCTTTGTCTCAGTCCTCATTAATTGGACATCTCTATGATATCCCCTATAATCACGGGCATTCATCCTTAAAACTGAAACTATCACTGGAACATTAAAGGAATATTAATCATTTATACATTGGAATGAATTAATTTAATAAAAATCTCTCTGTTAAATATTAACTGAGAGTGATAAAATAATAAATTTTATTGGGGTTAGGAAAGAAAAACTTGGTGCCATTAAGCACTTTGAAATCTAGGTAGGGCACAGTAGGGTGTTTCAGTGATGGTCTGACCATCAATAATGAACCCACATTTCTGAGCATTGGCAGAAAGGATCACAAGAACTCACAAAGTCCCCTTAAGCACAGGGACTGAATTTAGAAAAATCTGATAGCTAATTAAACTTCCATTATATAATATTACCTGAATTTGATATAGGAAAAAAATAGACCACTTGCTTTTACATCTTCCTCCTCCACTTGGGCTCTCCCACCACTTTTTACTTTTGCCTTATTTGTTAGCAGTTAATAAAGCATAAAGTCTTTGCTCTTCCCTATTTCAATTTTCAAAATTGAGTCTATCTATAAATTGAACGAACAGGAGCTGTACTTGTTAGAGGGAGGTCAGGGAGAACCGTGCAACCCTCCTGTCTACTTCCTCAGGTTTCCTGTTTCAATCCAAATATATGTTTAGATTGAAAACCAGGGAGCCACATGTATTTCTTATTTTGGCCAGTGTAGGGAGATTTAGTCTATCAACCCAGTTTAATAAATATTAATCAGGTATATTCCGTGGTATATAGTGTGATATGAAGAGAAAGTTGCCTACATCTACACTTAGTTATTTCTTTTGATGCCTAATACCTGGATCCTGGCACAACCCAAAGGTTCATTGTGCTTTATTGGCTTTATTAGAGGAAAAACTAACAAAGAGAAAATGGCTAAAGGATCCAGTCACCTAAAGGATGCTTAGGAGAGATAACCCATCAGGTAGAGAAATATTCCCACAATCCTTAGATTCAAGGTTGCACTCATTGAAAGAACACAAGAAATTGTGTGCTCATTTGAGGGATGCAAACCAGGGTTGAAAAAGTTCCAAACCTTAGATAATATCATTGCCTTATATAAGCCATTTTGTGGAACTTCTGTGTAACATTTCTACTTTGTCATCAAATAGCATGCATGTTCTTTACAAGGTAGATTTTTTTTTCATGTAGTCTTTGGAATCCACCAGTCGACTGTAATAAAAATATGATTCAAGTCAGCTGACTTTGTAGTACTTGAGCTTGGTCACAGAAATCTCTGAGAATCTCCATTCACTAAAAGTTCTTATTTTGGGGGGAGAATGTGAGGTAAGGTGGAGAAAATGGACAGATTACTGCCTCCTGGAGTATAAAGAAAGAAGAGCCTTCTAATAAAACCACTCAAACAGCTTTTAGAATAGACAGGATATATCTCTTCTCTGCTGTGCAGACATTTTGAACTCACTGAAGAGCCCAACTCTTCAACCTGGGTGAAGGCTGAAATATCAGCAGTTCCACATGACAATGAAGGCCCAATTGAGAAGGGCATTAAGATGGGAACCACTTGAAGCAAGTGGCAAAGGGAAATCAATCAGTGTTGTTATTTTTTGCTTCTCGTGGAGAGCTGGCAAGGCCATGCATAAAGAATGTGGCAAAAAAAAAAATTGCCTTTGAAAAATCTCACTATAATTATCTGTCTAATGGCCTAGTGTAACTCCTATTCAAGGAAAGGGCAACGTCACCTCTGGGTGTCAGGTCCTACATTTCATGATGACTATTAATCACCATAATGGCCATAATATCACTGTGCACCTGTCTAGTGCTTTGGCTTCTCAGCTGCACTTTCACAGACATTACATCACAGAGAGGCAGCACAGCAGAGGGGAGGGCGCGCCAGACACTGTGGCAGGCTTTGATTTCAGTTCCAACTCTGCAACACACCAGGTAAACCTACGGAATTTGCCTATTGTTCCTATGGCTCTCTAAATGAGGAGAATGATACTGATCTTAAGGAGGTATAGTAAGACAAGAGAATACAAATGGAAGAAATGATTTACAGTAGAAGGGGTAGAGAGAGAAAAGGGGAGGGGAGGGGAGGGGAGGGGGGATAGTAGACAATAGGACAGACAGCAGAATACATCAGACACTAGAAAGGCAATATGTCAATCAATGGAAGGGTAACTGATGTGATACAGCAATTTGTATACGGGGTAAAAGCGGGAGTTCATAATCCACTTGAATCAAACCGTGTAATATGATGTATTAAGAACTATGTAATGTTATGAACGACCAATAAAAAAAAAAAAAAGAAAAGAAAATTAGGAAACCAAAAAAAAAAAAAAGGAGGTATAGTGAAGATTATAGGTAGCATTCAATAAAGTACCTGTAGGATAGGCACTCAGTAAATAATGACCATTAGTATTACTAGTATCATCAGAACCTTAAAGTTAACTCTGAAGTTAAACAGGGCATATATGACATACTCAGAAATAAATATGAGCAACCTAGGCTCCAAAGGATAACAGTACTTGCCAAAGATAACCTGGCTTGTTAATAAAAATATCAGCCTTCAGCCTTCCATATCTTAGTATTCAGTTCTTAGTAAAACAGTATCTTTTTTTTTGGGGGGGGGGGTTATTGGGGATTAAGCCAGAGTAACTCAACCAGGAAGCCACATCCCCAGTTCTTTTTACTTTTTATTTAGAGCCAGGGTCTTGCTAAGTTACATAGGGCCTCACTAAATTGCTGAGGCTGCCTTTAAACTAGCAATCCTCTTGCCTCAGCCTCCCAAGCCACTGGGATTACAGGTGTGTGCCCCTGCACCTGGCTAAAAGAACATCTTAAATACATTTTTCCACTAGGAAAATAGTGATAATAAGAGTAATTGTTACCAGAGGACAAAAACATAGAAAGAATTTCATTCACCTTTGATTTGTAAAATATGCGTTTTTATATAATTAGAGTAAATAAGTAGATGACATATTGCAAAATAGGCCCTATTTTCATGTATTAGCACACCACCTATCTCAAGGATAACTCAGGAAAAGACACATCTGTATCTGTAAAAATCACTCTCCTACAAAGCAAAATGGGTGGGGGGGGGTAGGCTTAGCATTTGATCTCTTTGGTTTATCTGGGAGAAATTTTGTCAAAAAACATTATATCAAATTACATCCGTTGCCATAAATGCTGAGTCAAGTCAAGTCATATAGTACGTCCTAAAAGTACAAGTCTTGGGAAGTCACCTGCCATACTTTGCATTTTCTGAGCATTGGCAGAGAGGATCACAAGACATCTTCATTAGATAGCATTTTTTTGGTCTCTAATGGTTTCAACAAATTGTATAACTGAGATTGCAAACAGAGACAGTGGGATGGGGTGAGGGGTTGGGAGGAAGCTACTGAGGATCTTGTTAAATTATTGATTTAGGTAATCTGCGGATGGCAAATCGTTATTTTGTTACTTGATAGATTTGAAGGTCTTGTACAACAAAAGATCTTTTAAGCAGCAGGATTGATGCTTTAAGTTGGGAAACAGTGTATCAATAAAGGTCAGTTTGACAATATGATTTATTCAAATGCAATGCTACTACTGCAAGCCCTTTTTTATATTCCAGAATAAATGGCAGGTATTTTTTTTTATTTGTCTTTAGGTTCCTCACAGAAACCATGTTTGAAATGTTTCATTATTTATTGTTGCTTTTTAGAGATGAAAGGAACCCATTTATTTGCCTTCCAAGAGCATCTTTTAACTGGTAAGAGAAGGTAGGGACCTACAGCAAAAATCAATTGGTTAATAAAATAGTTAATTGACTAAGAGCTTGTTCTGATGGGCCAAAAGCACAGAGTGCACCACCAAAGTAAGGGTGCTTAATTAAAATGTGGCTGGCGGAACGTAATGGAATATAGCCATGTGGATGGAAATTAACGCTGGAAAGACATCTGCATTTATTATTATTCTGCAGAATGGAAGCAAATTAAAAGTAGCCCAATTAGGCCTTTGTCCTCATGTCCTCCGCAGCAGTTATGAGAAATTCTAAAACATCACTGTTTTTCAAAATATAAGAGCCCATTAGCTGTGTATCTCACATTCTAACATGGTATCTGAGATCTAAACTGGGGCAAACTGGCTAAGAATAATTTTGATGCATTATATTTTTATTACAAATAGATAGTGATGAGGTGTGGTAAATACTTGTGTACAAAAAGATTTGGCAAATTCACCTTTCTTAATAAAATGAAAGAAAATCTGCAAATGATAACTAACCCTGACTACCTGTTTTGTGAGCCATCTTTATAGAAATATAAATGATTTTTCCTCAAAAAAGTGCAAATTTTAAATTATCCTCAGAGAACATATGAGTTCTGTTATTTTTACCAGGTCTATGTTATTTTTTTTAATTTTTAAAAATTAGCTTTATACAGAGATATGAAAAATTGTGATATATGTGTATAATAAGAATTGTAATGCATTCTGCTTTCATTTATTTTTTTAAATCAATAAAAAAAGAAAAAATAGTTTTATTAAGGGAAAACCTACATGCGATAAGATACATCAATTTGGTGTACAACTCAATGTATTTGTTTTGTTTGTTCTTTGTTTGGGGTATTGTTTGGTTGGTTTGGTTAAAAGTTTGGTCTTTAAGTGGTACTGGAAATTGAATCCAGGGGCACTTTACCCCTGAGCCACATCCCCAGCCCTTTTTAGTTTTTATTTTGAGACAAGGTCTCACTAAGTTGCTGAGGACTTTGCTAATTTGCTGAAGCTGGCCTACAACTTGTGAGCCTCCTGCCTCAGCCTCTCAAGCCCCTGGGATTACAGGCTTGTTCCACCATGCACAGCTTCAGTGAGTTTTTTTGATAGGATCATTGAGATATAATTGACATACAATTGCATGCACAGGCTTAATTTGGAAAGTCTGCACCTCTGAAATTTTACCACAATCAAGATAAATATATAAATTATCACCAGCATTCTTCACCACTTGGTGATCATACTTGTAGTTCCTCAACACCACCTTCCCAGTCAACTACCAATCTGTTTTCTGACACTATAGATAAGTTTTTATTTCTAGAATTTAAAATTTTTATTTGAATTTTAGAATGTTTATCAATTTCTACAAAGAAAACGCATTCTTTTATTTTTACTAGGATTGTATAAATCTATGAATCAATTTAGGGGGAAATGTCAGAACATTAGTTTTTCAATCCACAAACACATGATGTTTCTCCAGGTACTTTGGTAATCTTTAATTTATCTCAATAATGTTTCTGAGTTCTCAGTGCCCAGATTTTTAATATCTTTTGTAATATTCACCCTAAGTATTTCATAATTCTGATGCTTTTAAGGGAGATTTTGGTTTTTCATTTAAATTTCTGATTCAGTGTTTATATTTTTAAACACAGCTGATTTCATACATAGATACCCTATCCTCCAAACTCATTAAACTCTCATTAGCATTAGTGTAGATTTCATTAAATTTTCTACATGATGATAATGTCTTCTGCAATAAATGATAGTTTTATAGTTCACAGTTTTGAATGACATTTAAAAATTTCTTGCCTTATTGCACAGGCTAGTTTCTCCACACACTGATGAATACAAGTAGTGAGAACAAACATTCGTGCCTTCTTCCTAACTGAAGAAGTATTCAATCTTTCATGATCAAGATACTCTATCAAATTGAGGGAAATTTGATTTCAAGTTTGCTTAGCTATTATCAGAAATGAATGTTAGCTTACTTCAAATACTTTTGTGAATCTACTAAAATAATCATATTTTTTTCTTTTCCCATTCATTAATAATACTAATTACACTGATTTCTAAATGTCTATTGAACTTTGAACTTTTGGAATTAATCTTTCTTGGTCATACTGTATTACATATTTTATAGGTTGTTGTATTCAATTTGTTAATATTTTAAGATGTTTTTACTCAATATTTGTGAGGGATATTGCTTTGAGTTTTCTTCTTTTGTAAGGGCCTTTTGTGGGTTTGGTGGGAAAGTAAGCCTGGCTCAAAAATTTTGTTGCAACATTTTTTCTGGAAGAGTTTGTGTGGAATCTGACTTTTTCCTTAAGTATTTGATAGAAATTTACAGAGAAGTCAGCTAGACCCTGAGTGCTCTTTTTGAAAAAGTCTCCTACAAATTCAATTTCATTTATATACATGGGTTTATCCAGTTTATTTTTTTTCTTGGATGAACTTTGGTAGTTTATATGTTTCAAGGAATTTGTCCATTTTGTCTAAGATGTTGAGTTTATAGTTATAAAGGTATTCATAATACTCCTTACTATCCCTTTAGTATCTGTAGCCATATCTGTAATGATATCATTTCTCTTATTCTTGACATTTGGGAATTTTGTGTTGTTGTTGTTGTTGTTGTTGTTTTTCCTGATCAGTCTGCCTAGAAGTTTATCCATTTTACTGACCTTAAAATACCAGCTTCTGCTATTCTGATTTTCACTACTGTTTTCCTATTTTCTATTTTGACTTCCAGTCTAATTTTTGTTATTTTCTTCCTACTACTCACTTGGTGATTTATTTTGCTTATTTTTACCTAGTTTAGTTTCTGAAAGTGGAATGGGCAGTCATTGATTGGAGATCTGTTTTTACTTTCCTCTGATCATCCTAACGAGTATGATAGATTAGTTTGCAGCAGATTATAGATTCCTTTCTGGATAAATATCATGACTTCTTGTGTATTTCCCATTGAACTTACAGCTCTGTTGTGTATGTGACTGGGTTAATGATTATTTCTAGAACAAAAAAGAACTTAGGAAACAGGAGTTATTCTATCTACATTAATATAGAATTTTTAAATTGAAACTCTCCTTAAAGATCAGTTCAATCTTCATACTTTCTGATGGTGAGTAACTTAAAGTTAATTGATTTTCACAAGGTCACAGAACCAGGGAGTGGCAGAACTAATTTTACCAACAAATGTTGAGCAAGTAGTATCACATGTGTAGAAAGGACTTGGGGATATAATGAAGCCCTTCTATTTCTGAATTCTGCCTCTTTTCAAAATATTGAGAAGCTTATTTTAAATCACTCTTACTGGAATATCATCCCCATGAGAGAGACATTTTGTTCTGTTCAGTTCTGTATCAGCTCTGCAAGTTGAACAGTATCTGTCATCTGAATGTTCTATGAATATTTAAAGAATAAATTAATGACCCATCAATTTTCAGACTACATAAACATTTCTTTTACAGATTTGCAAAGTACATAAGAATCTTGGCAGATTATCTTTGGGAATTTCAGTGACCACTGAACTATTCAAGGACTTTAGAATCCTGATCAGACATGTTCACTTTTTCATAAAAGTGGCATAAGTGTAAGAAGGGTTTCAGCTATGGGTGCTCTGCAATTGTATTCAATGTAACCAAGAATTGATTCCTTCTTTTTTAGGGAACATTTGGTTTGGGTGAATTTTTTTTTTTTTTTTTTTTTTTTTGCATTTCTTTCCCTTGTTTGGGTACCAAGCAGCCACAGCCAGAATCTATAATTGACCCTGCAAGCACTGAGCTCTCACTTGCCAATGGAGCAGCAGCTTCATGAAAGCAGCTTTGCTTTTCACATTCACAGTGGTGTGTTGCCTCTTCTAAAAATGAGGCTCTTCCAAGCCATTATCAATGAGAAATAATAAAAAGCTAGTGGACACCAGGTTTACATGGCTTCTTTTAAAGGATTTTTACAAAGGGATACTTGAGAATGCTGTTTTTCAAAATCCTGTCCTGACAAGTTAAGTACTAGCAGTTCTTTGTTCAAAGAAAGACTTTTTTTTCCTTCTTTTTCTTCTTTTTCTATTTAGGAAGGTTTCCTTCCTCTGAGATAGCCTCCTTTGGCTTGCAGTGGGCCTATTGTTTGGCAGGCAGAAATTCACAGATTCTTGCCCCACCGCTACCCTTTATTTTGAGCACAGGAAAACTGTTAGCTGTACAGATTGTTGAGTCCAAGGAGAAGCTACATTCTTCATGCTCCAGTAATGTGTCTCCATCACTCACAGATATTTTCTGAGGGTCTAACATGGGTGAAGGAGCTCTACAAATGGCTCAAAAGATGAATTGTCTCTTATAATTAAAGTACATGTACAGTGGAAATTCTTTATATTCCCTGCTTTCTACATTTCAAATCCTATACTACCATTATATAATTTAATGCTCAGAACATCCTCTAAAAATTAGGCATGATGAAAGAACAGAATTTAAAAATTCTCCTTTTTTAAATTTCTTTAGCTGTAAATGAACACAAAACTTTTATTTTATTTATTTTTTTATGCAGTGCTGAGGTCCGAATACAGTGCCTCACACATGCTAGGCCTCTCTTCCACGGAGCCACAACCCCAGCCCCATAGATTTTTTGAAATTCTTACACACAAAAAAAAAAAAATGACAAGTTGGCAAGAAGATCTATACATTTGATTGAATTCACAGATGAAAACATTATACTGTACCCCCTAAATATACACAATTAATCAATAAGATTGTATAACTTTCCAAAGGTCACATGATATAAGTTCATTAACTGATTTCAACCTGGTCTTGCCCACAATCTTCATGTTCTTGCTATAATAACACAGAATGCAAACTTGAGAACTCCCAAAAGGTGTACACATAGTTCCACAGCCAAATCATAAAATTCCATAACATAGGAAAAAATAAGCAAAGTTTATAAATCAGATTGAATGAAATAAACGAAATGTACAAATAAAGTGAATCATAGATAAATAAAATAATTCTAAATTTATAAATCAATTTTAATTTTAAAATAAAGTCTACATTTCTATGTGGTTTATATGTTGAACATTTTAAAACTGATTGTGATACTTAAACCCCAACAGCTTTGAGGGCTTACAAAGCTACTTTTAAAGGTTTGACCAGCCCAGATTTTAGATACCTGTCAAGAAATAGAACCATAATTGGAAACTATATCCAAGCAACCTTCAGGCCCCAGTCTTCTGATTAGTAAAGTGAAGAAGCAGGATCTCTCACTGGTTTTCAAAGTGGGTACCTCAGGGGTCCTCCTTCAACAGAGATACCCCAGGGGCCCCGGGGGGAAACAAATAATACATATTCCTAGTTTCCCATCCTGAGCCACTTACCCCACAGCATACCTTCAAACACTATCAGCATTTTTATCAGTTGTATTTATTGAATTTCTGCTCAAGATTCTCTATAAGAAAATATTCCAACTACTTACCAAAAAAAATTTTTTTGAGGTGATGCTAGGGAATTGAACCCAGGGGAACTCTCCCACTCAGCTACATTCTCAGTCCTTTTTACTTACTTACTTACTTATTTATTTTTAATTTTGAGGCAGGGTCTAAGTTGCCAAGGGTCTTGATAAATTACTGAGTCTGACCTTGAACTTGTGATCCTCCTGCCTCAGCCTCCCAAACTGCTGGAATTACAGGCATGCATCACTGTACCCAGAAGAAAATATGTCAACTTCTAATTAATTTTAAAAATCAAATTTGGTAGCTACATTACTGTTAGTTTTAGAGTCTAAAGCTTTTTAAAACTCAATGATTCTAAGCTTAATATAAGCCATAACATATGTCCAGAGCAAGAATCACAAATACTTCTTCCTTCTGGATCCAAGTAGAACGAATAAACTTGTTTTTAAAAAAAATAAATGAAAAGCTGGTTTGTCACTGACCTGTGACAACCTGAAAGTGTATGCCCCCATTTAAATGAATTTAGACTCTACCTATTCATCTTTAAGACTGTACTGACAAGTCTATATCTCCAAACATGAGACTCATAGTCTAGAAATCACTTGAATGAGAAACTGTCCAAAAAGGAGTCTGAGTGATAAAAGTGTAAAAGGGAGGAGAATGCCATATCGACCATCTAGTATTGAATAGGTATCATTATTATTTCATTTAAGAACTCTGAAAGGGCATCATTATTATTTCATTTAAGAACCCAATGAAGACTTTATAAATATAACTATAGTTGGCAAACCTTGCGCCCTACTCTCCACATTGAGGGAAGACAAGAAAACAAATTAAACACAAACTCATGAGGAACTTAGCCCTCATTTGTCCTCAGTTTCCTCACATGTAAAATGACCTTTTAGGATGCCTATCTCTGCCATTGCCCTTGTTCAACCTGTGAGCTCTCTCTCCCCAGTTGTTATCCTGGGTGGGTTCTTTTCAAATAATAGGTCACAGACTTGCCATGCTGTCTTTTGCTAAGAATGAAGTGTGTGTGCATGTGCACACACAGACATATACACACACAGGGGCATGATGTGCATATGGTGAAACCTAATCCCTGCTGTTCATTGTTCGCTGCATCAAAAGAGAGCCTGCCAGCCACTTCTCTGTGAATGCACTAGTCTCAGAGCAGGGTCAAGAAGAGCCTTCTTCCTCCGGCTCCCAGCATTAGCTGTCTTATGTTTGACACCTCGTGCTGAGATGCCTTACTTGGCTGTAAGCTCTGCACTAACTCAGCTCAGTCTGATGAGGCACTTGGAAGAACCAAGTTGAGGCTGTCTTGAAACTGCAAAAAGAGCCAGAGGGTCAGTGTAGTCACTTTGTAAAGAATCAACCTGGCTAATGAAGGGGCCAGGAGAGTCCAAGTCACTGGTGTAAAGCTGTCTTTTGATCTTGCAGGGGAAAGGAATTAATGCTTTTATTTTACAGGAAATATGCTGCATAACATTGAATCTAAATTTTGTTCACTCCATTTTATTCCACCTTGGAGCACAAGTTTGCACAGAGTACAAAGGGAAGGGTAAGATTCTTCCAGAGTAGTAAAGCACAATGGTCTTGGAGGAAGCTGGGAAATTGTGAGCAAAGTTGTGAACACAGGAGAGTGTGAAGCACGTTTGAGGAGGGTATGTGTGGGAAGGGTTAGAAAATGTGTCACTGATTATTGTTTTATCCTGGAGCATAATGACACTTACAAAACCAAATTATCATCAATTAAACTAGATACTAGATCAATTAAACTAGATACAGCATGTAAATTGTGTCACAGAACCCTTACACACCAAGGGCTTAGTAAGGGGTGATTATAATTCATTGCCTATATTATTATTATTGGAAATGTGGGCTTTGTTAACACATTAATAAAATTCATGTTTATTAAGCTTGTTAGTTGACTGTGCATAGATATATGTATATATATGCCCATTTGATCCACATAAAACCTTACAAAGTAGATAATATTACTATGTCATATGAGAAAACCAAAATAGAGATGAAATATCATTCCCAAGAACATCCAGTTGGTAGCTGGATAGTCAGAATTCAATCAAGGTGATGTGCTCCTGAATCTGGGTTTTTAACCCACCAGACTTTATAGTCTCTCCAAATCTTGAAGGGCGAGGAATGTCAAGTTAAGGAATATCAATTTAATTCTTTCTTCAACAAGATGCTATTTTTAAAAAATATTTTTGTAGCTGTAGATGGACACAATAGCTTTATTTTATTTACTTATCTTTATATGGTGCTGAGTATCAAAACCAGGGCCTCACATATGCCAGGCAGGTGCTGTACCACTGAGCTACAACCCCAGCCCCAAGATGCTATTTTTTGAGGGAATTAAAATAGTCAAACTATGCAAAAGGGAAAAAAGTATAGGAGAATAGGAAAGCTAATGATATGAGGATCTGTTTAGTTGAGGTAGAGGAGTAATGATAAATTTTTAAACATTTTTTATTTAAACTTTATAGTTGTACGTAATAGTTGGGTTCATCCCCTGAAATCCCACATGAATGCAGTTTGATTTCAGTTCACAATCCCCTCTTTTCCCTCCCCCCTTTCCTCTTATTCTCTCTCTCCTACCCCATTTTTCTTCCTTTACTCTCCTTCTGCTCATCCATTCATTTATATGTGATTGATTCTTTTTTATTTATACATATAAAATGATGGGAGTATCAAAATTTTAACTATACTGGAGATTTTAGCTCATAAAATAAGGCAAGAAGAACAAGAAAACCCCATAAAGATTGGAAATGATGAAATAAAATTTATTTTCCACAGATGACAGGACTGAACTTTTGAAATAAGTGAATGTCACAAGGTGACTAGATATAAGGTGAATACATAAAATTATAGAGCAACAAAAATTAAACAGTGAATTTGTACAACACTTCACTTATGATTGTCTTAAAATAGTACCTACAAATAAATCAATGAAAGATGTGCAATATCACTATGTTGAATATAACAATATATTATTAAGACAAACTAAAGAAAAACTAAATAATTACAATATCAATTCCCTTCAAATGGATTTATCAATTGAATCCAATCCTAATAAAAATTCCTGCAAGTATGTGTGAAGAGATAAATTTACTGGCTAGTGTTAACACTTACATAGAAATGCAAAAGTAAAAATAAAAATAAAAATTCTATTAAAGGAATTACAATATAGTATAGTACTGCTTCAAAGTTAGAAAAATTGATCCATGGAATATAATATCATAAAACAAACCCACCCAGCCACTTGGAGAAAGAATCATCTTTTCAATAATTAGTGTTGGGTCATTTTGGATATCCATAAGGAGAAAAAAAAATCTAACCCCTACCTCACACCATACACAAAGGTTGATTCCACTTGGATTGTGAAACTAAATACATAAAAAAATCTTTTAGTTGAAAACATAAAAGAATTTTAATAATTTGGGACAGATGTTTATTTCTTAAACAGAAACCCAGAATTCCTGCCATAAAGGGAAAATTATATATTGTATCACATTAAAATTAAGAAGTTCAGTTTACCATTAAAACTGTGAAAGAACAAGTCACAAACTGAAGAAAATATGTGTAATATATATATATAGAAAGAGAGAGAGAGAGAGAGAGTTAGTTTACTTGTGTCTCCCAAAAATATATGCCTAAGCCCTAATTCCTGGTAGCTCTGAATATGATGTAATCAAGTTCAATCTTAAGATGAAATCATCCTGGATCCAGAGTAGAACTTAAATCCAATGACTTTGTGCATATAAGAGATAAGAGAAGGCAATTCCAAGACCAAAAAGTCACGTGGGAGCCCTGGGAAGATTTGTACTCAGATGAAACAGAAATGAGAAATACAACCCCAAGTCGAAGAAAGCCTCCTGCCACCAGTCACTGGGACAGGCAAGGAAGCAAACTCCCCCAGATCCTCACGAGGGAGCCTGGCCCCGCTGACACTCCAGTTGCATCCACAACCATGAGAAAATTTCTATTGCTTAAGCCACCAACTTCAAGTTGTCACAGCTGCCCTGGGAAACTTCTACAACATGCATCTATCCAAGGACTTGTAATTAAAATACACTTTTTTAAAACAATATTAATATGAGACATGAAACAGAGAGTTAAAGAGAACATGGAGGAACTGAAACTCCCAGGGAGGGCTGGTGTTGGGAGTAGGAGTGGGTGCCACCACTTTGGAAAACAACTGAATAGTAAGGACTAGGCTCAACATATCCATACCCTTCCACTCACTAACTCCACTAAGAATTTTACATAATTTATTCCAGGAAAATCTTTTTAAAAATATCTAATTGATTTTATTTTTTAAATACATGACAATGGAATGCATTACAATTCTGATTACACATATAAAGCACAATTTTTTATATCTCTGTTTGTATATAAAGTATGTTCACACCAATTCATGTCTTCATAATGATGTCTATCACATTCTACCATCATTACCCTATCTAGAGTTGGTCTATTCCTCCAAGTTTGTATAGCCAATATGGAATGCAGTATGGAGATTCCTTGGAAAATTGGGAATGGAACCACCATTTGACCCAGCTATCCCTCTCCTCGATCTATAAGCAAAAGACTTAAAAAGAGCATACTACAGGGAAAAAGCCACATCAATGTTTATAGCAGCACGATTCACAATAGCTAAACTGTGATGCCCCTCAGTAGATGAATGGATTTTAAAAATGTGGCATATATACACAATGGAATATTACTCAGCAATAAAAGAGAATAAAATCATAGCATTTGCATGTAAATGGATGGTGTTAGAGAAAATGATGCTAATTGAAATTTGCCGATCCCAAATAAACAAATGCCAAATGTTTTCTCTAAGGTGACTGACCCATAATCAGGAAATTCTTAAAACAGGAAATTCACATAAGAAGATGCAAGTGGCCAATCAACATACCAAAAGGTGCTAAACTCCTTTTGTCATTGGGAGGATTACAATCAAAATGTAATAGAACCATATGTTATGGTTTGAATGCCTTAGCCAAACCAATGCTGAAATTTCATACTCATTATAGAGGACAGGAAGTCAGACAGGTGGGATTAAAGGATTACTTTGAGAGTGGATCTATTATAAAAGCCAGTTGTCAATATCCCTTGAATGCACCCCTCTTACACAGATGATGCCCTGCGCCACCTCAGGACTCAGCGTAGAGTCCTTACCAGCAAGAAAGCCTTCGCTAGATGTAGCTTCTCCGCCATGAGCTGCATAAACCATCTATTCTTTATAAGTTAAGCTGGCCTTTGGTATTTTTCAGAAACAGAAAATGAATGAAGACCCCATACTACACCAGAATGGCACAAATTAAAAAGACAGAAGATACAGAGAGTAAAAGAGAACGTGGAGGAACTGAAACTCTCAGGGAGGGCTGGTGTTGGGAGTAGGAGTGGGTGCCACCACTTTGGAAAACAACTGAGTAGCAAGGACTAACTCTCAACATATCCATACCCTTCCACTCACTAATTCTTCTTATACTAAGAATTTTACATAATTTATTTCAGTCTAGCCTCATAATAACCCTAGAAGATAGAGACATATACATATATCTCCATTTAAAAGGTGTTCAAAGAGGTTGAAATAATTTGCTCGAGGTATGAAACGCACACCCAGTTCTGCTTTTCCCTAAAGTTCCTGTGCTATTCACAAGATTATTTCTCAGAGAACACAGGAGACATTGGGACTGTATATCTGGAGAAAGTTAAAAGCCCCAGGGTAAAAAGAGGTAAAGCCAAAATATTCATAGTAGATAAAGGGAGAATATAATTTATAAATTCTTAAAAGAATTAGAAAAAACCTCTAGAGACGTGTCACCCCAGAGGTCCACTATACAGAACCAGGCATTGCACAATCGACTAGCAGAAGAGCTAAGATAAATTCCAGACCCTGACTTCCAGCTCCATATATTTGCTTTTACCCTTCACAGTCTTCAAATTCTACTTCCACATCAGCCTATTCACACAAAAGGGTCATAAAAGTTCCTTGGTGCATTCAGCAAGATGGACAAAGCCAGCCGGGGTAGTGACAGAAGACTTGAGTTCTAATTCTATCAGCCACTCTAATAATCACATTGCACATTTTACGTGAAGTGGTTGCTTAACCAGTAGTTGTTATGGGTATATTATAATAATTAAACCCGACTAATGGGCCTGTTTTTCCTAAGCTGGGATACCTCTACCTGCTGCACACGATTCCACGTATGAGGTTCTATCTGTGGATCTCAGAGCACTTTTAAAACATCGCACTTCCACTCAGAAGCATTTTCACTGCATTTCTGTGGACTATTTAAATCTCGTCTAAGTTTGTCGTAAATTGAAGCGATCCAACGGTTCCAAATGGAAGGATAAAGTCTAGCCCAGTGGGGGAAACATTAAACCTCCTTGCAAGTCAGCAAAAGCGAAAGTGACAGCCTGGTAGCAATTTAAAATTACTCTGAGACCACAACTGCCAATTAAAATAGACTTTCATGGTAACAGATGAACATCTGGTATCTTCCACTTGGAAAGAAAAAAATTAAAAATAGTGTACATTTCGTAGTAATGAAAAACTTAGATATAAGCCTACCATGTTTTAGTTGGGGCTTTGCTTAAATTATATATTCTTTCATTATGCCTTCCAACAGTACAATGTTTCTCTGTTTGTTTTGTTTTTTTATAGCCACGAAATGTTCATAACAAAACAAACCAGGCAAACGTCAGACTCCATGATTCATTCATAGACATTCGAAAAGCCTGCACATATCTTCCTCTCATCCCCGGCAAAAATAGATCTGGAGGAGATTATCCTAAAGATGCTACTTTGATGAAATGTATTCAATCAGAATCCTTCAAAGATGTTCCTGGAAAAGGACTCTCAGACCTCAGAGAAAGGAAGAAAGAAAGACAGTGAAAGGGAGAGAGAGACAGAGAGGAAGGGAAGAGGGGGGAGAAGGAAGAAAGAAAGAAAGAAAAGAACATAAAAGGGAGGGGTGAGGAGAGAGATGATCATCTAGTGCTTGAAGTTTGATTCCTTCTTCATACTCCTACCCCTTAAGTTTTGAAAATGTGGATTTTTTTTAACCAATTGTAGTTGATGATAGAAAGCCACACCTAGCTTATCTTACCTTTCACATAAGAGTAGGATAAATAATAATCCATCTAAAAAGAGACGGCGTCATTCAAGTGCCACATCTTTTGAGAAATATGCTCATTTCGATCTCAATGCATGCATTCTATTTCCTGTAATACCATAGATGGCGCTATTACAGTCATTAGAGCTAAATCACATTGTTCATGTCATGTCTTTAGTCATGTGCTCCTAAATACATTTAGATATGTTTCTTTCTACTTTCTAACCATGACCCAGATTAGCACCTAACACAGAAAGGACACCATATTAAACTTTGATGACTAAGTGAACAATTGTTACTGTGAGAAAAAAAAAAATCATCAGGGAGTGAACCTCCCTCGTCGCTGCCAGTCACTCACTGGTCAATCTCTGATTGAACATGGAAATCTTAATTTCTCCTCGTGCTCATCAACTATGCTTTCTACTTTTCTATTTCTTTAATAACGTGTAACCTAGATACACTCAATAGCACTATTGGCAATCTTTCCTATGGGAGAGCAAGACTTCACCCAACGTAGGTAGTATCCATTCCTCCCACATCTGCTGCTTATCACCTGGTTAAAAATCTCTGGTTCTGTTCCTTTCCCAGACGCACACCCATCTATCTCTGTTTTGGCTCAGTAAATCCACCTGTCTTTGCAGTGCTTCTCAAAGTCTGCATTGAGATTGGCAGACATGATCTGTGTATCAGACGAAGGAACACAAGGGGAAAGCAAGAATTCTTTGTGGCTAAACATTGAGTCCAGTCTAGGAGGTAGGTCATGTCACTCTACCTTTGCACACAGTGATATTAAAATATGGTCTCAAGAATGATGCCTTTTTTTCCTCCAGAGAAATTAGATGTGAAAACTTATCTCACCCAGACAAAAGCTTCCAGAGCGCAGGGGCTGTGTCTTAATATTTATCTTTGCATCAAACCATGTTTAATCCATTCATGTCTATTTAGTGAATGGGCAAAATGTACCTAGCAGCCAATGTCTCTAAGCTCTCTCACCTGAAGAATTTACACCCCCATCGCTTTCTTCAAGGAAAAAGATGAATTATGATGTCTAAAGTTACAGTCATTCATCAGTTTCTCCATTATTTAGATAAGAAAATTGAAGATCGGAGAACATAAGCAACTTGTCCAATGCCACATAGCTTGTAAGTTAAAGAGGTAAGATTCAAATACCAGTTCTATCTAAATTCCATAATTCATGATTTAACCATTTATGCTATGGTCTATTTATTATGTGAACCATTCATTAAGACATTTATATTGCTTAAGATTGCATATCCAAACACAGATTCTAAGCTGAGGAGTATTTATCAATTGATATACAAGACACACACAATCAAAATTAATTCACGATATCCTATTAATTGTTATGTCCCCAACAGAACACTATATGGTGCTTTGTGCTGAAAATATTTAAATAGTCATGGACTTACCAAAGAACAATTAGTCCAATCTCTGTTTGACTCACCCAAATAAGTTTCCCTAGAAATCATGTGATTCCCTCAAGCTCCCTAAGTCTCCATTGTATGATACTATTCTGCTTCTCTTAATTAATTGCTCCTTCTACCATTATTAATATGAGAATGAGAAATTTCTTGTGGTACGTAATCTACCCCTTACCTCTGCTTTATGGTGAGATTAAAGTGTGGTCTTGGGAAGGTCCCACTGATGCCTTCAAGCAAAGTTTTAAAAGGACCTTATGTGCCAGGCCTTGGGATTGCTTCTCAGGGGTGCAGAGATAAAACATGCTCCCGGTTCATTCTTAACAGGCCTCCTTAAATGGAAAAGAGGCCACCCTCTGTGAGTTGGACAAAACGCACACATACACACACACACACACACACACACACACACACGGGTCTCTTGGCATTCAGAGAAAACTCCATTTCTCCTTTCTTCTCCTGCCTCCTGCCCACTGCCCTCCTCTTTATTCTCTCTGGCCAAAGTGATTAGGTTATGAAGCTGAGCTAATCCTGTTAGTGCCGGGATGACTTTTCTCACACTTGTGTGTCCCACAGCTGTTAGAAAGTCAGAAGGAATTACTGGGCATTGAATTCACCTTGCCAGGGAGATGACAACAGGGGGAGGGAGGGAATGGGAGCGTGGATGCCCAGCTGCCCTGTGCTTTAACCTCTCCCTCTGGAAGTCATTCTTCCCTCTGTGGGTGTCAGCGCCGGCCAGAGGCACGGCTAACTCTGCCCTTGAGATACAAAGAGAGCAAAGTTGACGTCAGCGGTTTCTTCCTGAGCAAACATTCTCCTAATTCCACGGCCAGACAGCTTGCAAAATTGCTTTTGTAGGACTGCTGAGGTCTCCTTTCCCGTCAAGATCACTTTGTATTTATTCAGCAAAGATGCACCTACCGCGGAGTGCACCAGGAGCCGCGGGTGTCAGAGTCGTGGCGAGCCCACTTCATGGGTGATTAGCATTCTCTGACCTGGCCACCATTTCCAATCACTTTCAATTGTAGACATCTGGCAGCAGCGATTACTCCTATCCTTCAAACCCCTTTCCCCCCTCAACCACCTCAGAATTAAGTTGGGTTAAAGGACTTGGCTTCAAATGATGCCTTGCTGGATACAAAGTCTCTATCAAAACTCACTCCCACCAAGTGTGAATTCTATAAATCCCATGCATAACCTCTATCACGGAATGAGCATGGAATGGGATAACCCCTTGTGGGTTTGATTCTTATCTACAGTAGAATTCCTAAAAGGAGCTCGTTTTATTTGTATTGAGCATCTAGCATATCCTAGGCATTGTATAGACCAATACCCCTCAGGGTGGTCTGCAGAATGGCAGCTATCAGCAGCACCGAAGACTTTCTATCAATGCAAACACTTGGGCACCCCACAATGCCTACTGAGTTAGGATCTCCAGTGGCAGAGACCCAGGATTCTGTGGATGCAAAAGCTCTCTAGGTGATTCTTAAAGGGTTTAAAAAGCACTTTGGTAGATTATA
Source organism: Urocitellus parryii (assembly GCF_045843805.1). Classification (NCBI taxonomy): domain Eukaryota; kingdom Metazoa; phylum Chordata; class Mammalia; order Rodentia; family Sciuridae; genus Urocitellus; species Urocitellus parryii. The sequence goes on along the minus strand of NC_135545.1, from coordinate 35,006,554 downwards.
TGCACCTAAATGTCAGGAAGAAGGCTATCTGGCCACTGAAATCTAAATATGATTGTAGGAACCCGGATTGCATGGCCTGGGCATATTGATTTAGCAGGGTCTCCCCAGTAATGCCAGGTGATTTAAACAGCATTAATTTACTTTATCATGGTTCTAGAGACATAAAGTCTAAACCAAGATATGGGCAGGATTGATTTCTTCTAAGGATTGAGAGAAGGATCTATTCCATACCTCTCTCCCTGGCTTGTGAATATGGTATTTTTACTGTGTCTTTTCCAATTGTCTTCCTTCTATGTGTATCTCTGTGCAAATTTTCCCTTTTTTTAAGAATGCCAATCATACTAGATTAGGGTTCACCCAAATGATCTTTTAACTTGATTACCTGGTGAAGACCACATCTCCAAATAAGGCCATGATCTGAGATAGTGGGGGGTTATAGGACTTTAGCAAATTAATTTCAAGCAGGATCCAGGTGACAAAATTCAATCCATAAGCCTTGGGGAATTTCATAACACTGGGAACAATTTTAAATTTAAGTATGATTTCTCAAATATAAAGCTTTGACGTTGACTATCACATTCCGTCTTGCATTCCTTGGGGATGATGCTAATTTTTGGTGCCCATGTGAGTTCCAATAATGCAAGTCTTGGGACGAGGTTTGGTAGACTAGGGACTGAACCCAAAGCCTTATGCATGCTAGGTTCTACCCCAGCCCTCTCTTCCATTTTTTACCCAATTTTTAAAGGTACAAACCATTTGCCAGAATTCATGCTAACTAGGAATACCTCAGGGATGTAAAATATACCACCTTGATCTCTCTCTCATGTACACTGCAAGCTACTTCTTTTAATAGTATGGTTAGAATGGAAGGCCTTACGGCATTTGCTTCTGATTTGCTTTAAAATTCTTTATACCAATGTTATTAAATATGCCTTCCATTTCAATTTCTTAAAAGGAAAAACCACATTTTCGCTGATGCAAATGGTCAGTGTGATTCTAACTTTCAGATGTCAGAATGTTGTGAATGATCTCGTATTTTGGAGTAGCCCAAATGAAACCACATATTCCATGGCAGCTCTATTAACTCTATCATTAGGGTGCTTGCTTTCTTCCTTTACCCATGGATGTTGATCTTCTCTTACCTTCTCAGGAGAGGTGTAGTCAATGTTAAAATCAAAGTCAACTTTCTGAACCTTTTGTTGATGTTGGGGGTTGCATGATTGTAACATAAATAAATCCCACAGAAAACATTGAACATCTACTCATTTATTGATCAACTAACATCTCATATCAAGCAGAGCACCTCAAACTCAAATGCCCCAGCAGTTTTCACGATGTCACCTCCTCGCTCTTTGTCTTTCTCAGTAAATGGCACCATCCTCCTCCAGTAATCAGCACCAACTTCTCTTACTTCCCACTTCGAATCTATGAGCAAGTTTGTCTGATAGTACTTAAAAAAAAAATCCTAAATCAGATTCCTTTTTGGTGGTGCTGGAGATTGAACCCAGAGTCTCCACCTCCATTTCTTCCACAATCCTGAACACCCGCCTGTGTTAACTAAATGTCTGAAATAGCCTACTGGCTGTTACACTTCACCTCCTGATCCCAACCTTTCTATTGAGTCACAGTAGCCAAACTGATCTTTATAAAACTTAAAACACAGCCTTTCGCTTCTAATTAAAACTCTCTCACTCTTTCTAAAGGGCATTGGAAGTTAAATCCAAACCCTTTACCTTGATTTATTAAACCATACACAATACTTTCCTTTCAGACTTCATCTCATACAATGCTCATTTAGGCCACAGAAAATGCTAAATAACCAGCAAGGCATGTCTCCTTTAGCCCTCCCAGTAATGCTTTGATAGACTGGCTGGTAAAAAGACTAGTTGCCCAAGTACATCCAACTTGCATGTTCTGCAACTAAGATTCACACTCAGTTTTTAACAGGAACTAACATTAAGTACATACTCGATGCCAGACTCCCACTGTAAGTCCTTTGTACATAGTTACTCATTTAGCATTGATGTTTACCTTTGGGATGTCAGTATGACTGTCACCTTTACTTTTTGGATAAGGAAACTGAGACTTGAAGAAGTTAAACAACTAGCTTATGGTCACACAGGTAAGAAATGGCAGAGCCCAGATTTGACTCAGCTGAGTGACTCTCTGTTCATGCTACTAACACAAGGTACTCTGCCATACTCTTATTACTACTTAAATTTTCTATACCTCAAATTCCTTCTTTTTAGAGTGCAGTTAAGATACCTACCTTGCAAGGTTGTTGAAACATTAAAAGGACAATGTATACATGAGGTTCAAATATTAAAAATAAAAATCAGTTCTATTTAATTCACTATGAGAGAGAGAGAGTCAGGCCCAGGGTTTAAGTGTGAGATAAAATAAGAAATATAAACCTTCATGCTTGACAATAGATTTAGACAGGCTGAAGGAAACAGAATGAAGATCATCAAGAAGATAAACACAGATCCATGCACATACATTTTTTTTCCATCTAAAAAGCTTTGGGGATGGTAGGCAAACTAAAGTCATAGATGACCTAAAGTTCAATTTCTGGAATGTACTAAGCCCACCGCGGCTGAGTTGAAGTGGGATCAAAACTCTGTGATGCTCATTTTCACCTCTTCCTCCTTCTCTGCACTTAGTACCCAGCCCTCTTTATGCAAAGCGAGCAGCCAGCGCCGTGGTGTGATCCCTGGAGAAAGCTACTTGGCATCTGACTCCGAAGTGCTATAAAGTCCATGTCCTGCTGTCTTTCACAGTTTTATTTAGACATGATTCACAGGATGGCCCCTGTGGTTCCTCGTCCATCCAGGGAACACAAAAGTGACAATTTGACTTGCAAGAAAAATTAATTTTTCTAAGTTGGCAATGACCGTGACCGCTTGGGGGCCTCCATCTCTAGCTGCACTCCATGAACTACAAAGAGAAAAAAAAAAAAAACTATCCCAGCAATCTCTTTATATATGCCCCCAAGAGATACTGCAGCAGCTGCCAGCAGCAAAAATGAATGAATACCCATGTTATTTTTGTAGCTGCCAGAGCTTCCTCTCTTGACCTCCTCCTGCTGCCTCTCCCCGCACCTGCTCTATTCAGGCCACCAGCCTTCTGTGTCTCCAATTCCTCCAACTCCATTGCAACTCAGGGACTTCAATGTGTGCTGCTTCTTCCTGGAACACTGTCCTTCTGCTTGTTATGGGCGGATTTGTGTCTCCCAAAAATGTATGCCAAAGTCCTAATTCCACTCCAGGACCTCAGAACGTGGCCTTATTTGGAAATGAACTCTTTGCAATTAAGCTGAGGTCATTAGGGTTGACCCTAATCCAATATAATTGTGGAATGTGTGTGGATGAGTACGCACAGAAATGGACACACATAGAAGGAAGACGACAGGAAGAGAGGCAGAGAGAAACATGCCAAGGAATGTCTGGGTCCTGCAGAAGATAATGCCTTCAGAGGAAGGCAGCCCAGCCCATTCAGATTTCTGTTCTCTAAAACAATCAATTTCTGTTATGCTAAGTCACCCAGTTTGCAGTACTTCATTGCAGTAGCCCGTGAAGGACCAAAGCACGGCTTTTGAGTAACTGTCCTCATTTTATTCTTCAGCTCTCAGCCTGGCAATCTCTGACCATCCTCTCCAAATCGACTGTGAATATCTGCATGTCTTTATTTCCTCCCCAATACTAAGCACAACAGATACCCATTCAATCTCTGTCCCTTATCTCTTCCTTTCTTTCTTGTGTGTATGTGTGAGGGTAAACTTCAACAGGGAAGAAACTACGTTCACATTTGTGTTCTAAATAGCTGGCATCGTTTCTGATGTATAGTCCTTGCTAAAGTAAGATATTTAGTGAATAAACAAGATCCTAAAAACAAAAACAGAATGACTTTTAAAAAAACAAATGAGCAAGTAAAAATAATGCCATTTGAGATATCTGAGATATGATGCAAAAACTGGGAAAGCTGCCCCCATGTCTTGGTACACTCCTTCCCTATCTCTTGCCATCCGGCATCTCAGAACTTCTGGACTCCTGTGACATTTCGCCAGACTCTTGAGTTTGTAGGGAGCCACTCATTCATTTGGAGACTCCGGGAAGTCTCGCTGAGGTGGGCACAGTAGTCTTCTCCCTCACTTGTTGGGGAAGAATTGATTGAATAAGAAAATGCTCCCCCCGACATGTCAGGAAAAGTGAAGGGACTGGCAGAAAGGTTGGCTGTGTGTTTACCAGCCCCAGCTGGCTACTTCCTGCCTGAAAAATCAGCATTGGGGAGGAGAAACAAAAGCTGCCCGTGGCTCAAAGGTCAGAATTGAATAAATGCTCATAGTGCACAGAAAATTGCCTCTGAAAGGTTCCTCTCTCCTCAGATCTATACCCGACATGCAAATGCAGTGGTGTTGTATTTTTCCTCCTTAAATCCCATGGGTTGTAGATGAGTGTGTCCCATTCACACCAACAATGATGAGAATTTTGATTTTGGACTCTCATTCTGGATCCCACCATTTAAAAGGCACATCACTCTAGCAGAAATGATCAGAGGAAGGTCATCAATGAGGTCATAGAATAGGAGAAGGGTGGAGTATGTGAAACCATAGAACATCATCATGACCCAAGGACGTGGTGATATTTATTCTAGAATACAAAACACATTATAATCAATGTGGTTCGGGAGGAAAGACCGAGGGTTGGAGAAAATGACATTAGATGGAACAGGACTTTGGCTCAACCTGTAGAACTTCCTAAATTATAAAAAAGATCTTCTATTGAGATGTATTCACTTAGATGCAATGGAGCTACCTGGGCAAGAAGAGGTCACCCCCTGGCCTGTACCATAGAAGAGTCTCGTAGGAGAGTTGGATTAGGCAGGAGCTTCATAAAACTTTTGCCAAGGTCCAGTTTGCTTCCCGTGCTCAGTCTGGACCTCAGAGGGACCACTACAATTTATAGACTTTCTTATTCATAGAATCCCAAAGACTGAAGATTTATCTCTGACATCAATGTTTTATTCTTCTCAAATTATATCAATGTGCTGAACAGAAGAAATATTATTTATTTGAAAGTATCAGTCATTTCAGTCACACTAGTGCCTTCCAGCTTTTCTTTTGTCCTCTCCTTGATTTTTGATTTTTGCTCTTTCTTTCATGCTTTCAACATCAACCCACTGTCTAGTCACAGGGGAGCAAGCTGCTCTCTACCTCCCCTGGAGATCTCCCCTCCCTCTTCTTCCACAACAATTTAAAGGTGAAATTAGTCACCAATCATAGTGAGCTTGGTGCTAGAGGCACAGAAATTAAGAAGAAATGCTTTTTATTTAATGATCTTACCTAGTGGAGAGACAAGTGAGGCATCACTAGAATGGATGCAGTGTGGCACGTGTGGGAACAGAAGCAGGGATCCTACAGGGGTGCAGGGATGGGGCACCTCCCCTGCCTGAGAGGGATGGCCTGCCCCATCCTGGAGGAGGTGATGCTCCATTTTATTTTTGCATCCTGCCAAACACTGACTTGCACCCAGCCATAACCAGAATCAATGTTCTATAAGTAGAAGATGAAGGAAAAATCTACTTCTGCGTTCTGAACAAGCAAGTCTCTAAACCACTGGTTTTGGAAGTTGTAAATTGCTTCTATTCCTACAGGAGCCTATAAGAGTTGTCACTTTTCATTCTAGTCATCTTCGCCATGGGCACTGTGATGGTTAATCTGAATTGTCAACATGATCAGATTAAGAGACACCTAAGATTCAGAAGCTTCTGGGTGTCTCAGACAGGGCACGTGTAGATGTGATTGGCGTGCAGAACCGCGAACTTAGGTGGAAACTCACCCTAAGTGCGGGCAGCACTATCTGTTGGGGGCTTGGATGGAACAAAAATAGGAAGAACAAGGAAACAGTAATAGATGCAAGCCTGATTCTTCTTGAGGTGTCCTTGATTGCTGCTGCGATCACCTGAGGACATCAGACTCTAGCTCCTTCACTCTTCCAAAGTGAACTCTGACCAGCAACTCTCCAAGGAGTTTCCAGGTCTTCAGGCACAGACTGGAGCTGCCTCATTGATCCCTCTTGTTCTGAGGCTCCATTTTCTTGGACTGAGCAGCTACTGATTCCTCTAGCTTTCAAGCCTGCAGATAGCTACTGTGGGGTTATCCAGCTTCTGGGTAAGCCCATCTAATAAATCTCATTATATATATATATATATATATATATATATATATATATATATATATATATATATATGTGTGTGTGTGTGTGTGTGTGTGTGTGTAGTGTGTGTGTGTGTGTGTGTACACATCTCCTGTAGTTCTATTTCTCTAGAAAATATATATGTATATATGTATGTGTGTAAATGTGTAAATAAATATATATGTAAATATAAATATATATGTATATGTGTGTATATATATAGAGAGAGAGAGAGAACCAACTTGCCAATATATATATATATATATATATATATATATATGCATATATGCATGTGTGTGTGTGTGTGTGTATACATCTCTTGTGGGTTTTATTTCTCTAGGGAACTCTGACTAATACAGACACCAACAGCTGAAGGACTACAGTGATCTTCCAATAATCCATATTGGATGTGAGGGATGACTAGAGGGAAACTGACAGGACATATGACCACAGATTAATTTCCACAATTTAAATATTGAGAAAGACTTAAAATGTGCAATAATTGAAAAGCTGCCTAACTAAATAGCCATGTATGTGTAAGATGAAATATTAGAAATCCAATAAGAATAATGGCATAGATCTATATTTATTGACTTGAGAATCTGTCCCTGACATAGTTTTGAACGGAAAGGCAGCTTATAACACAGCCTATAGAGTGCTGTTTTACTTAGGTGACGCACACAATCATTGATGTGCATAAAGGGACCCACAGAGGTATCTGTGCAAGACATCATTATTTACATTTCTGGTGGGAAATCTGTGTTGCAGTTACTCTCCTCTTCATAGATTTGTGGAATTATTTGATTTTTTAAAAAATTAGTATGTCATTCAAAAAGCAGCTATAGCCTGTAACAGCAGGGCTCCAGAATCAGACTGTTAAATCCAAATTCTTTTGTTTACTAACTGAGAGACCATGAGCAATTTGCAGATCCTCTTTGTGCTTCAATTCCCCATCTGTGTAATGGGAAGCATAACAGTACCTAACTCACGTAAGTAGTCTGAGTCTTGAGAAATAGGCAAAAAATGCTTAGAACCTTACTGGTACACGAATGCTAAGAAATTTTTTTTACAATTATCATTTAATAAAACCAACGAAAACCTAATTTTACATAAAATTATAAAAATATAATTTAAACTATATGGCTTCTTCAAGTCTAATTTCATTTCATAGAGTCAATAAATTTATTTGATTTAAAAAAATCAAATAAATCCAACTTAAAATTGCAATCCATCTTTCCCACTCACTCCTCACCCCTGCTGTAGGCAGGCTCTCACCCTCTTTCTTTTATTAACTCTAGAATGTCTTTCCCTACTTTATCTCCTTAGCACTCACACCACTGAGTGAGTTGAACACACTAGGCAATTTATTTGTTTACTATTTGTCTCTGCCCAATTAGAATATCTCACCAATGAAAAGAGGGGTTTTTGTCTGATTTGTTTAGCACTATGCCCTCAGCATCTAGAGCAGTACTGGCACACTGAGGACACACAGCAAATATCTGATGGATGAATGTTAATAATAATGAGCTTGTAGTTACATCAAATAAGCACATACTGAAAGTATCTATTCAACCAGTCATTTTAGTAGAAGTCACCTTAACCAAAAACACCCATCTAGTGAAGCCATAGCAGGCTGTGTACATGCATGTCCACTAGTTGAACTAGAGATGGAAACTGACCCAAGGGGGACCAGGCATGAGCTGGAGGTGATGCACAAACTCTCTCTCTTGCTCAGTAAATCAGGCAATGGTAAATCATTATGCCACCAGACAGGCTTCTCCTGCAACTTTTTCTGGACTATGGCAAAGATGAACCAGGTGATAAAGGGAAGAGAAAAGAGACACCATTAAACAAAGTCAAGAGCTACCTCAACCCCTAAGAGCTCTCAGTTCCAAATACCATCCAGAGTTGCCATTGAAGAAAAATTCCCTCCTTTGCTGTTTGTTTTAGGTTGGTTGGTTGGTTGGTTGGTTGGCTTCCTTAAGTGCACCAATTAGTTTCTGGGTCTTACAATCTGAGGAGCTAAATTAACAACAACTCAAAACTGCTTTAGTAGAATAACTACCTGTTAATTAGAAATTAGTAGCCACTTGAAAACTGACTACTAAAAATTGTACACTAAATTTATTTATTTATTTATTTATTTTTTCAAGAAGGATTTTCCATTTTATTAGATTAAAAAACCCACAACAAAATGAACAAGGAATTGGGGGAAAGATGGGGAAAGACATATAGAAGAAGAATGGGCAATCAGAGATATTAAGGGCAGAAGTAGACAGAGAGGGAAGATCAAGAGCCCCATTTTCAGGCAGCAAAGAGTTTTCTAAGGACTAGACATCTCTTCATTTGATGACAATTTTTTGGCGCAAGGCTCGGGGCCCAGAGCCAGGGAGGGGCTCAGGAGGTGGGGGGCCAGGGCCCAGGGCTGAGGCAGTAGGAGGCAGTCCATGGGCAGTGATGTACTTCTTGTAGGCCTCACGGATGATCTTGAAAGCTCGAGCAGTGGCATAGGGGATGTCTGTAACAGGGTCCCGGTACAGAGCTGGACGATGGGTCACTGGGCAGACCTCCCGAAAAGGGATCTTTGGGGGCCGACCTTGGGGGAACCATTCCTCAAATGTCGCATCATCACTAAATGTGATGAAGGTACGCGAGCAGCCAGCAGGTGGGATGACAGGTCCAGTCCCAGCATGGGAAGCCAATGAGGAGGCCGAGGGAGCAGGATCAAGTCCTTCGACATCCACATTCTCCTCCTTGGGGCCCAGCTCCCCGATAAGTGGCACCGTCATGGAATGATAGGTGATTATAGGCCCAGGGCACTTCCGTTTCTTGTGAACCTGTTTCTTTTTGTCAGCCTCCAGTCGCTCATATGTCTCCAATGAACGTAAGTTGAGCTCTTCTGTGATCTTGGCCTCTCTGAGCAGCTCTTCTTGGGTCAGTGGTCTCTCACAGTGGGGCCCCTTACGCCGCCGGGACTGGCCCTGTCTTTCCTGTACCCGAAGAAATGTTTGTCGCGTATGTTCAGCTGTAGATTGGCGCATGGACTTCCGACTGTCAGAGCTATCATCCTGTAGTTCAAGTGGCAGCAGTGCCTTCTCTTCTCGGGCCTTTTGAGAGCTACCAGCTGGGGTGCTGACCTTTCGAGGTCTCAAGCTCTTTAGAGGCTCCTTATAGGCTTTAGTGACTACTCGGCGCTTCCTTCTTGGCTCTTCTGTTTCTCCATCACTGGATGGTTCATCCCCTTCATCAATATCAAAGTCAGAGTCCACCTCATCCTCTGTGTCTGACTGGTCCCCTTGATACTCATCATCTCCAGATTCCTCAGTGAAACCTCCGTAAGTCGTCTGGTAGGACTCATCTTCTTCCTCTGCCTCCAGAAGCCCAGAAAGCCTGTTCCCAGCGGTCTTCCGGGGGGGCCCGGCCCCCAGCCAAACTCATGTCGCCTAGCGAGACTGCCTGTACACTAAATTTAATCATTGTTATTAATCTTTTTTTTTTTTTGCTTTTTCATTTATTTATTTTTTTCAAGATGGGCCTGTCCTTAAAATACATAGTATTTTTAAAGTTATATCTAAATCATTTCATATATATTTGTAAATTTAAGGTCCTCTGTATATGTACCTTGCATTGTATTTGCATATAATTTTTTCTTAAAGCCATAGAAAAACATACTAGAAATAAATGACCCATAATATCATATCACAAATAGTTTCTTTTGCATAGAGGGATTAAGGGATCTTTATTCTTTTGTATTTTAGTAGTTGTCTTCTGAGTTTGGGCAGGGGGTATGGTTCAATGGTACAGTACTAGCTGGGCATATGCCAGACCTTGGGTTCTATCCCCAGTACCACACACACACGCACACACACACACAAAAAAAAATTGTTATCTTCCAAAGTTACTACAATGCATATAAGGCTGGAACATCAAAGATCAAGGTGCCTGCAGGTTCGATATCTGGTGACAGCAGCAGCTCTCTCTTTCCAAGTTGGCACCTGTGGACTGCATCCTGTAGAAGGTAGACTGTGTGTTCACGTGGTTGAAAGGGACAGAAGGAGTCAACTCACCCCTAGGAGCCCCTTTATGAGGCAGGGATCCATTCATGAGGATGGAGGTCTCATGGCCTAATCAATTCCTAGTCATCAACCTCTTAATTCTATTGTGCTTGAAACAGGCAGGAGGTGCAGGGCCACCCCCACTCCCAAGGTGAATGCTTTGTGAACAGTCTTGGAGCAAATGCTTATGCATCCAGGGTCCTGGCAAATCCTAGCTCTCAGGGGCAGCTGAGGTGGTGTCCAGTCCATGGCACACACAACAAGAAATTGGGTCTTGTCTGGCCCAAGGTAAAAACTAGCTCATTAAATAATAGCAAGAATTGACATATGGAATTACATCAAATTAAAAAAAAACACTTCTGCACAGCAAAGAAACAATCAATGGAGTGAAGACTCAGCCTACAGCATGGGAGAAGGTCTTTGACAGCTATTCATCTGATAGAGGCTTAATATTCAGAATACATAAAGAATTCAAAATCTTTAACACCAAAACAACAAGTAATCCAGTAAACAAATGGGCAAAGGAGCTGAACAGACTCTTCTCAAAAGAAGAAATGCAAACAGCCAATACATAGGTGAAAATGCCATCATGAGCCATCAACGAAATGCAGATTGAAGCTACATTAAGATTCCATCTCACCCAGGTCAGAATGGCTATTACCAGCACTACTAACAGCAACAACAAATCCTGAAGATGTGGAGAAAAAGGAACCCTTATACACTGTTGACAGGAATATAAATTGGCACAGTCACTGTGGCAAACAGCATAAAGATTCCTCAAATAAATAAATAAAAAGAGAGCTAACATATGATCCAACTCTACCATTGCTGGGTGATACCTGAAGATCAAATCAAAGTCAGAATACCAAAAAGATACCTGCATACCCATGTTTATCACAGCATTGTTCACAATAACCAAGACATGAAATCAGCCCAGATGCCCATCAATAGATGAATGGATAAAAAGAAAATATAACATATATACATATGTGTGTATATTCCATAATATATTACACACACACACATACACACACACACACACACATGCACATGCATACATTGGAGTATCATTTAGCCATGAAGAAGAATGGAATTCTACCATGTATGGGAAGATGCATGGAACCATGTTTTGGGTTAGTTGGGTTTCCTTAAGAATTAGTTTCTAGGCCTTCCAATCTAAAGAGCTAAATTAATAATTCAAAATTGCTTCACTAGAATAATTGCCTGTTAATGACAAATTGACACTTGAAAACTGTCTAACTACAAATTGTACCTTGCATTTAATCACAGTTATTTTATTTTGGGTTTTTTTTTTTTTTTGCTTTTTCATTTATTTATTAACATGAAATCATCATGTTAAGCAAAAGAACTCAGTCTGAGAAAGGCAGGAATTGGATGTTTTCTCTCATATATAGAATCTATAAATAAAATATAATTAATTAAAAACCAGCTCATTCAAGTGGTATCTGAGAAGTAGGTGGACCCAGAGAACAAGGGTCCGGATTGTGGGCAATCGCAAGAGGACAGAGATTAGGGATCAGGGCACCAGGGGCGGGAGAGAGGACCCTGAGCCTTTTCCTAAACTGCTCCACAGCAGTTGCTTCTTGAGGGGAGGAGAAGACTTATGGATCTCCCTCTCTGAGTTTCAGGAAGTGAATGGCTGTTTGTTATATCAGTAGCAAAAGATCCCGGTACCTGCTGCAGAGCAGGTCACTGGGGATCCCAGTGGTTCCCTTAAGTGTTTGATATTCATCTGTCTCTACCTTTTTCTTTGTTCCTACCCATGCACTGCATCTCTAATATGCCAATCTCATCACTGATCCTTCTTCTATTTTTATTTTATTTTTTGCAAAGAGCAAGCATTTTAGGTGTTTAACACTATGTAATAAGCATTCGATACTTGGTCTCATTGTTCATTTATTCATCGAGAAAACTAAAACAATTTTGCCACCTATCTCTGTGGAATAATAAGTAAGATGATGTCATTAGTAAGTTTCAAGAGTTATTTTGAATTATTGGCCATGTCCTTGCAAATTAATATTATATTTTAAAACTATTGTGGATTCTAATAACACGTTCTTATGTGAAAATTAATTGCTTTTGAGAAGAACAAGGTGTAGAAAAGCCTTTTTTCAGTTATACCTTCAGGGATGATGCTCAGATTTTGATGTTTTTTACCTGTGGAAGAAGATGAAGGTCAAAGTGTTAATTTCACTATCATTAATATTATGATTCTAATTATTACCATTATACATTTTTATAGCATGCTTCATCTCAGAGACTCACAGTAACTAACTGCTTTGTCGGTGAACTGATTAACTCTGCCCTGTGTCAGAGGAAAATTTCTAGATGAAAAATAAAGTCGATTGTCATAATGGGGTTCACATATCTCCCCACGAAGTGGAATGAAACAGATGTGGTTGGTTTCACCTTCTTTCAAATTTGATACTATCTGAGCTGAACAGAAACTGACTAAAATGTCCTGAAATTATCTCCCCCCAGAATGGGAAGAGTGACAGTATCTGATCCGGCGGTTCCAGGGAGTGCGTTCAATTTTGAAAGGCCAGTTAGATAAGCGAATATTGGCACAACTCTCCAGATATTCATTCCCCAATTAATAATGTCATTTTCAGTTTTTCCAGGTGGAGAATGGGAAGCTTGTCTTGGCATTACAGGTCTCTGCTTGGAGCCTACTCTTTGCACAGTTAGTCACTACTCTAATTCCACAGCCTTGGAAAAATATGGGGCTAGGTGACAGAGGGTCATGGAGAAAATGAGAATGATAAGAACACATATCTAAACACCATGAACACACAGCTATTGCCTCAGGGCCTACCATGCTTAAAGTTCTACTTACAGGAACCAGCATTTTTCTTAAGAAGACAGATCCCAATCAAGAAACTCTAATAATTATTAAAGCCAACCACATGGTTTTTCCCACATGTTTTTTTTTAAACCCTTTGTGGAGCATGACAAATATACATTGTGGTGAAACAATAAAAGTAAGGATCAAAATTAAACTGAACTTTTCTGTTGAAGAATTTTAGACTTGGGATGTACGTCATAGCCCTGTTGCTCACTTCAGGGTGGTGGAACACAGACTTGGAAAATGGTAAGCGTGTGTGTTTATGTGTGTGTGGTGTCAGAGGCAAATGAATACATAGGTCAAAATGTCCCAGTGTAAGGCACGAAGAATGGCACATCAGCCCTACTCTCTGTCCCAAGAGACTTCTTTGCAGTCAAGGATGTGAATGAGTTCCTAATGTAGATGATATTAGAGAATTACCTCAAGGAAAAAGAGAGAGAGAGAGAGAGAGAGAGAGAGAGAGAGAGAGAGAGAGAGAGATTATTAATCTAGAATGATTACTCTGGTCTGCAGTCACCTTAATCTTCCTTCATACCAATCAACAAGTCCCACAACAGCCTACCCTTAAGTTTACTGGCCATTTGAATTCTTGCCAATCATCTGCTTTCCAACTCTGTTTTTTCTTGATAACTACTGAAAGAGCAATTGTGTTTGTCCTTGAGCTGATCTGGGAAAGCAGGAGCAGGACCATTTTCTGTGACACGGGTTTTCTATTCTGTAGGAAGGCACTACCTAAGAAACTTAGGACTTCTGGTGTCAGAAACTTTGACATCGATTTGCATGCCACCATCAGACACTAGCAGATGAGCCTCCTTTTGGCTCTTCCAAGAAGGTCGGATGCTGAACCATCAATAACTGGCAACAATGACAAGAAGACAGAGCTATCTGATGAGAGCTCTGTGGAACCTATCGCTGGAAAGAGCTTATCTTTGCCAAACACATGCAACGTGCCTCTTGTAAAATATGTCTTTTGAGTGAAAATGATTTCCACTTGTTTAATTGATGGGGAGTCCATGCATTCAAATTTTATCTGAACCTACCTAGGAAAAAGACAAACACTGTCGGAATGTGTGTGTGTGGCAAAGAGGAGAGGAGGATAATATGCCCCATATCAAATAAGCTCAATTTTTAGAAGCCAGACAAAAGTATTCTTAATGGCTAACAAGTAAGAAGCAACTCAAAGGCACAGTCATGGAAAACTGTATATGCATACAATTTGGTATATTGTGGTTTATAAATACCATGGAACACTATGGAGCAATTACAAATCAGCAAACTGTTGATAACTTCAATGGCACAGAGGAGTCTTGAAAACTTTAAGAAGTCAGAAACACACTTATGATTTCATTTGTATTGAACTCTAGAAAAAGCAAAGCTAATGCAAAATTATTTGAATAGTGATCCCACCTGGGACACAAATATTTCTACCTCTCATTCTACATATTATGAAAACTGAAGCTGTTGAAGTAGATTGGAAAGATTATGAGAATAGTTACCCATGAAATTGAGATGTGAATCCTCAAACATAGGCCAGCCCACACATGGTTGTGGAACCTACCCTTGTTTCTAGATATTGCATTACCTAGAAAAGTAGCAGGAACAATGGTCCCTCTAAGGCTTTTGTCTAATATGGGATATAGAAGGTGTTGATGTTAAATTAGACCAGAAATCAAATGATAGAAGTAAACTTGGCCTATTCCCTAGTTGATAAGAACATATGCATTATTAAACCAAATATATGGATTGATAATATATAGAACAAAATTTCTGAACAGAACATAGTTCGTTTATCTCAGGCCTTGCAACTCTTTCCCTTGTCCTATTCAGAGAGAGAGAGAGGAATTTACCAGGCAGAAACTTCATTCCCTGGATGCTGTCTATTCTTCTCTGAGAAGAATGGATCCAGGGGTTGGAGTTCTGTCCTTAAATGCAACCATGTGAAGGGAGCCCTATTTTCTTCCATAGCTTTCAATATCTCAGCTATTCCATCTCCTTTGGATGGAAATCTAAGAATTCATTTTTTTCTCTCTTTATTAAAGCACTTATTTCAAGCTATTGTTCTTTTAGTATCATCTTGTTTCCCTCACAATATTGTGAATTAATTAAGGACAGAACAATATCTTACTCCTCTCGAGGCTAAAATATTGCCTACAACCCCTGTGACCTGAATGCCATGCTCTGTGTGGCAATCCGAATCCTTTCCAAACCTGTGATATTTTTGCTCCAGTGCCCATGAACTTATCCAATATAAAGGTTCTTGAGTCCTGTGTTTCTAGTGCTCTGGAGGAACAATGGCCCCTCTGAACTCTTCTAATACAGAATATATAAGGTGTTGGTGCTCAATTAGACCAGAGTCCCCAAATTTCAAATATTCTTCCATGGCCTCAGTGTCACCCATTTCTAGTTCAACCGTCCTACTTCATCCTGTCCAGAGACCAGATCAAATCTCAGACTTTTAACAAAGACAAGTAATATTGGAAGGCTAAAACTTTATCTGATGCAACATATTGTCCTTGGCCTCCCAGAAGTTGTTTGCTGAACAAACCAAGAGTAAATCTATCCCTAAGGGCTAAATTCTAATTATGCAATTACAAAGTATAGCAGAGTAAAAATGATTTTCTTTGGAAAATAATTCTCATATAAGATGCTGGGAAATGATTGCAACTATGACAAAATAGTCAATGAAAAAAAAAATAGACAACTCAAACTGTTTATTTGCTGTCAGGAAGACAAAAGTCTAAGTACTCTGATTGAACTTATTTTTCCTTTTCCAGTTCAGCAATGTTGCATGGTAGGTAAGAGTTCAGCTAGAAAGAACAGAAATGGTACATATATGTATCTACCTAGCACACCAACACATTTAATGTGATGGGCAAGAATATCTATTAAGACATTTGTGACCCAAGCACTGGCTGACGGGGACTCCCCCATCCCATACCCCTCCTGTACCACTATTTAACCAAAAATGTTAGCTTCTCTCTAGGCAGCCTCCACTGGAGCTTCCTGCATGATAAAGTTTTTTCTTATTTTCTTGCTATTGCTATTTAGTTTTTGTTTGTAATTTCTTTAAAATATAACATATCGTTGAAAGCATTTTGGGATGCCATCATAATAATACTGAAAAAATAAATAAAATTTAATAACAGATGTATTAACACTCTTTTGCCATGAGCATATGTTCAGCTGAAGAATATTTATTCAGGACCCAAGATATAGCTCCAGGCTTTTCTTTTTTTCAAGTTCAGTCACGAGTTACAAAGAGCCTTCATTATGAAAATTTAATTGAGCCACGTGGTTTTATGTCAATATGCACTGTGAAATATTTTTGCATCTGCCAGTTGAAAAGATATTATTCTTAGTTAGGTTTATAAAATCCTACAACACTCATTCTTCTCTATCCTTCTAAAATAGATCTGGTTTCTGGAGAATTGAGTCAGTAAGTAGGATTTATTTTTTTCCTTCTAATTGTTTAATTTTCTTTTTTAAAAAAAGAAAAAATAAGTGTAACATGGAAAATGAAGCAGGACTGGAATAAATGGCTGTCAACTCAACAAACCTTAAGTAAATTTTATGCCCAGCGCTGCCATTGGTATTCAATATCACTAGATATTTTACCTTGAATAATCACTGATGGACATTGATTTTGTCTTTGCTCTTCACAGCACAGCAAAATTAATGTGAAAGTCAGACTCAAATGAGTCCCAATGGTGTCCTCCGATCTCTGCTGAGAAGCACATTTCAAATACAGAAGAAATGGCAACCAGCTGAGACCCAGTGTATCTTGTATTGTCACAATTAACAGATATGAATAGCCCTCACAGGAGAGCTCGGGTTACCTTTATATCAACTTTGGAGGTGAGAGTCTGAAACAGTTCACTGGGGTTAATATGTAGTGGTTTTATGGTTTGATTAATTCTTACCAATTAAAATGATGATGTTTCTCTTTTTTCACATTATATTTTCATAATTATTCTTTGGGGTATGTGGATGTAACCGTGAAATGTCAACAAGGGGGGAATCATTGTATAGGAGTTTAGAGTCAGGGAAAAAATATTTTCCTGAATGCATTTAGGAAAAAAAAAGGAAAGACAAGAATAAAATGTGAAATTGAATAGTAGCATACAGCAGTGAATGCAGGGAATGGCAGAACTCTATTCTTCATTCAAGAGTGCATCTTGATGATCTGTCATGTTGGCATTGACCAAAACACCACACTACCATTTATTTGGTCAGACTAATTCAGACCATATGGCAGAAAGTAGCAAGCACTTAAGATGAGCTGTGTGGATTATTAAAGATTGTGAATCTTCACCAAGAGCAAATGTTTATCTTTTTTGCATCTCCTGGTATCTAACCCAGCTGCTCAACAGAGGAGATAGGTATGTGCTTAGTCAACTTTAACATGAAACAAATGAAAGATATACCTTACATTGTGGCTGTATAGCAAATACATTTGGTATCTTATTCTTAAGCCAGTGGCTCTCACTTCTTGGCTTTTTTTCTCAACAATGGCATTTAAGGGCAAATATATGCAACTCTCTGACCAAAGATTCTTCTGGTCCCCCAGGCATTTTTGATCAGTTATTTACTATCATTAGATACAGTCTTCGATGGATAACAGCAGATCTTATTGAGGAAGTATCTCAGCAGCCTCAGATCTTGGGTTGAAAAGCCCTGATAGATAGTCTGCAATGTCCACCAGAGTTTCTTATCTCAGGACTTATCTCAGGGCTCACAATGCTAATTATCTGACTTAATGCATTCAACACTCACCCCTCTCTTCCCTGTCTCTGCACTCCATTTCTGGCTCATCTCAGAGTCACCTGCCAACTAGATATACTTCCCGATCTAGCTCTGCTTCTAGAGAAACCCAAATCAAGACACATTTTTGGTCAACATGCCTCAGGATGCTCAAAAAAAGAAGATAAAAATAAAAAAGTGATAGTACATGGCATCCTATGCCACACCATGCTATAAAAGACAATGCAGCCAGGAAGCTGTAATACCCAGCCCCAGTACCTGTGGCCAACACCTTGGCACCACAGCAATTCATTTTCAGGCCCGTACATGAACTGTAGATCTGTAGGTGTTTCCATTGTATTTACAGCACCTGCCACGGGACTAAAGCAGCTTGCACAAAGGCAAAAATGTTCTACACAGTTAATCAGATTGCTTCATGGACAGGAAAAAAACAAATCCAATCATTTATCTCCAATGCTTTCCCAGCCCAATCTTATCCCTGGAGCGGTTTATACAACAAACACTGAAGAGGAGATTTGGCAATTATTTGGTATGATTTAATCAGAAGAGATGGCGAATCAAATAATAAAAGGCATAAAGTTACACAAGGACTAGACTTCATCTGTGTTGATGACACAACTGCCAAATTGCCACTTTAATCTCTCCTGAATCTTTACCTCTCTGAATAGAACCAGTTGTAATATCACTGCATTTTCTTCTTGCCATTTTCAAAATTTCACAGAGTTTTTTGATCAATGGGATTGATTTTCTCATTCTCAGCCCATCTCAGCATTTTGAAATACATTGTGTCAAATATTAAGCCTAGATGACTCTATGTTTAAAGTGGATGCTCTCATTAATGAGCAAAGAAAGGGAAGGGGAGTCAAGAGATATTAGAGGATCCTTGAAGGAACAGACTGCTAATTAAATTTATTACCAATTGTGTGACCTTGAAGAAAGTTCTTGATCCCTCTGAGCCAATTTTTTTTTCATCTGTATAATGGAAATAATGATTCCCAATTTTCAGAGCGTTTTTGAAAATTAGAAATAAAATAATTATGGCTGCTGGCATAATGCAAGTGCTCAGAGTTGTAATTTTTGTTTTTGGTATTGCTTCATCTTTTCAAGCTAATCTTCAGTCCAATTGTATTAATTGCCTCTGAAATGGATTCCACTTCTTTGGAAACCTCTGCATTCCATGTTTCTCTCAATTCATATAGGACTCGTTTTAGCCAAGTCTCTCATATGCTTACAATTTCAATCAAGTTCACAGATGAAGCTTTGCATGGGCAGCTCATGAGGTGGAATTTTGAATCTCTGAGAATTTTGAGGTGCCAATTTCCCTGTATGAAACAGTTTCCATAGCGAGGAAATGCCTGTTTAAGATAAGTCTAGCGATTCTTTTTACATTTTTATTAGTACATGATAGCTAAACCTAATAGTGGGGTTCATTGAGACATGATCACACAGGCATGGAACAGAATTTGCTCCATTTCAGTGTCTAGTACCTCCTGCCTCTGTTCCCTTCTCCCACATCCATCCCCCACCCAATCTATTTATTGATTTTATAAATCTGTATTTCTTCCGAATACATAAAGGTGGAATTCTCCATGGTACATTCACTGGTGCACACAGCATAATTTGGTCAACTTCATTCTGCTGTTGCTCCTCTTTTCCACCCTTCCCTGCTTTCCTTTCACCTCCTCCCTTCACTCCACTGATCTTTTTAATCATTATCATGATGTCTCCCTCCCCCCTTGTTTTTCCCCCTTATTTTGCTCTAGCTTCTATATATGAAAGAAAACATTCACCCCTTGACTTTCTGAGTCTGGCTTATTTCACTTAACATGATATTCTCAGTCCCGTCTATTTACTGGCAAATGCCATAATTTTATTTTTTTAATAGCTGAGTAAAACTCCATTGTATAATTTAATATATCACTAATTTAGCAAGAAAAATAAATTCAAAATTATTATCACTTAGGAGATTATGTTTTAGAATTCAGCCTACTAAATTTCTAGCTATAACCAATAGTTATTATACTATTCTAAAGATGAAATAATATAATTAAAGCAACTGGCACAAAATGTAGTGAAATAAGTATAACTTCTTAATAAAAGTAAAATATGAAAGTGCATTACCTTTCTTGCTTATATCATGCTACACATAATTTGGATTAAGCATACGAGTTTGCCCTAATGTTTTATACCAGAGATATTGAATATGTAACATCTTATGGATTTAAGACCTAGAGACATCATTTGCAGGGAAGCAGAATTTTAACGGCCTTCTTCACTTTTTTTGCCTATAGACTGGATTTGCTTTCTGTCATGGGACTAAACAGCAGGAAAATATCACCAACTATTCATTCTCAGTGGTTTAAATTTAATATTTCTGATTTTAGAGAGATAAAACAGGCCAGTCCTTGGGACTTGTTTCCTCCTCTGGACTTAGATTATCAGGATAAGATGCATCTCATGGCACATGGCCCAATTTGTAAAAGTGATGCAGGTTAACAAAAGAGTTTTATGTCTAGGAAGCAAACCTAAGCTTTCCATATGGGATTTGTATTCCTAAGAGGCTTTTAATTCAACAGATAAAATGGACCTATTCTACCATATTAAAAGTCCTAAATATCATAACATTTTTAGGTGGAGGCCACAAGAAAAAAATATGCATGCAACACACACACACACACACACACACACACACACACAAGATTCTAGCTTGCATTTTTAGTCAATATGCCATTCGTTTTATTTTAATTTTAAAACTTTCCACCAGGCAACTGATTGGAAAGTTAGTGCTATGTGCAAAGAACCTTTTATTTTCAATTAGTCATGCCCATTAAATAAATGAATGTGAAGATTTGGGTCCTCTCCACCCTCAAATTAGCAGGTACATTAACTAAATTTGGATAATAAATCATTTAATAATTCATAAAAAATAAATATGACATAAAAGATAATTGTAAATTTGTACTGTTTGCTTTCCTCTAAATTATAACTGAAGAAAAGAGTTGGCCCTATGGGTTGTTGATTGGGGTGGAAATGCAACTGGGGAACTCATTTTATAAGCACAGTTCCTGGGCTTGGTCAGCTTGGACTTCAACACTGAAAATGAATCCAACAATCATGATCCCACAGTATAAATGCTCCATCCTGGAACCAGAATGGGAGGCAGGACTTTCTTCCTATTTCAATAATAACCTATCGCCTGGCATATACCAGTAGGTACCAAAGCCAAGTTCTTTGCAAGAAAATGAATATTAGGTCTCATTGCATGAATAATAATTAAATTGGCTGGTTAACTACACTAGATGTGACAGTCTGTTAGGTTATGTTCCATTAGAGAACTGAAGTATCTGGATACATTACAGTCAGGATGGGTTTAAAAGTCCTTTCTCTGTGAAACACAAACAGGATTCAGAATCCTCTCTTCAGAGCTGTGAATGCATAGACTTACCTGAAGGTCCCCAGTGTTAGCAAATAAACTGGAGTTTGTGACCACAAATGACTAAGAGATTAAAGTATCAAAAGAAAGTTTAGCAAATATGTCTCATCTATCTGATTGTCAGGAAATTCCCTTCAAGTTGAACATCATTATGACCATTTTAGAGACGGGAACTGAAGCTCAAAATGCATCAGTCACTTGATAGAATCACATGAAGTAGCAGATTGTCTTTTGCAAAGAGAGCCACAAGGAAACTTCCTATCCCACCTCCTCCTCTATGATGTGACCTTAAGGTGATGTTTATACACCTCTCTCTCACTTGCCTTCTCTCTCTCTCTCTCTCTCTCTCTCATAATTTGTGAATGCCCTAATAGATTCCAGCAGAAGTGTTGCTAATTGACTTCCAAGGATAGGTCACAAAAGACCATACACTTTTTGCTTTGTTCTCTTGGGATGCTCACTCTGGGGGAAGCCAAGTGCCATTTAAGAAGTCCAGCTACCACGAGAAGTCGTGCAGGCACTCCGGTAAAGAGCCCTTACTGAGCTTCCAGCCAACAGCCAACACCAACTGCTAGCCATGTGAGTGGACATCCAGTCTAGTTGATTCTTCAGATGGCTCCAGCCCTAAGGACCATCTAACAGCAACTATGTGAGAGACCCCCAAAGGAGGACTTTCTGGTCTGGCTCTCTAAAATTTAAGAATCTCTGACCCACAAAAATTATAAGCAACATAAACTGGTTGCATCAGTCCCCTAAATGTTGAGGCAATAGTAACTGAGACACAGCTAGCAAATCATCAAGCTAGAATTTGCACCTAGGTGTCTAACTCAAGTGAGTCAGTCAGCTTTCCATTGCTAAAACAAATACCTGAGATGACTTATAAAGATGAAAGGTTTAATTTGGCTCACAGTTTGGAAGTAGGTTTCAGTTCATACTCAGTTGGTCCTGTTGCTTTGGGCCTGTGGCAAAGAGAACAGCATGTTGGGGAATGTGTGTGGCAAAGCAAACCCACTCACCTCAAAGCCAGAGAGCAAAAGAGAAGAAAAGGAAGGTGCTCAAGGCCCACTATCCTCTTTGAGGGCCAGCCCAATGACCGAGAGGCCTCCCACTAGAACCTCCTCTTAAAGGTTCTACCACTTTACAATAGTACCATGGGCTGGGAACCAATCTTCTAACACACTGACCTTCAGGGACCACTTATCCAACTACAGAACCAGGAATGTCACTTTTTCCACTGTTCATCATGTTAAATTTCAATAGAAAGTACAGTGAGCTTTCGACTCTTCTTTCCCATAGTTTTTAAAAAGGTAGAAATAATCAAGGCTAAGGAGGAGCAAAGGTAGAAATATGAAGCAGGATGTTGTATCAGTCCATTTTCTGTTGCTATAACAAAATACCTGAAGTGTTTTGTAAAGTAAAATAGTTTGGCTTGTGATTCTGACAGCTGGAGGGTCCGAACAGGCCCACACCTCTTTTCTTACTTTCTGACATTACCACATTGGGAATAAAACTTCAAGCACATGAACTTTTAGGGAACACACTGAAACTATGTTCAAACCATAGCCAATGCTGAGGTGTAACACTCAGTAAACCTTTAAGCTAAACCAAAAGCATAAGGGTTCTTTGAGGCACTGGGATCTAGCTCAGTTCTTAAGACTTAATAGTTAATTCAGAGACAAAAATGTACCACAATGAAGGTCTTCACCTTATCCTGACTCCCCTGAAATAGTCTCTGCTGTATAGTCAAGAAATCAAATAAGGCACATA
Organism: Urocitellus parryii; assembly: GCF_045843805.1. Classification (NCBI taxonomy): domain Eukaryota; kingdom Metazoa; phylum Chordata; class Mammalia; order Rodentia; family Sciuridae; genus Urocitellus; species Urocitellus parryii. Next base: position 34,983,478 of record NC_135545.1, on the reverse strand, counting down.
GTTGAAAATGAACAGCTGTGCAGATTTTTTTAGCTTCAACACAACCCACAGAAAGAATGGGACAGTTAATGGGTGCAGAAATTTAGTGGAAGTGAACATCTTTCTTAAGGATGAAGCAGAGGCATTGGATTTGTTCTTGTCAATCATCATCAAACAAGTTACACTGAATATCTATAGTGAACATAAAATTCTGAAATAGAGGGTAGGGGTGGCACGGAGCTTCTACCTGCAGAGAGCTTGGGCAAGTTCCCTAGAGGTAAGACAAGCCTATGTGAAATATGTGAAATGACGGCACAACTGACTTACTTTTTTGCTTGATCACATGTATTTCTACAAAAGCTCTGGGGCATCAGGGAAACAAGGAGAGAGAGATCCAGATAGAAGGGACGTAATCTAACATTTAAAGACACAAAGCAGACATCATCTTTAATAGCAAAAGCTGTCGAATTCATTTTTCTCATTTATAAATACAAGGATGACATGGGAGATGTGAAGTAACTTTATCGAAGTCACACAACAGAGTCAAGTTTGGTTTTGGAGCCAGATAATTTAGAATCGTGCTTTCTCTTCACTGTGGAGTGAAGATGGGGATGAACAAAGCACAAATGACCCTGAAGACTATGCTTAGAAATACTTTTCGAAATGCAGAATTAATAAGAATGAATGGCATCTCCTCCATCACCTGCCACCCCCCAAAAAAAATCCACCAGTAACATATGTACTCCATCTTGCCTCTATGTCCCCTGCATCATTCAATCTTTTCAGTTCTTTAGTTCTCCTGCTGGAGAATTGGATTAACACTGGAATTCCTACCTACTTACCCTACTTAAGTCATGATATCATCTTTACACATGACACTTTGGGGACCTCTAACTTACCTCCAAGTCACCTATGTGCAACCAAATCACATACTGTTATTTTTAAATCTTGCAAGCATCTGTATTAGTACCTTGATGAGAGCGAAGCCTGAGAATTTTCATGCTTTTAAATCATATTTCCCTCCCTTCCACGTGCTCCTCTGAGAAACCTAGGCAATCATATAAAAAGAGATCAGAGAGAAAACTGCATCTGGACGTGAACTTGTCGGGAATGTTTTCCTTGATTAAGCAGGGCTTGAGCCTGACAAGAAAATGGGCAGAATGACTTGGATCATCAGGAAAAGTAGGAAAAATGTTTTTTGGGTTTTTTTTTTGTGAAGGGGTTGAAGGTACAACATTTTCAAAATTTAGTGATCTTTCCTTGAAATAATTTTACCTATAATTTAAAATAAAAGTTATACTTACCAGGTATCCACTCTGCCCCAAGCATTTTGCTGTGTACTTTATTTCTGATGCACTTTGATAATAAATAGGGTTTGTGTAGAAATGCTAGCTAGAAGATGGAGACCCCATGGTAGGCTAAATGGCAGGGCAGGCTAACTGCAATGTATCAGAGAGACTTTTCCCATCACAAGACAGATGACATAATCCCAACAGAGATGAGCCTTGAAAAGACAATTTTATACTAAAGACTCTCCCAGATGCAAACTGATGTCTGAAGCAGCCCTCCCACCTCTCACACAGTGTTTAGAGCTTCCTGGAGAGATTTCTTTCCTTTTGAAAATAACATTATTGGAAGTTTATTTTAACTGTCTTTCAGGGGCATTGAAGAAAAAGCCTAGCTGTTTATAGGTTTTAATTTTTTTAAAAAAAAACTTAAATACTCCCCAGATGCATTGATGATAAGGTTTTAATTTTTTTCTTTCTTTCAACTCTTTATTCTAGCTTACCCTTTGGTATCAATTGATGATGGCCCACATCAACTAGCAAAAAATATATCCTGATTTCCCCCATTTGCCTTTTAAGCAAATCTCTCTCACGGCTCTCGACTGAATGCTTGACTCCCTCAAAATTTCATATCTTGAAATCCCAGCCCCAAATGGGATGGATGTGGCCTTTGCTAAAGTGGTTAAGGCAGAAGGGTAAAATGCTTATGAATGGGATTAATTCTCTTATAAAAGAGAACCCGAGGAGCTCCCTTGCCCTTCTATTATGCAAAAATGCAGAGAGAAGACAGCAGTCTATGAACCAGAAAGTTAGCCTCAATGGGCACCAAATCCCCTGACATCTTGACCTTACTTAGACTTCATTGCCTCTGGAACTATGGGTAATAAATTGCTGTTGTTTTCAAGCCACCAGCCTATAGAATTTTTGTTATAGCAGCTTGAGTAGACTAAGACACTTGCTATCTGATAGCCATTTACGGAGAATGTTAGCATAAGAGTGTGGCTCTGGAGCAAAACCACCTGAGTTAAATTCTCAGTTCCAGTACACGGCACATTGCTTAGTCTTTGTGCTTCAGTTTCCCCATCTGTAAAATGAGGATGATAATAGTATTTCCCTTATCTGGTCTCTTAAAAGATTAAGTAGGCTAACATTTATAAAGTGCTTTAGAGATTCCTTGTAAGTCCTTTGCAGGTGTTCACTGTTGTAAGTACTGAGATGGAAGATCCAAGAGGGCAGGAATTTTTGCCTGTATTGCTCACTGCTGTGGATGTAGTGCTTAGCACAGTGTCTAGCTCAAAGAGGAAAACTTCGATGCACAAAGGCATGAATACTCAGAATAGGAAGAACATTAGCACCTAGACGAGTGGTTCTCAGTCAGCCTGGGCCAGCAGCAGCAGCAGCAGCAGCAGCAGCTGGGACTTTGGTTTGCAAAATGCAATTTCTAAGGCCTCACTCCAGAACTAACCCAGAAAATCTCAGAATGGAGTCTAGCTATTTGTTTTTTTTTTCTTTTTATTGCCAAATTGTAAGAATTCTTTATAAATTCTGTATACATTTCCCCTATCACATAATGATTTGTCAACATTCTCTCCCATTCTATGGGTTTTCATTTCTTTTCTTTTTAAAAAATATTTATTTTTTAGTTTTAGGTGGACACAATATCTTTATTTTATATTTATGTGGTGCTGAGGATTGAATCCAGTGCCTCATGCATGCTAGGTGAATACTCTACCACTTAGCCACAACTAGCCCGGTTTTCATTTTGTTGATGGGATCATTTGAAGCACAAAGTTTTTAAAATTTTGATGGTGTCTCTTTTATTTTTTTATTTTTTTTATTTTTTTTTAAATTGGTTGTTCAAAACATTACAATCTCTTGACATATCATATTTCATACATTAGATTCAAGTGGGTTATGAACTCCCATTTTTACCCCAAATACAGATTGCAGAATCACATCGGTTACACATCCACATTTTTACATAATGCCCTATTAGTAACTGTTGTATTCTGCTGCCTTTCCTATCCCCTACTATCCCCCCTCTCCTCCCCTCCCATCTTCTCTCTCTACCCCATCTACTGTAATTCATTTCTCTCCTTGTTTATTTTCCCATTCCCCTCACAACCTCTTATATATAATTTTGTATAACAATGAGGGTCTCCTTCCATTTCCATGCAATTTCCCTTTTTTTAAAATAGTGTTTTTAAATAGTGCCTACCACATAACAGAAACTCAATACATAATCATTCAATAATATATAATTTCATTTGCTTTGTTATTCTTAATAACAGGGTAGACTCTGCCGAAATTGTTATTCCAGAACACTATAAATAAAAATTTAACTAAAGACAAAACACTAAACTCTATTGCTGACCAGATAATTCCAATGCAATGAATCATACCTCTGAAGTACATTTATTGGCCCACTAAACACTGAGAATTGGGAATTTCAAGGTGAGTTGTGGTAAATTTGTGGCTATAGCTAATATTTATTAAGCATATACTATAAACCAGGAACTTGACATGCATGATTTTAGTTTTTGCCTGCATAACTTTACAGCATCTGTGAATTTCATCTTCTTGTTACACATGAGAACCTTGAAATTCAGAAAAGACAAGAAATTCACCTAACATCACACAGCTGACAAGAGGTACAGTAAGGTATAGAACCAAAGACCTTAAACCCCAGAGATCACACTTTAACCCCTCCACCAGGTATAGGGTACTTATTTAATAACAACACATTGGAAGGCTAAAATATCTAAGGCTCTGAGTACTCTGCAAATGAAGATGTGCTTAAGAAATGGTTTCAAGGAAAAAAAATGGCCTTACAAAAGGAAAATAAAAGGATAAGGTGGTCATTTTGGTTACAAATATAAAAGAACATCTGTACCACACAGTCATGGATGTTGACATATTTTCACAAGGTACTATGATCGGGTCCTAATTGCCACTGAAGGTCAATAACTCCCAAAGGTCAAGTAAATAGTAAGTTTAACTTATACTAATAACATCTGTACAACTTTAACCAACACAAAACACAGCAAAATATTTGTATTATCTCTAAAACACCTATGACAATTCTGTTTTAATCTACACATTGAATTACATAACATATATAAGACTGAGAAATCCAAATCAATCAGTAAAGTCCACTGCCTCTCTGATGTGCCCTGATGAATGTACAGTATAAAAACCATCTGGATAATAATTATTCATCACCAAACACACTTCATGCACTGTGAAAAGTTATTGACTTAGATCAGCAAGCTATGGCCCAAGGGCCAAATCTGGTACGTGCTTTTGTACAGCCCACAAGGTAGGGATTTTTTTTTTAACATTTTAAATGGATAGAGGATCAAAAGGAGAATGATATTTTGTGACCCATGAACATGATATGAAATTCAAAATTTCAGTTCCATAAATAAAGATATTGGGACACAACCACATTCATTCATTTATGTATTGCCTAGATTGCTGTCAAGCACAACAGAACTGAGGAATTGCTATAGAGTCATGTGACTCCCAAAGCTGAAAAAAAAATTTTTATTCTATCACTTTATAGAAAAACCATGCAGACCCTGATATAGATTACCTCTAACCCTTCTAATAACAATATAAGTAACATTCTTTACACAAAGGCACTGAGCCTCAAATAGGTAATTACCTTGCTCCAGTAGTTCTGAAAAGATGGCCACAAATTCTGTGGCATTCCTCCCAGTGAGAGATTAGGTCTACGTCTCCTTCTGCAAATCTTTGGGGTTAGAGGGATATGTTAGTCAGTTTTCCTTCACCATAACAAAATACCTGAAATAATTAACTTATAAAGAAAAAAAGGTTTGCTTTAGCTCATTATTGTTGAGGTTCCAGTCTATAATTGATTAGCACCATTGCTTTGGGCCTGTGGCAAAGCTACACATCATGGCAGAAGCACATGACAAAGCAAATATGGTTATATCACAAACCAGGGAACAAAAAGAGTGAGGATAGAGTAGAAACTGCACAGTTCCCATCAAAGGTTTACTCCCAGTGACCTCAAGATACAGGCCCCACCTCCTCAGGTTTCATCACCTTCCAAGCCACCGTAGGATCCAAGCGTTTAATGCAAGACCTTAGAGGAGTGTTCAAGATCTAAACCAGAGGAAGGTGGAAAATTGTGACTGCTTCAACGGAGGGAGTATGGCAAAAGTGGTTCTGGTTTTGGTTTTCTGGCACCCCCTCTTCCAAGGATGGACTTTCCTCTTCTGGGAAAGTCCAAATAAGAACACCTCTCCTGGGTGCTCCAGTCCACCATTCCAATTGGCTCCAGCTTTTGAGACGTCCCAGTCTAAGCCCAGACATGTAATTGACAGATGATCCCAGCCACTGAAGTCTCCCAGCCCCAGAGATCATGGACCAGAGAGAACCCATCTGTCCCCCTGCATCCTGTCATGAATGTGATAAAATGATGCTGGCTTCCCATGATAAATCTGGATGGTTTGTTAAGCAGCAACAGAAAACAAAAGCCCCAGACATTTCCAAAAGAATGGAGAGAGAGAGAGAGAGAGAGAGAGAGAGAGAGAGAGAGAGAAAGAAACAGAGAAGGGCTAGTAAAACCAGACCCCAGGAAAACCTTACTTTGAAGCATAAACTATAAGGCCATAGACAATTTCAAATGTTGGGAACTCTAACTTCGATTTGAATTAAGAAAAGCTAGAGGACTTGTGTAGGGCCACAGAGTTCACAATCAGTATGGTAGAATTTCCACCAAGGTAGGATGAACCCGCCGCCGTCCCTACCTGTGGTAGCCCCCTGTGTCATGATATTTTGAACCTAAGGCAATGGCTTCCCAACTTTGACCACAAAGGAGTCCTGAAGACATCATCTGAACTAGTCCCACCCGGGAACTTCTCATTTACCTGCACTTCCTGGCACCTCCTCAAATCCTGGATTGGGGAAACATTTTTCAATTACCTGTTCTTTCAGTAATTCTCCTAAGAATCCATCCTAATTCTCATAGTGCAAGAAATTTACACAAACATTTTCTAAAAAAATTTTCTAGGACAATGATTCACATAAGGTTTTACTTGACAGGACATGTCAAAAAGCTCACCATCCCTTGGAAGTGAAGATCAAGTACAGACACAAATAATTAAAAGGAGTACTGAATCCTGAAGCCCTTGAATTTCTTAGAGGAATGCTAGACAGCACAGATACAAACAGCTCACTTGCAGCTCACAATGTCCTTTCTGTTATTAATCACATGATTTTTTTAAATTTCTTTTTCTTTGCCCCAATTTCATCATTTAATTTATAAATGTGGAAGGTTTCTTGCATCATTTGCATTTTGTAAAATCATCTTTAAATTTTTTGCAACACTATAGAAGAAATTTAAGAACTTAGTGCATAAAAATTTCGAGCCTATTTAGGGTGTCTAGAGGCATTCAACAGTATTCAGTAAGTTACGAAGATATGCTGGAGTGAACAGTTAGAAAAATATTTAAATATAAGTCTGCAGCAGTCTTTGTAGAGATAAATTGGAGAAAAAATAGGACTCCTTATTTAATATGTCTGTGGAGGACAGCTGACCTTGTTTGGGGAACACTGCATTGAGGGACACTCTGCTACAGGTGCATCTGAATCACATTTAATCCCAGATTCAAGGACCAAAATAAGTTTTTGTTGTTGTTGTTATTTTCATGTATAAGCTCCCAGAAAGAGAAGGAGAAATGAAGAAGAAGAAGAAGAAGAAGAAGAAGAAGAAGAAGAAGAAGAGGAGGAGGAGGAGGAGGAGGAGGAGGAGGAGGAGGAGGAGGAGGAGGAGGAGGAGGAGGAGGAGGAAGAAAGAAAGCACTTAAACACAGGTCAAGTGAGTTAGCATAAAGGTGGACCTCAGCAAACCCCAAAGCTTACCATCCCCTTTCCTTTTTCTCCATGAGGTATAGTGAAGGGAAGCCACTCAGCCACAATGATGCTGGATGGCACTCTGTAAAGAGCACTCTGTCTCCTCTTGACTCCTAACCCTGCATAGGTTGCAGCCTGTCCTGTGATACATTGTTGTAGTTCACTAAAACATTGTCTTTCTCACTAAATACCACCTCCTGGTGGGAAAGGCCCAGGATTTCACGGATTCAGCTATCACATTCTCAGATACCTCAACTGTACTCTGCAGAGGCCCTTTCACCCTAAGAAACACATGAAACACAATTGAGTGAAACCAACTTGCTTATTACAACTTTAGAAAGCAATCACTATTGACCCAAGAAGGCCTGAGATATGGCATAGGGTTGGGATAGTGTTCTGGAGATGGAAAGCCAGTCATGAAATCCCTCAACCTATGGAGACACTTACATGGCAATGGTAAAATCAGCTGGATGGATCAGGGCAAGTTATACTATGGCAGCAGAGGTGAGAAAAGGTTTAGGTCTCCTGAGGACATTGTATAAGCATCCTCACAATACATTCCCCTTAGAATTTAGGGCAAGGCAACATAATAAACTCTTTGAATTTATCAGAAAGTTGAGCTATGCATCCATAAACTCCCTTTGCACCTTGTCTTCCAAGAATCTCAAGCTACAACTAGTCTTATCCTTGGCTGCAATAAATTAGTTGAAGTTGAATTTCTGCTCTCATTATCTTTCTTTCTCCATTGTGCATATTTTGATATTTATCTTCTGATTCCCAACCACCCCATGGAAAACAAATGTATTTGTAGATTGCTTAAGATTAACATCAGCCTCTAGTTTGTTCTTGGATGTGCACAAGAGTCATGAAAGAAATATAAAAATTTCTGAGTATTCCAAGATGAATTTAAATTAATTCCTTTAAATTTAATGTTGTTACTCCTCCGTCTATATTGAAAAGCTTTACTCATTTAGTTCCACTAAAATATAAAAGTACAACATAGCTGAACCTTAAACACTCTAAGTGTAAATATCCAGCTACAAAAGGCATGATTTCATTTATGTGAAATGCCCATAATAGTCTTCTCTAAGAGACATAAAGCAAATCGGTGGCTTCTGAAGCTTGGGAAAAAGGGGAATGGGGAGTGGATACGTAGTGGATATGGGATTTCTTTGGGGATGATGAAGTATTCTGGAATCTGGTAGTGGTGGTAGCTGCTCAACACTGTGAATGTAATAAAAATCAATGAATTACTCTAAAATGTTTAAAAGAATGCATTTTTTGTTTTGTAAATTTTGCCTCAATAGAAAAGAAAACACATACAGAAATATTAATGAGATCTTCTGCCTATGGAAATCCTTTTTAAATTCAGTTCCAAAGCCTCAGGATATTCATCTGAAATCAAACACACTCTGGTAGTTGCCAACATTTACTCCAATAGAGAGAGAGAAATGGAAGGAGAGAAGACCAAGTATTGCCCCTACAGAAGGAAGCCTCTAAAACAGTAATTGCAATCAGGAAAAGAAATCATCCTAGACCATTTTTTCCAAATGACTTCTAGTAGCACCACGCTGAGACTTAAGAACAACATGTATGTCTTGATTTTTCATAATAGAAAAATTAAAACATTTTAGGAAAAACAATTTTAGATGGCACAATAAGGTTACCTTAAATTTCTGAGAAATGATGAAAGCCAAGAAAATAACCAATATGCATTTACAGTGAACAAACCAAAGGAAGAAATCTGTTACTTAAAATAACTTTTTTTAAAAATTAGCATTTTTTTAAAAAAAAAATGTTGCTTACTTCAAATTTTTTGGTTTCTCGCTGCTACCAAATAAATCAAGTGTATGCCAGATTTTCTTTGGTCCTTTCCTTTTTGGAACTGGGGATGGAACCCCGGGCTTTACGAGGCAAGCACTTTACCACTGAGATGCACCCCAGCCTTCATGTGGGTTTTTCTAACCCACCTACGTTGCTCTGAGTTGCACGTTTCAGTTCCTTAAAGTACTTGGCAAGATACTCCTGACTCCACATCTCCATGTAAGACAATAGAAATATTGGCATCAACCAACAAACAACAAAAGACAAGGTGAAGCTCACAGACAAGAGAGAGAGGAGATGAAGGATAGGCGATGAGAGCTTGTTGGCCGAAGAGGGCCCATGTTAAAGGATTGCTAGTCAACAACTGTTCCTAGCTCAGGAGCCTCGGCTGCCATGCACAGTGGATCGGGAGCTGAAATGATAAATTTGAGGTTATGTCTGTGGATTTTAATCCAATATCCTACGATTAAGGCCAAGTTTCTATCTACTTTCATCTATTTATTCTTATGTAAAATGAGATTAATAGCTATTATGGTGTGGATATGAGGTCTCTCCAAAAAGCTTATGTGGGAGGACAATGCAAGAATTTTCAAAGGAGAAATGATTGGGTTATGAAAGCCTTAAACTAATCAGTGCATTAATCTACTGATCCAGATTAACTGGATGGGAACTGCAGGCTGGCATATTGTGGCTGGAGTAGGCAGTTCACTGGGGGACCCTGGGAGCGGAGTTTTTTTTGCTTCCTGGTGATGTAATGAGCTGCTCTCCTCTGCCACACCCTTCCGCCATGACGGTCTGCCTCAGCTTGGGCCCAAGGCAATGGAGTCGGTCAGCTATGCACTGAGACCTCTGAAGCAATGAGCCAAATAAACTTTTCCTCCTCTACATTGTTCTTGTCAGGTCTTTTGGTGGAAGCAATGAAATAGTTGACTAAAACAGTATTTCATGAAAATATTGTGATGAATAAATGAGGTTTTGTTTGCAAATTACTTAGCATGTTGTCAAGTTCATATTAAACTTCAGCATGACTGGGTGAACATTAGCCTTCCTATCATCATTATTCTGGACTTTATTTGTCTATGAAAATATCCTGAAGATATATTAGATCGTTTGGTTTTTATATTCTATATTTATCCAACTGAGCATTCAATAAGCATCCTAATAAACATTTTGGCGATCCATAAATCTTATTGCCCTTATTTTAATTTTTTTTTGCTTTACTCACTTGAAGGGCTTTTACATTGATTCCCTCTACACTTTGTATAGTATCCTTTCTTGACCCCTTTCACAACCTTTCAATATCCTACTTGGCCTTTATGTAAACTGCTTTGATCTTCTCCTGATTGCCTCACTGCAACTCCAAATCACATTAATGAGCCAAACATAAGTCAACTGAAAAACTGAAGAGGACCGTCCTTCCACTTCCATTTGCCTTTTAGAAAAGACTAATAAGTTGATTCACAATCCATGGCTCGGGGATGAATCTGGAGAGTCTGTTCCCAGCAGGCAGGGCATATGCCTTCTGTGTAACAGCTGTCTCTTTGTGTGATAACTTCAAGCACAGTATTGTGCTAAAACAGCAAGTAACGTAATAAAAATGGGACAATTCTGTTTCCCCACTGTGAGCTGGGACATGTGAATAGGAAAAAAATAAAAAATAAAGAAAAAATATCTGATTTTTTCATCAGTGAAATGGAGAAGCTGCCCAAAAACAGCTGGGGTAGAGGAAAGGTCTGGAAGATATCTTTTCCTTTTTCCTTTGCTAAAGAGAAACCCCAATTATTGTCTGGCTTGCCTTCTGATCTCTTGCCAATAGCATCAGATTCTCTGAAATGAAAGCAAAGAGATGCTGACAGCTGTGCCCAGCATGAAAACCACCAAACTGCAACAGACCTTGTAGCCCTTCCCGTGGCATCGAGCCAAAGGGAGATATCAGTGATGCACTTAATAAGATCCAAAAACAACTCGCACCTATTGGAGTATTTAAGGGAATCGGAGGGTGGAACCCTTGGAAGAACCACGAACCCCACAGTGCAATGCTTTGCTCCAAAGCATGAGAATCACAGATTTTTTTCATGAATGTGCTAAGTGAACACATCCGTTGTAAGACGACGTCATGCTTCTCAGTATCAGATGAAATTCGGGAGAAAAAGAAAATAACTCTCTATGTAGTCACAATGCCATGCTATTTCACATGTGTCATTCAAATGATCTTCACGTTAACCTTCTGAAGGAAGGAGAATGCTTGAGTTGGTAGAAACCGATGCAAAACTTGCTTTCACAAAGAGAACACGTTGGCTAGTCTGATGAATGTCAAACTCAACTCACTTTATTTTTTCCTTGGACAGAATTTCTCCTCTTAGATGGTAGAAATTATTGAAAGAGGAAGAAAACCTTCAACATTCTCTGAGGTCAATTCTCTCCAGTTGACTTTTGTGAACAGTCACCACTTGTCCCTGCATCTTCAAGGTCTCCTGTCTCCATGCCACTGACCACATATCAAAGATCTCTGTTGTGAGATAAGGGGGAAAACAAAGAGGGAGAAACGATAGTTTATAGACCAAAAGGGAGCCAATCAATGGAATCTAAACAGAAATGAATGCTTTAATGTGCTTTGATTTATTCTCATCTTAACCACAGGTTAGGATTTTTTTAATCTATATGGACACACTAATTCTGTACTATTGTAGTAGTCACCAGACACATGTGGTTCCTCGGCTTAAATTAAGTAAAGTTTAATAAAGTTAAAAATTGGATTCTTCAGCTGTACCAGCCACATTTCTGGTACTCAATAGTCCTGTGTAGCTAGCGCCCAGCATTGGGCAGCATGAATACGGAACATTTCCACCAAATAAGAGCTTTAGAAAGCTCGAGTTGTCATCCATTAGAACTCAACTGCATTGGTGGAAATGTTCTGTATTATTATCTATCCTGGAAGAAACAGAATTTTGAATTGAAAAACAAAAGGAGAAGATGAACTTTCTGATTGGGGAGGTGTTCTATCAAGAGAGTCTTCTTATGAACCAAAAAGAATTTTAAAAAATTAGAAAGTCAACAGGGAGGAAATAGATGAGCCTTTAATGGATAATCTCTCTACCCTAGAAAGAAGTAAGTAATTAGATTACAGCTGGAAAGCAAGAAAATGGGATCACTATTGTAGAGCCCGGTGACAGAGTCCAAGTTCAATCTCAAACCTGCCTGGAAAATGTAGTCATTGTTGTGAGTAGTTTGCTGTTGTTTCTTAGCAGTTGTTCCTTTCAATTGAATAAAATTTACTCTAATGTGGTTTACTGATCAGGTTGCCTCATTTCCTAGGCCAAACGACAAAGCATGCAAATTTTACTATGAATTAAATGCCAAGTAACGCATTTTCTCTTAATTTTCTTAGATGAGCAATCATACCCAAATGGAACTATTTGAGTAGGCAGAGTGTTCACAGATACAAATAGCTATGACTTTAAAATGGAAATATTAAAATATTTTGAACCCTAGATTTAGCATCAAGTGTGACAGCAGATGTCACTACATGTACATAATTTGGAATTGTTGTAAATCTGAACTTCTTTGTGATCTAAGGCAAAATTCTTTCTCTAACCTTCCAGATAGATTAGTACATTGACCCTGGTATCAGAAAGTCCTATGATTCTTGATATACAAACTAAAACTCAGGATGAAAGTCAATATTTTCTCTATTTTTGTCACTATAAGGTGACCTATAAAAGAAAGTAGAGGATTTTTTTAACTTTAAAAGTTAAAAACATGTTTTCAATGTCCTTGACAGATATTTTTAAATGTCAGACTTTAAAACAAATGTATTCATTATTTCTACAATAATGTGTGCTCATTGGAGACAATGAAAAAATACAGGAAAACAGTAGAACAAGACATATATTCTAACATACTTGCACAATTTAAATACAATGCTTATTGGCATTTTGAAGTGTTTCTTTTTAAATTTTTGGTTATATAGCTTTTGTAAATGTGATTTTTGGGGGGAGGGGAGTAATAGGGATTGAACTCAGGGACACCAGATCACTGAGCCACGTGCCTATCCCTATTTTGTATTTTATTTAGAGGTAGGGTCTTGCTGAGTTGCTTAGCACCTCACTTTTTGCTAGGCTGTCTTTGAACTTGTGATCCTCCTGCCTCAGCCTCCCCAGCCACTGGGATTACAGGCATGTGCCACTGCATCCAATTTAAATAAATACATTTTTATCCTACATTTACAATTTAGGATTACCTTTTCAAAGTTGTCAATATAAAAATTTTGTTGATATTATTTTATGTAGCAATTTTAATCATTCCCTTTACTTTTTAATCTTTTGGATCTTCATGATATAATAGCAATGAATAATTTCAAGGATAAATTTTATACAAAGTGTTGAGGTTTAGCAAATATGTGCTCAAATACTGACATTAGATTCCTTGGCTTGCAGATCCATTTTCTGTCTGTGTGCTCTTAAAAAACTGCTAACACTCAGCATCTCAGTTTCCACATTGCCAATACTGAATTCACAGGGTTAAGAATTTAAAAAGATCATTAGATGCAGTGGCACAAGCCTGTAATCCTAGCAGCTCCAGGAGGCTGAGGCAGAAGGATCATGAGTTCAAAGCCAGCTTCAGCAACAGTGAGGCGCTAAGCAACTCAGTGAGACCCTGTCTCTAAATAAAATACAAAAAAAGGGTTAGGGATGTGACTCAGTGCTTGAGTGCCCCTGAGGTCAATCCCAGGTACTCCCCCTCAAAAAAAAAAAAAAAAAAAAGAAAAGAAAAAGAATTTAGAAGATTGCAGCTGGCACAAATAGCAGTCTTGTCTCAACATCATCATAGAACTTCCTAAGATAGATTCCCAGAACTGAAATTACTAGATCAAAGCTACACAAATTCTTAGGTCTCCTGAGAAAGTCTGCCCAGTTTGATTTATCAAAGGTTTCTGTCAACAGTAAATACCACCAGTCATTTTTTTTAAGCATGCCCATTCTCTATGCTGTCAGCAGCTCTGTTTCTAATTGATTTCTAATCTTCACCAAGTAATCATGCAAACTACAGCCCTTCCAGCCAAAACAGCAAATAAACTAAAGTTCTTAAAAAAAAAAAAAAGTTAAATTTAGCATCTTGCTATAAGACACCTGGAAGGAAATAATCTGTACATCTATGTTTAAATATTTAGCACACCTTTCTCAGAGGCTTTTCTTTGTAATGATATTCTCAGCGGAGAAAACAATGTCCTAACAGCAAATGGAATATTGCTGTTTATAAGTAAAAGTAACCGGTATTCAGGGGATTTAGAATAGAAACGATAAACATCAAATGATAAGGATTTCATCTTTCTCTTGTGTTGCAGCTAAATAAAGCTTTACAGTAGATCCCAGTTGAGGGAATCCATTGGCAGGTTTTGACTACCTAGAATTTCTATCACATTTCCCAAGGTTAAATGCGTTGCCTTGAGGCAGCTGCTCAAAATGATAAAGGGGACACTGTAGGACAGTGGTGCTCTTTGTAATGTTAATAACCCTTGATTCTGATATCTGATGCAACTCTGGGGAAATCTGCCAGTTCCAGACTTTAAAAATGGAACTCAGTTAAGTGCACAGTATTTGAAAAAAAAAAAAAAAAAAAAGCTCTTTTTTTTTTTTTTAATTTGACAGAAGCAAGAAGATAATTTGAGTTACACATATTTAGACACTTTCATTGTTTATCTTGCTGAATTGAATTTCAACAGGATAGCATGTTGTGATATAAAATTAATATGATCTTCTTGCTATAAAAGCAGATGGTATTTGATTTCAAAAATTCATATATATTTATATACTTATAGGATTTTTTTATTATGATATAAGCAAACCCGGGTACTGATCCTTTATCATATTTTATACTTATTTATTCGTTTAAGATTTATGCTCCATCTGGCTCCAAAGGGGCATGATGAATGCACTGGTAAAATATGACATAAATACATGATAAGTTTAATCAGAAAAGAGCAGAAGGAATGAGCACATTCATAGTCAGACTTAAAGCAGGTACCGCTTTGGTAAAAAAATAAAATGTGTTCAGTATTTTTCTAGTCGCTAATTTAAAAATAAAAATGTAAACAAATACCTTGAGTAATTCTATATATCTCCCAGACCCCTCTTTACTTTTTAATGGGAAGCATTATATAAATCCATCTAAAACAGAAACGAATGTGATAAAAGAGTCAGGGAATCACAGAAGCCAAGAGGAAGGGAGGAAAAGAAAAGGGAAAAAAATATAATATAATGTAAATTTCCAAAACAGAAAAGAAAATGCCTTTCATGGGGATGGTATATACTGCATGGGCTCTGGGAAAGTGAAAAATGAATAAAATGTAGTTGTTGTTATCACGGGACAAGGTTTAGCAAAAAGTAATAGTTTAGTAAATGTTGGAAGCAAATGAAAATGAGAAAGTCCATGAATTCCCTTCTTTTAATGACCACAACTACTGACTGGCACTGCCTTTGATGACAGTGCATTAAGCAAAATAAGATACTCACCCACTATTTTACAGAAAGCCATTCCTTGCCAGGCATAGTGGTGTATGCCTATATTCCCAGAAGCTCAGGAGGCTGAGACAGGAGGATCACAAGTTCAAATCCATCCTCAGCAACTTAGTGACACCCTGAGCAACTCAGCAAGACCCTGTGTCGAAATCAAACATAAAAAGGGACGTGGCTCAGTGGCAAAGCACTCCTGGGTTCAATCTATAGTACCAAAAAAAAAAATAAGTATTTTTCATTATTCAGTTCTCTGTCATATTAACCCTCAGTAAATGTTGAGGGCAAAGATACACTGTAATCTGTGTTCTGAGGGTCTAACTTTAAGGACAGACTTAGGAAAATGCTGGAAAATTGATGAAAAATATATATAACCATATCACCTCCATAATATTGACTTTCTCAAATGCCAACTCCCTCCTAAATGATAGTTGTTGTTTTTTTTTGTTTATGTTTTTCTCTCCTTGAGATGACACCACTATATGCGGGCCTGACTCATGTACTTAACTCACAGAATGCATTTGCCATTCTGCATCTGTGTTCAGACATGATTGTCATCTAGTGGTCACCTCGATACTTGTGTATGGGGTAATATTTCGTTTTAAGTAAACTACAGCCATTTCAGTTGTGTTTTCCATAATCAAATAAAATGACATAAGAAGATTCAAGAATTAATTGCTATTAAAGTAGCAGAGACAAAAATAAGCCTGGAAGACCTGTGATCCAGCAAAAGTTACAGGCCATATTGTAAAAATAAGTCAGAGTTAATCAGTAAAGTTAATCCAGTTACATTCATATCCCTCTCCCAGAGGTCACTGGAGAGAGGAAGTGACTTTTAGAAGGTCATACAATAATTAAGGAGGAATTGTAGATTTATGACTGAGTCAGGCATTAGTTCTACCCATAATCCTAACTGTTGGGTTGTGTCTTTCTCCAGGAATAGGATTCTTTGGAGGCTAAAATAAGGAACTCGTAACTACTAAACACTGAGAGCTGCAGCTCTATCAGCCTTCTTCCTGGGATACCCCAGGAAGGAGTATATAACAGGGAATTAGAGTCTGCTTTTGCTGAATGCATTAACTCTTCCCTTGGGCCTGCAGATGCCAATGGGTAACTAACAGCAGGACTAAAAGTTTGCCATCTTCACCTTCACCTTCTATCTGTCTCCTTTGTTAACTCAAACTTGGAGTCAGATTCCTGCTCAGCTCTGCACATGGGCATGTTAGTCACTTAAGAAGTACCTGTCTAAAAACTGGTAAGGTGAGGTTTATTAGCTCTAAGTTTACCGATCTCATCTCCTTTCAAGACTGAAGATACCAAGATAAGAAAAACTAAGTATTTTCAAGATTGACAGGGACATTCAACGGCCAGATTTTCAAGATGCTATTCCAGAGCCCTGGAGTGGGGCCTAGAAGTCTTCATTCATGACCCTACACCTTCCAGGAACAGGGGAGCCTTGGGGGCAGATCATGGCAGGATGAGACCGCCCTTCAAACAGAAGCAATCATCTCATGGGAACCAAATTGCAATTCCCGAACAAGATCAACACGGATAAACATCCTGTAAAGCAAATGGAACAAGTGAAAGTGCCTTCTTCAGAGTCACCACAGAATATCAGAACTGAGAGAATGATTATCCAGACCACAGTTTGACCAAGACTGCCAGTTATGCAGACCTCTCTCCCTCTGCCCCAATTCTTCTGCTATTTAAACCCATGGGTCATGTCACTTCCCTCCAAAGACAGGGCCAACAAGCTTGATCTCACTGATTTCCCCCAATATGGCCATGTTGATTCAAGTTCCTTTCCTGCTTTTCACCATGACTTTATGGTTGGTTTTTGGAATCAGTAGCCAGGCCTGATTTGTTGGAACTGCCAGAGTCAGATCAACTGGCCTAGGACTCCAGTAACAGCATGACTCTTTACTGGAGACTTGGAGACAGAAATGAACGAATTTAGGAATTCTGACATGATACTTTAAAGACATGGCCCATAAATTCTTCTGATGTTCCAAGGTTTCCTCAGGCTACAGGCTCTTTCCTGAGATGCACATGATTACCTTGCAGCACCTTGTCTTGATCCTACAAATTCTTTTTGGGTTTCATATAGCCAGAGTGGCTTTTGTGTCTTACCAATTAAACAAAACAAAGCAAAAATGTAATACAAGGCTTAGATTTACTAACTCCAGGTTATCTTTTTTTAAAAAAAATTTTAACTGATGAAGTAACTTACATTCTGAGGGCTTAAATGATTTGTCCAAGAACACAAAGTCAATAGGTGATGAAGCAATTCTTTTCATAAGTTGAAAAAGTCAATGATCAGTATCCTCAGTGATGCATGAAAAAATATGTTAAACTCTAACACATATTCTACACCTTTCCCACCTCAGTGCTTATTGATAGGTATTTTTCTCAATGTCTTTTGGAAGTCCTGTTTAAAATTGATTTAATATAGCTGTTCTAATCCTAATGGCTGGGAAGAATATGAAAAAGTAATAATAAAATAAATAAATAAATTGAGCATTTACTAGATCTTCGTAATGTTCGCACCCAAGTGATTTACATGCATTTACTAGTTTTATTTTCATTGCAATTCTGCACTACAGCTCTATTATAGAACTTATTTTGTTTTTGGAAATCTAAAGTACAGAGAAGTTAAGTGATCTACCTAAGATTACTGGAGAAGCCCCATTCAAAACTGGTATACTGAACGCTGCCTAACACTGTCTCATATTAATCCTATGCCCCTAAGATGTTTCAACTTGTTTTCTGGCTAATCTACATATTGGAGAGGTCTTCCTAGAACACCCATTGAAACCCAATGGAGGAAATAATCAAAGCTTCCATGAATGACTGACAGAAATTCATTGGTACTTGATCAGGGCTTTGGTACTTGATTTTGGTACCAGGGATTGGTACTTGAATAGTAAAAATGTGGGAAAGGGTTATATGAGCAAAAGTTCAAGAAGGAGTTTATGGAAATGGGGATAGCAATACTACCTACCTACCTGTGGTTTGCTATTTCTCCCTGTCATAGGTGAAAATCAAATGAGATCATCCATATAAAACACTTGAGTTCAGCATATGCTGAATAAATTTTAAAGTTTTTTAACTTCCATTATCATTATCACCACCACCATCACCATTTTATCACAATTCGACCCCTATCTATACTATAACTCTCATCCCCATTGCCCAAAATTTAGATAGCCTTAAAGTATAATATTATTCCTATTATCAGCTGAAATTTATGGAAAAGTCATGGACTTGGTAAAATTACATAGAATTTTAAAATTCAAATTATATATTGAAGAAATTATTATTATTTCTTATTATAATATTAAAAGAGAAATTTTGCATAGTAGTACTTGTCTTAGCTGGCATATAGTAGATGTTCAATAAATAGTTGCTTATGGTAACAGTACTTCTATAAAGTGATGATGGAAAGGACTCACTTCCATTCAATATGCTCTTGGTTCTAAGTAGTTAATCCATGAGTTCTTATTAAAATGAATGGAGTTACACGCTTACCAGAGGCTACCCTTTCATTAAATAATGAATTTCACTTCTGTAGAACTTTAACTTTACATCTGGAAAAGAACATTACAAGAGAGTTTGAAGGATTTACTCAAGAACACAGAGATGATGAGCCATGCTACTGGATAAGAAACTGGGTCCCAATTCCTGGTCTGATCTTTGTTCTAAGAGGTTCTGTGTTGAGACTTTCTAACGCTGTTCATTCAGCACCCTGGACAGCGACCGACACAGGGAGACAGGGTGATAATTGCTATCTGATCCTAACTCAATGCCAACACTGTAGGTCCTTCCAAAGGGCTTGTTGTAGAACTGATTAATGAGGAGAGAGGACGGAAAGAAAAGGTTTTTCCAAGAAAACTGTATGTAATTTCTTCCTATTTATAAGTTTTTGCACTACAAATGATTTTATATGGGTACCCTGTGGAGGGTTGGGGAGGGGGCGCACACACACTCCCTAATAAAGTACATCACATCAACAGTTAAATGCGTGAGCAATAAGAATTGTTAGGGATATTCTCTATCAGCTGATTTCAGAACTATGAGAAGCCCTGAAAATCAAAAACCAAAGGAAAATGTAAGTAGAAATTTATGTTAAAAAATGTCATTTTTCCGTGTTCTCTTTCACAGCATTAAAATACTATTTCCTATTTAAATATCAAAAAAGTATTTCATGTACTGAGCTCATTCTGGGCTAATCTCCCAATCTATGGGTGGAATGATCGAATCTGGCTTTTCTCTCAATGAAAAATTTTTAATGGAAGAGCTTTAGAAATCATTTCCTTGTGAAATATAAATCCGTCTCTTTGAATAAAGCATTCTGACAGGCAGTCTAGAAAGTACTAATACAATGTAACAATCTATCTCTACTACTGAACTTTATTTGACTGTGAGAAAAACAGCATAAAATTCTATTATGGCACATCAGAAAGTCCTGGCTCTACCCAAGCCTTTGTATTTCCTTTACAGAAATCCTCATCAATCATTTAAAATCATTGACCATATCTTACACCTCCCTTTTAGCCACAGTTCAGACGGAAGCTGCGTTATACTCCAAATGGCTTTGCTTCTCAGATGTAAAACAGAATTTATGTTTACTGTTCTTCTTCAGACACCCACACTTTCCTTCTGCAAGATAAACCTTATAACTGCTTTAAATCATCCCTTTTCTGTGTGTGATTACTGAGAGAATGGCAGATTTACAGGCCTAAGACCATCTGTGCCAAGTAAAGAAGATAGTTTTTTTTAATAGAAGAGATGGGATTGTTTTATTGTCACTTTTATAATCTTACTTACCTGCACACAGAAATCCTACATGTTTGACCTGTTGGTATTCACTTGGTACCTTGTGAAGGTCCGGATCTTCACTGTCTTACTCCCTCCTATGAACCAAAGACACACGTCCAGCTTTATGTCAAATCAGGGTTCCTCCACTTGTGCCCTATTGATATTTTGCTAACTGGCAATTTGGTCACCCTTTGCTGTGGAGGGATGCCCTGTGCATTGGAGGATGTTTAACAACATCCCTGGCTCTTACCTGCCAGATGCCGGGGGGCACACCCAGCCTCCCAGTTGTGACCATCATAAAGGTCAAACATCATATTGCAAAATCTCTGAAGTTGAAAAGCTCTATGAAAGCACTCCATGCCCGCTTACTAAGTTGTGGAAAGGAGAGGAAAGCAACCACAAACTCCAACAGGAGATACTTCACCATCCATGTGTTCATTCTTTAGCTCTTTCTTTCACCGAGTCATTCTTTCCTAAGAATTAAAGTTTCAACAATAGAACATGCCCCCAGTCAATAATATTCTTGTAATGAATTCCTTTTACAGTTATTTGAGGAACATAATTAAATACTCTCCTTGAAAAGGCATTGTGTATAAGTCCAGGAAAGAGTAAAAATCAAATAACTCTGAAGTCCTGACTTATTAACTCAAGGAAGAATATTCACAGCACTTAGGATCACCAAAATTTTAGTTTATGCATTGATATTAGAAGACAAAAGTGCAACAATGAGTCTTAAAGTACTAATGCCTCACCAGATGCCTAACACTTCAAAGGCTCGGCCTCCTTTAAAAAGTATATTTTAGTAAAAAAGAGTTGAGCATGTTTCTTTGGAGCAAATTATGTAGTGAATCCAAGATAAAGCCTGAATTGCAGATAATTTTATTTGCTTGATACTTATCTATAGTTTCAAGTTTGTCTACAGTGAGTGTACATTAGAAAAAAAATCAATAAATTTTAGTTAAAAAAACAACCACTCATTTGAAATGAAGCCCACTATGGTGAACACCTTACAATTACTTTCAGGCCCCATAGGGGATTATTTATGGGCAACCACTGAGTCCCCCTTGAGAGCAAGAAAATAAAGTTGACATGATGGCATTTTCCAAATTGCTTCTGAACACGCCAAACAGCAGCAGGCCTTTGAAGACAGGGCCTGCAGTCTCTGCCCAGGGAACAACGGCCCATGTTACAAAGTCCTATCTCTGCAGTCCTCACTTTTCCCCTAAGTGATTTCTGCTGTGGCAACTAAAGCCCCTAATATCCCCATGCCCTGGCCTTTGGAAGGTCACATTTGCATTGGCTGGAAGGACAGTCCAGGTGGTGCTGCCTGTGGATACTGTCTGCTATTGCTCGTTTGCTTAATTATGGATTCTTCCCCTGCCAGCCCCTCTTCCTAGTCACCTCTTGCTGTGTGCTGCTTGGGCTTTGAGCTGGAAATAGGAGGAAAGGAAATACAAAGCCACGGGTATGTGACAAGACAATCTAAAGGTCCATGCATGTTGCTTATAGAATATGACAATTTTTTGAAGTACCAAAATAAAAAAGGTTACTTGGAATAATATTGTCTCATTGAGAACACAAATAATATCTTTGGTGTGTCCTGGCTTAGGCTTGAATGCCCTCTTGAACTGGGTTCCAATACCATTTATAAGATACGGAAACTCAAATGAACTTAATAAAACCTAGCAGCCTCTGCAAACCAAAAGATAACTACTATAAACAGTTATTCATTGATTCATTCAAAAAATAGTTGGATGCACAATGTGTGCCAGAAACTTTACCACATATAAATACAACATGGTCAACAAAGGTAACCAGAGTCTTTCTCGTGGAATTTCCAGTCTGATTAGAAATCCTCACATCTAGCAAATCTCCACATAGATAAGCATATGACTGTAATAAAGCAGAACTTTGAGGAGGCCATTGGAGGGTGGGAAACACTGTTGAGGATACTGAATTAGAATCTGGAGGATAGAAGATTAAACAGATGAGAAGGAAAGAAACACGTTCCACATGGACAGAACAATATGGAATATTATGCTCTCTAGCAATTTCTGCAGTGGCAGCTAAGGCCTCTGGAACTTATGCCCAGGTCTTCACAGGCTTCCCCAAGGTCAGCAGCTGACAGCTGGCAGAGGTGGAACATAGAAACCTCAAAACATCAATCCCATTGAATACTCAGTGCATAGCACAGTGCCTAGAACATAGATGTCAGTGAGTATTTGTTGAATGAAAAAAAAATGAGATCTATGAGTGTTTTGTGAATATTACTTATTAGCAGTGCAGTCTTCAGCAAATCAATTTGTCTTAGCCTTAGTGTCCTTATGTATAGACTATTATTGTTTGTAATATGGACATGTCTGGATATTTGGGGGATTGTGTAAAATAATTTTCATGGAAGAACATGTGAAGTGCTGCACAGATGTGAACTCTCCAAAAAATATGTGTCAAGTGATAAATATCACAGGAGGACAAGTCCTTCAAATCGGAAACAAATCTGTTTTGTTCCCCCCTTTTAGTTCACAACATTCAACAAAGTACCTGGACCAAAGAAGATGCTCAATAAAAATCTACAAACAAAATGCCCATTGATATCGGCTATGCTTTTATTTTTCAGTGGGTACACACACATCACTTTGATTTAGGATCCATGTTATTTCTGTCCAAAACATCAAAACACAAGAGGTATTTTAGTCAGCTTTTTCATTGCTGTGACCAGAAGACCTGACAATAATAATTACAGGAGGAAAAGTTTGTCTCAGATGGCTAATTCCAATGCTCTGGGCTGGAGGGGAGGCAGAACATCATGGTGGAAGAGTGAGGTGGAAGGAAGCAGCTCAGAAAGTAGAAAGAAAGATTTCCTCTCCCCAAGGGCATGCCCCCAATAACCCATTCCACACCCTACCTGCCTACAGTTACCTCAGTAAATCTCCATGAATGCACTGATTAGGCTAAGGATCTCATAATCCAATCATTCACCTCTAAACCCCCTTGCATTGTCTCACACATGAGATCTGAGGCGGGGGGTGGACATCTCACATCTAAACCTTAACAAAATGTCCGCAGCAACATCAAAACCAATCTGACTGCACAGTCTCTCTAGTTGTGCTCCCTGCCCTTTCCACCAACTCTGCCTGTAATTGACCCGAAAAGGCGCTGGAATATTCCTCAGAAGAACTGGTACTCCCTACTAATTGGCCCTGTCCCTTTTCTCTCCAATTCAATTTGTTTCTGACAAACAGGAGTGGGGCATAGGAAGAAGGAGGAGTAGCCAATTTATTTTACAATTTATAGCAACACTGTCTTAGTGCATTTTTGTTACTATTATTACAAGACCACAGACTGGGTAAATTAAAAGAAAAGAGGCTTATTTTCTATTACAGTTCTTGTCCAAGGTCAAGGGGGCATATCTGATGATGGCCTTCTTGCCAGCAGAGTTCCAAAGAGGCACAGGGCATCATGTGGCACCATGTGGAGATGGGAATTATATGTGTGCTCTGCTCTCTCTATCTTCTTATAAAGGCAGCAGTATTCAATCATGGGGGCTCCACCCTGATGACTTTATCTAATCTTGATCACCTCTCAAAGGCCCCCCAGCTAAGCACCATCATTGCATTAAGTTTATAACCTCTTAATACCTCCTAATGGAAATAAAACTCCAACATGAGTTTCAGAGAGGACAAACCAAATACTCTAATGGCCTCCTCAGTGTTTGAAAAGCAATGGAACACAGTAAGGGTTGGGAGGGAGAATCTGCCAAGGACCTTAAGCATTCCTATACATTTTGATAGAGTATGCTAAGATTGTAAGCATTCCAAGACCCTACCATTCTTTGTCTGGACTCTTTTTCAGGGCTGTGTTTCTAGAAATCAATCTTGACTGATTAGGTAATATCTCTATCCCATTTCATCCCAGTCCTGTCAAGCCACCAAATAATATTTCCACATTAGCATTGGGAGCCTCAATCTTTTCAGAATGGTCCTGCCTCTCAGAGATGACATCATTCTTTATGATCCAATTGTCTTGCATTTTCCTCAACTTTGACACCCCTGGCCAAAGGGCTAGACTTCCAAAACAAAGCCCCGTTCTGCTTTCTTCCCGATTTCTTTGTTCATTCTTTAGTTCCTGTATTTGTCTCCTCTTCTTCCTACTACGCCAGGCATGGAGAGGCCTTTACACACTGAGTCCTTCACCCTCATATTCCTTTACATCTTCATTCCTAGAAACAACTTTTGAAAGTTCTTATTCCACTAATTGTTGCACTAATGGTTGATACCAGCTAGAATGGCAGGCATTCTAATTCTTGCAACAATTCTACCAGTTAGTGCTAATGATTTTCTCTTTGGTTTTCCTCTATTCGTTTTATTCCTGGTCTTCAAAAGAAAACTTCAAACCAGGTTTTTCTGACTCTAAGGATCATACACTTTCAGCCTCACACACTGATTCATTATTTACACCTCTTGGCTCTAGACGTGGTCACCGAAATTCTTAGCTTATGTGCATAGTTAAATAGGTCTGGGTATTTTTAACTGGAAGGTTTTCAATTTCCTACAGACTCCCCTATGCCCATCACAGTTTTTGTCCATTAGAATCACCATTATCCTTGGAATTTCCTTAGCTGCTGGGATCATTCAGTATTCAGTACTGACCTTAAAGGATATTATAGTGCAGATGTGAGGTGGCCCCCAAAAGCTCATGCATGAGACAATGCAAGAACATTTGGAGGTGAAGCGATTGGAGTATGAGAGCCTTAACTTAATCAATGTCTTAACCAACTGATATGAATTAATTGGATGGATGGTAACTGCAGGCAATTAGGGTGTGGCTGGAGAAGGAAGGTCGCTGGTGGTAGGCTTTGAGGTATATATTTTGTCCCTAGTGAGCAGAGCTCTCTACTCCCTGATGCCGTGACCTGAGCTGCTTTTCTGTCACACTTTTCCACCATGTTGTTCAGCCTCATCTCAAGTCCAGAGCAATAGAATTGGCCATCTATGGACTAAGACCTCTGAAACCACAAGTGACAATTTCCCACCCCCAAAATTGTTCTTATTAGGTCTTTTGACGACAATGATGAAAAAGTTGACTAAAACAGAGAATCCGTTATAAGTAAGCAAATAAGTATAGATGGAGCAGTATGTGGCACATGGTCCATTATCCAAGTTAGTTTTTATTAATAGCAATTAACTTGATAATAACAGAACTAGTAAGTTAATTCTTCTCATTGCCATTATCATGTTACTATTATTGCCATCTCTACTTCTGTGACTCAAATGCTCTAAAAGTTTAGGTTTTAGTAAATGAGTAGATAAATGCAGAGAATAACAATTCCATTTAGTGAAATACTCTGATGTGCATTTGTGTAAATTGCTCTACGATTACAGCTAAACATATACTGCCTGCACTTTTAATATTTAATCACTGAATAACATGCGCAGAGACTAGACATTTCAGCTCCGTATTTTGGAGAGGGAAAACATATTGGTAGGGATTCTCTGAACCAATCTCCATGGACCTGAAATTCTTGGTAAATGACACTTTGAGGTAAGAATTTCTATCTTCAGCTACCAGATTGTCCCCTGAAGTAATTGAAAGCTATAAGCCTTAGATAGAAAGCTGCTTAGTGCCATTGATTATAATAGAGCAATTTGAGTTTGGGTGACAATACCTAGTTTTGAAATGGAAGGGTTTGCTTAGCTCATATAAAATATATAAATACATATTTATTCAAACTTTTTTGAAAGGTTGTGTGCTGAGTGGCCCCGCTCCTGAATCTCTAATTACATTTTAATACAGTCAGCCTAGCTGTTGATTCCTGGCCCTTCTCACAGGAGTCAGGATAATATTCAGTAAATTTCATGAAGGGAGATGGCAATGACCCTCTCTCTCTCTCTAAGGAGGATCCTAAAGCAAAAGAACTGAACTTAATCCACACTGCTCTTCAGAGGGGGACAGTTCCTTCTTGGTTACTACCTTAAGGGATGAGAAACTAACCACTAACCCTGACACTTTCTATCTCATCAGACTCTGGAGAGGAAGAGGAGAGGCGGTGCCTTTCTATTCATGACTTGTTAGCTTTGCCTCTGAAAAAAAACTTAGAAAATTAATTATTATTGAAACTAACCCCAAAGAGGAAGTAGATAAATAGACCAGGGCCTGCATGCCTCTTAATAATCTCACTGTCACTAATGCACCCCGAGGAAGACACCGATGTTCAGCCATCACATGACAGGTTTATACAGGCATGCTAAGATGGAGTAGGTTGGCATTCCAAAGAAAAGCAGGTGAAAAAAAATGCTGGAATCACCACCCAGCCTGTATAATATTTGCTAATAGCATGTCCCTGAGCAAATGGTTTAAAGCCTCTGAATTCCAGTTAGTTATTGTACCATGAAGGAGACATATTAGAAAGTGACGCATATTTCTTTAATTCTTCGTGGAATTAAAGGTAATATAGCAAATGAGGTGGCACCTAGAAAGTCTCCAATCATTTGTAGTTTCCTTCATTGTGTTCCCTAACTCCACCTGTTCAAAACTACATTGAAAATAAGTATGAGGAAGAAAAACAGGTCCTTTTCTCCCCTTAACCAGATGAATAAGGATAGAAACATTAAAGCAAAGGAAACATAAATAACTAAGGCATAGATTTATAAAAGAGTATGTAGATTAATAAATACAGGAAATTAACTATGGTTGTATCATTTTAAAAAGCATATAGTTGAAAGGTGGTAGTTTTAAAAGCATAACTACAAAGCATTTACACTCCTCTTTTCAAGAAGTGGGAACCTATGCCACCCTCTTAAGCCTGGGTGAGATTTTGATTTCCAATGACAATTCTCTCAACTCTCCAATGCCAACTGGCTATCCTACAATTCAATCAAATGGAGACCTTCTTTCAGGTTCAATAATTTTGTAGAATAACTTGCAGAACTTAGGAAATCACTATGCTTACTGTTACTACTTTATTATAAAAGATACAAATGAAATGCCAAACTGATGTACAGGTCAAGGTGTGGCAGGGTCCCAAGCACAGGGACTTCTATTCTGTGAAGTCAGACTGTGCCACCTTTTCAGAATACCAATATATCCACCAACCAGGAAGCTCTCTATACCTTCTTATTTAGAGTTTTATTACAGTTTCACTATATAGGTATGATTGATGAAATCATTAGCCATATTATTAAACTTAATTTTCTCTCTCCTCTTCCCAGAGTTCAGCAGTGAGGCTGAAAGCTCTACTCTTCTAATTGAATGGTTGGTTTTTCTAGCAGCTCCCGTCCTGGAGTTATGTAGGGTCCTGCAGTTGAGTTTCTCACCCCTATTTAGCATAAATTGAGCATAATCAAAACCATTAACCCACACATAGTCACCCTGGTTGACAGTGATAACCCTTATGTTTTTGGGATTGAATGACAATAAAAATGATGGGGCCATTAATTGAGAAATAGAACAATAAAGAAAGAGGTTTGGCTGTGCTTGAGGAAGAGATAATGACCATCAATTTTCAGTGCATTGTGAGGAAATTTCTTTAGAAATCAAGGCAGGTGTGTCCAACAAACTTACAAAGCCTAAAGCTTAGGAGAAAAATTTACGATCCATGGATGATAGTGAATTTGAGAATCAACAATCTCTACAGTCAAATCAATGAGGAAGAGACTAGATCATTTAGGGAAATTATATCAATAAGGAAAATGAACAATCTCTAGTAAACATCAGTATTTAAGAGTTTTATAGACTAGGAATGATTGAGTAAACAAAGAAAAAAAAGGAAAGAATAATCAGAGAGGGAAAGAATGAGATGTACTTCAAGGAATAAAAAATCACAGAAACTCTTCCAAGTTTCCTTTCATTAAGTACAGCAGAGAAGCCCCCTAACCCTATGCCAAGACCTTTGCAAGACACTGAGAATATAAATTTGAATATATCAGCATCCTAGCTTCCAGAGAGACACAGGCAGGTAAGCAATTATGTGACAACAGAGTGGTAAAAGTGCAAAATAGAACTATGATTCAGTGCAGAGTAACCTGGAGGTTAGTGATAATAAAAGAAGACTTCGGGGGATGTAGTATATCAGGTTTTTTTTTTCCTCTCCTAAAATAGTGTGTAAGCCACTTGAATCCAGGACATTTTTCATACTCATGCCCTGAGGACCACTACTTGGAGTTCAGTAGGTGAGTATATATGATGGACCTGATATTTAGCATCCTCTGGGAAAGCTCCACAGACAGAAATAGACCATTTGCATTAAAGTGCATGTATTTTTTAATTCCACTGAGAGAGGCAAGGAGACTGCCAGTCACACCAGTCCTCGAGGGAACTGGACCTTGCTCCTTATTTGGCATCAGCACAACTAATCTGTAAACTGCCTCTCTCTCTGCACAAGGGACCTCCCTGCTATTGTTCTGACCCTGTGCCATTATGCGAAGTGGAGAGCAATTGAAAGAAGCATTTATTACTGCTTGAATGGAAATCCAGAAGCCAGAATTGTTTGAGAGCTAAAAAGCAATTTATTCCTAGGCTTTCATTTTTATAAAATTTGAAATGACTTCCCCCTCCTTCCCGCTTTCCATTTGCAAGTTCCAGGACAGGTGTGTCAGGATTTGGGGTTGGTTTAACTCCAGATGGCTTCAAGTGATTGACTGCACAGCCCTTAGAATTTACACAACCCCAAATTTTGTCTTTAAATAAAACATGGCTACTGTAAAAAAAAAAGAAAAAAAAGAAAAAAAATGTAGTCAAATGCACAAAATCATGTTAAGTACTATACACACAGTGACAATTTCAGCAAGCACCTATACCTTCAAAGAACTATTATATGTGTGTAGAAGAGAGAGACGAAGTAGAAGAGGGAGAAAGAGTATAATGATTCAACTGGGGGCGATTTTACCCTCAGAGGACACCTGACAAGGTGTGAAGATATCCTTGGTGATCCCACCTCAGGTTGATACTAACATCCAATCATTAGAGGCCAGGGATGCAGCTAAATGTCTTATAGTACACAGGACAGCACTGCACACCAAGAAATTTTCTAGACACTCTATTTTCCAGTATGATCAATAATGCAGAGGTTGAGAAACCAAAAGAGAGAGACAGAGACAGGGAGAGAGAGAGAGAGAGAGAGAGAGAGAGAGAGAGAGAGAGAGAGAGAGAGAGAGAGAGAAGAGAGAGAGAATGAATAAGAATCAAGTAACTCCTTCAGTGATTATTTTTTTTCTAGGTAAATTAAGCCCAGTCACAGAACCACCCCATCCCACAGCTGAAAGGATGATCAGGGATCACACAGCCTTCTGTGCCATGAAATACTGCTTCAGGAGAAGCAAGTTGGGTTGGTGCATTACAATTCTATTAGACAGACTTGCTTGGATAAAAGAGAAAACATTGAGCGTGACTCCATGATAAGGCTGCAAAAATGTCTCCCCAGTGCTGTGACTAAAAAGAGATAACCCCTCAAGCTAGCAACAGAAGGAGACGGGCTGCATGAGGAGACAACAAGAGAGAAAATATGTTTAATGTTCCATTTGGAAAGAAGTGCCTGCTACACGTTGTTCTGCGATGGTCTTGTAGATTTAAGAACCAGACGGGAAAATGGACTTTGATTTCCGGAGGATGCTGGGAAACAGATGCCTGAGGATCCCAGGGAAGAATTTTGACCCAACAACCGGCTTCTTGCATGTGTCAACTGGTATTTTGCGTGCATGTGTGAAATTTTGTTGCTTCTTGTGAAAATATGAGAAAATATCCAAATTCTCGTGCAGCATCCTGAGGCTTCCGCTCATCTGGTTGGCCACACTCCCAGCTGGAATTCCTGATACCCAAATTCTCTCACGGCATGTTACTTAGGAATTAACTGTTCTAGGAAATGGCATGGGGTTCCCCTGTCTCATGGCTCACTGGGCAGCACATGTCTTTGTAGACAGTTCGGGAAATTTGATGTCTATCCATAGTGAAAGAAAGAGGAGCTTGAGGAACAGACGAGCCTGTGTTTGAACCCAGCTGGACTGTTCCCCCCGTAGCATGGGACCATGGTAACATCTGAACCTCTCTGAGTCTCAATCCATGAATAAGTAAATGAGGAGACACCATCATTGTGAGAATT
Organism: Urocitellus parryii; assembly: GCF_045843805.1. NCBI lineage: Eukaryota > Metazoa > Chordata > Mammalia > Rodentia > Sciuridae > Urocitellus > Urocitellus parryii. Next base: position 34,953,083 of record NC_135545.1, on the reverse strand, counting down.
AAGTGTAACGACCACTTAAATTCTACCAGCACTATCCCTCTTTTGTGGTAGGTGTACATTCAGATTGCTTGTACTCCAATGAGTCTTATATTTGAGAGAAAAGTCTAAAAACTACTTTCCTACCTGTTTTCAGTTTTTGCTTACAACCAAGCCAACTACCAAGCTGCAAACTCTTCCTGGGCCTCTGATTTGTTAATCACACGGGTGATAAAGTGACAAAAGTATAACCCATAGGTAATGGAGACAAAGGTAGTCAGAGTGTAAAGAGAAGCAGCTTTTCCTGTTGAAATACATTTTAAGAGTCTTCACATCTGTCCTTTATTTTCCTAAATTTCTTTACAATGGAGGAAATAGAGTGGAATGTCTTTCATTGGAGCAGATGGGGAAAGGTGATTCATATGAATGCATAGCCTCTCAAAAGAAAAGACACTGTTCTTATAATCAAGTACATTTTCTCTGCAGAGGCATGGTATGAATCATTTTTCTCTTCATATGTCCACCCTTTATGTCAGTTATCAGTGACCCTCAAGATTGGGGTCCAGAGCTTCAAGAAGGTTGTGGAAGAGAATGAATTCCGTCATCCCTTGGTATCTATCTACAGGGCAGTTGTTCCAGGATTCATGATGCTCACGTTCTTTATGAAATAGTATACAAACTGCATCTAAGCTATGTACATCCTTCCATTTAAACCAACCCAAGAGTACTTAGCTAATATCATGTAAATGCTACAAAAAGGGTTGTTAGGCTCTATTGTTCAGGAAATGATGACCATAAAAAAATCTACATCATGCAATTTTTTAAAAATATTTTCAGTCCACAACTGGTTGAATCCATGTACATGGAACTGCAGATATGAAGACCCCCCACTAGAAAATATGATGAAGTTTCATGCACTCAGAGACTCCTGTTTTGAAGACGGGTTCTAGTTGTATCCAAAGGAATGTACTATTTTAATATTGTAAGCACTAAAAATAAAGAACACAAATTTTAGTTCAAGGATCTAGTGATTCGGTGGAAACATCTAAGTGCTGAAATTCTAATAACCCCTACCTCCAAGTTTCTCTCATAGCCAAAGGGATAAAAGGCACACCATCACAGGCCAACAGGGATGCTGGAAGAAACCCAGGCCTGGGTGTGAGTCCTGCCTTCAGCACCTACGGGAAAAAAAAAAATTTTTTTCACTGTCAACTAAGAGAGTCTCAGATTTCTTGTTTGTTGGTGCTGGTAAAACTGGATATCCAGATACAGAAGACTGAAGCTTAACCCCTCTCTCTCTCTCTCATCCTGTACAAAAATCAACTTTAAATGGATCAAAGACCTTAATGTAAGACCTGAAACTCTGAGATTACACAGAGGAACTGCTTCAAGATATTGATACAGGCCATAATTTCCTGCATAGGATTCCAAAAGCACAAGAAACAAAAGCAAAAATTGACCAATGGGGTTACACCAATACAAAAAGCTTCTGCAGAGCCTAGTAAACAGTCAACAGAATGAAGACAAAACCAACAGAATGGGAAAACGTATTTTCCAGCTAGGCAACTGGCAGAGGATTGATATCTAGAGTATATAAAGGACTCGAATAACCAAACAACAACAATTAAAAAAACAAGTAATTCAATTAAAAATGGGCAGATTATCTGAATAAACATGTCTCAAAAGAAGAAATATAAATCACCAATAAATAATATGGGAAATGCTGCATATTATTAGCCATCAGGGAAATGCAAACCAAAATTACAAAGAAATATAATTTCACCCTAGTTAGAATGGCTATTACCCCCCCCAAAAAACCAAACAAACCAAAAAACCACACAAACACTGGTGAGGATGCGGAAGAGAGACAGGTGGAGGAGAGAAAGGGAGTTGATGGGGAGGGAACAGGGATGGGAAAAGGGAAGAATGTTGGAATGAAACTGACCAAACCATCCTATGTAATATACGAATATACCACAGTGAATTTCACCTCTGCATGTATCTGCAATGCACTAATTTGAAAAAACTATAAATAAATAGAAGAAAAACTAGTAGAGTAAAGGAAACAGTTAGGAGGAAGGAAAAGAGGGAAGACTAAGTACTGGGGACTGAATTGGAGCAAATTATATTCCATACTGGTATGGCTATTTCAAAATGAACCCCATATTATGTATAGCTATAATGTACTAATATTTTTTTTTAACAAAGGAACCCTTATACACCATTGTTAGGAATGTAAATAAATTCTGTCACTATGGGAAATAGTATGGAAATTTCTCAAGAAATTAAAAATAGAACTATCATATGATCTAGCTGTCTCACTCTTGAGTATATAGACCAAGGAAATGAAGTCAATATACAGAAGAAATACCTGCATACCCAGGTTTATTTCAGCAGTATTCATAATAGCTAAATTATGGAATCAAATAAGGTGGCCCCTCAACAGATGAATGGGGGGGGAAATGTGGTATATATACACAATGGAATATTATTCAGTCATAAAGAATAAAACCTTGTCATTTGTAGCAAAACGCACAGAACTAGTGGTCATTATATTAAACAAAATAAGCCACACAGAAAGACAAATATTGTATGTTATCTCTCCTGTGTGGAAACTTAAAAAAATAAGATGACCTGAAAGAAGAAGAGGGATTACTAGGGACTAGGAAGGCTCCCAAGGAAGGCAGGGAAGGGTGGATGGTAGAAAAAGCATGAATAGACAAGTTCAATGCATGATGAATACATGTTTGGAAAATCACAGGAACTGCATTAATTTGTACAAGTAGCATGTATTAATAATTATAAAAATTGAATTTTTTCTTACTTGTGATATAGAGTTATTCTTCTCTACCTTAAAGGATGTTTCTGTGTATTAAATAAAATTATGCATATAAATCATATGTGAACCTCTCTGATAGTAGGCTTGTCTTTGCTGCTCCAGATTCCCATTCTCAACTTTTCTTAGAGAAGTTGCATAGTACACCTGCATCTCCATCTCATCTCTGATGACTTGCTACTTTATTATCTTGGCTCATTCTCTAAACTGCACATTTTTTTTGCATGCCCCCAAACCACAGAGGACAATGTGCCCTCATTTGAACAGATTCCCAGATGGTAACCACTGCCCTATTGGACTTCTGAATAAAACCATCCCAGCCAAAGTCTCACTAATCACGAGAAACCTCCTTCCATAGTTATCCTAAACATCCCTCGCCTTCTCAGAGCCCTTTGGAGACTTCAGCCTAATATCTTTGATAAGGCATCTGTCCTAGCAGGTTGGATGATCCAAAGACCCTCCATCCCAAGGCATGGTTTCATCGGTACTGGTCTCCTCTCTCTGGGTTTTGGCCCGTGTGACTTCCCGTGCTATGAAACCAGTCTTTAGGTGTCAAGTAGTATAGTACACTCATTTCAGAAACTATCAGATTCCAAAATCACAAAACTTCTCTGCTTTGGACCACTTCATAGTACCTGGCATTGTATTCTTCAGACAGTAATGCATAGCATAAATACTTACTGAGGATATACCTAAGTCTAGGATTTAACCAGTCTTAAATTTGGGAATTAAAAGCCATCCTCTATTCACAACAAAGCTAACTTCATATACTGGAAAGAAACCTAGTTAAAAATGAAGATGAATTCTTTCATGAAAGTTATAACAAGGTGAAATCAACAAGGCACGCAACTGAGTAGGGGCACAGGACAGTTTAGATGCATGGTTGAGGAAGGCCTCTTGGAAGTGATAATTAGCTGAAAGTCAAACATCAGAAGGAGCAGAAAATGCAAAGTTGAAAAAATCTTCCAGACAGAGGAACAGTTGGGAAAATGATCCTGAGCTCCAGGAACAGGGGTTGGAATGTACAGGTGAAAGGTGAAGTTTGGAGACTAGGAGACCAGACCGTATGAGGTCAGAGAGGCCACAGGAGTGCTGTATTTGTTAAGAACAGAAGACATTGATGCACACTAAGTGGGGGCATGCAACGAACCTATTTACCTTTTAAACATTCTCCTTGGGCTTCCCTATTAAAAAAGAATGAGAAGCTGGCCTCCCAACCTGACCACAGTCTGCAAGATTGGGCCTTCTCATCTATATTTATAACATTCGGTAAAGTTGAGAGATGTAGTTTCACATTTCAATCATCTTATCAGAAAGTTTAATTTCTGATACCCTTAGTCCTATAATAGAGACTTAGTCAGTTTCAAATCATCCCTGAAGCTTGAACAGTCTAGGTTTCTGTCTTAATCAATCCTCACCATTCTTTCAAGAAACAGAGAATATATACTTTATTACACTTAAGTTTAAAAAGAGACATATGCAATGAAGATAATGTAGTTCTTCAGCACCTCTTTATTATATTGATGCCTACATTTAATTAAATTATTTAGTAAATGTGTACTATGTGTCAGGCACTACACCAGGCATTAATTTTATAGTAATCATAAAGATTAATTGATTACTGCTCCTACTTGAGTGAGAATAAATGAATGAACAAATCTTAAAAGGTTAAAGTCAAAGATCACACCAACTAGTGAAATTTGCCTCTAACATAGGACTGTTTCTTCACCTGGAAATGGAGATGACATTGGTTTATGACTTGTAGGACGGCTATAAGGATCAAATGTTAAATGATACCTCATTGATTAGAATCTAGCTGAATACATTTTTAAGAAGCCATATCTAGAGAGCTGTTCATATCAGAAATGGATGTTATTAGAATTTTAGCACCACTGTGATTTCCTGTCTAATAATCAAGCCTTCTTTAAGCTGTAGATATCAATGAATTTTAGGAATGTATTTATACACGGTTTACTGTGGTTGAGTAATTTGTTAGCAGATTAGGTGGGACCTGTTGAGTGCATCCTTCAGTTATACTGTACGCCCTTGTATATTAACCCATATTTGGTCTATCAAAGGGACCATCAGCTTAGCTCTAGAAGCAAAATTACCTATAAAAAAACTAATTTTTACATACAGTAAGAGGGATATCAGTATTGCATCAATATCTCAGATATTGTATCACTACTGGTATCAATGACATCATTTATATTGGGGGAAAAGTAAGCTTTATGGATAATAAACCGTTCTCCTGGATTGATATAATAATAATAAATAGCATTTATTGAACATCATCATCATCATAATCACAATGGTTTTGATTGAACATTAGCACGTGCTTCTCCTAAGCACTTTGCATCTCAATCCTCTAGCAGCCTCATGAAACAGTCTGTTATCTCCATATACATACAATAAAGCTAGGCTTAGAAAGGTCACATCACTGATGGGACTGATAGTGACATCCAGGCATTCTAATTCCAGAGCTATGCTCATGGTCACTGTGCTATCAGCTGCAGGGCAGTAGTCCCAGGTAGATGGGCCTACCAGTCCGGAGATGCTGCTTCAAACTTCCTTCCCTCTGGATGAGCAAAGAAGGCCTTTCAGCCACCGTCATGCTGGAGAATGAGCAGCTCTCAGATGCCAGTGGCAGTGACACTGAAACCAAGTCCACTGGTGGTAAAAAGGAGTCTTTTGTGACAACAAGCATAGGTTTCCAGGCCTCTGCCAAAGATGCAGTCACAGACTGGCTGAGAGAGCCACCCTCTTCCTATGAAACCCACTCTTCTGCACACTTCTGTTGTACTGCATTACTTCTGAGCATGCTGGATTTTAAAGCATTCTCTAGGAGGGGTAAAAAAAAAAAAAAAAGCAAGCTCAGTAAATCCCAGTATTTTTACTGCCTTTGCCAAATTTGACATCTTTCAAAGTAACTGTGAGAAGCACGCACAATCTCTGCCAACTGCATGATTTAGCAGCTATAAAATCCCTCTGAATCAAACCCATTTTGAAATAAAAAGGAACCTGCTTGAGAATTTCATTGCACTGTTGGATACCTACTCAGAGATCAATCACCTCTCTTCATTCTGTATTCCTGGTATATTTTTAAATTTAATCTTTTTTGCAGCTTACCCATTTAGTTAAGGGTAGAATTTTAAAAGACTAAAGATTGAGCAAGGAGGAGGACATAGAGTCTGAACAAAGGGTTTCTTTATATTCTGCACAATAGAACTGGAAAAGATGGTCTATTTTCTTTTCAGCTTTTCCCCCAATGGTGCAGTACCTACATTCTCAAAAGTTGAGTGTCCTTTCCCCCAAGGAAAATAGTATCTCTCTGCAGGCTGCCTCGAAGGATAAAACAGCGGTGTTTCCTACTCCACAGGGAATTGCTTCAGATGAAAGTCTATTTTTTTAGACTGAATGTGATTGGGTGAGCAGAAGGCTAAACACATTGTTTATGGTTTGGCCTCCAATGACAATTGAAAAAAAAAATGTGTTCATAAAATGTGGTACAAAAGCAATTAACTATCTTGAAACTGAAATACACATTGTAAATAAAATGCTGGCTCTACAGAAAAATAAAGGTGTGAACAGCATCAAGCCTCAAGGGAAAAATAAAATTGCTTGAATCTGAGTTTCTTTATAAAGATTTAGGCTATAAGGAACAGAAACATTTCTTGGATCTCGCTGTGAGTTTCGCTAATGCAAATATTTCAATTATGCCATGCATAGACTCTACACACACACACACACACACATATATACATATACCACATGTTTAAAGGTGGAAGCCACATTTCACACTAAGGATATTTATAGAACAGATATGTTTACCTATGTACATATTCAGAAAATATTAAAAATCAGATGCAAGCTAATTCCCTCTAGGGGAAAAACTTCTTATGTAGGAAGGACCATCATAACCTTTATTATTCTCTCTTCCTGGAACAGTCCCCAGAAACATCACACCTGGTCCCCATTAATAAACTCTTAAACATCTATTAGACCACATTTTTCTGATTTGAACAACAAATACCATCTTATTATTAACCAAAATTGATTTCAATGGTGGTCAACTGCTGCGTGTATCCACTTATGTGGGAGGGCGTGCCAATCCACATGAGTGGGTTCACATAGCAGTTGATCACCACTGAAATCAACAGCAGTGCATAAGCCACCAATTGCAGAATTAATGTCTTGGAAGCAAAATACATCGAGTTAGGTCACCAAATAGTGATTGCCACTTCTTTATAAAATCTACCACAAACTGGTGTGTGTGTGTGTGTGTGTGTGTGTGTGTGTGTGTGTGTACGCGCGCCCACTTGCGCGCGTGCACGCATGCCAGGTGGTTTGGGCCACCGGAAAAGTTAGGACTAGAAATAAAAATTTGCAACCAAAACCTAAATTTAAATTGTGGGTTCATAGTGAGGAGATCACAAAATTTATCATCTAAAGTAGGCAATCACAAGAATTCAGAAGAGCACTTTTAATACTTCACTGAGAAAATAACCATAAACCAGGATGTATTGTTTTATTTATACATTAGGAAAATAACTTCTCTGTAATCAGTGTACAATCTAACAGGAGCATGATTATGGAAGACTGCTTTAGAAACAGCTAGGCTTAAAATCTAAGGTCTGACTTGTATTAATTTATACATTTATTCCCAAATCTTTCAACTGTCTAATTTGTAACATCACAGGAATATCTAATTTTAATTTAATGGATTTTGTTTTGTTTTGTTTTATGGTACTTGGTATTGAACCCAGGGCCTAGCACATGTGAAGCAAGTACTCTACCACTGAGCTATATCCTTAGCCCAGATTTAGGGTTCTCCATACAACAAAACATATGCCATGGGTATAATATTGTATTAGTCAGCCTTGCATTACTATAACTAAATACCTGACATTGGCTAGTTCTGAAGTAAGGAAAGGTTTATATGGGTCCATGTTTCTGGAGGTTCAAGCCCAAGACTGAGTAGCCTCATTGTTTGGTTCTCATGCCAGGACAGGAAAGATATTAGGCAGGAGCATGGGTAGTAGTGACTATGCACATCTTCAAACAGGAAGCAGAGAGGATGGGATTAGGGTCCCACAATCTTTTTTCATGCCCTCAGTGACCCAAGGATCTCCTCTAAGGCCTCACTTCTGAAAAGTCCTCAGACCTCCCAATCCACCACCCTGGGGACCACACCTACATATGGACCTTTGGGGGACACTCATGCAAACCACAGCAAATGCTGAATACTTAAATCTACAACTAAATTGTGTTGTTTCTATTTTCCCTTTTTACACATGAACGATGGGTTAAGTGAAGCTGACTTGCTCATGGCCACTCAGCAAATGAGTGCTGGAGAAGAAATAATGACTCTGACAGCTGGCCTTCTTGTCCATATTTTTTTTCTTTTTTTTTTAAGTTATAGGTGAACACAGTACCTTTATTTTGTTTGTTTATTTATTTTTATGTGGTGCTAAGGATCCAACCCAGTGCCTCCTATGTGCTAGGCAAGTGCTCTACCACTGAGCTACCCAACCCCAGCCCCTTGTTCATACTTGCAATATCTTGAACAGAATAACATCAATCCTTCAGAGTTCTTCATAGGGCCAAATAATATGCTGGATGCCAGGCACCTAACACAATGTCCAAAATACAGTAGAAAATAAAAACAGTTACTAAAAATGGAATTTTTAAAAGGCTATCAGTGTTTTTCTGAGGCAATTCTTATGAGACCACTTTGGAGGCAATAATAATGTTTTTAATAAGGCCTTTGGGGTAATTTCCCACTTGACTAGAAAAATTTTTACTAACCTTATCTATGCTGGATAATAATCCATAAATCAGAAGGTGAGAATAAGGTAACAGTATATTTATTGCAGTCTAGGATCACAGCCATTATTGAATCTTCTTCTTCTTTTTTTTTCCCACTCAAGTCACTCAATATTTTTGGTCTAAGAAGGATTTCTTTTCAAGAAGTGAAAAGCATCGACTAGGTTGAAATGCTTTGTCAAAAAGCATTTGACAAAAGTCAACATCCATTCATACTAAACTACTTTCAGCAAACTTGGAACAGAAGTAAACTTCCTCAAGGTGATAAAGAGCGTTTAGGAAAACACCACCCGCTAACATAATATATCACTGTAAAGGAAAGACTGCTTTCCTCCTGAGATGGGCACAAGGCAAGAATGTCCACTCTCACCACTGCTGTTCCACATTGTGCTGAAGGTCCTTGCCAGTGCAATTACTCAAGAAAAAAGAAATAATGGCATGCACGTATATTGGGAAAGATTAAATAAAATTGTATCTGTTTATAAATTATAAGATTATCTACAGAAGGCCACATTTGGATAGGAGGAATCATTTCTAATGTTCTAAAACACAATAGAATAATTATTCTTGACAACAATAAATTATACATTTCAAAATAGCTAGGAAGGAGGATTTTAAATGTTTCCAACATATAAAGAAATGATAAATGTTTGGGATGTTGATTATGTCAGTTGCCCTGATCTGATGATCGTTACACACTGAATACATGTACTGAAATATCAATCATATCTCAAAAGTATGTACAAATATTATTACATCATGTCAATTAAAAATAAAAATTTTTAAATTTCATCTACACAAAAATTCTAGGGACCCTACTTTTACAAAGTAAGAACTAAGTGAGTTTAGCAAAGTTGCAAGACGAAAGATCACATAAAAAAAATCAACTGTATTTTTACATAAAACAACAAAAAAATGGGAAATTGAAATTGAACACATTGTCATTTCTTTCTTCATAACTAGAAAGCTGCAAAGAATATTACTCCCACCTAACCATAAAGAAAAACTACAATTTTTCTCATACTCATCAAAAAGCTGAGGTCACAGAACCAAATAACCTGAAATTTGAGGAAAGACAGGCACATCCAAGGGGGAAATGCAGACACAGGAACTGCCTCAACTGAAGAAAAAAAACAGGCAAAAATATTTCTATTTCAGTTAAAATTTTCAACAAATTGCTAAAGGTCATCTGTGGGTTAGTATGAGAACATAGAACCTCTAGGAGTTACAGACACAAGGAGAGTCTACTTGAGAGACTAGTCTCACAGAATGTCCTGGGTACACCACCAAATTCACATGTCAGAAGTCACAATTCCCAGTACCATAGAACATGACTTCATTTGGGGACAGGGTCTCTACATTAGTAATCAAGCTAAAAAGAAATTATTAGAGGAGGCTCTCACCCCATCTGACTCACATTCTGATAAAAAGGGGAATAAAAAGAGATCCACAAAGAAGGAAGAGACACAGGGAGAAGGTGGCCATACACAAGTCCTGGAACAAATGCTTCTCTCCCAGGCCGCAGGTACAAGCAACCCTGCCAACATGTTGCTTGAACTTCTAGCCTCCAGTAGTTCAAGTCTTGAGGCATTTTTAAGGCAGCCCTAGTAAACTAATAAGTGCTCCTGAATGAAGGGGAAGACTAGGAAACCAAAGAACTTCCTTCCATGATGCCAGCCTGGGGAAAGGAATAGCCTTCACTTCAGGAAAGGCACGAAAGCCCCAACTGGATCCTTTTCTCCTATCACCTCTCACTTGTCTAGCAAAAGCCATAAGCAGCAAATTCTGTGGCCCCCAGAGCATAGATAACAACCTACTGAGACATACAGAAGGAAATTATTATTATTATTATTATTATTATTATTCCTCCTCTTCCTCCTCCTCCTCCTCATACTCCTTCTCCTCCTCCTCCTCTTCTTCTTCATCATCTACCACTGAGCAAGAATCAGAAAGTCATCCTGGACCTTGACCATTACATACCCTATCACTGCATAGGGGCAAGATCAATTCAAAGTCTCCATCCTCAGGACCAAGGAACACAGGGTCTGGTTAAGAACAAAGCTACAAGAAGACAAGAGAGGATGCCCCTTTGATAGATACCATAAGCTAGCAATTAACAAGTAATAACAGTCTAAGACAGAGGAAAGGCTCTCTCTGAGGTGCATGCTAATGAGAATGATCTAAATCTTTGGGTAAAGTGAAGCATTGACACAAACCCTCCAACCTCCAACCTTAACTCAAGTAAAAGTGAGTACCAAAGAATTTGATGCCTATGATGCATTGAGAGAAGCCATTACAACAATGAAGTAAAAACTCAGCTCATTTCTTGAGTCAATGAATCAAACTCTACATAGTAACTAGTATAAGAAGAGTTAGGTGTCTTTCCAGACATAAATCTTCATCTCTACTGTTTTACCCAGCATGTCCAACATCCAACCAAAACTTATGAGACACAAGAAAAGCAACCCACTATCAAGAAACAAAGTAACCCACTGAGACACAAGAAAAGCAAACCACTGTCAAAAAACAAAGTAATCCACTGATTAAGACAATCCCTTTGATAAAGGTTTTTAAAAAGGCATGAACAAATGTGGCTGGGGTGGTGGCTCAATGGTAGAGCACTTGCCTGGCATGTGTGAGGCACTGAGTTCAATTCTCAGCACCACATCTAAATAAGTAAATAAAATAAAGGGTCATCAATAACTAAAATATATATTTTAAAAAATGCATGAACAAATGAGAATTTCAACAGAGAGATGGAAACTACATAACAGAATCAAATGGGATGGTAGAAGTTTTTATTTAATAAGAATGACAGACTTGACAAATGCCTTTGTTCATTTGTAGACTCTACAGAGCAGCAGAAAGAATCAGGGAGCTTGCTGACACACCAAGTCAAATGAGTGGGTGGAAAAAAGAAGAGACGCAAGGCCTCTAAGACTTTAGGACAATATCAAAAGGTCCAGTATATGTGTAATTGAACTCCTCCAAAGAATATAGAGAAAAAACAGTTCAGAAGAAAATTTGAAGAGATAGTGGCTGAGAATTTTCTAAAAATAATAGATGATAACAAATCAAAGATCCAAAAAGCTCACAGAACACAAAACAGTATTTTAAAAATAAATACAACTAGACCCATAACATTCAAACTATTGACAGCCAAACATAAAGAGAAAATCATGGCCAGACCCAGAGGAAAAAAGACCCATTATATAAAAGGAACAAGGATACTAATCAAAGAAAACTCACAAGAAGACACATAACCAAAAAGACCACAAAGAAGCACTTCTTTTTTATAATGAACAGGTTTATTGGCTCAGAGTTCTGCAGGCAGAGAAGCCTAGGATCAAGGTGCTGGTACTTGGTGAGGGTCTTCTTGGCATCACACGAAGTGAGGGAAAGAGAGGGGTGTGGAGGCAGAGGGAGAGAAGGAGAGGGGAGGGAGCGGAGGTAAACCCACCTTTTACAAAGTGACACTTTAAGAGGTTGAAACAAAAATAAAATTTCTCAATTCAGAGTTCTATACTAGGGGTAAAATCCTTTCAAAATAAAGGAAAATAAAGCAACAACGAGATACCACTGCACATCTACAGGAATTCTTAAACTCACAAACACTAACAGCACTAAATGCAGATGAGGATGTGCAGCCACAGAACTGATTCACAATAGCAACAGGCAACCCAGGAACGGCACTTCTTGGTATTTACCCAAATGAGGTGAAAACTTGTCCACATGAAAACTTGGACATGGATGTTTATAGCCATTTTATTAATAATCGCACCCAGACGCTTGGCAAAACTCAGAAGGTTGAATCAGAAAGATCATAAGTTCAAATCCAGCCTCAGTAATTTAGCAATACCCTGTCTCAAAAAAAAAAAAAATTAAGAAATGGCAGGTTATGTGTCTCAGTAGTTAAGCACCCCTGGGTTCAATTCCTGGTACCAAAAAAAAAAAAAAAAAAAAAAAGCAAAAGAAAGAAAGAAAAGGAAAAAATAGTAATAAAAATAATAACTGCAAAAAGTTGGAAGTCACACAGGTGTCTTTCAAAAGCTGAGTGAATACACAAATTGTGGCGCACACATAAAATGGAACATTACTCCAGATAAAAAGAAGTAGCATACTGAGCCTTAACAGGACGTGTCTGAGACTAAAATACATACTGCTAAGTAGAAAAGCCATTATGAAAAAGCTACTTACCCTGTGGTTTCAAATAGATGACATTCTGAGAAAGGCAGATTACAGAGACAATAAAAGAACAATTGTTACCAGGGATTCAGCGGGACAAAAGGAGGGGGAAATGGTGCAGCCCACGAGGGAAGTTTTAGGGCAATGGAATTAGTATGAGTGATACTATAATTGGTATATGTATGATATCATGCACCTGACCAAAACTTGTATATAGAATGTACAAGACAAAGAGTGAATTCTAATGTACTATGTATTTTAGCCAATGAGTTCATCAGTTGTAAAAAAAATGTGCCACACTAATACAAGATTGATATTAAGAGATACTATATAGTGGAGGCAGGAGGGAGAAAGATTTTATGAGGATTCTATTTTGTGCTCAGTTTTTGTTTTGTTGTTTTTATGAACTTAAGATTGCTCTGGAAAATAAAGTTTATCGATTTTAAGAGAATAAAAGTTGTGGACTGGGGAAAAAATGCGAATTCTGTATCTAAAAGAGACTTGTATCCAGAATATATTAATTTTAAAACCCTCTTTCAACTCAAAAAATACAGGAGAAACTAAAAGTTTGCAAGAAAAAAAAAATGGAAGAATTCATTATATGAATTCTATGAACAATTCACTATATTAATTGTTAAAGGAAGTTACAGGCACCAAACAGAAACTTGAATATAAATAAAAAATATAGAGGGCTGCAAATAGGTTTTTTTTTCAAGTAAATATTGAATTTTTAACTTTTAATGGAAAAGATACCTGATATAGTGATAATAGATTATGTGTCTGTAGCCTATTTAACAGTAAACTATCACAGTAATAGCTGTGTAATAAAAGTAAGGGAGATGAATTGGGAGTACACTGCTGCAAGTCTCTTATACTACATGAGAAATAGAATATTTGAAGATACTGATTAAGTGAAGATGTGTACAGTAAATCCCAAGGCAAACACCAAACCAAATGTTTTAAAGGGGGAATAAGTAAGAAGCCAATAGTGAAGGAAATGGAGTCATAAAAATAATCAATCTAAAAGAAGGAATAAAAAGATGACAAAGTCTACAGAAACATAGCCAGGCAGAACAAATAGAAACAACTGGCAAGCTTCTACTCAATTCTTCTATTTAGTGTAAGTGATGTGAACATATGTTTTCGTCAGTTTTTGTGTCGCTGTGACCAACGTACCTGACAAGAACAACATAAAGTAGGAAAAGTTTATTTGGCTCATGGTTTCAGAGGTTCAGTTCATGATTGGTTGACTCCATCACTCGGCCCCCAAGGTGAGGCAAAACATGGCAGAAGCGGATGACAGAGGAAAGTAGCTCAGGATTTAGCAAACACAAAGCAGAGGAAAAAGCTTCACTACCAAGGACAAAAATACAATACCCCAAAGGTACATACCCATACCTCCTCCATCCACACCCTACCTGTATCCAGTACCTCCCAGTTAATCCATACCAATGGATCAATCCACTGAAATTAATCTAACTGCCGTTTATTGAACACTCTACCCAACGACAACAGAAAATGTTCTTTTGGAGGACTTACAGAATGTTCGGACCTTAATTCTAGGTCATAGGTAAACTAAAACAGATGAAAAAAACTGAATCATGTAAAATATATTTTCTGATAATGGGATCAAACTTAAATTTCAGTAATGGAAAGATATCTAGGAAATCTCCAAACGTTAGGCAATTAAGCAACGTGCTTCTAAATAATTCCAGGGACAAAAAATAAACTCACAAAGAAAATTAGAAAATCTTTCAATGATAAAAATTAAAACACCAAAGATAATACCTTTTGGGATACAGCTAATGTATAGAGGGGAATATGAAATATAGAAAGCTTCTGTTGGTCCAAAGAAAGTCTTCCATCAGCAATGTAAGTTCTACCCTAAGTAACTGTTAAGAGTAGATGAAACTCTAGCCAAACAGAATGAAGGATGCAAAGAAAAAGCAAGCCAAAAATCACTGTTGAAAAAGCAAGCCAAATATTGTTCATCAGTCCACGCTACCCAAAGCAGTCCCCTTTAGGGGACTCAGACAACTTCCGCCCTGCCTCCCCCATCTGTCAGGAGGCAGCGACTGTGATTTTAACCCTCCCCTTTTCCTTTTCCTCTGCTCAGAGTCAAAACTGCCATGCTCCTCAGATCTGAGCTCTGGATTCCACCACCCCAAATCGTGTGTGTGTGTCTGCTCCTTCTGGGTTGTGGGTTGTGGCTGTGCAGAGCACTGAGTTAGGTGAGTTAGGGTTGCACTTCCCTAGCAGGGCTGCTCCACCAGCTCGCTGGTTGGTAGTGGGCGGAAGGGGGTTTCAGCTAGTAGCAATCCCTCTCAAAGTTCTTTCCAGCCAATCCTTTTTATTATTTATTTATTTATTTATTCATTTATTTATTTATTTTAATTAGGTATGTATGACAGCAGGATGTATTTTGATTCATTGTACACAACTGCAGTCATACATGTACCTAGGGTAATGATGTCCATCTCATTCCACCATCTTTCCTGTCCCCTTGCCCCCACCCCCATCCTTCTCTCTCCTTTACCCATTTTCCCATGCCCTACCCCTATTTATGGATCAGCATTCAGTTGTCAGAGAGAACATTCACCCTCTAGTTTTTTGGTATTGGCTTACTTTACTTAGCATGATATTCTCCAACTCCATCCATGTAGCTGCAAATGCCATAATTTCATTCTCTTTTAATGCTGTGTAATATTCCATTGTGTATATATGTATCACAGTTTCTTTATCCATTCATCCACTGAAGGACATCTAGGTTGGTTCCAAAGTTTAGCTATGGTGAATTGAGCTGCTATGAACATTGATGTAGCTGCGTTACTCTAGTATGCTGTTTTTAAGTCCTTTGGGTATAGACCGAGGAGTGGGATAGCTGGGTCAACTGGTGGTTCCATTCCAAGTTTTCTAAGGAATCTCCATACTGCTTTCCAGATCAGTTGCACCAATTTGCAGTCCCACCAGCAATGTATGAATGTGCCTTCCCCCCCCACATCCTTGCTAACACGTATCATTGTTTGTATTCTCGATAACCACCATTCTGACTGGCAGTTTCCAGCCAATTCTTAAAAGAACCCACTTCTCGAGGAGATACTGTGTAGATGTAAGGAGGTGACCGTTCAGCTGTGAGCTACACAAATGGCTTCGGAGTCTGGCATAGCTTTCTAGTCATAATTTGGTCTTATACTGCTTGATTTGCTTCAAGGACACTGCTATTCGCTGTTCCCACCCCATTTTAATTTTTTCTGGCTTTCTTTCCTCATGTTGTTTAGGGGGTGAGTTTAAAAGAGGGGCGCTTAACCACTGAGCCGCATCCCCAACCCTTCTTATTTTTTATTTTGAGAAAGCAGCTCACTGGATTGCTCAGGGCCTCTGTAAGTTGCTGAGGCTGGCTTTGAACTTGGGATCCTCCTGCCTCAGCTTCCCCAGATACTAGGTGATGTGCTTTTCCTCTCCTCCTTTCTCTCTTTCTCTCTCTGTTGTGCCTCCCTCTTCCCCCACCCTGGTCTGTGTTTGGGGTTGGGAAACTCTGTCCTTATTTTCTACTCTGGCAATCAATCTTCAAGTCTGTCCAGATCTCAGACTTTATAATATTAGGTTTTAGAGCATTTATTCTGTCACCCACCTCTCAGAATTGTTATTTCTTTGTTGTCTCCTTTCTATGCTGTGGGGGGATCAGGAATCACTGCCTGGCTTCCTTGCGCCATCCTCCCTAATCCAAGTTGCATATTTTTAAGGGGCTAATTGTACGTTATGCAAATTTTGCCTCAATAAAAAAATAACAATAGGACCAAGTACGATTCATTTCAGGGTTGAAAGGCATATTTTGCCATTTGATATCATCCCATGTAATTCACCATATTAATATGCAAAATGATCAAAATCATACATTCATTTCAGTAGATGAAGAAAAAAAAATTGACAAAATCCAACATCCATTCATGATTTTTTTTTAGAAATCTCGACCAACCAGGAATGGAACAGAACTCCCTCAATTTGATAAAAGGCTTCCATGAAACATGTTCAACTAGCATCAGTTGATTCTGACAAAGATAAAAAGGCAATTTCAAAGAGAAAAGAATCTCTTGTCGACAAATGCTACTGGAAAAAAAATAAGTTTGCGTAAACAAAAAGAAAGAAAAAGGTAATGGGGAGGAGCATAAAGAGGAGGAGGAGGAGGAAGAAGAAGAGGTGGCAACAGCCACTCAATCCCTAACTCATATCATACATAAAAATTAGCACAGAATATATCATAAATCTACATGTAAAACCTAAAACCATAAAATTTATTACATGTAAAGTGGGAGAAAATATTTGTGACCTTGAGTTTAGAAAAGATTTTTTTATAAATGCAATGCCCAAAGAAAAACAAGTTGATAAGCTAGATAAATCAATATTAAAAACCTCTCTGCAAAAGTCAGGTGAGAAAATGAAAAGGCAAGCTGTGGACTAAGAGATAACACTTGCAGAAAGCGTATCTGACAAAAGATTGGTAACAAGAACATATATTCAGAACATACAAAGAACTTTCAAAACTCAAGAAAACAAGCATGATAAAAATGGCAGGATAATAAATACTTGAAAAATGCTAAGCATCATGAACTACCAAGGAAACACAAATCAGAACTTAAATATCATCTCACCCCAAATAGAAAGGATATTACCAAAAGAATTACAAATACTAATTTGTAATTTTACAAAGGAAAGCTATTTTACTATTGATGGGATGGTAAACTAATGTGGTCACTATGGAGAACAGTATGGAGCTTCCTCATAAAACTGAAAATAGAGTTACCATATGATCCAACTCTACTACTTTGAGGTCTATATCCAAAAGAAATTATATCAGCAGAGCAAACAAATACCTGCATGCTTATGTCTTCTGTGGCTCTGTTTATAAGAGATAAGATGTAGAATCAGACTAAGTGCCCATCAACAGATGAATGGATAAAGAAAATAGGGCATATATGCACAGTGAAGTAGTATTGAGCCATAAAGAAGAATGAAATCCTGTCATGTACAGAAAAATGGGTGAAACTGGGGGGAACCACATTAAGCAAAGTAAGCCAGACACAGAAAGACAAGTACACTATGTTTTCTCTCCTATGTGAGAGATTAAAAAAGTCAACCTGAAAGTAGAATAGTGATTATTAGAGATTGGGATGGTGGGGTTGGAAAAAAAAAAAGGTGATTGGATTTGATCAGTGCAAGCTGCATAGAAATATAACTGAACTCCCTTAATATGTACAATTGATATGTGTTAATAACAATTAGTACTTAAAATGGCAGAAGATTTGAATAAATACTTCTCAAAAAAACCTGTAAGAATCACAGATAAGTCCATGAATGATGCCTAACATTATTAGTCATTATAAAAATGCAAATTAAAAACATACTGTGACACGGGGTTGGGATTGTGGCTCAGCGGTAGAGTAGAGCGCTCGCCTAGCATGTGTGAGGTGCTGGGTTCAGCATCACATAAAAAATAAACAAATAAAATAAAGTTATTGGGCTTAAATATAACTAAAACAATATTTTTTAAAAAACATACTGTGACATAATGTCATGTGCTGACAAATATGCACTTGGAATTCTCATATGTTACTGATAAGAATGCAAAATGTTACTGCCACTTTGGAAAAGTTTGACAGTCTAATGAATTAAATACACACATACCATATGACCACATAGTTCCACTCCCTCGTATTTATGCAAAAAAAAAACTCCAAACTTATGTTCACACAAAAACTCAGACACAAATGTTTGATGTTTTTATTCAGAATCACCTATCCTGGAAATAATTCAAATATTCACTGATGAACAGATAAACTGATATATCTGTACAGTGGAATACTATCTGACATTACAATGAATTGAACTAGTATCACACACAATATGAACAAATCTTTAGTGCACTTTGCTAAGTGTAAAATACAAAGGGCATGAGGGAAATTTGGAAGATGATGACCCTCCTCTTCCATATTTTAATTGTGGTGATCATTAATGACTATATGTTTTATCAGAATCAAGACTCTACAGTACAAAGGATGAATTTGACTGTGAAAGCTTCTCTATCTAGCATTACTTAAATTATTTGTCTTCTGTCAATACTTTAAAATGAAAGAGGAATTTGCATCTCTCACTTGTATGTTTGTAGAACTGTAATTAAAATCAGAAAATGATGGAGAACATTTGAAGGACTTGTGTAAATAGAGAATTATTAGAAATTAATTTGTTGGTTCATTTTCTCAACACTTATAAAAAATACCCTTAGAAGACAGACTATTAAAATAATGGAGTCACACAACAATCATGTGACCAGGAGTCAATAAGTTAATTAATATTCATTCATTCTACCAGCTTATCTCAGGAGGAAGAAGTTGACTAAATTGAGTAGTAAAAGACTTTCATAACCAATTTCATTTGGCTTCTAAATAAATTTTGCCTGTATGCACCTAGAATTTTTTCACATGTCTATAGAAGATTTAATAACTTGGAAAATGTACCAAAATGACACTTATATTTTAACAAAACTCCTTAATCAGACTTTTAAAACCTTATGACTGTGATTTAGGATGCTAGCAATAGATAAAATTATTTTCCATCATCCATTTAGAATATTTGATTACTAATTTACATAGTCAAGGCACCAGAATATAATGAATGTGTAAGTCACCTTAAGAGAGAACCGTTTTAGAATCAAAAGTGAGGGCCCTGCTGCCTTCAGCCCAAGCATCTTTTTTTTTTTTTTTTTAAAGAGAGAGTGAGAGAGGAGAGAGAGAGAGATTTCTTTTTTAATATTTATTTTTTAGTTCTCGGCGGACACAACATCTTTGTCTTTGTTGGTATGTGGTGCTGAGGATCGAACCGGGGCCGCACGCATGCCAGGCAAGCGCGCTACCGCTTGAGCCACATCCCCAGCCCCCAGCCCAAGCATCTTAATGATTCAAATACATTTCTGTCTATCAGATGAAAGCACCATTTAGCACCAAAACACCAGACCCTTGGATGCTGGCTAATCTAAAGATGTGGGTAGATGAAACGATCTTAGGACTTGATTAGGAAGTGCCACATTTACCCTCTAAACTCTGAGCGATTTATTACAAGATGATTAAAAACCATGTGTTGATGCCTAAGAAGAACTGTTTTGATTTATGACAATTCCACACAGAATTACAATCATCTTGCTTAAAGTCATTGTAGTTGCAGCCTAGGTTTGAATACAGAAAAAAGTCATTTAAAAATTCACCCCAGACAATTCAAAATTGCCATCCAAGTTTGGATTCACAGGGAGCATCTTCTGATGTATTTGTTTCCTGCTGGACGACATGCTTGTTCTTAGAACATTTTCAGGCTACAAAGTTAGGTGAGAAGTCAAGCTTCATGTGCTCAGTCTCTAATACCATGACTCAGTGGTAAGTCGTGTTCTTGTCGAACACAGGCCTTTCCTAAAAGGCCCTACCAATCTCTGGCAAATAAGAAAGTACCGCATTGAATAAGAAGTTCATTAACATCTCTCTAAACCTCTCTTTCATATATGAATGACCAACAGATGGTAACTAAACTTTGCATGCTTGAGTTATATCGGATTCTGCTAAGGATAAATACCTCTATATGGATGAACAGATGATAATGTAAACTGCCAACCAATCAAAATCACTTAAAGGAAACAGTCCAGACCTATCCCAACCAAGGCATGTAATCTTCCACATGCAATACGGGCAAAGTGCTGGGAAATCTGCACCATTGGGAGCCACAAAAGAGGTAACTTGAGCCTCGGAAACTAGCAGTTTTTTCTTATTATCATTGTAGTGTGAGTAGTGGGCAGATTTCCTACTTTGTATAGTTCAATTGTGTCCCTGATTTCTTTTTCTCTTTTAATTTTTAAAGAAAGTCTTTTTATCTCATTTTGGCTCTACAAACCAAGAGATTTTGTTACATCCTCACTGTTTTAAGGGGGTGAGACAGTGGGCGGGGCAGGAATTCTCTAGCATCCAGTGTGCTGACATCTCACATTCTAATTAGAGGCACCTTTTCCACTTGACCTTCCCTTGTCTGAAGATATTTTTTTTTCCTGACCTACTCCAGGTATTAATGTTATTAAGAGAGACAAGTTTTCTCTTTTAGAACATCAAATAAAATTTTTATTCTAGGATTGTTAATTAGTAATGATAAAGAGCTACCGGGAAAAAAAAATTCTGAGAAAATATAATTTGGGTTTTTAGTATTGGACTTGACAAAACATCTCACCTATTGGCAAGCATTTTCTCATTCCTCCTATAAACTCAGTTCCAGACCTCACCTTTTGATACCCAGTTTTGCCAATATATTTTATCATGGATTACTATTTGGTGTGAATTGGTGACTAGTACAAAAGAATATTCAAGATATTTTCTCACATGTGAATAGATGTAAGACACTTACGGGAATTTGGTGGTGGTGGTGGTGGAGGTTTGGGGCTTTTTCTTTGTTGCCTTGGGGATTTGGATGTTTTGCAAGTAGGAATGGAGTCTTGTCATTATCATTCCTCCTGCGTTGTCTTGGGTCTTTAAATGTGAAACCTGCTTCCCTTCTCACTATATCTCAGTGGGGGATTCCAGAAGTCTGACACTACCCCAGAGAAAAGGAGAGCATTCTGAAAGCCTCTCGACATTTGGGCAATCTTTAAACGCTTTGTCTATTTCCCACTAGGAGTTAAAAGTGAGAAAAGGGAAGGAGGCTGCTTTGCAGGACACACACACGCTCCTGCCAGTGGTAGATGGAGAAATGGAGACTCACGCTGCTTCTTCCTCCCAATCAGATATTGATGGATGCACATCACCTATTTCTAGCTACTGAACTGTACTTTCTCCCCAGCACGTCCGGATGTTTCCCGTCGTCAAAGATGGACTCATGTTGCTGAAGGGCCTTCAAGCCTCCAAAGAGGCCACATGTCTGCATGGCATGATGTCTCCGCTGGAATTTAACGTCTATTACTATCCTGTCTTGTGACCTTTGACAAGTCTCTTAACCTTTCTGAGAATCTCTTAACATTTCTCCAGTTTCAGGCTTTGAGAAGCACGGATAACAATAGACACAGAGTTTGCCTATCAGAGGTGGTATGAGGGTTAATTAGCTGATGTTTGTTAAGAGCCATATAAATGCTAAGTATTATGATTATTCTTTACTCATGTTAGCATTATAAAATGTCAGTGTATTGAGTGGGAGAGGAAGATAAGACCCTGGTGGAATATGACTCTTGTCTAAGGTTCCCCTCTCTAGTAAAACCACTAGAACTGTATTTAGTTTCCCTGATTAACAGATTCCCTATTACCAGGAGATGGCAATTAGCTCATTTGAAATGATACATGCAGCTACAATTTACAGTTCTATATGGACCAGAAGAATCAGGGAGAGATCTCACAGTATAATCTGCAAATCATTGAATCACAGGAGGGCATGATCCGTCCTTAAGGCATAAGGTCTGTGTCCGACTGCTTTGAATTAAACCGCTATGCATGGGACAAAGAGAGGAAGATTTAAAGAAAGAAAGAAATATACAAAGTCAAAGGGGGCATTTTAGCCAATAATCCCCTAAGATGCATAATGATTCTGACTCTGATGGTCTCCTGTTTCCTTCACCACTGTATATATTTTAGTGATTACTATCTGGTACTAGAAAGTCTGAAATCTGGATCGTATACACTTTTTCAAAGCAATGAAGTCTTTATTTAAAGAAAATACATTATCACTCATATGTAAGTCAAAGTAATGATTTTTCAAATGATATCCCAGGGTCTCTATGTGGCCTCTAGTAAACTTACATATTACATTATTGGCATTCCAGAACAAGCAAGTCCACAACTCTGGTAGATTGCTGAATTTCTTTGCATTTCGTACTTGATAGTCAAAGATACCAACCTCTCATTCCTTTTTCATGAGTAAATAATGTTCTCAACACACTACCTCCTCAAAATAATGCAAGATAAATTTTCACAGAGGCTTATGCAGAGAAGGAAAATTAGGAAACTTTGTGCTGGTCTGATCTGTTTACTCATAGAATGAATCAGCTTCTCGTTATATTGGAGAAATTAATAGATTTGAAAATTTGCTTCAAATTTGAAAATTTTCAAAATAAAATATCTTTATGACCACTCAGATCTGAATAATAGATGAAAAACATTCTGTAGAGGTCATAATACATACTCTGCTGGCATCTTTCATGCCATGCTCCTCTATCTCTGACCTCAATACTACATTACTAATTGACATCCCCTTGTATAAAATACCAGAGATGAGTAGTAGCTACTGACTGGCAGATAGAGGGAGGAAATACAGCAGAAGACACACTTTAATAAAAGTCCAATATGAATCATGTGTGGAAAATTAAGCTGCCTTGCACTGAAAGGTAATAGCATTTGCCAAGATGTCATGGAACTATTTAGAAGTCAGATTCACCCTTAGATTGGGCAAATGTTTGTTTCTTATGTGTACCTAATTTTTTTTTCAGAAAAAATCGTGAATGATATTTGTCTTTTTCTCTTTACCCTACAAACTTCCAGATTATTATAAAAGAGCATTTGATATAAGTAAGTATGGTATACCAATCTAGACACAGTTGTATCATCATTTCAAGCTCAACAGGCACAAAATACATCTCTTACTTGGCAATTCCCAGATTGTTGTCAGGAAATAGACACAAATCAACTGAAAAACTTGTATTTATTCATACCTATGAAAGCTTTTCTTGTCAATAACTATGTATGAATTTTTCCCTGCTGATCTAAACAAAAGGAAGATACAGAATGCTTTGGCAATTTATTTTTGCCTTCATTTATATCTCTACAGAAGTAGAGTTAATATCATATGATGTCAGTATATTTTGAACAGAGTAATACTCTCAGTACAGCTATGACCTTTTCCCCTGTAATTAGTTCCAACTGAAATTAGATTCAGGGAAAGCATGGCTCCAATTAGAGCTAAATCAAAACAAAACTCAAGGCTTGATTTCACATAGCAAAATTGTTGAGGCAAAAAGGGGGTGGGAGAAGAGGGGCTCTTCTTCAAAATTAGTTCAGCAGATTGAACCAGATGGCAAATCCTGTGAACCCTAACAAAAATGAGCATTTATTTCCATACAGGCCTATCTCAATATTTCCTATGACTCATAGGGATTTTGTAGTCTCACCTTGGTTGACCAGTTTTCTAATACTCTGCCAGCAGCAAATCAAAAATCTCCATAGTTAAGATCTAGGGAAAGATCTGCTTTCTCTGGAAGAAATTAAAGAAAAACCTTCCAGCTTCTCTTGTAATAATATTTTAAAAGCGAAACTCAAGATTATAAAGGATATTGGACTTCATTTAGTACTTGTCTCATCCTGGGTAATTCTATGTATCTTCCCAATATGAAAGTGAATCTAGGATTAGGGTTGTAGCTCAGTGGTAGAGCACTCGCCTAGCATGTGTAAGGCACTAGGTTCAATCCTCAGTACCACATAAAAATAAATAAATGAAATAAAGGTATTGTGTCCATCTACAACTAAAAATATGTTTTTTTAAAAAAAATGAATCTATGTATTAGTCAGTTTTCTGCTGCTCTAACATAATACCTGAAGCTGGGTACTTATGAAGAAAAGTTTAAGTTTATTTGACTCACAGTTTGGGATACTGAAAGTCCAAGGTTGGGAAAACCCATTGGTTGGGTATCTGGGGAAGGCCTTAGAGTAGATGGCATCACAATGGTGGGAGCACATGCCATAGGGAGAGATCACATGGTGAGACAGAAAATCAGAGTGAGGGAAGGGGCAGGATCAGGTTTTTATAACAACTCTCTTTTGCAAGAACTAACCAATTTCCCATAACAACTACATTAATTCCTGTTAACTATGGAAGTGCCCCCAATAACCTAAACATCTCCCACTAGTCCCCACCTCTTACAAGTTCCTCACCACCTCCTAACATTCCATATAGAGGCACAGCCTCCAATCTGTGAGCAGTTTGGGGGACACAACTCAAGCTATATCCATACCACAGCAGTCCATGACATGAAATTTCTTTCTAAATTCAGTTTCCTTGTCTATGAAAAAATACACAAAAAAGCAAGAAAATAAATAAACAGAAGGTTAAGGCTAAATCCTAATTCATGAGGCCTTCTATAAATATGAGTCATATTTCTTCTCTTTCTCTTACTGAACAGGTGTTGAGGTACCAAATAGGGAAATCCATGTCCCACACAGAAGGCAGACTTCACAAAAGATACAAGTGGAAAAATTAGGCTTCAAAAGATAAGATGATGGGGCTGGGGTTGTGTCTCAGCGGGAGAGTGCTCGCCTAGCCCGTGCAAGGCACTGGGTTTGATCCTCAGCACCACATAAAAAAATAAATAAATAAAGGTATTGTGTCCAACTAAAATATTTTTTAAAATATATTATGACTAAGTCATGGGAGCTTCAAAGTCCAGGTCAAGTAATGGGGGCAGACATAAGAATACGCCTCAAACTCTTAGTCAGCTTTTGCATCACTGTGACAAAAATACCTGACAAGAACAACTTAAAGAAGAGGAAGTTTATTTGGGACTCGTGGTTTCAGAAGTCTCAGTCCATAGATGGTTGACTCCATTGCTCTGGCCAATGAGGCAGTATATCATGGTGAAGGATCCCACAGAGGAAAAGCTCCTCAGCTCAAGGTGGGGTCGGTCAGAAAGCAGAGGGGGGTACCACAAGGAAGATGAACCCCTCCAAAGCACAACCCAAGTGACCCATGTCCTCCAGCCATGCCCAACCTGCCTACACTTACCACCCAGCTTAT
The DNA here is from genome assembly GCF_045843805.1 of Urocitellus parryii. Taxonomy (NCBI): domain Eukaryota; kingdom Metazoa; phylum Chordata; class Mammalia; order Rodentia; family Sciuridae; genus Urocitellus; species Urocitellus parryii. The sequence continues at coordinate 34,927,468 of NC_135545.1, read as the reverse complement.
TCCAACTAGAAGGGACTGGTGAGGTGACAGCTCTCACGATCTAATCACTTTACCTCCGAACCCTCCTGGATTAACACAGGAGCTTTTTGGACACATACCATATCCAAACCATAACATATTCTTACGTGGATAGATAACTAGTTCAGCTCTCAATTTGTTTTTCAGTCACCTCTCTATCTGGGGACTTATAAAATTCCTGGAACACAGGCATGAAATCCCATACAGCATGACATTCAACCAGGAGTCCCACTTAACAGCAAATGAAGCATTAGAGGTGGACCCATACCTATAGGATTTTCTGGTCCCATTACATACTACAACTTCCAGAGTCATCCAGATTCAGAGAACACTGGAGCACCAAAAGACACAACAGAGATGCCATCTTGGAAAAAAAAAAACATTCTTAAAAGATAGGGCATTGTTCTTCATGACCTCATAGTCTTCATAAATTAGAGACTACTGTGAGGTGCTTTCCTCCCAATAGGAAGGATACATGGGTTTGGAAACCAAAGGGTGAAAGTAGAAGGACAAACATCATCTCTCCCAATAAACCACAAGGAACTTTCTGTTTCCTGCCCCTGAAAGTCTGGACAATACAATGTTGTAAATTTCAGTCCCAAGAGACTGTACATTCCTATGTGCAGATATCACCAGGGTTTGGGGGTTTTTTTACATTGAAGTATAAGAGTAGCTGCCTCCAGAGCTCTGGTCAGGAATCAGAGGCAGGATTGCTGGTACACAAGAGGGACAGAGAGAAATATGTGTGGCACTCCGCGGCTCCACTGGGTGTCTCTTGTGCCCAGCACACACATGAACACACGTGTGTAACATCCCTGCCTGAGAAGGGTCTGATTATCAAGTGTTCAAATGTTTCATTCATGAAGTTTTAGGCACCGCACCCGATAAGCTGCTCAGACCTACTGAGATGAAGCCAAGGGTGAGGAGAATTTAGAAAAGATAATGGAGAAGAATGAGTCTCCGTGGCAGCCCCAGGATTAAATGCAATGGTAGGAGCTGTAGTTAATGCCATGAGCCTCCTTTCTGAAATTCCCCTCAAGAAGAAAGGCCCCCCAGAAACCGTGGAGGAGTTATTTCCTGAAAGCCTAGGAAAAAGAAAACCTGGTAGCATCAGGGGGTAGACTAGAGTAACCTCTGACACAGCATGAGAAACCCCAGAGGCCTGAGTTTTAAAGGTCTATAGACGGGTCATCTAGAAATCCGCCTGGGCTCTGCCTCAGCTCCCACCTTCTCTATTTTCTTGGTATAAATTGTCATACAGATATGTGACAGATCCAACTTGGATGAGGGGTCTTCTGTCTAGTCCAGCACTCTCTTCTCAACGAGGGAGGCTGCCTAGCACAAAATAGCTGTCCTAGGGTCAGCCTAGAGAAGGTTCCCTCTGATCAGACCCCGTCTGCTATGATCAAAAGTCATATTTTACAAGGATCTGACCAATACACCTTCTACAACTGCCTCGACGCAAAAGAACCCACTTTCTCCTGAAGGAGCTTATCCATCTGGGGCTAGTGCTAAACGACATGAGGCCACTGCTTCTTCAGGTAACACAGATGATATCTGCCGTCTCTCAGAATTTCATTAAGTGGCCGGAAATCTGTGATCTTTGGAGCTTCTGAAATGTCACCATTTGATGTGATTTGGGGTCACTTTCTTCTGCCATTCACTCCATACCCCACCCACCATTGCGGACTAGGAAAAGATCTTAAGTATGTATGTTATTCTCCATGATCTGTTTGGGTTACTCATTGGGAAGGGCTTCCACGTCGTGGTTATCTCAGAAAGCTCCATTTTACGTAAGCCAATAAGGGGTGACCTAGAAGAAGGCTGCTTCAGATTTTTCACTTTTTTCTGCCTGCCTTTCCATTTTGTTTTCCAAACTTCAATCTCTCCAGAATGCTGTGTTTATTAAGATTCTGCACCTAAAAGAATTTCCCACGTTCAAAGCTCTTTTACAAATGAAAGCCATCCTCCCGTGGAGTAAAGCATCACTTAGAGCAAATCCTTTTGGGAGAGACATTAAAGTAATATTTCAGTTTCCTCATAATGGAGCTCCATACTTATAGAAATTGCCAAATGCAAAAAAAAAAAAAAAAAAAAAAAAAAACATTCTTTTTCTCTCTGACCACTTGAGAAGAGTGCGCTCTGAGCAAATTCTTGGAATTGTGCCTCCACCACTGATAGGAGCAGCAAAAAAAGAGTCTATTGACCGAGAAGTGGGCAAAGAAAGGGAATGCTTCTGGAACCACTCTGAAGCCAGGCATTATTCCTCCAAGGGCATTAGCTTATTTAACAAGCAGTGGAGAGGTGAGCTTTATGCCCAGGGTTTCCAAGTGGGAAACAGAGGCTCAGAAAAGTCAAGCAGCTTACCAATAAAATCACACAGTTCATAGATTAAAGAGATAGACACAAAAGCAGATCATTCTATTGTCAAAGTACTTTTTTTTTTTCCCAAAGACAAAGCAGTGCCTTATCCTGCAGTTCCATCTCAGTATTCTTTCCCCTACCTTGCCACTGAATATGGGAGGAAATTTAAAAAGACCAACTTGGTATGAGGATACACTGAGTGGGAAGATACTAGACCTCCTGACAGTAGCAATGGAGGCATCTAAGACCCTCCCCCAAAAGAAAACTATAGCTTAAAAACTAAACCAATGAGAATAAAAGGTTAATAACAATGACGATTGTCTAATGCCCTACACTTATTCCTACCACTGTCAGTGTTGACATAGAAATAGATTTATGTCCCATGGCAAGCAGAACTAGGGTTTATTCAACAGTGATATTGAAAATCCTTTACGTTTTAGATGCTGTATCTTGTTTAATCCTAACAACCCTCTCATCCAGAGATACAGCACTCATTTTACAGATGAACAAACCAAAGAGTTTAGCAATTGGAATTGATCAGGTACAAACTACAGAAAACCTGCCTAACAGTGTCATGGACAAGGAACGTGTTATTTTTCAGTAGGAAGCTTAAGGTGGGTAGCAGATGCTAGTGCCGAGGGTCAACATGGCCATCTGGGATGTGGCTCCTCAATACACCATCCCCAGCAGGTAGCCTTCATCCTTATTCTTTAGAATAGTTGCTGGACACCTCTGGGCTTTCTAAATGTCTTCTGGATTGGAAGATAAAATAATAAAGAAAAGCAAAGGCAAACAGAAAAGGGTCATGCCAACCAAGTCTGTTTCTTTTTATTCAAAACACAAAATATTTTCTTAGAATAAGATATGACAAAAAGCAAGTGACATGTATTTAATATATGAAGAAACAAAAGAATAAAGTAATGGAAGAATGAAGACATTGGGACTGGATGCCGGGTCTGCAAATGGAATTATTTAACACAGAGATAAATCTCACATCTCAGTCACCCACTAGTAAATGGTAGTGTTATCAATTCCCTCTTGAGTCTTTCTGATTTTGAAGGTCTCTTTTTATTTTTTTTTCTTTCATGTTATTATATAACACTCTCAACACATACACAGTTTTAAAATCCAATGTGAATATGTCTGTGAATATCATATAATTATCATATGTGAGTACTGCTTAAAATATTAGCATCACAGGAGAAGAATCCAGCTATAAGAAATAGACATCCCTGTCTAACCAATTTCAATCTCGGGTGGATTCCTCCGCCTTCGGTACGCCAGGCTGGAAAAAGATCAAGAATGGCACTGGTGATCACAGAAGCTTGACCTTCAAACCTAAGAACTCCAGACTATTCTGATAATTCTGCCACTTAACCTGGAGCCCTGCGTCAAGAAATCCCACTTGTGAAACCTCCACTCCCTGCTAATGCCACCATTGGTGTTTAGGGCCTTGATTTCACCAAGGCATCTGACTCAGTATTTCTGGGTTAACAAAACCCCTGATGATGGGGAAGTAAAGAGAAGCACATAAACACTCACACATGAGCTTTACCTTGCAATGTGGGGGCTGCCTGTTTAGCTAGTTTGCAGGCACTCCTGGTTTTAAGTCCGTAGGTTAGCGAGTGACCTTAGCATGCTGTGTCAACTATTGACAGCACATCCATATGTCAACCATCAGTAACCTCTTTTGTTTGACCTTAGAAGTCCTTAAATGCCAAATATCATCTTCCACAGACAGACACATGAGGTCGACTCAGGTTTGTCCTCGATGGCAGAAGAGAGACTCAAAGATCAGCCCTTATAAAAATTCATTACTGATGAATATTGAAATATTACCAGAAAATTAATCAGTATTTTTAGACATCAAGAGATTAATGCCAGCTTGTTCTATGGGAGACAGAACCAGCCACTATAGAAGGGCTTTTTAAAGTGCTGACAGAGAAAATTTTAAAGACATATGTATATGAATGTGAAAATGACTGACTTTTCAAAGGTCAATCAAGGAGAGAAAGCAAATGGCAGGCTGAGCGTGGAGAGTTCAATTGTATAGGAGATTGTCCTTGGCCCTTCTCAACAGTCCAGCCACATCCAGAGTTCTTATTGACTCTACCTTGAAGTATCTCTTTACTAATCAAAGGAAAGGGTTTGGCCTTTTGCTTTAGCCAAGATCCACTGTGGATTCAGTGGGTATCCGCTGACTAAGATCGAGACCTTAAGAACCCAATCAAATAATGAAATCTCATGGGCTTCCCGAAAAGAAATTACTGTTTTCTTTTCATGCGGATTATGACTTGTTTAAACCCAAGTGACTGTTCAGTTTCTGCTCACAGAAGACAAATATTTGCCAATTAAGGATAAGAATAGATAAAACCAGGAGATCCATCTGCTTATTCCTTTCAAGAAATAGTACAAGAAGGCCAATATCTTTTGAAGTTGTTTTATAAGATACATAGAAATTCTTCTGTTCCATACACTTTGGCACTTACAAGCATTAGCCTGCCCTCCCTTGTGAGACTTAGTGTGAGTTCCAGAGTGTAATGCTCTGTGTGTGAGTGTGTGTGTGTATGTGTGTGTGTGTGTGTGTTTGTGAAGGATTGAGCCCAGAGGTGCTCTATCACTGAATCACATCTCCAGCCCTTTTATTTATTTATTTATTTATTTTAATTTTGAGACAAGGTTTCACTAAGTTGCTGAGGCTGGTCTTGAACTTAATAATCCTGCCACCTTAGCCTTCCAAGTGGCTGGCATTACAGGCATACACCACTGTGCCTGGCCTGTCTTAGACAACTCTTGAACTATTTTACCCTGAATCATGGATAATCTCAGTTCATCTTCTGCAATCAGACTGCCTGGATTTGAACATGGGTCTCACTGCTGATTTCTAGTTTGGTCTTAAACAAGTTATTTAATCTTTCAGTCAGTTTCCTCCTCTAAAACATCATATTGACAATGTGTATACTACAGGCTTGGGATTAGCAATAAGAGAGATCTAAAAGATGAAATGTTTAATATAACTCCTGGGTAGTTAATAAATACTCAGTAGGTAATAGCACCTATTTTCTTAAAACAAAACTAAGCCAGGTGCAATGGCACACACCTGTAAACCCAGCAGCTCTGAAGGTGGAGGATGGCAAATTCAAAGCCAGCCTCAGCAACTAAGTTAGTCTCTAAGCAACTTAGCAAATGCCTTTCTATAAATAAATAAATAAACAAATGCATACATAAATAGGGCTGGGACATGGCTCAGTAGTTAACCACCCCTGGCTTCAATCCCTGGTACCAAAAAAAAAAAAAAAAGTGCACTTTCTTCAGGCAGATAACACCAAATCTTACAACAGATTTGTGGGAGATCCATTTCCTCCACTCTGTCCTTTCAACTTATTAATAAACTAACTATAAGAATAAACATTCCTAAAATCCCAAACGTAACCCAAATATTAAGCCAATTCCCAGCACTCAGTGGCTTACCATCTGGTGGATGGATTAATCCCTCTCTTTTCTTCAGGAATGAAGTGATATCATGGAAGGCGTGCAGCCCCACCCTCACAGTGGGAAGCATCCTCCAGCCCAAGATGAGAGGTAAGGACTTCATGGAATGTCGGAGCCCCCTGCTCATAAGCCTCAGTACATAAATAGATATGTATCAAGGTGCTTCTCATTTGCTTTAGTAAAACCTCCCTTTGAGAGACATTAATTAAAACATTTAGGAATCACAGCTGAGTCTACAATTTGAGTGGAAGCCAGATATTGAAAAAGGTCTTTCTTCCATTGTGTTATTTATTGTTGGTATAAATATTCCAGCTGCTGCTTAGAATGCTAAAATAATACTTCAAAGATGTCATGCATTTAATCTCTCCCTGTCCTGTGAGGACCAGAAAAAAATTAATCTTGATATAAGATGATTCTCCTGCAGACATGCTGGTTCTGCAACAGAGAACAGAGGGAAAGAGACATTGTAGGGCTTCAGCAATACACCAGGAGTACAAAATGTCCATAAGAATTCAGTGACAAGCTGGCCTAAAGTCCAAATGATTGTTCCAACAGACCAACATCTGTGATCCTTCTAGATACTGTGTCAAATGCATAAATAACCTTTGATGAATAATTTCACTCTTAGAATTCTCTTCTAATAAAATGATCAGAGTTGATACAGCTCTCAATTCCAAATGTCTACTGTATTCTCACTCCGACTTCTCTTCTAAACTTTACAGAACCAACTGCCTGTTCTTCAGTGTATCTTACAGCTTTCAACCAACCCACCTCCATCGACTGGCTTCTCCCTCCACCCCACCATTGCCTCTTACACACATAGCGCCACAGTTGATACAATCAGCACCACCCTGACTGCCTCTTCTCCCACGCTTGCTGAGTAGAATCATCATGTTCTTCCTACCTAATTTTTTGTTTTAAATTATGTTTTATTAGTGCATTATAATTATACATAATAGTGGGGTTCATTGTCACATATTCATACACACATATAACATAATTTGCTCCATTTCGTTCCCCAGTCCTGCCACTTCCCTCCTCCCCTCCCTTCCCTTTATTAATTTAAAAATTATTTTTACCTTCTTAATTCCTATTCTCCTACTACTTTAGGTCCAATTATTACCATTTATGTTTGCATCATGGGATCATTTCCTGACTAGCCCCTATTTACCTTGCTCCTAACCAATGCCAACTCCACAAAGCCCCCTGTATCTTTCTACACTACATTTCCAACTATGTCATTCCCTGCCTACAACATTTTAAGACTTTCACTGTCTTGAGGATAAATAAAACAAAACAAAATAAGAAAAAAACTCTTGTAAAAGTCCTTTCGTAATCTGGCCACAACTCATCTTCTCAATCAATCCTATTATCCTTCTTGGTTTGGATATACAGAATTATTTGTAGTTTTTCAGGCTCATCATGCTTTTTCTTGTCCAAAGGTCTTCATATTTGCTATTAACTACACTTAGACAAATGACCCCTTCCCTAATATTTTCATTTTTCTGGTTAACTCTTAATGATGATTTAGATTTGAGTTTAGAGACCACCCCTTCCCTGAGTTATCAAGTAATTTTTATATGTCCTCAACACTTGTTGAACAATAATAGAATTACATATCTTTTTTGTTTCACTGTAGACTTCTTTTTCTTCAGATTTTTTATAGTCATCAATTGTGTTTGTTGAATTTCCAATGCACAAAAACAGGGCCTTACACATAATAAGTTCTCAATGAAGAATTTTTAATGAGTAACAAAATATTCATCAAGGTTTGATTACAAAAAAAAGTTAACTAAGAATGCCTAAATATGGAAATAGGTAAATAAATTTTGACCTATTTGTAATATAGAAAATAGCATTTCCTTTTCAAAATAAGAAAGGTTTTGAAAAATTTTCGTAGATAAGAACATTGAATAATACAATATTTAGTGAAAATCACAGATAAACATCTTAATAAATGCTGATCTTAAATATGTAGAAAGCTAGATAGTAGGTAGGTAAGTAGATAGATGATAAAGACTAACTGGAAAATACATGAATATGATAAGCCATTTATATTTGGCTTATGTGTAATTTTTGTTTCCATGTTATACTTTGAAATATATTCTGATTTCCTAAGATGATTCCAGTAAAAAATTAAGAGCAAAAGAGTAACAGTGATTTCTGACTTCATCTTGGCCAGCATCTATAACCAGAGAAATAACATCTGCAGATATGAACTGGCAAAGTTAGGGGACTGGCAATAATAGTGTCAGATACTGGTATCAAAGGCAGGAATGAAAACCAGGGAGTCAAGAGCAAGTCCAAAGTGTGGGGCTCAATGAATGATGAAGGCCTATTGACATTTCCTAGAATAGCCCCCTAGTATTGTGAATTGCACCAGAAAATAATCTGGCCCATGGATTTGGATGGGCCATCAATGCTAAATGGACCTGCCGCAGTCTGGCTGGGCACAAATCACGAGCCACTGAAGCAGGAACAAACTTTATTTCTGAACTCCATCAGCACACTCCACACACGCTCCCTGGGAACTCTCCCCAACGCCACCCACACAGCTCCTCCAGGAACCACCAACCGGAAATCCCTCCTCCAGCACTTCCCCAACCAATGGGAACTCTCCGGGAATCCCCACGAGAACTCCAAAGTAGCAGGCGGAGGCGGAAAGCAGAGGTCTAATATACACAGCTTAACATAACCATTATCATCTCAATGGCTTGCTGGCGTCACCTCTCAACCACTCCGTTCTGGCAAAAATGCCATGCGTCATTCGGACTCGGCTATGGCTCTCAGCATGGATCAATCTCTAGGACCAAAGAGAAACCTGAGCTGCTCTCTAAGAACTGAAATAAACTTACATTATATGCTTATATGCTTGGCCAGAATTAGGGTAACTCCAATTTTTTGGACTTGAGAATGCATATAAGACTTCTAGAATCATTCCAATGAAACTCATACTAGACCCCACTAGCTAGAGGAAATTAATCTGTTTCTCCCTCTCTCTCCCTCTCTCTCTCTCTCTCTCTCTCTCTCTCTCTCTCTCTCTCTATCTCTCTCTCTCTCTCTCACACACACACACACACACACAGAACAAGAGAGGGAGAGGGAGAGAGAGAGAAAGAAAGCCCATTTTCCTAATAATGTGCACATGCCCTGCACAGGGGTTAGGGGCAATAATGAAGGCATCAATTTTATGTTTAAGAAAGAGTGGGGAAGGCAGAGACAGAGAAGGAAAAAGTAATTTTATGACCATTCTTGGGTACAGAAAGCATTCCAGCATTCTGTGGAAGTTTTCAAAATGGCAATAAATAACAAATGTTCTCTTTGAAGAGAACAATTACCTAGCTAAATTAGAGAGTGTTTTCTTATGAGGGTTGCAATTAAAAATAGAGGGCAAGAAAAACTTGCCTTAGCCATTTGCCATCACCCTAGGGTTTGTTGATCAACTTTATGCTCCATTTATGTCTCCATAAATCATTCCATGAAATTAAAAGTGTGTGGCTGACATGAATATTGCCCACTTTGCAAATGAAAGACAAGGAGCAAGAAAAACTTTATGCAGAAGCATGAGGCTATCATACAAAAATTCTTTGCAATTATTATCTCTGCTTCCCCACAAAAGTGAGATTACTCTCTTGGTGGATGTCATGGAATTGAGGCTTTGAAACGGAGATGCCAAGATGTAAATTGCATTTCTGAATCAATTATGCCTCTATCAGAAAGGCTATAAATAACATGCAGAATTACCAGATGTGTAATTTTTTGTTACACTTGAACATTTGGCGCGTTTAGAATGTCTGAGAGAGGGACTTGGGTTAATCTGTGAATTTCACGGATCCAGCTGACAAGACGGCAGACAAATGTGGGTGAGAATTATGGTGACCTTGCCTCGAGGACACTTGACAGAACAAGGTCGACTTAGGAATTTTTCTGCATTTTTCTTAAGAGAAACTTGGATGGAAAATTATCATTGGAGCCCCTCGGTGTTGAGTAAAAGGACACCTTTGGTTTCAAATGGGTGATTGAGCAACACATAATTCAATGATGAGCCTTTCCTTTGACAGGTTTACATTGATTTTACTTTGTGGCCTTCTTGGGAAGTCTAAGTGAGAAACTGTTGGACAGTTTATTATAACCAGTCTCAGCATCCAAAGCTTCCACATCAAACCGTGGGTACAGGAAAGGAAGGGAGTTTATCAAGCCGCCTCAGGCAGTGACCTTCCAAAGAATACCACTTATTCCTGGGCCTGTTACATTGTAGCATTTTTCTCCCCTGTGGCAAGTTAAGCTTTTACTCCTTTACTTGTAGGTGAGAATTTTGTTATTAAATCTTGAAGCTGTCAGTAATAGGACTAAGGGAGAAATATGTGTCTCTATTTAAGAGAATGGACCTCCCACCTTTTCCTGAAAATTGCTGGAAACCTAGGAGCTACTTGTTAATAGTGCTAGAGGAAATCTGGCTCCCTCTGCAGAGTAAGGTAAATACCGCACAATTATATAAGTTTTTATTGCTCATGCTGTGAGTTGACTGCCATTTTTCAAGTCTGTGAATTTTTCCCCCTACCACATCATAATAAAATAAGCAAGGCATTTGGAATTAGCTAGAGTCCAACAGATGAAATATAACTAAGATCGCAGTGTTAAAAAATGTCATCACTGAGATGTCAACCCAGCTCAGTCTTCTTATCTGGAAGGTGGATATATTGCTTCTAATTTCCGATATTGTTGTAAAGGTGAAATTGGATAATGCTTACAAAATATTGAGCATAATTCCCTACCCCTATTGGTGCTAGACAAAATAATTCTCAGTATCATTTAGAGTTGTTTTCTTTCTATGTCAAGGGTCATAATGGGTTGTTCCCAAATAAGGTATGCATACAAAGGCTGATAGCCAGTCCTCCGCAAAAGCAAGTAAGAGAAACCAGGAGATGTAAAGGGATCACAATCACATGCACGTGTAGGACTCTTGGTGGGATGCTCTTGAACGCCTTGAACCTCACCTTGGAAAAAGCCCTCAGATGTCCTGATTTCCAACTGTTACAAAAAGTAGCAGCTGTGTATTTTTAGGAAGCCACTGATAAATCACTACTTGGGAAGCCCGAAACCTCTCTTTACTTTGTTCCAATTTGTCTCTTCAACAAATACAAAATGACCCAGAATTTTGACCTTGCAATCTCTTAAAAACAAATAAGTAAATAAACTATCTGAATGGTTCTTTAAAAAAAATAGAGAGGGAAAAGTTTTTACATTATAACTTGTTAATGCACTTGCCATCATAACAGAGACGAAGACAGGTCAAATAGAGAATAAAAGTTTTTAACAAAATCTCAGAGATTGTGCAATATTCCAACAAATATTTTTGCACACAGTTGCCCTCAGAATGAAGGATATTTTTCCCATTTAGAGTAATAACAGAGTAATATCAAGTTTCTGCATTGAAGCATAGTTGTCATAACACATCGCATTACACTGATTATTTGCACATTGGAACATTCTTATTTGTTTAAAACATAATGTTTTGCTCCTATCTGAATGACAGCTTTTGGGCAACAGAAGGGAAAACATTGAAATCTTAGAATTTATTCTTTAAAACAGTCATCAAAATTGAGTCATACAAAGAAAACTGATGGGGTCAAATTGTCTCTTATGCCAACGATGATGTGTGAGCAAATAAAAAGGAAAATTATAGGATTCTACAAATAAAATATAAGACACAAGTTCAGCATAGATCACACAATTCTGAAGCAAGGGTAGAATAGCACAGGAAAAACAATTTATTTGTAATTCAATGACAATCAAATGTGGATATATTGACTTGAAGATAACAATTATTCTCATAACAGAATATAAAGACATGGATTGAGTAGCAGGAACAGCCCATGTACATCTTTAATTTCTGAGTTAGTATTTTTATGTCTTCTGTAAGATAAAATAATTCTGTCTGTGTTAGCTTGTGGATTTTTTTTTCTTTTGTTCTTTCTAGTCACTTATAACCAGAAAATGAGTAAAAGGAGTCCTCCAAGAAGAGTCTGAATACGTGCTTTGAGCTAAACATTCAACAAGTGATAAAATATGTCCATGTCTTAACTATACCAAAAATTTATAAGGAAGGATTTCTAGGAAGCTATTTCTAGAGGTTTCTACCACCGTGAATATATCTCCAGAAATTTCCAGTCTCCATCGTGTTAGCTTTTCATTGCTACAACCCAAATACCGGACAAGAACCACTTAGAGGGGTTTGTCCCAGCTCTCAGTTTCAGAGGCTCAGCCTAGGGTTGGCCAACTCCATTGCTCTAGGTCCAAGGTGAGGCAGAACATCATGTCGCAAGGGCACAGTAGAGGACAGCTGCTCGGCTCTTGGCAGACAGGAAGCAGAGAGAGAAAAGAGAAGAAGCAAGTCCCCAGCAACCCACTTCCTCCAGCCACATCCCACCTGCCTACACTTACCACCCACTAATTCATTCAAACTAGAATGGAGTGATCAGGTGACAGTCTCATAATCTAATCATTTTGCCTCTAAATTCATGCATTAACACAGGAGCTTTTAGGGAACAAAATTTATATCCCAATCAGAACATCTATGAAGACAGAATTCCTAGGGTATGTTCCCATACTCCCTTTCAGAATGAAGAGAGCATCCTTGAGTGATATTCTTTATCTATTTTCACATCTTGCACTTCTCTTATTTTTATAGGTGACATGTCCATCTTGAGCGAGTTCCCCGTCATTCTGTTCACAACAGAATTATTTAAACAATTGGGAGAATACATGCTCACGTTTATACAATTGTAACAGATTTCTTCATCCTTTGCTCCTAATGGCTAAATGACCCACAGAAATCAGTTTTCAAAGGATTTAGAAACACCTACTCATAATTTCACAGGTTTTATCCAAAATATTGGCCTTGCTAAGGAAAATGCCAAAGATCTTCTTTTGAAATAATTTGTGCAAATAACAGCATGCCATGTTTGAAAATAATTCAGACAGAAAATGGATTCAAGGAAAGAAAAATATAACGACTTAAACAAGCAGTGACCAATTGTTAATTTTACTCAGCAGCTAGTGGAAAATTCTGGATTTGTGAGGGGATCATTATTTCTTGACAAACAACTGTTCATCATAGCTTAACTACAGTACTTGAACAGATAAACCACGCATAGTATCATCCTAAAGCACAAACATGGAGTGTTCCTCACTCCATCCCTCAAACACTTCTTTATGCCTTTAATTTTTACCTTCTTTATTGATTGAAAAAGTAAAATGGGATGACATTTTTAAGCCAAAGAAAACTGAGCTCAACTTCACATAAACTACTTATTAAATGTTTAACCCCGAACAAATTTCTTAATGTCTCAAGCTTCCTCATCTATACAATGGGCATGCTTAAAATATTACTTTCAAATAAGTTTGTTGAGAGAATTCAGGGAACAATTATTTCCCAAAACTGCTCAACAAATGTTGGACTCCTCCTGTACTTAAGGCATGTGAAAGATATAAGACATTGGGCAAAAGACATTAGGCAATGCTTGATATCTTTAAATAACTAAGTCTAGTAACATTATATTCAAATTATTAATTATTGTCATTTTCAAATAATATTATTGCTACCAACACATGAAAATTGACTTATGCTTCTTCTCTACCAAGTTATCCCCTTTGAGCATGGGCTACTTCTTTGTTTGCCACTGCCTGTCCCCTGGGATGGAGACCACTGTCCTCAATTAACAAGTCCATGCCACACTAGCTAATATCTATCATTCTAATACACCTTCCTTCAAGTATGTCTTGTCTGTTAACTTGGAAACTTGGAAGAGTAAAGGAACTAAACAGTAATGCTTTTGGAGACAAAGATTGTATTTTTTTCTTTTATCATCAGGAAATGATAGATATTACCATAATTTTTGTTCACATCAACAAAAAATTTTCTTTTTTCCAAACACTCTAAAAGAAGAAACTGAGCATGTGTTTTCTTAGTCAATCCTCCAGAAATACCTTGGTATAAACACCAATTGACACAAAGAAAACAGAGGTTCTGAGATGTTTACTGATTCATCGACATCTCATGCATACCAAAAGATTGAGTTAGTATTTTTTTCCAGACATATATAGCCCCAAAGTTCCTGTGCTATCTATTTTAGCATTGTCTCTCCCTGCATGAGGTTGGATTAGTCACAAGAATTTTTTTTAATGTATTGAGATTGCATCAGTAAAATATTTTATTAACATGGAAATAATGCTATGGATTGATCCATAACCATTTGAGAGAAAAAGTATTTATAATAACATCCACAATCACCATCATCATCATTTTCAACTTCTGTACAGTTCCTAATAGTTTACAAATACTTTACACATTTGATTCAGAAATAGGTTAAGGGACTTGTCCAGTGTCACATCTATTAAGGGATAAGGGCAGATTTCTTTGTGATTCTAAGTCCCTCCCTGAAACAATTCTTCAACCCCTAACAAGTACAGCAATGTTGAAAAGGCAGGTGCCTTGGCCGATGTGTCTGAGAGTTTTCTAAGGAAATGAAGGAGTGACTTCCTCAGAATTTCTCTCCTCTGCTCCACTCGCCTCTGACAGGCAAGGACATGAGCAGGACGGCAGCACTGTGTCCACACTAAAGGCTGATAATAAGCAAGTCTGGGAGGGGCGGTGGATCTTGACAAGACTTGCTTCCTCAACACTCCATTGCATGTAGTGCTTCCCCAGAAAATCCATTTTATAATTCTCATTCTTTGGATACCAACATATTTCAATGGAAGCATTAAACATTAATTCTGCAAAATGTTTATGAAACTTATGTCACCATGTTTCAGATATACAGGGACTCGCCTTCCTAACAAAAAGATGAAGTCAAAAATCAATGAAAAAGTCAATATTAAGAACATTTTTTTCCCTTCCTGCCTCCTCCTGTGCCTTCTTTTTTAGCAATAATTAGTTGAACACCAGTCAGATCAACATAGGATACTAATTATTGTCGCATATGTCCATGTGGGGTGGGTGGGTGGGTATGTGGGTGTATTCAGTTCCAAGTTTCTTATTTAACACTGAAGATACAACATTGATTCCCTAGAAGTTTACTATTTATGGGGGAAACAAAATTACAAACACATTTTCTTACACATACACACACCAGGGATATGCCAAGATGATGATATTTCCAAGAGAGAAGATTGCATTTGAACGAAATTAGCTTGTTGGTGCCTTCTACTTCTTAGTCAACAGCTGTTTCTTTCCTTCAGATTGATTCTGATCACCTTGTCAATCGCACACCTCCTAGGAGGCTACAGCAAATAACACTGTAACCTAGCACAGCTTAGGGACCAGCTTCTTAGCCGGGTCTCTGACACTTTCCTTCCATTAACCCTGGGCTGAGTAGTAAAGATAGGCTGTTTCAGTTTACAATTCCCTAAATTCCTCTTGAATTCAACTTGCCTCAAATAGGACCATACATCAGAATTACATTTTTGCTAGTCTCAGACCCTTATATTCTGGTTAATTCCAAGGGATTTGGGTTTCAAGCATCAGATGCTGTTCTAAAAGCCACCATTTAAAATACTCAGGGAGTCCTGATTGTTTATTTGCTTGTTTTTTTTTTAGCTCAGTATAGAAACTAGATGATCAATATTAATTAGGTGAATATAAAACTTTTGTATGGGGAAAAGCTCAATTGCCCATTTTGTTCAACATGTAGAGATGATAGGGGTCACTGGGCCCATTTTACATTTAATAAGTGGTTTAGTGGAAGGGATTATTAAAATGTCTGACCAATGTGTTCTTTGCCCCTCAAAATAATGAACCCATCATACTGAAAAGCATACAGAGATAAACTGTAATGGGCATGGATGACATAATCCTGATCAATCATAAAGCTTATTAAATATAAACAAAATATATATATCCATCTGAGACAATCTGAACCACCTGTCTATTGCACATACTTGGGTCATTTATTTCCATAAAGAATAAAATTCTGTCAGATTTCTATGACTGTCATTTGTAATTACAAACTAGCCCTGATTTCCTAACTATGCGACATACTAAAGGCTTATGCCACATCTAATAATAGTAGACTCCAAAATAAAGTTGTGTCACTTATCCCATTAAAAACAACAACAGCAACTTTTATTTCTGAGAGGAAGAAAAATAAATTTTAAAAAGAGTCATGGTATTTCTAATTTGCCTTTGCATGTATTAATCTTTTCAACATATTCTTGCATAAGACCAATTTACTGTTAAAATTGGTGAACATTTTGAAAGAGTTGTATTAGGTAATATATTTTTATTTATTTATTTATTTATTTATTTATACATACATACATACATACATACATACATACCAGGGATTGAACCCAGCAGCACTTAACCACTGAATTACATCCCCCGTCCTTTTTTTAAAAAAAAAAAATGTTTAATTTAGACACAGGGTCTTACTAAGTTGCTTAGGGTCTTGCTAAATTGCTAAGGCTGGCTTTGAACTTGCAATCCTCCTGTCTCAGCCTCCAGAGCCACAAGGATTATACGAATGCCCCACTGTGCTGGCATGTCAGGTAATATGTAAAAAGCAATCCTCAAAAAATATTTCTTCCCAATCATTTAATCACTTATTCAGTGCAAAATTTATCTAGTGGCTGTTTGGTTCCATTCATCATGGAACTGCTGAGAATGTCAGAATGAAAAAGAACTGTTCTCGAGTCTTTGAAGTCAGTGGTTGCAAAGGAGAAACAGGTATGCACACAAATTAATGATGTGACCTGAACTGTTACATAGACAATTCTGTATGAATGAATTAACAGAAGAAAAAATAAATGTCTCTGAATTGGGAGGAGTCAGGAAAGGCAGGGGCAAAGAGATGACATTTGAGGACTGAATAAGTGAATTTCAAGTGCAAGACATAGGGGAGAACAAGAAAGGCATATGCAAAGTGGGATGGCAGGAGAGTCATGGTGAGTTTAATGACCATGAGCCCCTAATTATGAATGAAAAGGAGTGCAGAAATGAAGTATTCCTATTCCTATGTGTCAATGCCTATTGCATATACGTGGTTTGTCTAGGTCAAAAAGTCACCCTTAAAAATGAAACTGTTCTATGGTAAAATGATTGCTACTTTCCACCTGCAAAAGACTCCCCATTTTTTCTTCTCCTGCTTTCCAGTATAACTCTCCTCCTCCTGCTGCTCCCCTCTCTCAACTGAAGCCCCCAAATCCCTTCTGCCGTACTTGTTATGCAGAAGGAAGGCTGAATGAGGAAAAGTTATTCAAACAGCATACCACAAGCCAACTATTTCAAGCATATCTATTGACTGAAGAGATTTGCATTATGAACTAAGTCAGTGCAAAAAGACAATGGTAAATAGCAGCAAAAACAAAGAAATAGATCATTTAAATAAAGAAAAGCCGCTAACACCAATGTGTATCCATTTCTCTTCAGTTGAAATTTACCCTGGAGGAACTAATATGAAAATATTACTTTCATTGTTTAAAGGAAATCCAGTGGAATGGAATGCTAATTCTGCATCTCCAATAGTCAAACAGGTGAGCGAGAGGTTCATTCAACCACAATATATCCAGCTTCTGCGGTCTACACCCTGTAAAGTTCTAGAGATATGAAGATAAACAAGACAGCCAGTCATTACTCTACAGGATGTGGAAATGTATCAGGAAACAAGGACCCAAACAAGTCATTGCAATGGACAGTGGTAAAGTGTACAAAGCAGGGATCATAGGATATCATGGGCACATGAAAGAGAAAGGAGCCATCTCGCTATATTAGGTGGATATTCGGGGAAAGAGGAAACCTTAAAGCCAGAGGTCAGTGAGTGGAAATGTTGATGGAGACTGCAGATGATAAGAGATAGGAAGTGGCCTTTCAAGAAAAGTCTCACGCACATGAAATAGTGTGACATAGCAATGATTTCCTTACAGTAAAGGAAAAGAGTCATCAGTGGGGCCTCATGTTGAGACAGTAGGTTGTCAGAGTAGAAATGGGAGTCAAAGCCAAGAATATTGAGTGGAGCCAGGTGGTAAAGGACCTGCTTGTCACATTAAGAAAACTTTATGTACAATGAATCAAAATGCATTATGTTGCCATATAACCTAATTAAAATAAATTAATTAATTTAAAAAACTGCATGGTATCAGGTACCTGAGAAAGAATGCTTTCCATTTTCAAGTTTTGCTTTTCAAGAAGAAAAAAAAAACAAAATGAGGGTAGATTGAAACAAAGGAATTTTAGTTATTAGAAAGATCTGGGAAGAAGCTCTGTCAGTAATTCAGGGTAGGAGATGCTGCAACCCAAACCAGAATTTATATTGACTGGGGTAATTTTTATAATTCAGTCAAAAACCAACAAATGAACATTTATTAATGTTACAATGCTAGGCCTTTCTCTTAGCATGAAGCACATTTGGCAGAGGGAGGTGAGGGTACTGTAGATTGAACTCAGGGGCACTCAATCAATCATTGCGCCACATCCCCAGCCCTATTTTGTATTTTATTTAGAGACAGGGTCTCACTGAGTTGCTTAGCACCTTGCTTTTGCTGCAGCTGGCTATAAACTCATGATCCTCCTGCCTCAGCCACCTGAACCTCTAGATGAAGCACATTTGGGGGGAGGGGGCTTGTAGATGGACACAATACCTTCATTTTATTTATTTATTTTTATATGGTACTGAGGATTGAACCCAGTGCCTTACATGTGCCAGGCAAGTGCTCTACCATTGAGCCACAACCCCAGCCCCAATGAAACACATTTTTTAAGCAGAAGTTAAGGAGTCCCAGGAGAACAAGGATCCTTCTTTCAAGAATTGCATGAATTTCACTATTTTCTCAAGCCCTTGAATATTGTTTGGCAAAGAGCAGGTGTTCAATACTATCTTGTGAATGGATGAATGCATGCATGCATGGATGAACAAATGAAATTTTATTTGGCATCTGACTTAGATCTGGTTCCTTAGGAAGTAGACTTTGGCACAAATTCAAGTATACGAAGGGGACACAGTCTCAGGAACAACATAAAGGAAACAGAACTGGTCAGAGGGAGAAAATAAACCACAAAGAATCCTCTGCCAACTCCTGAGTGAGCTCTGCACAACTCCCGGAGGTTAGACTGCTCCTTTTGTACCTGACATCAGCTAGGCATTGAATGGGGACCACCCATTTGGCCAAGGGACACTCCCAGGGAGGGACTCAGCTCTGAGCAGTCAGTAACCAACCGTCCCAGCAGTTGGAGAAATAAATGCCTTGTGCTGAAGGGGAGGTGGGTCTGTGCATGACTGCACCCCTATAGCATCTCAGCGTATGAAAGAGATAATCAACAACTTGCCTAAGTCAGACAGGAAGCGGGCAAAGAGGTTTTCTGAATCCCTTCCTGTTAGGCCTCCTCCCACCACCAGTTCCTTGACAGCCATGAAAGTGTTTGCAGTTAGATCCCAGGACAACAAAGTATGTGTAAAGAATGCATCTCAGCTACAGTTTCGCCCCTTCCCATTTATTTACACACTTTGCCCATTCTCTCTGGGCATTACTTTTTTTTTTTTTAAATTGGCATAGGATATTTTAATTATTTATTATTGGTTCTTTTTAATTATACATGACAGTAGAATTTATTTTGATATATTTATACAAGCCTGGAAAATATCTTATTCTAATTAGGATCCCAGTCTGTGTATGTACACAATGATGAAATTCACTGTGGTGTGTTCACATATATGTATGTAGGAAAGTTAATAGAGAATTTGAACCCAATAGTAGTATTCATTTCACAGCAACTCTTGAGGATTAAATAAGACAACTATTTCACGGAGCCTGATGCATAGAAAGTTTTCACTGAATGTTGTGGTTTGGATGTATGATGTCCCCCAAAAGCTCAGGTGTGAGATAATAGAAGAATGCTTAGAGGTGAAATGATTGAAATGATTAGATTGTGGGAGTTATAACATGATTGGTGGAGTAAACAACTGATAGGGATCAACTGGGTGGTAACTCTAGGCAGGTAGTGGGTAACTAGAAGAGGTGGGTCACAGTGGCCATGCCTTTGGGGTTTGTATTTTGTCCCTGGAGAGCAGAGCATTTTCCTCCTCCCCCCACGCCCACCCCCACTTCCTGGTGGCCATGTCCTGAGCTGCTCTGCCATACTCTTCCACCCGGAAGTTCTGCCTCACCTTGGGCCAGGAGTTATGATGTCAGCCACCTATGGACTAAGACCTCTGAAACCATGAGCCCCAAATAAGCTTTTCTTTCTCTGATTGTCACAGTGATTAAAAAAGCAGACTAAAACACTGAAGAATAGTATTACTAAGGAAGCTCTTGAATTACAAGAGTAATTTTCAATTTTTTCCCCATTTAGTCTCCAATAAAGTATTTTCCAGGAAATAAACTCTCCAAGGGCTCAAATATTGGAAGTTCAAAGTTGGGGGGAACCAAGAACTCAAACTTTCTACAGTTAAATCTTCTATACAGTCAAGTCAAATCCCAAATATCTTGTAAAGGATGAACACAAAATAAATATGAGTGATTGCAAAGAAAGGGTTAACTCCCTGGATAAGCATAGCTTTGCTCTTCAGGCACATCAAGGGACTGAGAAGACATGTACTTCTACCAATTAGACAATAAAGAAGCTCTAAAAGCTACAAGTCCAAGACCACGGTCTCAGCAGGTCTGATTTCTCCTGAGACCTTTCTCCATGGCTTACAGGTGACCACCTTCTTGCTGTGTCTTCACACGCTGTGTGTGTACACCTCCCTGGACTCATCACCTTCTTATAAGGACAGTCATATCCACCCCAACTGCCTTATTTTAGCTTAATTACCTCCTTAACAATGTCATCTCCAAGTGGGGTGACAGTGTGAGGTGCTGTAGGTTGAGACTTCAACACATGAATTCTAGGGGCTGGGGGGTACAAAATTCAATCCATAATAACTGCTTATTATTTGTTATCTACTATGTGTCAGGCACAATGCCAGAACCACTTTCTTTTTGGACTTGCCCCAAGTGTGTTCTTGCTTTACCTCATAAATCTTTTTATTCTTAAAGTCAGCTCCTTTAGCAACTTACTGGTACTTTTTTTTTTCAAAATAGAAATAGATTTTTCCCAATCATTTCGTATACATTATGTATGTTCGTCACAAAATACTTGATACATAAAAATGCATAAAGAAACTAGCCCATAATCTCACAACAAAGAAATAACCACTGTTTTGAATTTTGTAAATGGCCAATTTTTTTTTTCTTTTACCTGATCACATCTATACCAACTTGTTATTATCCAAAACTAGAATTACACTCTGCCTCTGCCCATATTTTAGAATATTTTAGACATCTTTTCATGTTAAAAAAGCATACATCTATATCACAACTTTAATATTACATCATGTTTCACCATACCTCTGCTTTCCAGCATGAACTTGTGGACAAGTTGTTTGCTATTATAAAAAAGTTGTTCAATGAATATCCTTGTTTAAAAATATATTTTTTTAAAAAAGCATCTTTTCCCTGATCATCTTTTTCATAGACTTTTTTAGATAAAAGCATAAAAACATCCTCAGATTTGTTGATACGTAATTCCAGATTGCCCTCCAGAAAGATGTTCCAATTATACTCCTTCTAAGCACTAACCGGTTAATATAATTACCAGGAAACATGCTGATTTTGCATCAACCCTCTTCTACCCCCTGCCTCCCCCAAGCGTAACCATCCTTGGAGAAGCCATATCATATTAATTGAACCAATATAACATGGTCCTTTCCCCTCAGAGTGACAAGGCTAAAACAGATGATACAATTTGCAAGGAACACATGGAAACATATATCCAAGTGCTAAATTGCATGTTGTACAGATGCTAAGCACCCTGGGAGGCTCAACTTATTTCCTTCTGCTCTTAGTCCCCAAGCAGGTTTGAAATCAAATACACCCATGAGTTGCAATGTGTTTAAATGTATTTTTCCAAAGACTTTCTTTTCTAGTTCCATCTTAGAGAAACTGGGGCAAAAACAGCCCCCACCATCTATTCTACCTTGCCACTTTCATCTGCTACCATATCTACCCACTAAACTCCAACCACATCAGTGTTCTCTATGTTTCTCTAACACCAAGGCTCATGCTTGACCAAAAGCCCTTGTGCTTACTGCTCCCTTTGCTGAAGTACTCTTCCCTGAGGTCATCCCCCAGTGCCTTCTCACCATTCATCTCACTCATTCTCAGATAGGTCTTTGCTGACAGCTTAAAGACATCTCCATCCCACACATTCATCCTCCTATTGCAGCCTCTTTCTCTTCTTCCTAGTACATACTATGGATGGGAATTATCTCACTGATTTTGTACTTATTTCATATTGGGCTATACACACTGGAGTGCAAGGTCTATGGGACAAGTAACCTGAGCTTTCTCAACCATCACCGTACAGAATAAAGTACTTCCATCTAGCGAGTGCCATACTCCTCAGACTTTAAGGCGAATTTTGATGGATTTAAACATTAAGGTATGTCTTATACTCAGTGTCATTTAGACAGCACTTGAGATATATGGATATTGCCTGCACATGCACAAACTTAGCCATAGCTGCTCAAACGATCATCTCTTCAGTGGAGTTTATATACTAATAAAACCACGAGTGTAGAGTTTAATTGCCATTTTTAAATCTTTGAAAAATATTATGTTAAAATCGAGTATTGGATTGAAAGTTTGAACACAGAAAGTCATCAAAACATACCACATGGACATGAGTCAGACCAATATTTGTAGAGAGCAGAATGATCATATTTTCACATTTTCTTGAAAAACAAAGAGAAATGTATTATGAAGATTGTGAAGAGACTAAAAGTGATTTAAGCTGTGTTATATTTCATTACTAAGATGCACACAAAGGGAGGAGGAGCATAGGAAGAATAGATGAATTCTGGATAGGGCAGAGGGGAGGGAGGGAAAGGAAGGGGGCAGGGGATTAGTAAGGGCAGTGGAATGTGATAGATGTCATTATCCAAAGTACATGTAGGAAGATGCAAATTGGTGTCAACATACTTTGTATACAACCAGATATATGAAAAATTGTGCTCTATACATATAATAAGAATTGTAATGCATTCTGCTGTCATTTTTTTAAAAAAAAATCAATAAAAAAGGATGCACACAAAAGTGTTGTTCATATCCCAAGCAAAAGACTTTCAAAACCTTAAACATTTATGTACCTGATAACAGAGCTTAATAATATATGAAAAAAAGAACTACCACTAAAAAATAGACAAAACACAACTACAAACAAATATAACTGATAGAAAAATAAACAGACTATCAGTAAGGATGAAGACTTGAAAACCACAAACAACTGGACCTCATTGAGGTGCTTAGAACTCCCATTCCAATAACAGCAAAATGCACATTCTTTTAAAATGTGTACAGAGCATTTCCAAAAATAGGTCATTTCATCACATCAGTAGACTTAAAGATAAGAATCATATAATCATCTCAGTTGATGCAGAAAAAGCATTCAACAAAATATACCATCACTCTATGTTCAAAACACAAGAAAAACTAGGAAAAACAAGAACATTTCTCAACATTGTAAAAGCTACCTATACTAAGCCCCAGGCCAACATCATTCTAAGTGGAGAAAAATTGAAAGCATTCCCTCTAAAAACTGGAACAAGACAGGGATGCCCTCTTTCAACACTTCTTTTTAACATGGTTCTTGAAACACTGGCCAGAGCAATTAGATAGAAGAAAGAAATTAAAGGGATACAGACAGGAAAAGAGGAACTCAAATGAGCACTATTTGCCAAAGATATGATTCCATACCTAGAAGATCCACAAACTTCCACCAATAAACTTCTAGAACTAATAAATAAATTCAGCAAAGTAGCAGGATATAAAATCAACATCCATAAATCAAAGGCATTTCTGTACATCAGTGACAAATCCTCTGAGAGAGAAACTAGGAAAACTACTCCCATTTAAAATAGCATAAAAAAATACTTGGGAATCAACCTAATGAAAGAGGTGAAAGACCTCTACAATGAAAACTACTGAACACTAAAGAAAGAAATTAGAGAAGACCTTACAAGATGGAAAGATCTACCTTGTTCTTGGATAGACAGAATTAATATTGTCAAAATGACCATACTACCAAAAACACTATACAGATTTAATGCAATCAAAATCCTAAAGACATTCTTTATAGAAATAGAAAAAGCAGTCATGAAATTCTTCTGGAAAAATAAGAGACCCAGAATAGCTAAAGCAACCTTTAGCAAGAAGACTGCAGCAGGAGGCATCACTATACCAGACCTTAAACTATACTACAGAGCAATAGTAACAAAAACAGCATGGTATTGACACCAAAACAGACTGGTAGACAAATGGTACAGAATAGAGGACACAGAGACAAACCCACCCAAAAACAGTTATCTCATATTAAACAAAGGCACCAAAAACATACATTGGAGAAAGGATAGCCCCTTCAACAAATGGGGCTGGGAAAACTGGAAATCCATATGCAACAAAATGAAATTAAAACCTTATCTCTCACCATGCACAAAACTCAACTCAACATGGATCAAGGATCTAGGAATTAAACCAGAAACTCTGTGCCTAATAGAAGAAAAAGTAGGCCCAAATCTCCATCATGTGGGATTAGGTCCCAAGTTCCTTAATAAGACTCCTATTGCACAAGAAATAAAATTAATGATCAATAAATGGGATGGATTCAAACTAAAAATTTCTCAGCAAAATAAACAATTAATGAGGTGAATAGAGAGTCTACATTTTGGGAGCAAATTTTTAACCACACACATAAGACACAGCACTAATCTCTAGAATATATATAAAGGACTCAAAAAGCTAAACACAAAAAAAGAAAAAAAAACAAATAATCCAATCAATAAATGGGCCAAGGAATTGAACAAATACTTTTAAGAAGAGGATATACAATCAATCAACAAATATATGGAAAAAATGTTCAACATCTCTAGCAATTAGAGAAATGCAAGTCAAAACTACTCTAAGATTTCATCTCACTCCAGTCAGAATGGCAGCTATTAAGAATACAAACAACAGGGGCTGAGGTTGTGGCTCAGCAATAGAGTGCTCATCTGGCACATGGGAGGCCCTGGGTTCAATCCTCAACACCACATAAAAATAAATAATTAAAATAAGGTATTGTGTCCAACTATAACTAAAACATAAATATTAAAAAAAACAATACAAACAACAATAAGTGTTGGTGAGGTTGAGGGGAAAAGGCACACTCATATACACTGCTGGTGGGACTGCAAATTGGTGCTGCCAATATGGAAAGCAGTATGGAGATTCCTTGTAAAACTTGCAATGGAACCATCATTTGATCCAGCTATCCCACTCCTCAGTCTATACCCAAAGGACTTAAAAACAGCATACTACAGGGACACAGCCACATCAATGTTTATAGCAGCACGATTCACAATAGCTAAACTGTGGAACCAACCTAGATGCCCTTCAGTAGATGAATGGGTAAAGAAACTGTGGTATATATACATAATGGAATATTACTCAGCATTAAAAGAGAATAAAACCATGGCATTTGCAGGTAAATGGATGGAGTTGGATAATGTTATGCTAAGTGAAGTTAGCCAACACACACACAAAAAACCAAATGCTAAATGTTTTCTCTGATATAAGGATGCTGATTCATAATGGGGCTAGGGGAGGGTGGCGATGGGAGGAATGGGTGAACTTTAGATAGGCAAAGGGGAGGGAGGTAAAAAGGAGTGCAGGGGGTAGAAAAGATGATGGAATGAGATGGATATCATTACCCCAAGTACGTGTATGAAGACACAAATGGTGTGACTCTACTTTGTGTACAACCAGAGACATGAAAACTTGTGCTCTATATGTGTACTATGAATTAAAATGCATTCTGCTGTCCTATATAACGAATTAGAATAAATAAATAAATCTTTAATAAAAGAAAAAAATAGGTCATATTCTGGACCATAAATAAGTTTCAATGAAGGTAAAAGAATTCAGATTGTCTCTAAACATTGAAATAAAACCAGTAACAAATATCTCCCCCACAAAATTTAAATCAAAGTATTTGAAAATGATCATACTTCTATACAACCTATAGGTTAAAGAAGATATTAGTGGAAACGTTAGATAAAGACTTAGACATTAGAACAGAGACCCTGCACCTAATAAAGGAAAAAGTAGGCTTTATCATGTTGGCTTAGGATCTGCCTTTCTTAACAAGACTCCTAAAGCACAAGAAGTAAAATCAATAACCAACTGAGATGGATTCAAACTAAAAAGCTTCTTCTCAGCAAAGAAAACAATCAATAATGTGACAAGAGAACCTACAGAATGGGGAAAAAATCTTTACCACACGCACCTCAGATAGAGCACTAATTTCCAGGATATATACAGAAATCAAAAAATTTAACACCAAAAAAATAAATAGCCCAATCAATAAGTGGGCTAAGGAACTGAGCAGACACTTCAAAGGAGCAGAAATTCAACTAATCAATAAATATATGAAATATGTTCATCATTTCTAGCAATTAGAGAAATGCAAATCAAAACTACTCTAAGATTTCATCTCACTCCTGTCTGAATGGCAGTTATCCAAAATACAAACAATAAGTGTTGGTAAGGAGTGGGGGGGGGGGGGCAGGCAGGCACACTCATACAGTGTTGGTGGGACTGAAAATTGGTCCAACCACTATGGAAAGCAGTAGAGAGATTCCTCAGAAAACTTGGACTGGAACTCCCATTTGACCCAGCTATCCCACTCCTTGGTTTATACCCAAGACACTTAAAATCAGCATACTATAGTGGCAGGGCCACATCAATGTTTATAGAAGCTCCATTTACAAGAGCTAAACTGTGGAACCAATCTAGATGCCCAACAGATTAATGGATAAAGAAAATGTGGAATATTACTCAGCCTTTAAGAAGAAGAAAATTAGAACTTTTACAAGTAAATGGATGGAACAAGAGAATATCATGCCAAGTGAAATAAGCCAACCCCCAAAACCAAATGCCGAATGTTTTATCTGGTAAGCGGATGCTGATCCAAGGGGGCAGGGGTAGAAAAGAATGAGGGAACTCTGGATTGTGCAAAGGGGAGTGAAGGAAGGAGTGGGGTAGTAGGGATGGGAAGGACAGTATAATGAAACAGACATTATTACCCTATATACATGTATGATTATTCTACTGGTGTGACTAAGTACCATGTACAGCCAGAGGAATGAGAAATTGTGTTCCATTTGTGTACAGTGTGTCAAAATGCATTCTACTGTCATGTATAACTAATTAGAACAAATAATAAAATAAATAAAAGTGGGAGGGAGAAATGTCTTAAACAAACTTGGCCTATTTTCAAACAATGGAAAGAACATACTAAAATTTGAGGAAAGCTGCTATAGCAGTAATGAAGACAAAATTTATAGCATTGAACACTTTATTAAAAGGAAGGAGGGGGAAGAGGAGGAAATATCAAGTCAATGACTCAAATATCTGTCTTAAGAAATGGGAGGAGAAAATCAAACTCAAGTTAACTCAAGAAAGGAAATAATAGAGATGAAAGTGGATATCAAATAAATAGAAAATAGAAAAGAAAGAGAAGAATCCAACAAAACCAAAGACAGATTCTTTGGAGAATCAAAAAAAAAATATTGATAAACCTGTAGCTAAACTTTTCAGATAGAACAAATCACTGATATCAAAAATGAGGGAAATAAAGTCACTATAGATTGCACAGGTAAGGGATTTTTTTTCAGTGCTGGGGATGGAAACTGGGTTGTTCTCCATGCTAAACATGCACTCCACCACTGAGCTGCATCACTGGACAGATAAGGGAAGATTATGAACAAATTTATGGCAATAAACGTAACATTAGATAAAAATGGATAAATTCCTTGAAAATGCAAACTACTAACAAAGAAACAGATAACCTAAATAGCACCCTAACAAATCATTACATTTGGAGTTAAAAATCTTCCCATAGAGAAAATTCCAAGCCTGGATAATTTCACTGGTGAATCCATCAAATATTTAAGAAAGAAATAATTACGATTCTTCACAAACTCTTGCAGAAATTTGAAAATGAAGAAATACTTTCCAATCCATTCCATGAAACCAGCATTATCGTGACATGAAGATCAATGATACAGTAAGAAAAATAATATAGACCAATAACTCTTATGGTCATGGATGTAAAAATTCCAAGAAAAATTTAGGAAAGTGATTCCAATAAGGAAAATACAATGACCAAATAGAGTGTGTCTTGGGAGTGCATTGTTGGTTCAATATTCAAAGGTCAATGTAACTCAACATATTGGTACGCTTAAAATAAACTATCCAATCATCTCATTGGCTACATAAAGCACATTTTACAAAATTCAACACCAATTCCTGCGTAACATCTCAGCAAAATACAAATTACAATCCAATAAAGGCATCTACAGAAAACTTAACAGCTACTGTCAAAGAAGACAAAATGTCCCCAACCTCCAAGAATAGGACCAAAACAAAGATGCAGCCACTTCCATGTCATACTGGACATTCTGACCAGGATAATAAGGCAAGGAAAATAAATAAAGGGTATCCTGTCTGGAGAGAAATAATTGCCTTGGTTCACAGATGATATAACCACCTACATAAAAAAAACTAGATGAAATGTACAATAAAGCAACCAGAGCTAATAAGTCAATTTAGA
Source organism: Urocitellus parryii (assembly GCF_045843805.1). NCBI lineage: Eukaryota > Metazoa > Chordata > Mammalia > Rodentia > Sciuridae > Urocitellus > Urocitellus parryii. Next base: position 34,898,910 of record NC_135545.1, on the reverse strand, counting down.
AAAGTCACAAGATACAATATCAACTTACAAAAAGCAATTTTATTTACCAGCAAAAAAGGAAACAATTAGAAGTTTAAAATGTTAAATATACTGCTTATAATAGCCTCAAAAATATGGATTTTTAGGAATAAATGTAAGTAGGTTCAAGACCCGAATACATAACATTGCTGAAAGCAACTATAAAAGAGCTAAACAAAAATGAAGGGATACATCATGTTTATGACTCAGAAGGCACAATATTGTTAAAAGCCCATTCTTCCCAAACTGATCTATAAATTCAAAGAGATCACAATGAAACTCCAAGCAGACAGAACTGAGTAGAAATTGACAAATTCTTTCTAATACTCATATGAAAATGCAAAGTGCCTTGATTACCCAAAACAGTTGGAGGGCAAATACTACCTGAGTTACAGACTGATTAGAAGCTACAGTTATAAGAGAGTAAGTTACTTCCCTAAAGAAAAACAGACCCCAGTGTAAAAGAATGGAGAATCTAGAAAGAGGCCCAAACCTGTACTGAGAACTGATCTTCAACAAAGATACAAAATCAATTCTGTGGGAAAAGAATGACCCTGTGGATGAATGGTAATAATCAGATATCCATCCAATATCCATAGGCAAAAAAAAACCCTTTGATCCTTACCTCCCAGCACATATAATGATTAACTCAAGACAAATCATACACCTAAATGTTAGAATAAAAACTGTAAAATTGCTAGAAGAAAGAATAGCAGAAAACCTTTGTGACTTGGGTTGAGCAGAGATATTTTTTAGCCATGACTCTAAAATGATCATCCATAAAAGAGCAAAGTGATGAACTGGACTTCATCAAAGTTTAGAACTTCTCAAAAGATAATCTTAATGAAAAGACAAGAAACAGAGTTGGGGAATACATGTGCAAATCCTATACTTGATGAAGAACTTGAATTCAGAACAAATAAAGAACTTCCAAAATTCAACATGAAGACACCAAAGGAGGTATCTAGAAGGAAGAGAGCAAAAAATTTGAGCAGATACTTCAAGAAATAAATAAATATAGATAGATAGATATGTAAAAAAAAGATATGAGACAAGAACAATATTACTAATTAGGAAAATTCAAATTAGATCACGACCATGTACCTCTACACACTTTTTAATTTGCTTTAAAAATTTTACAATATGAACAGTTGGCAAGGAACTTCCGTGCAATAATAATAGGAATGTAAAATGGTAGGAGCACTCTGGAAATAGTTCAGTTTTTTCTTTAAAATTTAAATATGCACTTATCACAAAGACTTGTACATAAGTGTTCATAACAGATGTATAAGTGTAATAGCCCCAAACTGGAAACATTCCAAGAGTCCACCAACTAGGAAAATGGATGAACAAATTGGATTATGTTCTGTAATGGAATACAACTCAGCAATAAAAAGAAGTAAATTATCAATCTCTATTACAAACTAAGTATTCTGACAGAAAGAAACCAGACCAAAAATGGTACTTACTATATAATTCCATTTTTTTCAAAGTTATTAAAATATATAAACTAATTTACTGCAAAACATAGTAGAGGTGAGGGGAAAGTGTGTACTGCATGGTAGATGGGGATTTCCAAGCGACATGAAGAAAATTTTGAGGATAGTGTCTTGATTGTAGTGAGTGAATTCACAGGCATATTATACCTTAAAACTCATCATATACCTTAAGACTGTGTAATTTAGCATATGTAAGTTACACTTCAATAAGGTTGTTACTGAAAAAAAAATAATATGACTATTCGAAAAAAGTAGAATAAAGGAGGACAGGAAATAGCCTACAGGTCAATTTTCCCTGATACTATATAGAAAACTATTTTATAATGAGAAAATCATAGCAATAAAAATAACCTACCTATAGGGATTCAAAGGGTATCTTATATAAAATATCTCTATTTCATCATTTTCCTATGTATAAGTTTCTCCATTTGAAAGTAAAGATCACCTACATAGGTTAGCTAAAGAAAATTTCTAATTTCTCAATTTTTCAATTAAAAACCTCAGAGAAGATAAAATTAAACTCATGTAAGATGCATAGACACTTAATTTATTTTAAAAATGTGAAAAATTATATATATAGTTTCCCTAATGAATAAGGGAAGAGAGGAGGGATGGGGTAGGTAAAGACAGGAATGACTATGACCTAACTTTCCTACGTGTTAGGAAATCTCACCATCATGTACAGCCACAAGACACTAATTTAAAAAAAAAAAAACTATAAATAAATAGCAGAAAGATCAGTAGAGCAGAGGGAAGGAAGCAGGGAGGGAAGAGGGGAGGAAAAAGGAAGTTCTGCTGACTAAATTAGAACAAATCATATTCCATGCTTTTATAATTATGTCAAAATGAATCCTAGGGACTGGGGCTGTGGCTCAGTGGTCAAGCATTTGCCTAGCACATGCGAGGCCCTGGGTTCCATCCTCAGCACCACATAAAAATAAATAAATAAAATAAAGGTATTTTGTCCAACTATAACTAAAAAAAAATAAATATTAAAAAAAACCTAATGCTATATACAACTTAAAAAACAATAAAAAATACATAAAGTAACAGTACTACCAAAAAATTGAATTTATTTGGTAAGATTTGGATTGAATTGATGTCTGGAAGGGAATTCATGTATTCCTGGACCGTACTGCATACCTATTGAGTATGTCGATTTTAATTTTCCCACATTCTGACATGTATAAAGCGAGAAGCTTATATAAAAACATTTCCCTGTATTTTCTAAAAATTTAAAATAAATCAAAGAGAAGATGAAATAAAGTCACAAAAAAAAGAAAAATATAAAAAGGGTATCAAGAAACAACACTGAGTTCGGTGTGAATATACTGTGCGTACACAACCAGAGATATGAAAAATTGTGCTCTATATGTGTAATAAGAATTGTAATGCAGTCCACTGTCATATATAAATAAAAATAAATAAATAATAAAGAAACAACATTGACGGCTTTTCCATTAACTCTTAGAGCAGATATTCCCTCTCTCCCCAAGGATCAAAAAGCTTTTCAAATAGATTTCAAGATATCCCAAATCTTTATGAGGGAAGATTGTATAATCATGGATCACCATGTTGTCCTCTGGAACATGGTCTAGAGTTTATTGACACAGATATTTGACAATTGAAAGGGGGATGAATAATTTTATATATTCCTTGGCACTCTGGATTTAATGGGAAATCTGAAACCTCCGTGAAGCCACAAATGTTTTTTTTTTTTTTCTCTCCTGTGGCTTCTGTCATTCCTGATCCTATAGGTTTAACCATCACAATACCAAGTTGCTGGTATCCTCGAAAATAATAGGTATTTTTATTCTCTGGGAACACAAATATTATTATGGATTTTTTGCAAGATCTTTCAAAAAAATCTAACAGATACCTTAGACACTGGTTTGAGGAGTCTACAAACGCACATAATATAAACATAGTTTTGTGGGGGGTTTTTAGTTTTATTGATTTTATTTTTTTAAATTCATGGCAGCAGAAGGAATTACAATTCTTATTACACATATAGAGTATAATTTTTATATCTTTGTATACAGAGTATGTTCATGCCAATTCATGCCTTTATTCATGTACTTGTTGGGGGTTTTTTTACATTACAATTCTTATTACACATATATACCATAATTTTTCATCTCTGTATAAACATAGTTTTAAAGCAACTCTGTAACTCGCAAACATTTATCTGTATTACTAAAAATTACACATATTTAAAAAATAAAATAAAGTTCCCCTGATATATTTGTGGACTCTTTAATATACTTTTAAAAAACATATGATCACATAACATTTTTATGTAGCATATAAATTTTAAAAGTATAAACTTTGTAATACATAATTCATATCACAAAGGCAACTGCTTTTGTTTAAAAACAAAACTAGAAAAATAGGTATCAAAATGTATCTAGAATAGATACTTGAAATCATAGTCATTATACAATTTTATATTCTGATTTTTTTCTCTTAACAGTAAATCAAAATATTTCCTCAATCATAATAGACTTTGCAATAAATTTGATAATTTGGCTGACTTGGGATGACTTAGTAAACCCTGTGTGGCTATTGTTCTTTAACTATTTAAGCTTTGACTTGTTTTGTTTTGTTTAATTTTTTTATTTTATTTTTATTATTTTTCTTGTGGTGCTGGGGATTGAACCCAGGACCTTGTGTATTCAAGGCAAGCACTTTACCCACTGAGCACAGAGATCCCAAGCCCCTTGAATATTCTTAATAAATATTTTGGATTGGAAAAACAGAAGCCTAATCTTAAGTCTACATTCTGCATGCCCCTTACCATTCAGTAGGCTAGAGAAAATTTCCACTATTTTCTCTGCAATTTGAAGTCTTTTTGGATTTAGTGTAAATAGTCGTAGGTCAGCATCTCAACAACTTTTCTATAAAACACAAAATAGAATATGTCCAAATGCTATATTTTCAGGACTATTAAGTTCCAATGTTATTAAGCTCAAACTTGAACTAGCCCTGGAGGGTGAATTGCAAGAAACACACTCATAAATTCTCTGTAAATTCAGTCACATTCACTTGGACAGCCTGCATGCTTCTTAAATGTTCCCAAGAGGCTTATTTCTTCTTTGGATTCTCTGATAACATATGTATGCCTCCTTCATAAATTTTATGTGTATACAATTCCACTCACGTATGTTATAAATAAAGAGCTTTTTAAATATAGTGATAAAATAAACCATATTTTTAAACTAATTTTGTATGCATTGTTAGAACAAGTAACCTTGTTATTATTACTAAAATCATGTCATTGTGCTTGAAGGTATGTTTGTCAGTTCAGCTTATTTTAAGATGAGATTTTAGCGGCCAACGGAGCAACTACCTCCCCAAACATAGGGATCTTTAAATGAGGTACAGGGAGGAGGAGAGTCCGTTTGTATTAGCAAGTAACTTAATATGCTTTGCAAGGTTCACATGGTATTTGGGACATACTGTTTTTATGTATCTTGCTCAGGGTATTGATTTCATACAAGCTCAGTATCTCAAGGCAAAATAAACACAATGTGGTTAATAATTGTATTTTCAATACATGTATCAAAGCATTTCCTAGAAAAATTCTCATTTTTTTCAGGATCCTTATTGTTTGATTTGATTGGCTTGTTGTTTTGAACCTCGCTGTGGGTACCAACAGGCTGGTACAGGGAGTAGAAGCGCAGCTCTGTCATTTTCGGGCATATGCTTTTTTCCTTGCATTATTGATGTACTTGGAATTTCATGATTTCTTAGAGCAGTAATCATCTTAAACAGCTTTGTTGAGGTTTAATTGACATATAATAAACTGTACATGTTTAAAGTGTATGGTTTGATTAGTTTGGGCATAGGTATACACGTGGGATTCACCATGCTATGCTGATTATGCAGCTTTATATTAAGTCTTAAAATCAGGTCATGTAAGTCTTCCAACTTTTTCTTCTTTTTCAAAGAAGTTTGAGTTATTTAAGGTTCTTCACATTTCCCATGTGAATTTTAGAATCAGTTTGTAAGTTTACATACACACACACACACACACACACACACACACAGAGAGAGAGAGAGAGAGAGGGAGAGAGAGAGAGAGAGAGATACACAGAGATATACAATCTGCTGGGATTTTGATTGGTAATGCAGTGAATCTATGGATAACTTTGGCTAAATTTCTATCTTAAAAATTTTTGAGACTTCTTTGCCAAATTTCTATTAGTCTATAACACATTAAGTAAGTATTAATATTGATGGCTAAACCTGTGGAATAATCTATTTATATTTGCAGTTATATCAGTTCTTCATGTCATGTACTTTAAAGATCTGATCTTAGATGCACGAAGATTTAGAATTATGTTTTTCTCAATACCCTGGGATAAACTGATCCATTTACCACTATGAAGTTATCTTTTTCATTGGCAAGAGCTTTCTCTGAAATCTACTTTGAATTTTAATATCATCCCAGACTTCTTTATAATTGACATGATATATTGTTTCTATCCTTTTATCTTTAGCCCATTTATTTCTTTGTATTTAAAGAGCAATTCTTGTAGGCATCATATGATGTGCTACTATTTATCTAATCTGAAAATCTCTGCTTTTTGCTTGAAATATTTAGGTACTTACATTCAATGTGATTATAGTTAGGGTTTAGTCCTACAATTTGCTTCCTATTAGTCCTGTCTCATGTTTCTTTGTTTCCCTTTTTTCTTCTTCATTCTTCTGGATACAACAAAGATTTTTATAAATCTACCTTATCTTTGTTGGTTTAGTAACCATGATTATTTGCCTTTTTATTTTGGTCATTTTAGTAGTTGCTTTAGGGTTTATGTCATGTGTCTTTAGTATATCACAGTTGACATTCAAGTGCTCCTTCTTATATAGGACAATATCCTTCGAAGAGTATAATCCATTTTCTTTCTTCTTTCCTATGTTAGTGTTTTCCCACTTCATGTATGTTGTAAGTTCACTCTATGTTGCTATTTTTCTCGGAACAGTCAATGATCTTTAAATAAATTATTTTTATATGATATTTTCAAACAAATGTTAAACTCCACATTTATCCATGTAGTTATCATTTCCAGTACTCTTCATTCCTTTGTCTAGGACCATATCTCCAACTGGTCTAATTTTCCTTCATCTTGAAGGATTTCCGTTAACATTTCTGTAGTGAAGATCTGCTAGTGATCAATTCTGTCACTATTTGTTTGCCTGAAAAAGTCTGTTTGCCTTCATTTTTGTAAAATATTTCTACTGGGTATGAGTTCTAGGTTGACAGTTGTTCTGTTGGCATTTTAAACAGTTCTGTTCCATTGCTTTCTCACTTTCATTGTCTCAGACAAGACACCTGCTATCATCCTAGCATCAGTCCTCTGGCTGCTTTTAAGATTTTCTCTGTATTATCAGTTTTGATCAATTTAATAATGATGATGATGATGATTATGATGATGATGATGATGTGATCTTTTTTTAATTAGAGCTGATATGGTTTAACTTTATTTTATTTTCTTTTATTTTATTTTATGTAGTGCTGAGAATTGAGCCCAGTGGCTCACATGTGCTAGGCAAGTACTCTACCACTGAGCTACAAACTCTAGCCCTGGTATAGTATTATTGATAGCTCTTAGACTTGAAGTTCCTCTAGAATTTTGTATGTGTAAACCTACATTTCTCAATAAATTTGGAGAAAACATTCCTAGTAATGTAGTTTTGCATCTCATACATAGTTTTCACCACCCAGAAGTTCGAGTTTTATGTCTTCTATGTGTCTAATTAACTTTTTTGTGCTTAAGCACTGAGCCACATCCCCAGTCCTTTTCTTTTATATTTTATTTTGATATGAGGTCTTACAAAGTTGCTTAAGCCCTCCCTAAATTGCTGAGACTGGCTTTGAACTTGCAATCCTTCTGCTTCAGCCTCCCAGACCGCTGGAATTACAGGCAAATACCACCATCCCCAGCTCCTTAGTTAATTTTTAATAGCATTTTCCTGATTTTTCCTAGCCTCATAAGTTTTTATTGAATACCAGATATTAAGAGTTCACTGCGTGCTAGATATTCATATATTCCTTATAAAAATTCTTGAGCTTTTTCTTGGCTGTAGTTGAGTTACCTGAAACAGTTTAAGCTTTTTAGATCTTGCTATTGATATTCATCCAATGACACTGAAGAAATGGAAACTACATGGATAAATATAGAACTCTAAGTTTTGAGAGATCTTTTAAAGATCATTGACAAAAATAGCACCTAATGGGGAATTATTCCCCACACTGAAATAAGGCCCTTCTGTGTACAAGTATACCATGGATCATATGCTTTTATAGTCTGGGTGGTGGGAACAGATAGTATTTCCAATCCCATGTGACTACTAAGTGCCGTTACCTCAAATCTTTTCAGGTGGCTCTTTTCCTAAGATCAGATAGTATTCTCAAATGCATTCACTGGTGAGTACTCGGCGGAACATGTGAGCAGGATGCCCTCCACATCTTTGGAGTTCTTTCTTGGTGCAGTTTTCTCTTCTCTAGTAGTCCAGGTATTATCTCTTGTGGCTTCATCTCCCTGTACACAGCTGTATTTTTTTCACCTCTGGGTTCTACCTTGGTTCTACCCCTCTGCAACCTAGAAACGCAAAGGCCCATCTCATTTGTTTTCCACTTCTCAGTAATCACTGTATTTTACTGGCTGATCTTCAATATCTTGAGAGCCAGGTTTTCACATATTAGTCTGTTTTAGGTTTTTGGTGGTGGTGGTGGTTTGGTTTTGGTTTTCCATTGTTGTTTGTTGTTGTTGTTTTGTTTTATTATCACAGGTGAGAATATAAATCAGGTTCTTACTATTCCCTCTTGACAAGAAATAGCAGTCCTCTCCTTCTGTCTTAACTGGTCGTGATGACTAATTTTAGTGCCGGCTTGATAAGGGATACAAAAACGGATGGCAAAATGCTCTTTCGATGTACATCTGTGAAGGTGTTTCCAGAAGACACTGGCATTTGAATCAATGGACTAAGTAAGGAAGATCCACCTTCACCCGATGTGGGCAGGCATGTCAACTGGCTGAGGGCCTGGACAGAACAAAAAGACAGGAGACAGACCAACTTACTTTCTCTGTCTCCCCAGAGTAGAGACACTCATCTTCTCCTTCCTTTGGAAATTAAATCTCCAAGTTTTTCAGCCTTCAGTCTCTGGGTTTTGCACTAATACCCACCCCTCTGGTTCTCAGGTCTTCAATCTGAGGCACACTAACAGTTTCCCTATCCCTACAGCTTACAGATCACATATAATGGGAATTCTCAGCATCTTAGAATCATAATTTTTAGTATGAAGATTAATATAATCAGATTCATGTTTTGAAAAGACTGGTTTTGTTGTTGTTCCTTCCAGGAAATCAAAAAGGAAAGAGAAGACGCTAGATGGAAAATCTAGTTGTACTTGACCTAAATTAGTATGTTGGAAAAAAAAATCTCAAACAAATATAGGGAAGGAGAACTAAGAATGCACAAATTATCAGCCCAAAGATCAATACAGTTACAATGTCCTTTCCATGGAAGAGTGAGAAAGAGAAATAGCATTCAGCAGTACTGTCTGTGGTTAAATGTGTCCCAGACTGTGACATATGACAACAGTTTCAATTTCTGCCTCTATCATTTATTAGCTGGAAGATTCTGGACAGGTTAATTAGCCCTAAATTACCGATGAAGAAACTGAAGCTTAAGATTAATCATATCTTTGCTCACACAATTTTAGCGTGGTACCTCTCAGTATAGTTCTAGCCCCTTGGCAAGTGCACAATATATGTGAATTCTTGGAGGTAGTGCTATTTTATAGCAAGTTGACTCCAACAAAGTGGTATGTGTTCAAGGTCACACATTTCATAAACATATAAGGTTGTTTTTTTTAATTACCTTTTTAACACACAGATTATTTTTCCTAAGGATACTAATTTATACTCCCACCAAAAAAAACGCAAACTTCACATTCTGGTACCAACATTACAAATTGTCATTTTAAAAAAACATTTCATGGGTTGAGGTTGTGGCTCAGCAGTAGAGTGCTGGTGCAGCACGTGTGGGCACCCTGGGTTCGATCCTCAGCACCACATAAAAATAAATAAATAAAATAAAGGTATTTGTCCATCTATAACTTTTTAAAAATTTTTTAAAAAAACATTTCATTAAGCAAGATTTAAAATGGTTGTGACCAACCTGCACAGGACCCAGGCTCCAGGACAGGACCTGGACCAGCAGACCTCCGTGGGAGCCCAACCCACTTCCATCTTGGGACACTGCAGACATCACCATAGCCTTCCCCATGCAGTAGCCCCTACCTTTTTGACAACAACAGGTCCTAGAGGCAACTGCATCTCCGAGCAGGCATTCCAAAGACAGTACAAGGCCCAACATTTCAGCCCCATCTCTGTAAGACACTGCATCCATCTTGGGGCACCTTAACTATTATCTTGAGTTACCTCAGCTATTGCCACCATCACCTTTAGTTGCAGTAGCATACAACAAGGGACACCAACAGGGTCTGGAAGTCCAACATCAAGGTGAAGTACAGATAATCTTCACAGTACTACAAGAATATAGGGCAGAAACTGTAATATCTTAGATCCACACTGCAAGAAAGGAAGACCCATAGACAACATGAAAAAACAAAGTGCCCCAAACAAATCAAGATACTACAATAACAGAACCCATGGACAGGGAAGTTGATGAAATGTCAGAGAAGGAGTTCCGAAGGTTCATAATTAAAATGATCTGTGAATTAAATAATGATCTAAATGAGAAAATACAGGCAAAAAAATGATCACTCCAAGAAAGAGATAAGAGAGCAAATACAGGTACCAAAAGATTACTTCAAGAGAGAGATAGAGACTCTGGAAAAGAAAAAACAGTCATAAATCCTTGAAATGAAGGAAACAATGAACCAAATAAAAAACTCAGTAGAAAGCATAACCAACAGACTAGATCATTTGGAAGAAAGAATGTCAGATAATGAAGACAAAGTATACAATCTGGAAAATAAAGTTGACCACAAAGTGAAGACAGTAAGAAACCATAAACAAAACATACAAGAATTGTGGGGCAGCATCAAAAGACCAAATCTAAGCATTATTGAAATAGTTGAAAGCACAGAGTTTCAAACCAAAGGAATGCACAATCTCTTCAAGTAGATAATTTCAGAAAAATTCCCAATCATGAAGAATGAATTGGAAAACGAAATACAAGAGGCTTACAGGACACTGAATGTACAAAATTACAACAGATCTACACCAAGGCACATTATAAGGAAAAGGCCTAACATACAGAATAAGGATAGAATCTTAAAGGCCACAAGAGAGAGGAATCAGATCATGTATAGAGGGAGACCAATTCGTATCTCAGCAGACTTTTCAGCCCAGACCAGGAGATCATGGAACAACATATACCAAGCTCTGAAAGAAAATGGATGCCAACCAAGAATCATATTCAGCAAAATTAAGCTTTAGATTTTGATGATGAAATAAAAACCATACATGATAAACAAAAGTTAAAAGAACTTACTAGAAAGCCTGAACTACAGAACATCCTTGGCAAAATATTCCATGAAAAAGAAGTGAAAAACAAGGGTGAAAATCAGCAGAGGGTGGTATTAAACTACAGGGAAAAAAAACAAGAGAAGAAACCAAGTCAACTCAAATGACAAAAATGAACAAAAATGGCTGATAATACCAATCATATCTCAATAATAACCCTGAATGTTAATGGCCTAAATTCACCAGTCAAAAGACTAGCAGATTGGATAAAAAAAAAAAACCAACAATATGCTGCCTCCAAGAGACTCATCTCATAGGAAAAGACATACACAGACTGAAGGTGAAAGGTTGGGGAAAATCAAACCACTCACATGGACTGCAGAAGCAAGCAGGGGTTTCCATCCTCATATCAAATAAAGTAGACTTCAAGTTAAAGTTAATCAAAAGGGATAAAGAAGGACACTACATACTGCTCAAGGGAACCATACATCAATAAGAAATATCAATTATAAATATATCTGGCCCAAACAATGGAGCATCTTCATTCATCAAACAAACTCTGCTCAAGTTCAAGAGTCAAAAAGACCACAACACAACAATTTAGTGTGACACACCTCCTTCACCACTAGATAGATCTTCCCAACAAAAGTTGAACAAAGAAACTATAGAACTTAATAACACAATCAATAACTTAGACTTAACTGACATATATAGACTATTTCATCCTTCAACGAGTAAATACACTTTCTTCTCAGCAGCACATGGATCCTTCTCTAAAATAGACCATACATTATGCCACAAAGCAACTCTTAACAGATATAAAAATAAGTAGAGGTACTACCCTGCATTCTATCAAATCATAATGGAATGAAATTATAAATCAATGATAAAATAAGAGCTACTCCAACACCTGGAGACTAAATAATATGCTACTGAATGAACAGTGGGTTGCAGAAGACATCAAGGAGGAGATTAAAAAAATTCAGAGGTGAATGAGAACACAGATCAACATATCAAAATCTCTGGGACACTATGAAGGCAGTTCTAAGAGGAAAGCTCATTGCATGGAGTTTATTCCTTAAAAGAAGAAAAAGTCAACAAATAAATGATTTAACATTACATCTCAAAGCCCTAGAAAAATAAGAACAAATCTACACCAAAAGCAGTAGAAGACAAGAAATAATTAAAATCAGAGCTGAAATTAATGAAATTGAAACAAAACAATTGAAAAAAAAAACTGACATAACAAAAAGTTGGTTCTTTGAAAAAATAAATAAACTTGACAGACCCTTAGCCATGCCAACAAACCGAAGGAGAGAGACAACACAAATTACTAACATACATGATGAAAAAGGAAATATCAAAACAGACACTCTTGAAATACAGAAGATAATTTGAAATTATTTTGAAACCTTGTACTTGAATAAAACAGAAAGTACTGGGGGCGGGCTGAGGTTGTGGCTCAGTGGTAGAGCACTTGCCTAGCAAGTGTGAGGCATTGGGTTCGATCCTCAGCACCATATAAAAGTAAATAAATAAAATAAAAGTTAAAAAGATGTTTTACCTTTAAAAAATAAAATAAAATAGAAAGTATCAAAGGCATCGACAAATTTCTAGAGTCATATGATTTGCCCGAATTGAATCAGGAATATATACACAATTTAAGCAGATCAATTTCAAGCAATGAAATAAAAGATGCTATCAGAAGCCTACCAACAACAAAAAAAAAAAAGCCCAGGACCAGATGGATATACAGCTGAGTTCTACAAGACCTTTAAAGAAGAACTAATACCAATACTCTTCAATTTATTTCAGGAAATGCAAAAAGAGGGAGCACTTCCAAACTCATTCTATGAAGCCAATATCACCCTAATTCCAAAACCAGGCAAAGACACATCAAAAAAAGATAACTTCAGACCAATATTCCTAATGAACATAGATGCAAAAATTCTCAATAAAATTCTGGTAAATCAAATACCAAAACATGTCAAAAAGATAGTACACCACAATCAAGTGGGATTCATTCCAGGTATGCAATGTTGATTCAACATATGGAAATCATTAAATGTAATTCATCACATCAATAGACTTAAAGATAAGAATCATTAGACCATCTCAACTGATGCAGAAAAAGCATTCAACAAAATACAGCACCACTCCATGTTCAAAACACTAGAAAAACTAGGGATAACAGGAACATGTCTCAACATTGTAAAAGCTATCTATGCTAAGCCCCAGGCCAACATCATTCTAAATGAAGAAAAATTGAAAGAATTCCCTCTAAAAACTGGAACAAGACAGGGATACCCTCTTTCAACACTTCTATTTAACATAGTTCTTGAAACACTAGCCAGAGCAATTAGACAGATGAAAGAAATTAAAGGGATACAGATACGAAAAGAAGAACTCAAATGAGCGCTATTTTCTGATGATATGAGTCTATACCTAGAAGACCCAAAAAGTTCCACCAGAAAACTTCTAGAATTAGTAAATGAATTCAGCAAAGTACCAGGATACAAAAACAACACCCATAAATTAAAGGCATTCCTGTACATTAGTGACAAATTTTCTCAAAGGAAATGAGGAAAAACTACCCCATTTACAATAGCCTTAAAAAAATAAAATACTTGGGCATCAACCTAATGAAAGAGGTGAAAGACCTCTACAATGAAAACTATAGAAAGCTAAAGAAAGAAATTAAAAAAGACATTACAAGATGGAAAGATCTACCTTGTTCTTGGATAGACAAAATTAAGATTGTCAAAATGACCATACTACCAAAAGCACTATACAGATTTAATGCAATTCCAATTAAAATCCCAATGACATTTCTCATAGAAATAGAAAAAGCTGTCATGAAATTCATCTGGAAAAATAAGAGACCCAGAATATCTAAAGCAACCCTTAGCAAGAAGAGTGAAGCAGGTGGCATCACTATACTAGACCTTATACTATACTATAGAGCAATAGTAACAAAAACAACATGGTATTGGCACCAAAATAGGCTTGTAGACCAATGGTAAAGAATATAGGACACAGATACTAACACACATAATTACAGTTATATTTGACAAAGGCACCAAAAACATACACTGGAGAAAAGATAGCCTCTTCAACAAATGGTACTGGGAAAACTGAAAATCCATATGCAACAAAATGAAATGAAACCCCTCTTACCATGCCCAAATCTCAACTCAAAGTGGATCAAGGATCTAGGAATTAAACCAGAGATATTGCATCTATTAGAAGAAAAAATAGGCCCAAATTTCCATTATGATGGATTAGGCCCCCACTTCCTCAATAAGACTCCTCTAGAGCAAAAATTAATATCAAGAATCAATAAATGGGATGGATTCAAACTAAAAAGCTTCTTCTCAGCAAAAGAAACAGAGAGGTGAATAGAGAGTCTACATTTGGGGAGCAAATTTTTACCACACATACATTAGATTGTGCACTAAACTCTAGAACATATAAAAAACTCAAAAATCTTAACATCAAAAAAATAAATAACCCAATCAATAAATGGGCCAAGGAACTAAACAGAAACTTCTCAGAAGAGGATATACAATCAATCAAAAATATGTGAAAAATGTTCAACCTCTCTAGCAATTAGAGAAATGTAAACCAAAACTACTCTAAGATTTCATCTCACTCCAGTCAGAATGGCAGATATTAAGAATACAAACAACAATACGTATTGGTGAGGATGTGGGAATAAAGGCACACTCATACACTGCTAGTAAGACTGCAAATTGGTGCAGCCAATGTAGAAAACAGTATGGAGAATCCTTGGAAAACTGGGAATGGAACCACCATTTGATCCAGCTATCCCCACTCCTCCGCCTATACCCAAAGGCCTTAAAAACAGCATACTACAGGGACAAAGCCACATCAATGTTTATAGCAGCACAATTCATAATAGTTAAACTGTGGAATCAACCTAGATGCCCTTCAATATATGAATGGATAAAGAAAATGTCATATATACACAATGGAATATTATTCAGCATTAAAAGAGAATAAAATCATGGCATTTGCTGGAGAATATAATGCTTAGTGAAATTAGCCAATTCAAAAAAAAAAAACCAAATGCCAAATGATTTCTGATATAAGGATGCTGATCCATAATATGCTGAGGGTGGGGGTATGGGAGGATTAAATGAACTCTAGATAGGTCAAAGGGGATAAGTGGAGGGAAGAAAAGAAGGGGGTAGAGAGGTAGGAAAGATGGTGGAATGTGACGGTCCTTGTTACCCTAAGTACATGTAAGAAGACACGAAGGATATGACTCTACTTTGTGTACAAGAGATATGAAAAATTGTGCTCTATATGTGTAATATGAATTTTAATGCATTCTGTTGTCATATATAACAAATCAAAAAATTTTTAAATGGTTTTAAAAAAGGAAATTAACTTTAAAATCCTTGAGCTTAGTTGTCCAACTGTAAAATGGGTTTAGCCACAAAACCAAATTCACCTTTTATTCAGCATACAATATGGCATGTTCTGTGGTCTTTGTTTCAAGATGTCATGGGGCTGCAGGGGTGAATTTTGGAGAACTGCCATAGACTCAACCAAGCAGAAAAGAAGTTTAGAAGTTGATTTTAGAAACAGCCCCTGAATGCATAAGCATGTAAGCCTTGTACTTTAAAATTTTAAAGACATTGTTGTACAAAGATAATAATTTCTTTGGCTTTTAGTCCCTACGGCCTGTCATATGCCAGACATTAAAAATTTTTACCTGAATTCCCTCATTTATTTCCTATGAAAATTATGGGGGATAACAGTTTGTACATGAATTATTATCCTCTTTTTATGTGAGAAGAGATTAACATTAATAGATTGACCTGCCCAGCCAGTAAGTGGCAGATCAGGATTATAACCAAACAGTCTGAGCTCCAAGTTTCAGACTCTTTCTATCATGACAGTACTTTCCAAAGCGTGTTTCAATTCACACTCACCCTACAAAATGCTTGTCAAAAACCAACCAACAGAACAACAACAATAACAATAACACACGGTCAACCATGTTTGAATCTGTACACTGTGGAGGTTCCCAAGGTTTATTACATTCAAGCTTCCCAGAAAATTCTGAAAAGGAAGCATGTTCAGCAATTTTCTTCTTAATTTTCCTAATTTATTTGCCAATATACCTTTTAATCCAATTAACACATAGTAATACCTTCGGACTGTACTCCTGCAGAATTCTTTCTTAGAAATAGTACACCATACCAGAATACATTGGAAGTAATTTTTATAGAAAAGGATTGTCATCATAAACTGTTCTTTTTCTTTATGTTAAAAAACATTTTTCCCTCATAAGCTGACCAATAGATCTCATGAGATCCTAAATCAAATGTTTATACGAAGCTAATAAACTTGACTCTGAATTTAAAAATAATAATAAAACAATTTAAAAATAAAATGGTATAGCTCAGTGGCAGAGTGCTTGCCTATCATGAGTGAGGCACTAGGTTCAATTCTCAGCACCACATATAAATAAATAAATAAATGTCCATTGACAACTAAAGAAATACTTTTTAAAAAATGGTTGTGCTCTATTTCTAAAATTCCTAGTAAAATGATTTATTTCACACACAAATGTTAAAATTTGTGGTACTATATAACTCTAAAAGAATAAATCAAAGCCTCTGCTGTAATACAGAAGGTAGACAACAATATTATGAAGTCAAAATAATCTGTTGACATTTGTTTTAATTTTCTACTATCATTTTGCTTTTATTTTCTGATGTGAGTTGACAAAGTCTATATGGTTACTCAAAACGATCTGCATTAGAAACTTTAAATAGAAAATGGAGATTATACTTACATAAAATTCCTAAAGAGCACGTGTACATTTCATTGACCTACCATGAAAATACAGATCATAGTTTATCCCAAGAATATGCCAATCATCATCAAATTGACCTTTAGTAGAAAACTTAGGTGGGGGAGCAAATTTAGACAGTGATCCTCACACTTTTAAAACGATCTCATCTCTATGTCATACACAAATCACCTTGGAAATATTCTACAAAATGAATGCTTCTAAAAAAATATTTAGAATTAAGATGACTGCCTTCTCTGATTAAAATCCCACTACACTAATTAGTATAAATAAAATGTTTTTAAAAAATTTAAATCCCAGTAGATGTGCCTTTTAGGGAGAAAAGTTTTCTAAGTGTACTTAAAACATTTTGTGAGTTTATTAATTATTTGCAATTTTTTAACATTTCTTAGGTGGACACAATACCTATTTTATTTTTATGTGGTGCTGAGGATGGATCCCAGTGCCTCACACTTGCTACGTGAGTGTTCTACCTCTGAACCACAACCCCAGCCCAATTGTTTGCATTTTTTGATGCTTAAATCAATATAATAACAGGACTGAATGAGAGGTGAAGAGATTTAAGTGTAAGAATCAAAGTCAGCAAGGATGAACTGGGCCATGGAGTGGACTGTGTTTCTGCTTCAAATCATTTCATTGCCTCTTTAAACAAATCACATAAAGCCAAAAACTCACCTTGTTTGTAATCAACAGCTCCATTTTTAACATCATCACAGTTTTCTCACCGTAAATGTTGCCTGGGTACTTGAAAAATCATCTTAAGATATATTTTTCAAGTGGCAGGCATAATTGGCGTTACATGAATTAGTCTAATATCCAGAATGATTGTGTTTATTTTGCTCTTTTTCAGACACCACACTCTTCTGTATAACATGGTGCAATGGAAATTGTCCTGATTAGAGACACGAAAAAGCTGACTTCAACACTGACCCTGACCCTGACCCTTGAAGTTTTCTTCTGGTTAGAAAAAGTGGTGCCAGTTCTTAAAGTCAGTGGTAGGTAAATTGGGGCTATTACTTAGACTGAGCGCTCTTAAAGAAAGTTTTTGTCTGTGCTTTATGAATCTCTGACCAAGGTCATGCTGATTAAGATGTGTCCCTACCATGGGGGTGGCACTGGCTCACACAAAGGCAAAACTACCATGTTTTTGTGAGGATGGTATAGAAAGTTACTTGCCAGTATATTAATGTGATAATGTCAGAAGGTAGAATCTGAAGCAAGCAGGTATTTATATTTTTTCTTTCTAATGTTCTTTATTATCTTCAGTTTGCAAAGCTCAGTTCAAATGCTCCTCAGTTGCTCTGGGAAAAGCCTTGTGTAAAAGAATCACTGTTTAGTTTGCCTTTTTCCTGTGGTAGTAAGCTTGAGTATTTTTTGCTGTGTCTGTTTGCCATTGGAATAGTTAGGATAAGTTAGGCCACTGCTGCAATATCAGTGGCATAATTCAACAAAGTTGTACCTTTCTCAGAACAACTCTCCTCCTGCTGTGGTTGCTCTCAGCAGCTTCTGACCCTCGGCTGCCCAGCTCAACCAATGGCCTCCAAACCACCACTTAGGGGAAGAAAAGGATGGATGCAGCATCTCAGTTCTTCTCCACCTTAGCACAGAGGTGACACATGTCACTCAGAGACCATCATCCAAAATAAGTTTCTTAACTTCACAAAAGCCTAGGAAATTGAGATGGCTAACTTGCATACTGTCTGCCACCATGATTGAACTTTCCAACAAGCCTGAATGCTTTGGTTTGTTACAATACTTTTATGCTTTATAGTAAAGGAAAAAAAAACATGTAAGCAATGATCAAAGAATCAATTTTGTATGTCACTGCCACATTCAATCATGTCACTCTCTGTTCATAGCCTTCCATGGCTCCCCACTGCCTAACAGGCTAAACTGCTTGGCCTAGTTTTCTCTCCAGTAATAGCAGATCAAATTTAGGATGACTTTTCAATTCCATAAATTTTTGATCAGTTTTTATTCAATCTTTGCACACATTGGAAGATAGTGACGGTCCCTTAAGAATTGGTATAGAATTGAATGAAATTTAATAAGGTGCCTGACAGTTATAGGATTGTGATTTGTAGAACTTTCATTTCATAATCTTAAGCAAGATTGACCTCAGAAAAGAATAGAATGAGAGACAAAAAGAATGAATATATTATTTAGCTTTGTTCTAGTCTTCCTACTTAATAACTACCCCTAATAAAAGTCTAAATTAATTTGTGAATAAGATTTGAATGAATTTTCTTTTGTTAAAGTTGATTCATCACCAAGACACTTCATGTACGGTACGCTACAAAAGATGACAGGTAAATGGATTTCATAATGAGAACATTAATGGATAATAGGAAGGTATAGAAATAAATAACCAAAAAAAAATGTCATGGAGTGACTCTCACAAACACGGCCTAGGGAATTGGGGAGGTCCCTTTAACACACCCAGGTTTTCTTTTGAACCCCAAGAGATAGCTCTGATCCTATCAAGCAGAAAAAAAAAAGCCACTTTGAAGCTAGACTCTCCAATTATTTCAGTCAAGCACACAATACAAATAGCTCTTAGGGTAAGCTGAAGTATCTGAAAGTTTGTGGGCTGGCCTAAAAAAAACTTTGTCTGCCAGATTTTACAAAATGTCATCTCAATTATTTTAGCACAATAACTTTGGCGAAACGACACTTCCTTGATTAAGCTTGACACGTGGTAATTTGGGGAGAACTTAACTTTATTTGTCTTTGACTAGAACAAATTGTCTCCCTGCCCTTGTTTATACAAAAGGCTGTTATTTTTTGCTCCTTTCATTTGTATAATCTGTGGCTTGGTTTCATCTTAAATGCTGGTAATTGGTACATCAAGGCAGGATTTAACTCCATCAAACTCACAGCTCAAAAAGCAAAATGGTGTGCCCAGGAGAGGTGGGGATGTATTCAGTGCAAACATAAGACTTGTTAAACAAAAGCCAAGGATATTTTCTTTAATTCTGACAGAACAATGAACTAGCAAAGAGTTGCCAACTTTAGAAGAAAAATGAAGAGGAAATATTTTCAATGCAATTTGCTTCAATTCTACTTCACTTTGAAGAATATTTACTTATTCTCAGATTTATATGTCTATAAGTTTGGATCAAGGGGACTCTACCAAATTGCTCTCACCCTAATGGGAAAAGTTCACTCATGGAGTTGTAAGTCCTCCTTAAAGAGTGTTGGCACATTAAATGATGTTGAAATAGAGATTAGCCTTGAGAACGTGTAAACACATACGGTATGGTGAATTTAGATGTGAATTTTATTCCCTTAATTATGCTACATTTAATTGAACCATACTGGAGTAGGTTATAGAATCAGAGAAAAACTGGAGTTTAAAAGTCACCTCAGAGGCTACTTCAACCCATAAAAGCTTTCTTCCCTCTCTCTAACACACTTTATCTTGATTCTGTTGACATAAAATTTATTCAATGTCAATTTGGTCCTAATATGCAATATCTAGATGACTTATTTCATATAAGGGCTCAGTACTGAACAGAGAAAATATAAAAGATAATTTTCTAACCACCTACTATGAGTTGGTCACTCTTTTAAGCCTTTTGCATGTATTAATTTTTATAATCTTCACATTCAAAATGTACACTCAGTCTACTTGATAGTCTCAAATTTATGCTTTTGGTTTCTGTGTTTTATTTTTTATAAAATTAATAGATGTTTCACATAGGAAATTTTGGAGAGATATTCAGAGGAAATTACAAATCATCTGTAATCTACAGTCTAGATATAATCACTATTAAGCTTATATTCATTTTCCATATGGATGTCTTAGTTTTTAATGTAATTGGAATCACACAGGTTATGCAGTTTCTTGCCCTTCAATTTTCACTGAAATTATATCATCAACACTTTCCTATGTCATTATAAATTCTCCATCCATGATTTTGAAGGGTCTATTATGTTTCATCATTTGGATGCACTGTAATTAGTCTAACCTCTCTGAAATTTTGGGGGGCATTTAATTTGCTGAGATTCTTAATTTTTATGAAGGCAAAATACATTTATGACAGTCATACCATGACCAGTTCAAGGTTACTGTTGTAACTCTTTTGAAATCTAAAGGTTGGAACAAAAAAAATTATTAAGGAATGAAGAGGTACAGTGAACTGACAGAGATATTTAGAAGGAAGAGTCACCGTATAAAACCCTGCTCTAATATTTGCTATATTATTTATTCCAGCCAAAACTTAAGATGGCTAGGCTCAAACATCTAGGCATCTGTGGTCCGGGCCCCAGCTCTTCCTAAGGCATAATTAAACTTGTGCACACTTCCTTAAATTCCTAATAGAAATTCTTTTTTTCACAATATTTTTTTTCTCAGATTGTTTACAGTTACAACCAAAAGAGGCCTAATTCACACTCACTAAATGAAGAAAAATATTTAGTGTCTTTAACAAAGATGAGAGCAAATTATATTAGGGTTTTCACAGAAACAGAACCAAAATGAGAAGATAGATATGTCCTATTACATGTGATTCATGTGTAAGAAAAATTATAAATTATTTCATATCATTATACAATTATATTATTATTATTATTATTATTATTATTATCATTATTTAGAGAAATTTATTGGGAAGAATTTGCTCATGCTATTCTCCATGCCCATGGGCATAGGTACTACCAATTGCTATCTGTAATCTACTTCACTGAATCCACCAATTCAAACGCCAATCTCATCCATAAAATATCTTCAATGGACACCCTCAGAAATAATGTTTAGCCTGTTACCTGGGTATTCTCTAATCCATTCAATTTCAAATATAAAATTAATAATTCCAGGACCACCCCTGGTTAAACCTGGCACTCTTCTGCATCTCCTTAAACCAGACTTCATCTCCAAATAAAGACAATAGCAAGATCATAATCGCACCTAACATGATACAATTATCCTGCTTACAACCCTAATGCACTAATCCCTTCCCTAGAAAAGGAGGTAAAATCCTATTCTTTATATTCTGCAATTTAAAAACTATAATGTAAAATTAATACTTAAAAGTAATACAATATTTAAACACTATGGACTAAACTTAGTGCATTGATGTTACATGATAGAGAATAAGCGAGGGAATAAAGCATACACATTTATAACAAACTGAGGAGGAATATTTAAGACAATCACAGTCTTCCTTTCTGTAACTGGTCACATGGTTCTAGCTGGTTCTTGTGACTACCTTCTTCCAGTGTCCACTATGTATTCCCCTCAGATGACCATGGTTCTTCATTTCTGAAGAGTCTGGGTCATTCACTTGACTCATTCGCATGGCCTGCCAATACTGAAAGATACCCTAAATTATCTCTTTGATTCCAAACTCTCCCTAACCTCCTTGTGTAGTAGTAGTCCAATTTCCACTTGGTAATAAGAATCAACTACTCCAGCCAATCCCTAAACTCCCTCTTTGCCTGCTGACTCAGAGCTGTGTGTAGGAAGGTGATAGTCCTGGCTTCCAATTCAATGGAATCATTATTGTGTTGTGTTTTCTGGTGAAAGAATCTCTCTCTCTGGAACTGAGACTTGGGCCAGCAGGAAGCAAAGTCACAGGAATAGGAAGTAAACATTTTGCTGTTGTATTGTTAGGGGTAAAAGTGCCACTTCTATTTCCACCCCTTGATTTCTACACCCATAAACCCTGGATATCAGAGAAATAGCACCATCATTGAACACTGATTCAGAACATACGATGGATAACCTTGGTGTAGCCCTCCACAATATCACCACATAGTTGATACTGTAGCTGAGTCTTCAAAAGGCTAATTCATTATTCTATGTCATCTGCTTCTATCTAGCCATGGGAAGACCAGCAAATTCCATAACATGAGCTCAGTGTTGCGTTTCTTTTGCCTTTTTTCTTGATCAGAAGCAATACTATATGGAATACAATAATGGTGAGTAAGGCCTTCTCTATACATACAGATGATAGTTTGGACAGAAGCATTTTATGCAGGGAAGACAAATCCATATCCAAAGTAGTTATTGCAGTAAAGACAAACCCTGACTTTGCATAATTGAAGCAGTCCAATATAATCAATCTTCCACCAGATAGCTGGCAGATCACCTTAGGGAATTATGCCATATCAAGCATACACTATTGGTCTCTCCTGATGGCTGGCTGAGAATTCAGCAGTGACTGAGTCAACTGGCAGATTGGGTCAACCTTGGGTGAATATAAGTCCATGCTGCTGAACCTATGAATATCTTGTGTCCCTACCCCCATGGCCACTTTGTTCATGAAGCCATTATGTGATGGCAGGGACGGCTAAGGAAAGAGTCTGGCTGGTAGTCATAGAATGGATCATCCTATCTATCTGATAAATTAAAATGTCACCTTGCTGAAGTCACTCTTTGGTGAGCATTCACATTGGAACCAAAATATCTTCACATCTTTTGCCCATTCAGAGAAGTTTATTCAAATACCACCTCCCCAAATTTTTGTCACTATTTTCCAATCATATTCCTTTCCACGTCCCTGATCATTCAGCTACACCATTGTCCAAAGTCCATGAATGAAGACATAATTGAACGTATAGCCATTTCTCCTCAGGGCAAAGTGAACAACCAGATCATTTCTCAAAGTTTTGCTCTCTGAGATGATTTTTCTTCACCATCTTTTTTGGCCCATAGGGAAAAATTGTAGTGCTGTAGCTATGGACTTTCAGATGTTGCTTGCATATTATACATAAAACTATGTGTAAATCAGATCTCAGTCTCCTCTCCCTCTGTCAAATGAATATAAGGAACTCCCTGTGAGGTCATGTATATAGGCTAGGAGGGAGAAATTAATTCTCACACAAGTCTACTCTATTTTGGGTACATTGGGATCAAAGGTAGTCACTTTAAAATAGATATTGGAAAAGTAGAGACCATACAGCCCTACAAGACCTCAGATAAGGACAAGGAGGTTTCCAATCTAGTTCCTTTGAGAAATGGTAAAACAAGTGGGAATATCTAACTTAGCATACTAAGAGTTATCCATAAATATTGAAACACAGTCTTATGTAAGAGGAAATAGACTTGTTGCATTTGGTTGCATGGCTTAGAATTATTCCAACAAAATAAAATTTTGTTCAATATAAAGAAGAACATTCCAAAATAGTGCAATTTAAAAAAATGGATTGTGCTGCCTTAGGAAGTAGTCCCATTAGAACACTCAAGTATATTAATAATAATCATCTGATAGGTACATTAAGAATAGGATTCAAGACATTTGTACAATGTTTTAGTAAGGGATATTCCAATTGACTTCTAAATATACTCTTTTTTCCCTTTCTATACTATAGACCATTATACCAAGATACCTACTTAACACTTAATTTTTTTTTCTAGAGTGATTGTTGCCTAGATTTTTTGTTTTTTTAAAGGAGCCAGAACAAATCATGATGGGCATGCTACCAATTCTGTAACACAAAGATTATTTTTTCAGGATGGTTAGGAAAATGTCACTGAGAGCTAACACAAATTATAGTTTAGAGGAAAGGAAGTCAATACCCAAGGAGACAGTGTCAAGTCTGAGAGTGAGAAGAGACAAGAAATGGGAGAACTAATAGGATAAGACTTTGAGGAAAAGTCAGAAAGCCTTGAAAGGAAATGGATCAGAGATAGTACTGTGCACCGTGAGCAAGTGTTACCTTTCACAAACCAGACATGGGCTGTAAGGAAACAGCAGCGTAGAGCAAAACAAAATAAATGAATATCTAATAAGAGGAAAACTGTTTATGAGGACCAGAGTCTCTGGTCAACTTTCTTATTTGCAAATCAAGAGCTGTTCTGAGCATTAAATGAAAAAATATAATTGATGTATTTGGCACCGTTCTTGGAACACTATCAGTGTACATTAAGTTATGGCTATGGTTAGGAGTTCTTTAAAGACCTGGTACATTCATCTATGTGTTAATTAAAAGTTTATTGGCTAGCAAAGCTTGGCCTGATCTAGTCAGCCATCATAATTACAGAGGCTGGATATTTTCACAAAATCCAAGCAAAAGGTAAAAATCCATGATGGCGTCCAAATAAGAAGGGACACCTACTTTAGAATTGGGATCTGATATTAACTTTTAATTCTGCTTTCTGAGGAGAAAAACCAAAATGATCTTTGCTGAAAACAAATCTTTATACATTGCAATGTCAGAGTGTCAAGTGATTGATGGTGTTCCTCAGTATCAACCAAGAACTTGATAGGAGAATTTGAGATTCCCTGCACCATCTGGACTTCCTGTGAAACTGTTACCTATAATTAAGCCAAATAGCAGCCAAAATTATTTAATTCATATCATTTATTTT